>NC_140932.1:133057622-133700056 GCF_014529385.1 Adiantum capillus-veneris
CACATAGAGGTGTTTCTTCTTGATCCACAAATGTCAGTGATTATTAGACAAAATAACAGTCCATCTGGGACCTTTGAGAGTTGGTTTCTCCACTGTGCTATGCTGGAAGTTACTGTCATCATCTTTCCATATGAGAACAACCATCACTGGAGTCTCATATGCCTTGATGTTGACCAACCAGCAGTGTGGGTGTTCAATTCAATAAAAGGAACCCACCCTGAAATTAGGCTGTAAGTGTTTTGTATCAGAAAGTGTTTCTTATAGATATCCATGTAAATTTGAAGCCTCATGCTAACATCTTGACGCTGCTTTGTGCAGTTGTATAAAGAGGTTGTTGCTTGCCTATGGAAAGCTATGTGGAAGGTATGAACTATACAAGGCCCCAATCAAAGATGTACCTGTCCCAAATCAAACCGATGGAAATTCTTGTGGCTGGAGATGTCTTCTCCATGCAGAATATGTCCTGCAAAGCTACTTTGCATTAAAACCTTTCATGACTAAGGTAACCATTTGGCAATGCATTCAGTCAGTTTTGGTTTAGTTTATAAAAGAATTCTCACCATATGGTCTTTCAATTTTGTAGAGTGCTTTAAAAAACTACACATATGATTATTTGCAAAGATACCAGGTAAGTTTAATACAACACCTGCTTACTATGTCTAGCCCCAGAGAGCTTGAAGATAGCGGCTTGGATGACCGCACTATTGATATGACAATACATGACGTGCCACCACGACAAACCCCTGCATCCGATATAGTGGAATCACAACAGGCCGAGGGGGTCATATCAGCAGAAGATGAAAGAGCCGAGGATGAGGAAAGGTCAAATGAGGATATGGAAGGTGCTAGTGTACAACCAGAGGAGACAATGAAAGAGCCAAGTCAGCCAATGAAGGAGCCAAAAGAGCCTATGGATGAAACCCAAGATGAGGAAAGCAGGCCTATAGATGAGCAAAAGGATATGGATGAGGAAAGCAGGCCTAGGGATGAGCAAACTGATATGGATTAGGCAAGGATGTATGAGGCAAGCCGGTCAACCGAGGGAGAGGAAAAGACCTTGGAGGAAACCTTGAATGAGGCAGAAAGAGCCATGGGGGAGACCCTTGATGAAGATGTGAATGATGAAGCTAAAGCAGAGGAGAGCAACAACGACATCAACACTACAGAGACCCAGTATGGACCCTTGCTACCTGTAGATACGGTTGTTCCGGTAATGTCTATTCAAGTATGGCAAAATATGTTCAGCTTCTAACTACTTATATGTACTTGTCAACTTTTACAGAGGTTGATTATCTTGGACGTCAATGGATTGTTGCTGATGCGCGTGCCTCTCGGTGACACAGAACCCTTTGAGGATTTGCAAACGTTTTGGATGAGAACTTGTCGAGTCGTGGTTCGTCCAGGAACCAAGGAATTTATTCAGTTTCTTCTTTCGCGCTTCAGAGTTGCCATATGGTCTTCAATGCAAAGGAAAAACTTGTCGCCACTAGTTACAATAGTTTGTAGTGTATGCGGCGTTCACACATCAGATTTTGCCTTTTTGTATGATCAAAGAAAATGCGTTACCGTTGAGGGCCACTACCACCCTAAAAAACCACACTTACCTCTTTTGTACAAACCGTTTAGCCAAATCGGTGTACCCTTTGATGCAACTAATACACTACTGATTGATGATACTCCTGAAAAAGGAGAACTAAATCCGCCGGGAACAACTATCTCACCACCTTCTTTCGAGGGGCATTCCTTCGATTTTTACCTTGAAGACCCATACTTACAGAAATTGCATCTCAGTCCATTGTTCACGGACGAGTTTGTACTTTCTAATGAATTAAGATGACTCTTCTATCATGTCTTTGTCTTGTCTAACATTGAGAGAGAGAGAGAGAGAGAGAGAGAGAGAGAGAGAGAGAGAGAGAGAGAGAGATTTGACATGGTAAAGAAATGTATTTCAAGCACACTTTTTCACAAGGCACAATTGAAAAATGAGCTCAATGAAATTCATGTATTGAAAGTCATTTGTATACACTTGGGTTCACAAGAATATCTGTTACATTGACACTACTTCAACCCGACCATCCAACTCTTTGCACAAAATATCTTTTTCCCTTCGCCGCATCACCTTACGGCCAGCTAGGAAAAAAGAAAAATCTGATAGGTCTGTGTCCATTGACTCTTCAATTATGTCATGCCGCAAATGCTGAAGACTGCATAGCTCCCTTATTGTAACCACCAACAGTAGGCCATGCTCTTTATCAATCACTTCCACATCCACAGCAGGATTATCTTCCAAACCTGCAGAAACCTGGTCCATAGGAATGTACTTACCATTGAGCATTTGTGATCGCATATACCAAAACGAGAGTAACAGTGATTGGCTTGCAATCATGTACTTGACAACTAGAGTATCAAGCGCGACCTCGCACCGTAAACCAATCTCTTCCTTTACATACCATCCTTTGTCAAGAAGTTTGTCACAGGATGATTGCTGAAATGACTTGCACATGAACATAGTTTTCGTAACACAGATGTTGTAGCTATGAAACAACTCTATGAAGAGTGCAACATGACAAAAGTTTGCAATTCTAACCATTTTGGTGGGAATAGAGCTACGTAGAGACCTCTGTATATCCTTGTAGAGCTTACTTCACATTGCCTCCACCATTGTTTCCTCGGGAACTGGCCAGTCCACAGTGTTCCAATCGGTTGGTAGAGGCACTTTCACCAACATGCCATTCTTATTCCCTGAGCTGAGTTGGTAGAAGTGGTCATAAAAAAATATTCCCTCATCAGCCAGGATTTTGCTCCTCCTCCCTGAATACTGTAGAGAACCAATGTGGGCATGAACAACATGGAAGAGGCCTATTATGCACTCCACAGGCTCCCATTGCTCATAAGAAGAGGGATAAACATCTGCAATATATATAAGAAGAGTTAAACTAAGAGTATCAATAAGTAAAAATGACAAATCTAATGTAATTGAGCTGTGAAGAATGGAGACATTGCTCATAAGAAGCGGGAGAAACATTGCAAAATATATAAGAAAAGTTATAATGAGAGTATCAGTAAGTTCAAATGTCAAAAGTACTTACAATTGCAACGTGGTTGATGTATATCTGATACATTTCCACCGTTTGCTATCACCTCTGGATGGGTAAACACATGCTGAACAAGAACTTCCTTTACAGATCTTTTGCCGATTTCAACTTTGAAATCCAACACTCTGGCCTTCCATGCTGAGTGGTAAACGTTGATACCACTAGACCTCTTGGGTCTTCTTGGTTGCATGAGGACCCATGAACCTTTGTTTATCCTTTGTCCAACCCATTGGTTCTCTGCACTTATTGAAGTTGATATTGTAATTGAGGATATGCTACTACTTGGCCTTCTAGGCAAAGTGCAGCTGTTGGTTGTTGGTGTGAGAGACAGTAAACACCTGGAGCTTCTTGGGTGAGAAGACGTGGAAGCCATAGATCTCAGAGAAAAGCTTTAGTGGAGGGAGATTCACTTTGAAAGCATTCTAATGGAGGGAAAGTGTTTTAGAATTCCAATATCTTGTGCGGGCTTAATGGTCACCCTCCAGTACGTTAATGACCATAAGAGAATATCAGAAGTGGGACCACATGCAAGCACCTAAAAGCTCAGTAAAAGGAAGAAAATTATGATGCTACAATCCTATGTTCGTGAAAGTTTTATACTATTTTCCTATTTTTTGAGTCTTTCCACGTACTTTCCCATGTAAGGTAGCCTTCGTGCTCATTGGACGCGCTCCATTTTTCTCTCTCTTCATATGGCCCTCCAAATGACCTCTGAAATTTCCTAATGCTTGTCTCTTTTTACCTCAGTGATCTCTCTTTTTCGTAGGTGCCTTGTTCATGTATGTGGCATTACAAGTGTTCTAAATCGAAGTCGAGGTGTCCAATGGATTACGAGCTAGTCCTCATTTTCATTGCATCTTCCGTTGCCACCTTTGACATGGTATTAAAGCCCTCAGGGACACAAACACCTTGGATGCTTAGATTTGGCTAATTTGATGTTGTCTTGGAATTGATTGAGAGAGAGGACTTGTTGTTGTTTTTACCCAGTTTTTCTTTAGTATGCGGTAGATTTGGGTTTGTGGTGGACTTGGATCCTTGTCTACAACTTCTTTGTCTTTATCCTTGTTTACCTTGACCTCTCTTCAAGGGTAGCTTGATGGAGGTTTTAGGATGTGTAGCGGTGTTGGATTGCTTTGGATGTCCATGATGGAGTCATGTTGTTGTGCCTTCCTGCAAGGGTGGAAAGCACGCGGTTTGATCCAACAGAGATCCATTCATTTCCAGCTTCTTCTCTAGAGAGATGTGTTAGGATAGTAGTAGGATCTTCTTCAACACTTCTGGAGTAGGTTTCTATGGCCGTGTTTTTCTTCGAGGAGCTGGATTGGTAGATTTGTCGTGTCTTTTGCAAATACACGTCTTTCTTGGAATTTTTGATAGAGCTATCTATCCTATGGGTAGCAGGTTGATGATTCAATTGCACATTTGTTGCAGATTGTGGATTAGGGATGACAGAAGGGGATCTCTTTCCTTCTAGAACTAGAGGATGTTTCTTGCTTTTTTCTTTTCCAGTCAAGGATGGATGACAGAGGGAGATGTCTTTCCTTCTAGAAGTAGAGGATGTTTCTTGCTTTTTTCTTTTCCATTCAAGGATGGATGTGATGGGTTTTAGGGTTAGGGTTTTTATGTTGAGGTCACTAATGCGTCAGTCCAATGCATTCGTTTGGCTCGCCCCAAACTCACTCTCGCTAGGAAGGTGGTCCATGCCAATCTTTTGGTCAAAGCCGTGATCCTCTATGCCATGATTTGTTCTCTCTATGTAGTATGTGGTATTTACATCTGAAGTCATGTGCATGGTGTTAGGACATCGGAGTGACCTTTGGGTCTTGGACTAGCTTGAGTGAGTTTTGCAGGAACCGGCCAAGATTCCTATAGGAATTAGTAATCCTAACCCTACCAACTTATGGAGCCCTTGTTGAGGGGCCTTAAACCCAAAAGTCAAAGGCTTGGACTCTGGAGCTAATTTTTGTGATTTGCATTGACTGTCCCATGGCACATCTAAGCTATATGGAATCCAGCTTTTTGCATTGACATGTTGACGTGGCCGACTATATGGACTTTTTTGCAGATTCCATTGATTGATGATGTGGCATTGTTGTACGATTTTTAGGTTTTTGCGCTTGCAGCCAGGGGTGTATCTCTTGTAAATTTATAAGTTCCTAGAGGGTCACCCTCCAAAGGATTTGGATGTAGAGTCTCAAAGAGAGTCAAACCCTCGGAAGTTGTGCTTTGCGAACAATAATAATAAAGAAACATCGAAAGGGGTGCCAATCTTTGGGGCCAGGGCGTCTTGGCTTGGAACTCTTCCAAGTTGTCTACATTCTGTTTCCTTGGAAGTTATTCAAGTGTTTTGAAGTGCTAAATTGTTTCTACGTGTGTAGATTGCGGTTATCTCTATGTTTTCGTCTGGTCCCTCGTCAAATGTGATTATAATGGTATTTGAGCATAGCTTGCTCCCTTGCCCTCTACAAATTAGAGCACGATCCTGTTGATATGGATGGAGCACCAAGAGATCACACCACCAAAGGAAGAAATCCATCGAGCCCTTCCACTCAAAGGCACCTTGACAAGACACGTGCCCATTACGTGGTATGCCAATTGGTATATTGAGCGGACAACAATAACAAAGATTGACGGGGATGACATGATTGACTTGGAAGCTTTGCATAGCTATTTGAGCACCTTGAATTCCCCTGCTAACCCTGTTATGCCACCCCAACCTTCTCAAATGTACTCCTCTCTTCCACCTGACCCTTCTTTAAATCAACCGATTACCTGATCACGATAAAACTATGGAGATGTCTCTCAATTTTTGGGGGATTTTCAAGAATATGGCTTCACTTGGACACTCTCCCAACTTACAACCAAAGATTTGGGATGCATTTTTTCCAATTTTCACCTTTTAAGAAATTACTTTTGCATAGCAGATTGAGAAGTACACAGTGGGCCTACCTTTTCCACTACGAGATTAGTGTATAGGAAAAGTCATCCCAAATATCCGACAATTGATGTCACATGCAAGAGTGGGTTATCACATTATGAAGAAAAAAACTAGTGTCCATTGACATTATCGCCCCTTCCCAGAAGAGAAACTCAGGCTCACAATCCTTTGCCCAAGATACCCCACAACTGCGAACTAGTACAGTTACCAACATATCAACTCAAGTGCTAACTCTTGAAGAGATGGCACAATACCGTTTAAAAGGAAGGTGTTACAAATGTGGCCTTCACAACCATGTTGCCTGGTACTTTCTAAAAAACTTAATAATAAAAGATCCCTCCTGTATGAAAGCAAAGAGATGAAGAAACCCCAACCCTCGGTTGGATTGATTTTTGATTTGGTAGGTGTTCCGATCGTCGACACATCTAGTGAACCATGCAAAGCTATGGGAAAGGTTAAAGATCAAGATGCTCTTATTCTCTTTGATTTAGGATCTATGGAAAAGTTTCTCTCCCTTGAATTATCTGCAAGATTAGTTATTGAGGAATATGTTAAGGGGACACAAATTGAAGCAAATGGAATTTACATGTCATCGACACCATTGATTGGATTATTTCGACTTCAAGTTCAGACATTTATAGATCCAATCAACTTTTACATTATGGATTTGGGAGGATGTGATGTTCTAGTGGGCATGCCTTGGTTCTACAAATATCATGCCCGATTTGACTCAAGAGAACAAATGATTTAATAGAAGCACAAGAACAAAGAGTTGGTGTTGGACTTCCATATTCAAGCTATTCAAGAAGTGACAACATGCTAAGACTCACGAGTCAAATGAATAAAGATTGTGATTATGACTAAGATTAAGAATTTGATCTTGGGTGTGTGCATGCACCACAAGTAAGACCCAATGACCTTTTATAGGCATTGGTTAAGAATTTGACCTTTTGTGTGTGCACGCACCACAAGTAAGACCCAATGACCTTTCAAAGGCATTGTTTAAGACTTTGATCTTGGGTGTGTGATTGACACCATAAGCAGGATCCAATGACCTTTCATAGGTAGTGGCTAAGAATCTGGCCATAAGATTGATTTTCAGACGCATTGGAGGTGTCTACAACTAGCTTTTATGTGTGCACAGTCATCAATGACACAAGAATGCATGATTGAATGATCAGTTGTGAGATTTTAAGTTGCATGAATGTTAGAAGTGTGAACATATTTTGTATCTTGCAATCGAGGACAATTGCTTTGATTTGAGAAGGATCAAGAATCTCCTCTAGAACTAAAGTAATGTATTCATCTTCATTGTTTGGTACATAAGAAGATAAGTCTCCAAGAGGCAAATCTCCTTGAATGTATTGTTTGAGCCAAATAATGTGAAAAGTTGGATGAATTTTTTCCCATGAAGACGGAAGTTCCAACTTGTAACTGACAAATTGAATTCTTCTTGATAATCTTGAAAGGTCCGCAATTTTGGAAAAATTAACTTCAATGTTTGTAGCAGAGATAATGTTCCATGCTCTCTATGGTGGGTGTTCCTTTGTGTAATGTGCATAAAATGTCACTCCAACAATATGAAAACACTCAAAACAATGAATAATAGATCAAACACAGTGACTTAGTAGTAGAACCTGAACAACATGGGACTCGACTGCTTCAAATTAACCAATACAAACCTTGGCATGGTAGCACACTCAGGTCCAAGCCTAGAACTCATGGGTACAATTGGGGTGTTGAGGCTTAAATGTGCAAGGATGGAGAAGACGTGCTGCGTATGAACTCAAGACCAGAGTCAAGATGCTAGATCATGCAAAGTAGATGATGATGATGATAGAGTATCCAACGATTGGAACCGACCACACATATGTATATCTTAAAGAGCCACCGATAGCTAGTAAATATCCCAATCCAACTAAGCCTATCTCTAAACTGAGGTGGTGGTGATTTGACCACAATGTCCAATCGACCACCATCTGTATCACTTGCCATGTGTCACCACCCAAGTGAGAGTTCGTCCAGTGTGAACTCCAACCCAATTGCAACTAACTGCCTGTCTTGTGCCTGTGACATTGTAGCCCTGCCTGCCACAAAACTACTCATTGTCCCGGTGAAAGAGAACACTAAAACTAGCAATCCACATGTTACTTGATTGGAGCTTTGTGGAGAAGAAATGATGAAATGTAGGTATTTGCAAAATATGATGAAGAAGTACAACAACCTACCACAATGAGATAAGTTGTACAAAAAGAAAAATTTGAAGAAGGACCAAGTTTGTAGCAAAATCTCTCACAACTCTCCAATCCAATGTAACACTTCTTCAAGCAAATCAAGCTCTTCATTTTCCAAGAGATATGTGCATATATGTACCAACAGCCTGACACACATAGAGAGAGCAAGTACTCACTTCATATGCCATTGATCCAAAAACTGTTGGATCCTCAAGATGAAAAATGTCACCCTTGATGAAGAGAAAATAGCCGAATCAAAAGGGATCTTTTCCAAATTTGATAGAGATGGAGATCGAAGTGTAACAGAGTTGGACCTAGGGTCCCTATCAAGTTTATTAGGACTAAAGCCAAATCAACAGCAATTAGAAGGGCTTATGCACAAAGCTGACACAAACAAAAATGGGCTAATTGAGTTCCATGAGTTGGTTGAACAGTTGGCGCTCAAGCTAAGTTGCAAGGATACCTTCTCTACTCAAAAGAGAAGTTAAAGACCCTATTTCGTGCTTTCAACACAGCTGGACGAGAGGTGGTGGTGAGGGGCCAGAGGGTGGGTAGGGTCAAAAGGGGGTTGTAAGGGGGGGGAGGGGACAAGAGGGGGAGGGTAGGGGTGAGGAGAGAGGGAGAGGTTGGGTCGGGGCGAGAGGGGGAGGGAGGGTGGTGAGGGGTGAGGTGGGTATGGGAAAGAGGGGAAGGGAGGGTGGTGAGGAGAGAGGGAGGGGGTGGGTAAGGGCGAGGGGGGGATAGGGCCGAGGGGTGAGGGGGGACGGGTAGGGGTGAGGTAGGCAAGGGGGTGGGTAGGAATGAGGGAGGGAGGGTGGGTAGGGGCGAGGGATGGTGAGTGGGGTGGGTAGGGGCGAGAGCAAGAGGGAATGGGGGTGGAAAGGGGCGAGAGTTATAGGTGGGGTCGAGAGGGTTGAGAGCTATAGGTGAGGGATGGAGAGGGGCAAGAGCAACATAATGGCACACTGCCCTGGTGACCACCAAGATCAAAGCAAAAGCCACAGATCGCCAACCTCCTTCGCTAAACGTATATAAATTTGTTGCGAAGTACGCCATTTCCACAATGCCGAAGACTCCAAAGAAAGTCTGGATAACATCCTCTTGGTATTTTAGAAGATAAGCCTCTTGTCACAAATTGTCGATGTGTCACGTCACCAAAGAATGGAGCCAACCTTCAAATCCTGATTGAGAAGCCCCTAAGGAGCAACAACAATAGAAAAGAAGCAAAAGAAGTTCCCACCAACTTATGGGACCCCATTCGATGGGGCCCAAGTGACCAAAAGGCATTAAAATAATGCAGGACCACATGCACACACTAACCTACGGAAAAGATGATGACATGGCAGTTGTTGTATGGATTTTTTAATTTTGCGCTAACATGCTGAGGTGGCAGACCATTATGGATTTCTGCAATATGTGTTGACAGTGCCACATGGCAATTGTATGGAATTCCACAAAACGCATTGCTTGCTTTTGGGTGCGAGCTTTTGAGCAAGTTGCTTTTGAGTTTCAAGGGCCATTGCTCTCTTGGGGTGGAACTCCACCACTTCGTGTCTGTGCTCTCTCTCTCTCTCTCTCTCTCTCTCTCTGTCCGTTTGATTGTTATTGAAGTGCTAAAAGTCTATTCAGTTTATTCTTTTCTATTGGCATGTGGTGTCTGTGTCGTGACACTGGTATTAGAGCTTCAGGCGTGTACTTTTTTGAAAGCATGGTGGTCCTAGCAAAGAGCAGACACACCAAATCGGTGCTTCCAAAGTCTACTAGAGTTTATTTAAAGTATCTTCACGTCCCGACCCCAGACTTATTAGCCACTCCCACCCTTACTTCATCACGCATTGGGTGTGCCCCCGTCTTCACTGCTCTGTCTTACAAGGTATAAGCCATAAAGAACCCAAGACACGACATTCATGGATTCAACAAAATATTTGCAGTTTCTTCTTGACGAGCTTGGAGACATTCTTTCGTGGCATCCTCAATAGAATCTTTTAATGCTGCAAAGTTTTCAACAATTTTTGAATCACATGCTACCCCCTCTGATTCCCCAGGTGGTACCTCCTCCTCTAGCACCAAAAAAGTACGAGAGCTTCCAACCGGTAACCTTCCGAGCCATCTGTTCCGATTGGGGGAGTCATGGTGCAACCATCTGACCCTGATCTAGTTCCTTTGCCACCGCCGTTGCCCCCACCTCCCCCATCACCACCGCCACCGTGCTAGAACGGTTGGAGCCCATATGGATACCCTTATTATCTTGTACCTGGGATACCTGCCTAACCAACCAAAATATTTCAAGGATGGCGACACAACAATTAAATTTTTCACTTTTTTTGGGGTGAAAGATTGGAAGAAAGCACTACAGTTCCTAGAAAAATGATAACATCTATGCTTTGGGGAACTATACAAAAGCATACAATTAGATTTCTCAAGCAGCGGGATTTCTTAAAGATAATGCTATTCCATTGGCTCTACTGACAAACCAGCGGAGATGATGCCCGCATTGATGGTTGATGGAAGCCAAGGACCATCTCCAACAAAACGAGCTAAATCGGTCATTGGATTAGTACCTGACATATATGGCATACGCCTTGAAAGTACAAATGAATTGTGTTGAGCATATGGCAAAGTGAACGGCTTGAAAGCCCTAATTTTATTTACCCAAGAGCTACCAAAAACTTCATCCATCCCGAATTCCATGGACTTTGATTATGATCCACAGGGTGGTGAAATATAAGCCGAGTTAGCCATCGGTCAAACCCAAAAAGTGGTACCTCTCATTGGTGCTCTTCCAGTGACCATCCAAGGATATCAAGAAAAAGCCAATTTCCACATTATAAAGTTGGGCAATTGCGACGTTCTCTTGGGCATGCCTTGGCATGACAAGAATGCTATGCAACTCTCCACTCTCCAGGTTTGGAACCGAACCATCACTGTGATGTAGAAGGGCAAATCAACTGTCCTCAAAGTTTGGTTGTCCGACCAAACCCTTGAGGGAATGCTTGAAGCATCTTGAAAACTTGTGCTACAATAGGAGCCATAAACAATGGAAATCAATGAAGAGACTTTGATTTAGGTGGTGTGGGTAGGTGAATGGAAAGGAGATGTAACTGTTTGATTAAGCTTTAATCCACTTTAACATATTGGAAAGAGTAAGCATTGGTCTTCTGTAGCTTTGATGAAGACCTTGTAAGCTCAAAATGGTACAAAATTTGCCTACTATATTCATGAAGACCCTTGAGTCCTTGCATACCACACAAATTGGTGTGATATTGGTTGAGAAGCTTACTCACGCAATTCATAACCGGTTGCTTCTCACTGTACATTTTCTAAATGGTTACAGAAGGGGGGTGATAACCTCCATTCTTGGATAACCTTAGAACTCGTGGTTGCGAATGATTTTTTTACAGGTGATGAACTTGGATGAGTTGTGCTTTAATATTGAAAATCCTCATGTGAGGCTCTTTTGAGAAGAGGAGATGTTATTTTTGAAATAATACTCTATGTACAAACAAGACTCTGTCAAAATTTTGCCAGCAATGTTCTCATAATAAAGCTAAGTTTGATTGCTCTTTTCAATGATTAGGAGGTCTTTCTCTACATGATCTGGAAAGATGGGCACTATCTGTACTGACAACTTAAGCAGGCAAGAGATTGGATGCTGATTGATAGTTTCTATCTACAATTGTACCATGATGAGGTGTTCTGAAGGAGATTTTCCATTTAAAAGGAAGCTCTGGTTAAGTTTTAATACACCGGTATAACTTTGTGTAGTTACATGCGTATCTTTATCTCAGGACACTAATTTATATGCTGCATTACTAGGGCTTGTTGACCCTCCTTTGTGTCCTTATGGGTAGATGGTTTCTTCAGGTTCTTCTAGAGTGACAGGATAACAACTGGTTCCAGTTATGACACCTGCAAGACACATTAGCACAACCTGGTTCTCACCATGTGCTTTGGTATGGATGCAGATAACAGTTGGACCCTTCTCTTGGCGGATTTGCAGACAGAGGATCTTTCCAAAAGGACATGGAATCAAAATATAGCTCTATTAGTTTGCAAAATACTTTTGTAACAGATCTTCTCCTTATGTAGAATTTGTAACTTTGTTTATTATAAATTGGTTGACTTTGCAATATGTCCACTTTGACACTATCATGTAAATACATCTTTTTCAAAAAGTAATGTCAATATGGTGTACTATTATTTAGTATACTTGTTTAGACAATTGTACTTGTATGGTTCATATTCATGAGGGGATATTCATTCCTAAACACACACACACCCATGTCTTAACATCCCTTTTCCATGCTGCAACCCATTAACATTGTCAAAAAACAAGATATATTGCTAATTTTCAATTGAAGAAGAAAAAAACTAAAATGGACTATTGGTTACCAATTCTCTTGGATCAATGAGGTCAAAGGTTCAACATATGCATGTGGTTCTTGCTCCAAAGTACCCAGACAACCTTTCTTCAAGGGTTGGATACCGCCCGTGTTTACGGTGGGTTCAAATTGTCCTCAAGATTTTGACATTAGGACACCCAATTCCTCTTACTGAATGAGTTTGTTACTATTAGTCACGGTAGATGGGGAATCAAAATTTGGACAAACCCTTGCCTATCATGCACTACAGAGCTTGAGACATTGATCTTAGAGGTTGGGCCTACCATGATTCCACAAAGCATGATCCCACCATAGAGCCATAAAGCTTAAGACCTTGCACATGGTGGGTGACCAATATGCTTGCCACAAAGCTGGCAATAGCGACGGTGGCATGCGACATGTCTTGGCCAAATTGTGAAGACAGCCAGGTACAAATCTGCACCTTCAATGGCAAAGAAGAGGTAGCACAAGTGCTAATTCTATTATGCAGGTGTTGCCCATCTATAAAGCTAGCAGAGTTGTGAATCAATATGCTTCAAAATCAGATAGAGCAAGAATGGTTGGGAGCTTTAGTTTAGTAAAATGGTCAGAGGGGGCTCCATAAGGCAATTATTGATGCATTTAAGGTTTTTTTGTGTTATATGGGTAGACTCAAGAGACTAAGATTGTTGTTAGGCTTGTCGTAGGTGCACTTTTTGCTCTTGCAAGAATTATGCCTGCCCAGTCATCCTCCCATGCTTGAAACATGTCCCATCTTGATGTGCATACCCTTGGCTCTAGTTAGATCGGCATTAAACAATTTCTTTGCAATTTGGTCCCATCTCTACCCAACTAGATTGCGGTTGACAATCCGGCTCTCATTTTTCTTTAGTAGAATCTTGTTCAACAACAAGTAAGAGATGACATCACTCTCTTGTTTAATCTTAGGGTTTTTTGCTCTAAAAAATTCATTAGTATATTTGAATTTCACATGACGTCATCAATCCTTCATTATTTCTTACTTTTTTAATTTTACATCACATTGTGATTTCTTTTATATTATATTGCTATATATTTTTGGTACAATGGATGTAGGGCGGTTTTGGAGCAAGATTTTTTTTCCCCATTCCAACACCACTACCTCCCATTGCCACCCCTTACCACCCATGGCCACCGGTGGTTGGTGGTGTTAGCTTATTGCCACCATGTGTTGCCCCCACTCCTACCATCATTGTCCATTGCTGCCCCTCCCTCTAGTGGAGTAGCCAAGGACCTCCTCTCTTGCTCTCTATCTTGTCTTACAAGAGGTCAATTTGTTTCCAATTCAAGACAATGTCGTCATTTGAACATCTCAAAGAGAATATGAAAACCCAAAAATGTACAATTCTTACAATATATTGCCTTTTGGTCTCCACTAGAGTTTTGAGTTTGTTATCACCCAAACTAGATTCATGAATGAACATGTTGTGGTCTATGTCCATTGCAAACACTTTCAAGTAGACTTAATACAACTGTTTTTGCAAGCCATGTGGGTCATTCCCTCCCCTACCCTCGTTTGGAAGTCTCTACAAGTACAAGTGGGATTCTTAGCTATTGGGACCCAATATTTATCACCACATAACTTTGAGTTTTGAGTTTCCACAAGGGCACTTAGTGTTTTCTTATCTTTTTCACTTCCACTTTCTCAATTTCCATCTCTAGCTCTAGCACACTATCTATCCTTTTGGACGCCTCTTTAGAAAGACCTGCCTTGTACCTGCCCGCACATCTTTGCCCCTACACTTCCATAGTTTTTGTTGCCATATGAAACCTCGCAAATTGCAATGCCTTTATTTATGACACTCTAAAGGACGTGCCCCATGCCACTGGCACTGATGTTTCACATCGTTGTTACAAAACCATATACACGTGTCACTGTTGCATCCCTTTCAATAGAATTTTCCCCAAAGCTTGGTGCCATTTTTCCCTCAGTGCATACATTCACCTTCTTGTTGCTCTTTCCTCCTTTGATGATTCCTTGACAGGTGAACCTACACCACGGTTTGCACCTTCGGATAGCCCACATGACGTCATTTATGTCAACCTCCATGGCCGAAATCCTCACCCCAACATTTTGCTCATCTGTACGAGTACTTCGGTTGTCTATGTTGCACCATTAAATGACAATTGACATACTCTAGCCTATGCAAACTATTTGACTCTATGCCTTTAACATTGGTGAATTTCTTTTGCCACTTTGTCAATATAACCCTGTCTCCAAAAAACTCAGGCATCCTTAAAAGTTTGGTGCCTCCTATTGCATCATTCACAACACAGCTAGACTGTGATGGACTAGGTGTGTGAAATTTTCATGAAGATAATTTGTCTCTCATCTTTCTTATTCTTGGTCGGCTTCCTATATATTTACCTCTGTATATGAAAAAGATTGCTAAAGGAGCGTGTTCCCAATGTCCAAAAGTGTTGCATCGTACAAAGAATTTTTTTGCTTGTGACCTTCACATGCTAGCCATGATGTGTGACGTGACTTTGAAAGATTTATTCGAGGGACAACCTCGATGCAGTGGTCATCTAGAGATTGCAAAACGATGGAACATTATCCCATTGATGTCTTGTAAGGCATAATTAAATGGACATCCTAAAAGCTATCCAAAAACATTAACCGAAAATTTCCTTCCTCCAATGAGGGTACCTCATATGCCATGAACTTAACCAGCACTGCAATGGGCCTAGATTCCCATCTTCCACTTCTTGGTTTCCCACCAAGCTTGAATATACCGATACTAGGTCTCTATATCTTCAGTGCTTTGCACATAGCGCCAAATTTGACATAGCCTCTTGTACTCATCTTGAAATGCATTGATTACATATTCCATGGTGTGGGTCCCTAGAGTTTGTTCCCAATGGAAAAGGAAAGATTTCTCCCTACCTTCCATCACCTTGTCTAACCGTAAACCCGTTGGAGGTACCCTACCACATCAATCATTTTTTTCCATAATATCATCTGAGCTGAAGTGTCTTCTTCTTTCATCTCGCATATGGAAATCATCACTAACTCTTAGATACTAAATACCAACACAAATCTACATTAACATCCATTGCTCATCAATATGCATAGAGGAGATTTGTGCTATCCAATCTTGGAGTGAATGTAGAAAGACAATTTTCCTTGGCTTGTAAACGTGTGTTTCCATAGTTGTTCCTCCTATCCTTCAAACGTGATCAAAGCACACCCACAATCTTTTTAGATCTCCATTTCTAGTTATTTGCATTCTATTGTGAAAAGATCAATGCCTGAGCCATGCCCCATTGTCGACATCATGAATATGAAACATCTATCCTCCTCTCTATGAAATTGACCTAGAGAAAGCATCCCGTGGATAAAGAGACATGTCAAGCACCTCTTCAATTCTATTACCAGTGACTCTTCCTTGCAAGCACTCAATTTTCCATGGAATTTATGCGCCCGACTCTTTAGCCTATGTATATCATGATAAAAGATTAGAAACATATAACACTTGTAGTTGAAAAAAATGCAGTTCCCATACCTTTGATTTTTAACGAGAGAAAATATTTCTTGCAATAGAACCGACAACTCAACTTGTCCAAGCGACATGCATTCATCCAAAGAAGGTTGAAGCCTAGATGGGAAAATGACCTTGACCACCTTCATTTTTTCCTCAGGTCAACTTGGATGCCAAGTGCATCCATGACCTCAGTCACCGATGTCTTCACCCTTGCAAGGATGCTTTTGACCCTAATTTGAATTCATGGTCATGGAGCCCTTTATTCACCATAGCCCAAGTATAGCGTTTGTTAGTTGGCATACTGTAGAATATTTGGTAGAAGGTTTTCCAAAAAAATAGGCATGTGTTGACAATAAAAGAACTTCAAGGTTCCATACTTTAGCAACTCACCATATAACATTGGTTTCTCATTCAAGTTACCACATCCCTATACTTTTCATTTCATTTCTTAGCCCTTGTACATGAAGCAAAAGAATAAGGAACCATAGATGACAAATACCTATCCAAGATGATCGATTGGGTATTCCCATAGACAACACTTGAGAGCACTCTACAAAGACACATTCAAAATCCACTCCACAATAGATTTTCCGTATAGTTGTCAAAAATGTGATGTTTGGGGTAGTTGTCTTTGTTCATACATGACCATCCACTGATTGCTCCATTTTATTCATACCTGACTTCTCAATATCTGGCTAAGATGGCAATTCAAATACCATGTTTTGTTTGTAGCTTTATGGAATTTCTTCCACCCATTCCCATTCGGATGATGCAATCAGTGTCTTTAGCTTTGAGGATTGCATGGAGGGATGTAAAGCTAGCTTGATTATGTTAAAAGCTTTGCCAATAGGACCCCAACCCCTCTTATGAGACTCATGTAGTGGATAGTTTAGGTCAATCACACCGTCCTTGGCTACTTTGTTGTTGGGGCTAAAGTGTAAGTCTTCTTCTTATACATTGCAAGAAAGTACCACTAAATCAGGCTTTTGCAATGTAGGAAGTCTCATAAGGGGATCCAAGAATGCCACCTACTCAACTATAAATTTAGCATCCAAAACATATAGGGGAAAGCTATTACCTTTGCCTAAATTTTGCAAAGGCAACAATATTGGCTCACCTTCATCACCGTACGTTAAGGCAAACATGTTAAAACTAGCTAGTGCGTTTATGTTAGCTCCTGAAAGAACCAACAATGTGCATTCTGATGATAGATTCTGTGGTATACACACACACACATTGTGCCTTTGAGAGAGAGAGAGAGAGAGAGAGAGAGAGAGAGAGAGAGAGAGAGAGAGAGAGAAAGAGGGGAAGGGAACATGAGAGAGGAGAGGGAAGGAGCATACCTGGCTCTCCTTCTTCTCCTCGTGCATGTGTGTGTGTGAGAGATCTGAGTTTTCGGACACTCTTGGTTTATTTTTTACCCCTGTCGGCGTCACTGTAAGTGTCGCTATGCGCGTCGCTATGCAACAAATCAAATAGTGACGCTGATAGCGACGCCATGGATTTTCATTTTTGAGCGTCGCACTGCGAGCATCGCTAATGTGAAGTACCTCTTGTAGTGGAATATATTCATTTTCATCAGCACAAAGACATAAATGTTGATCCTCTCCTTTCCGATACAACTGGTTTCCAATAAGAGCATAGTCTCTTGCTTCAGTTTCAATTGCTCTTTGGCGGCATTTAGTCATATCCTCAAGAAATGTTCGGCTTGATAAGTAAGTAACTAGATAGTTACTCCACTTAGGAACAAGTGATATTTGGAACAGTGTCACATAAGGTATGGGTGTGTGTTTCTTGCATTGAGGCTAAAATACTCCAAATCTCAAGATTCGTTGCATAGTTTGGTCTTTCGCAAAGTGAAGTCCCACTATGGTAATATGTGCTTGAATTAGGTATTGGGTTTTGTCTTCAGGATTAATACACAAAAGCAAGATTCCATCTCGATTTCTTTTGTATAGCCTTCCAGCTAGTAATTGATACATAGCCCATTGCTCAATTAATTTGATTGTTATAGGAAGTGCTATTTGCGACTCCACTTGAGCAATGGTCATCAATGATACCATATTTTTCAACCATTGAGGTATCATTTCCACGGAGAACAGATATGCATCCGGTAGATTATCGTCTACTCCCTTGGGTGGTTCTCCTGAAACAATCCTTGATAAATGATCTGCTCTTTGGTGAGTGGTGCCCTTTTTCACAACTGCAATGAAATCAAATTCCGAAACAATGATGAACCATCTCACTATTCTTCCTGTGTTGCATGGCTTGTTGATTAAGTACAATAAGGCCTGGTGGTCCACAAAGAACACAAATTTGTTAGCTAATAGGTAATGTCTATTCTTTTTTATGGCATAGATCATTCCTAATCCTTCCCTTTTGGTGGTTGTATAGTTTTTTTCTACCATATTCAACTGTCTACTAGCATAAGAAATAGGAAAATCAATTTTTTTGTCTCCTGGTTGAGCTAGTATACACCCAATGGCAATATTGGAAGCATCTACATGTATGTGGAATATCTTATTCCAATCTGGTGCTTTCAATAGTGGGGCTGAAGTAAGAGCTTGCTTAAGCTTCATGAAGGATTCTTCACACTCATGAGTCCATTCACAAAGTGTAATCAAGCTGTACATGGGTTTTGCAATTATAGCATACATGTAAATGAACCGTCTGTAATATCCACAATGTCCCATGAAAGCTTGAACCCCTTTGACAGTTGTCGATCTAGGCAATTCAACAATAACATGAATTTTATCCACATCAATAGCTATGCCATTTTTAGACACTATATGTCCAAAAAAAATTCTTTGTTTACCCACAAATGTGCACTTTTCAGGATTTAAGCAAATTCTATAAAGGCTACATTTTTCGAAGACCTTTTTGAGGTGTTGAAAATGATCAGCTCAGATTGATGAATGTACACATAGATCATCCATATATACTTCCAAGAAATTCCTAAGGTATCCTTTAAAAGCATGGCTCATCAATCTTTGAAATGTGGTAGGAGCATTAGTTAACCCAAAAGGCATAACCCGGATAGGCAAAAATACCCCATTCAGTTGCAAAGGCAGTTTTATGATGATCTTTGGGGTCAACCAAAAGTTGATTATATCCTGAAAAGCCATCTAAAAAGCTATAAGCTTCTTTTTCTACAACTCATTCTAAAACATGCTCAGTGATTGGAAGAGGAAAGTTGTCTCTAATGGTAGCTGCATTCACTTTCTTGACACACACCCGTAATTTTTCATTTTTCTTGGGTACTACCACAATTGGAGACACCCAATTTATGTGTTCAATTTCATAAATAAATTCGGCTTCCTTTAGCTTTTTTATCTCTTCTTTGATCTTTTTGGAAAATGTCTCATTATAAGTATATGGCCTTTGTCTGCTTGGTTTCGCATCATCTCTCATTGGTATGGTATGTTGATAGATTTTTGGAGCAACACCCTTTAGATCCTTATAAGACCAAGCAAAGATATATCGGTATTCTTTCAGTAAGCTTAATAAAAGCTCTTCTTCTTCTTCCATCAAGTCGTTTGCAATGTAGGCAGGTCTATGCTCTTCTCTTGATTTGGCTAAATCTATCTTTTTTGTGTTTTCAGGTCCTTTGTAGGACTCGCCCTGTTTTCTTAGTTCCCTGACAGGTTGTTCGACTATGATCTTTTGGTCTTGGAGAGTATATTTCTTGTAATGGGATGGAACACTCATTACATGTTTACCTTCCTCCTCAATGGTTTCCATTTCAGTTGTATATATCTCCTTTAGAGATTTCTTCAACTCTTGATACTTCTTCCTTCGTTCAACTCGTGTCATGGTTGAATCTTTGTCCTAGTATTTAGATTTTGCTTGAGTTTCCTTTCTCATTTTTCTCAATGTTTTTTTATATTTCCCGCTTTTCATTCAAAGGATATCTACTAGTGATTTTGTCTTTGACACGATCATGTGCATCTATTTGCATCAGAAACTGTGTTCTGCTGGAGACTGATGGCATAGGTCTAGATTTGAAGTTTCTCATGTCTCTTTTCCTCTTATACCATTTCTGTCTTCTTGCTTTTTGATTTGGAAAGTCAAAAAACTAATTCTCCCCTCCTTTCATGAGTAGTTTAGCTCTCACATGTTCTTTATCCGACCTCAAATCATCTGAGGTAGATGAATGTTCTTCCAACTCGTCTGTTGCATCATAGTAGAGGTTTGAAAAGACTTGTTGAGCTTTCATTAAGTCCTTGGATTCTTGAATTTCATCTTCAATGTGAAGGGTTAAGATCATTTGTATAGGAATTATGTCATAGCCGTCTTCATTGCAAAATTGAGTAGGCATAGACGTATTCACACACACATCCATTGTTGCCAAAATTTGACTCCACTCAAATGACTCAAACAAATGCTCTGAAAAGGGTTCAGGTACATAGGCTTCATTTGTGCAATCCTTTCTAAGATACATTATTCTCGTTTTAAGCTCCTGTTTTCTGAGGCTCCACACATCCAAATAGGTGTGTCTTTGTTCAACCAAGATGGAAGCTTAGTTTCAACCGAAGAGATTGAGTCAAATTCTTGTATGGATGTTTTCATGACATCTCTATAAGTGTGATCTTTCAGATTAACCCTTGTTATTGATCCCACTTGCTTCAAGTATAGATAATTGTTACCCCAATCTTGGATGAGTTGTACTTGTTGCATGAAAGGTCTTCCCAAGATGATTTCATAATTGAGTTTCTTTCCAAAGTCCACTATTGCAAAAGTATGTTGATAATCAATTCCATAGGAACTAACTATCACTTTTTCAAGCAGTCCTAAGGGTTTTTCGATGTGTCCATCAGCCAATTACAATTTCATTCGAGTTTGTCTAATGGTTGGTTTTCCCCATGATTCTCATACTACTTTTCTGGCTATGGATATGCCTGCCCCACTATCCAATATTGCCATGGTTTCTATATCATTATATCTCACTGGAAGCGTTGTGCTTCCTTCTTCCCCTTCGTAGTATTCTCCAACTTTGTTCATTGGAATGGATCTAATCTCTTTGTTATCCAGTTCATGTTTCAATTTTTCCAAATTTTCCACGATTAGCCCTGTTACCCCCACCTTCTCTAGAGTTTTTTGTAGATCATATGGCCTGATTTTTAAAAGGTCTCCTAAAGTAAGAGTGCATTGAATGGATGTAGACATGATTGAATGGAGGTTGTCTACCTCTAGGGTCTATTCCGCTCTTTTTATCTGAGTGGTTTTACACACTATGGATTCATCTTCATTATCTCCCAAGTAAGAGGGTAGTGTTTTCAGAGTCATTGCTTTAGACATTCCTGATGCTTCAGAGCCGCAATCCCCATACAAGGATTGTACATCCATGTCCATATCAGAAGGTAGATTGTCTTACCAAACTTCCTCTATAGGAGATGACTTCAGAGTTAGGCTCTCATCATTAATCTCTCCAACTTTTTTCCATAAATGTCCTGACCAATCTTCTTCTACGAACATAATTCCATCTAAAGCATCTTCACTGTCAGACACTATGAGATCTGGCTCTTTAGTTTCAAGGTGGGGTTCTACCACCACTTCGGATTTCTCTTTACTCGTTCCTACCCTCACAGGCTCCTCAGGTTTTGCTATACTCTCGAGCTTGGGTTTTTGTTTTCCAGCATCTCTTGAGTAATTCTTGCCAATTTTTGATAAGCTTCAAGCTTAATTACTTCCATATCTGGAGAAGGATAGTTTTTCCATTTGTTTTTCATGTTTTGGCTTGCTTTAAGACCCGCTTGGTAAGCTTCCAAGGCTGCATTGATTGGCTCAAAAATTTTGTCTACCAAAAAATTGATCCTCCAGATTTCATTGTGGTTTCCTTGATTCCGCTTCTAGTTTCTGTCACTTTTTCTTCGAATAGTTTCTTTGGTTTCTCCTCAATTTCAGCCCTTTGTTTCTATTTTCTCATCTCATACCTTTTGCTTCTACTTCTCTTGGTCTTTTGAGAGGAAATTTTAGTATTCTCCAAATCATCAGAGGAATTATGTTTGTGTTTCTTAGCTTGGGCTCTGGTGATTACCTTGATTGGAACAATCGGTTCACTCTCATATGAGCTACTAGGTATCACTTGGACTATGTTCACTACTGTTTACCCTTGTTTAAAAGGGATCCAATGAGCTTGCAACATGCAGAAAGGTCACCACTCACCCAAAGCAAGGAGGGGGGGTGCAATTCCCACACACACACACACACACTCATTTGCAAGGCCATTCTCACTTGGTGAAAGTTGAGGAACACCACCTCCTTCTCCAAGCTTGTGAGAGTGAAAGCCTACACCAACACTCTTGGCTATGGAATGCAAATCCAACCAAGAGTCATGCTTCAATGCTTAAGCTTGCCATCTTCTCCATCTTCATTACTATGCTATTATGTATGCTACCAAGAAGAGTAATGATAAGTGAGGAACTATTTCTTTCTCCTATGGAATGTTTCTTCTTCCTCTTCCTTATCCTCATTCCCCGCTAGCTCTCTCCACCTTCGAAGGTGTTTGAGGCCTTGGGAGTGAGGCTTGGGTTAGTCAATGCTTTCTTCAAGTTTATGTTATTCTTGTGATGCATGAAGCTTTCCATCTTCATTGCATCACCTAGGTTAGAAGGAACACAAAGATTGTATTGTACCAAGTCTCTCTTGATGGGAGAAACTATAATACAAATGTCTATTGGAGGGGGGACCGGCTCCATATGAATCCGGTCCTCAACTATTGGCATGTTCTCTAAACTCTCTCTCTCTTGCAAAATTATTGTTCATGCCAAGTTAACTAAGTACCATGTTTATGTTGCTACCATCAATTAAGTTCAACCGCTATGCTCATAAAGAATCTCTCAAAAGTGCTTCACCTAATTTCCTAATTCCGCTACTCTCAAAGTTAATAGGCAATTACCATTACATTGGTATCAAAGCATTTGGTTTTTCTTTTCTTGCTTAAGAAGAGAGGTCCTTAAGTAGCCTATTAATGGTTGTTTTTATTAATTATCTTAGGGTATGTGGGTCTGGGATCTATTATCGGTTTTGTTGAGCCCACTATGTGGGTTATGGTGCACACCTCGGGAGCTTTGGTCTTAATAATGGAGTTTTTTTATACTTGCCTATGTCTTTACTATTATTGAGCCATAAGAAGTCCAAAAGGAGCTATCCCTCGACAACTTCATTATGTTAGACTCACTCCACGACTCTCTATAATTAACCAATTCGAGTCATGGGTGTAGATACTTAAGTGCCTATTTTCAAAGGCTAAGAGGAGTAGAAACTAAGGTTTTGAATTGCCAAATCATACACTAAGTAAACACATAAGTTTAATTAGCATGGTTGACAATAACCAAGAGAGGAGAATGAACATTGATAACTATGATTTTGCACATGAAGATGCCAATGATGATGCCCCCATGTTTGTTAATTATCTTGTCACTAGGTTGCAACGAGCTATGGGCAACCCCACTTTGCAAGCCGAAGTTACTCAAAAACTTCGTGCTTATGGGATTTCCTTTCCTCTCCAAGAGGAGAGAGAACTTACGAGGCCTCTTGAAGAGACCCCCAAAAGAAGACTCTCTCCAAGGTCAATCACAAATTTGGTGAGGGTGAGTTTAAATTTGATTTCCTTATGTATTCTCTCCCAACTAATAGCCATCGTTCTGTGTCCAAGCTCTCTCCTTCTCTCTCTCTTTCTCATGTTAACATTCTCTCTCTCTCTCTCTCTCTCTCATGTTAACATTCCTCCTCATGACAGAACATGGTGTCACTATTGTGATGCCTAGACCAGTAGCTATAGCAGTGGTAGGTTATGGTGGGGCTATATGGAGTTTAAGGTTGATTGGGGTGGCCTTAGAGTAGTGCAAATAATCTCTCTCTCTCTCTCTCTCTCTCTCTCTCTCATGTTAACATTCCTCCTCACATGTGTGTGTGTGTGTGTGTGTGTGTGTGAAAATAAGATGACGAAAACTTGATAACCTTTCTATCACCCAAGTGCAATAAATTGGTTATCCCATTTTCTTTTAGAGTGATGGGTCTCTGATACCATGTAAAGAGATAGAGAAGAAGAGAGCTCGAGCTCTTGCAAGCGCACACACATCCAAAAAAGCACATAATGGAGATGGATGCACAAAGCTGCTTCTTCTTCTTTACTACTCAAAATGATGCTAAGGTCCCAAGGGTGCACCTTTTAAAATCGTAGGTGTATCGGTGCGCTCGACAAGAGGGTATATTTTAGCTCCTACCAGTTATAAATTTACATCAATTGGAGGGCCTTATTAATTCAATTTTTTAAACAAATTGTAATTTTATGAAGAAAGAGGGATTGTTTTATTTGAATCTGTAAAATGTGTACCTCGGGTTTTTTTAATTAACCTTCAATTGCACGTGATACGCATGATTTTTCAAGTTGCACCCCTCAAGGATAAGGTAGACAAAACATATGTAAGAGATACAACATAATCAAAACAATCTGCAACCATCAATGTAAAACCACTTGTGAGTGAGTTCCCAAGATAAACCGCCATCACTCTTGATAGGTAGACCATTTCAATTAAGTCCATTTATAGTACCATTGGTAATTATCTTCGTCTTTGCTACCTCATTCCATTGATAATGTAGTCGAGAAGTCATCCAGGTCTACCATGTGTTGAGCTTGATATCTAAACAAATCACATGGATCGATCCTAATGGGGATAGTGACCTCACACACATTTCCAATTTTCTCCACAAACCTTCATCGAGGAAAACCATAATCAACAATTAAAGAATCTTGATTTTAATTGATGGTCTTTGAGGTCATTTAAAAAAATATATTAAGTGAGTTTGATCTTAAAATTTTCTTAAGGAATTGCTCCCATGATTGATTATTTTCACAGCTACAGGTTTTTTGTATTATTTGCTTTATAATTGAGATTTCTAACTTTTGAAGGTATTGGACCATTTTCTTCTACAATAGGGTTCATCAAGGTTGGATATGGGCACTTGAATCACTTTGGATCTATTTGCGCATATAACCATCATACATGGATTGAAAATAGGAAATAAGAGGCTTTTATACTAACTTTGATATAAAGGGGAAATTTCAAACTTAAACTTTCTTTTAATTGCATATACATGCTCTAGAGCATGTTTATAATCACAATTCTTAACATTTGCTCATAAGGCTACACTTTGACATCATAAGTTTGTTTGACACACTCTTTCCTACATGCACATACATTCTCACCTCAGACAAGCACGTTTGCAAATTTCAAAGCTTTCAAGCAAAAACTTGTCATATTTCATAAGCTCAACATAGTACACTTGGATGGATCCTCCCCCATATTTAACACTAGCACAAGGTAGTAGACAAGAGGATCATCATCGTTGGTACTATAGCTAGACTTCACAATAATGATGGCCATTTATCTTGCCATCTCAATCACTAGTAGTTTACATTGACCATTGTCTAGAGTCTTTTATCATGTTGTATTTCCTATATTTGTTTTGTAAACCTTGTCCTATTTTTTTTGTAGTGAAGAAAAAAAACGGTTACAACATTCGTCTCCATCGTGTGATCTCTTCATCATGTGCCTGTGTGTATGCAAGAGCTCAAGATCTCACCTTCTCTATCTCTTTTCATGGTGAGCGACAAGCAATGGTCCTCCATTCTCCTCCCACATGTATTAATACTCACCCCCAAGATTCTTCGAAGGTGCCAATCTCGATCTCCGATCTTTGCAATTTTTTGTGAAAGATTGTGTGCTTTGGGTTTTGTTATAGTCCTTTGGACTAATTTTGTGTAGGAAAAATTCAATGATGGGCATGTTCGACCTTTGTTATGGAGTTGAGAGTGTGTTTGCACGCAAGAACACAAACATTTGGGTTTTTGCAAACCTCCCATTTCGGTGTTGTAGGAAGTTTGGTTGGGATTACATTTTTCACGGCTATTGTCTAGTAGTATGGAACATTATATTGGGTGTTTGCACACACATTTACATATGGTTACACTTGACATATACAAACTATTTTTTTTGCAGATTTTTGCTTTCTACAAACATGTTTAACAGTGACAAAATCAACGTTGAATAAATTCCATGCTTGGAATTGAGCATCAATAATTTTCTAATGGATAAAAGGTTACTGGAAGTACATTGACAATATTTATAGGAAAACACACCAATGTTAACAAAGGAGAAACCTACTCCTCAAGAGGTGAAAGCTTTTAAACATTGAAACCAAGGAGCATGGAAGGTGATGTATCGATTATCTATTAATGTTTAATAGTGTGTAGAAAAAGGGTCTATCTATGAATGACTCCATGTCGAAGCTTAAGGACATATGTGAATCCCTTGAATCTATTGGTGTCACAGTCGATGATGATGACAAGGTATAAGCATCCTTTCATGGTCTAGGACCACTTACAAGCTATTCAAGACCTCAATTCATACTCAAGAAAATATTTAAAGGTTTATATATCTTGTATCTTAAACACATGTAGAGGTAGATGATGTGGTGTAGGCCACAGAGATGGAATGTGGTTGTGGATTCCAGAATTACGGTAGTCAGCAGATGCTTGACAACCAAAGGCAAAATATATGTAGAAGAGGAATTTTTTAAGGAAGGAGGGGTCAAAGAGATCAACGAGACTTCCTATAAAAAAAAGTATCGAATAATGGCAAGGGATGTTGGACATGTGCAATCAAGACCACTTGGAGTGTGATTGTCCACAAGGGAGGGAGCAAAATTGTTATACAACGTACTAGCAGGGGGTGTCAATGGGACAACATTACTATTTTTTATGTAGCATATGATGCGCACTATGTTTGTAGTTGTATCAAAGTGGCTTGACCTACTTAACAATTCTACGATTAGATTTGAGTTACATGTTTGGGCTCGAGAATCAGTTTAAATAGATTTCCATGAAGCCACACTTAGATGTAGATGTGTTGATGTAGGTGCACATTGCCCTATGTGAGTGCTACATTGGATTACCCACTAATTTATGATGCTCGCATAGAGGTGTAACTCTATGGTTACATAGATGCAGGTTGGCCTGGTAGTCTATTTGATCAACAATTTACCACACAGAGCAATAAGAAGTAACCCATGGTTGCTTTCTCGAGTATAGAGGCTAAGTACATGGGTGTTTCAGTGACAACATGTGAGGTAGCATGGCTAGGGATGCTACTTGGAGAGCTGGGCATACAAGCTGTTCAAAGGTTGGTGTCATTTACTATGATAACCTTAGCAACATTTACTTGGCACAAAACTCAATTCCACGTGAGAACAAAGCTCCTTGAGGTCCATTTCCACCTCTTTAAAGACAAGGTCTTGGCTGGCATTACGGACCTTAGGTATGTGAGGATAGATGAACAAGTTGCAATCATCTCTATGAAGGCCCTGGGAGCCGAGAAGATAAGATTTTGAGCCATGCTTGGAGTATGAGAGATGGAGTTAAGCTCAAGGGGAAGCGTTGAGATATCAAGCCCAACACATGGTAGCTGAAATGACTTCTTGCCTACATTGATCACGGGCATAACATAGCATACATGAATCTTATTGCTAGTGATACTAAAGTTGGACTTCACCAACATGGTCTACATACCGCGAGTGATGGTCGTCGATTTTGCAAGGTCATTCACTAACGGCTTCACATTGACCGTCGTACATAGTCCTTGATTATGTTATATTTCCTACAAATGTTTTATAAACCGTATCATCATTTTGTGCAACATAGAAGAGAAGCTAGTTTTCAGCCTCCATCTCCATTATGTGCTCCCTTGGTTGTAACACGGGTTTGTTTTTTTATGATACAATAAAGGGGCCAATTACGGGACATGTCCCTTTTCAAGGCATGTCCTCACCCCAGTAAAAAGAATACTTGGTGCACCAGTGAACGTACAAGCTGGTGTGAGAATGTGGTTATCTCAGTAACTCATGGAGAGTTGTGGACCGTCAGATCGCGAGAATGAGCCCTCTCGTGGAATTGTACTTCTTTTGCCCCGGAGTGCATCCGCCTTCAGGCTCACTGTTTTGTTGAACTAATTATCGAAATCATGCTGCGCAACTAACGAGATCTCCATCAGAAGACAACTCACTTCTTTTGCTGAGCCGCCCCAATCTCAATGTCCTTCATATGGGACATTTACCATATAGTGGAATATTTTGCGAGAGGATTCACATAAAGCATGTAAGGCAAAGAGCTTTATAGGCCATGTCGGCTCTATCCGCAACATTGGCGTTCATAGCTTGTGCAACAGAGTTTTGTAATTTCTTGTTGCACGAAAATGATCACGTCTAAGACTAGTGCAGCCCGGGATTGAACCTCCGCCGCCCCCACCAATGAGGACTCTACACGTCACTCAAACAAATCCAACAACGAGAAAACTCATCCATTTTTTGAAGGCCGTTGGTAACTACCTCAACGGAACGTGGGCAAGAGCGGCTGCTAAGTTCTTGCTAAAAAAGAATGGAGGTTTGAGAAGCAGCGGCAGCCAGCGCTGGTCATCAACTGAGATGAGGTGAGAGATGGAAGAGAATGCAAGAGCTGCATCCACCACGTGGTGATGAGGTTACTTTGCTATCCTGCATGCATGCATGCATCACCTTGTACCTGGCAGCAAAGTACCTCAACACCATGTTGCCGATGGCTCTCGCAAGTTCAAGCTTTACTTGCAGCTTCCACTCTAAGGCACGGTTCGCTCTTCTATATTCTCTTGTGTTTGTGTGTGTGTGTGTGTGTGACAGAGAGAGAGAGAGAGAGAGAGAGAGAGAGAGAGAGTTTTAACTATTGGGCAACAGCAAGTGTAGCTGACGCCATGTGTTGGAAAGAAAATATTACTGGAGGACCGGGTCTCTCTCTCTCTCTCTCTCTCCACACGCGCGCGCGCGCACACACACACAAACACACATGCTTAAACGCCCTAGTGGCTAGAGGCAGGGCTCCACGTTACCAGCGTATTAGGGGTCTTTTTATTTTTTTAAACGCATCAACAAAATTACGAGGGCTATTTACAATGCTTTTCAGGAAAAAAAAAACTTTATTAATTCAACTAGGGATCATTATATTCATGAAGGCATGTTAAATAGATTTTTTAAAGAGCACACACATGATATATTTGGTTTCTTAATAGTGCACTTCCTAAGCCCTAGTAGTAAGTACTTCACCTTAGACCCACAAAGCGTTGGTTTTAGGCATTACGAAGTGTTGCTTGCTCGAAGAAATACTCAAGATGCATGGGTGAGAGAAGGCACTCACTATTTTTTGCATGCATTGGAAATCTATTATAAGTCTCGGAACAATTCTTGTCATTATTTATTGCTTGTAATGAGAAGATTACACTCATCATAAGCTCAGGGATCCACCTTTCAAAAATATCTATAGCGCGAACTTTCAAGTGGTATTTATAAAACCACTCCACACACATATGATCTCACGTGCTACAAATGAATCTTGTCACTATAAGTCTATAAGGCCCCATCTAGTATGAGACTTGCAATAATCAATATAGTCTAGCTGCTAACTTTACATGGGTCTTTTGTGCTTTAGACTTAAATCATTTGGTGACCTTATTGAGGAGCAATATTATCACACCGACAAGGGGCTATACTATGGGAACGACCCCAATGGAGAAGTTGGTAACACCCATCAAACACAACCCATCAGTCTCGAACCATCAACCTTGGGGTTACTGTTGTACACATCACACCCACATGGGGTCATACTACAAGAACAAGTCCCCCAATGGAGAAGTTGACAACATGCATCATGCGTAGCCCATGAGCTTCGAGCCCTCAACCTTGGGGTTGCATTGCGAGGACTCAATGAATTGAGCTATGCTCTTTGGGTAGCAAGAGTGTTCTTCATCACTTACTAGAAAGCGATGTATCTCCATAACTAGCAAATCTAGACTTGCCAAGGGGTCTTTTATGAAAGTGATGTAAAAAGTGTGGTGCTTTATTTTGAATGCAGTGTGTGTGTGTGCAAGAAAATGACAAGTAACATAGGGCACCTGTTAGAAATCCAATTGGTGATGTCAATCCGAGATAAAGATGTTTGATCAATCCTCATCTATCTTGTATGCAAAATTAACCATTTTTTTACCATACGCTATGAGAGGTTGAGTCACAACCAATGTTATTTAAAGAGACAAGAGACAGACATGATAGTCAGTAGATTTACCTTGAATACCACACATGATGATCAATGTGTAGTCGCGATGATAAGTAAAGTTAACATTTGAATATGATACTCTCTCTTGCATGTTTTTTGGACTAGATCGTCTAAATGCTTTTGTGGCAAGTTTGTGCACTCAAAGTTATGGAAGCTCTTGATCTTGTCTCCACCTGCCTCACGACTCCAAATCCAATGTTCACAACTTTCCTCACCCCCCCCCTCTATATCACATGCTATATTTACTTTCTATCAACATACATCAACAAATTAGGCTGCAGTGGCAACATTAGCACACACATAGCGATGGCATGCATCAATATACCACACCAACATCCACATTTGCAATTGAATTGGCATCGGCTCCATCAATAATGGTGATGATTCCTCTCGTTGTGGCACATTCCAAATGCACATACATTTCATACATGGGAGATACAGAATATAGGCACACACAAGGAATGCGCATTGCACACACATAGTTCATATTCAGAGTACATACTTTCAAAATATGGACACACTCACACATCACATGGAATGCACAATATACATACATGTTCACGCAAGGAATACACACACAATCCACACTCTTAAAAGTGCATGCTTGAAATGCACGCTAACAGACGTGCAATCACACACATTCATGGTAGAATTGCACACATGTTCATACCCATCATGTGCCCTCAAACAAACTTCACACATAGAGACAAGCGTGCATGCACAGACACACACACACACACATCACATTCACTCACTCATCCTTACATGCACACAAACACCTTTTTTTTTAATAGTAAATCAATTTGATTTATCTATCTGTGGGAAACCTCAAAGAGAGGAAAACACACACACACACACACCACATTCACTCACTCATCTTTACACACGTATACTCCAGACACGTATACTCCAGGCTTGACAGGGACATCAATGTTGATAGCGTCACTTCAACTTGCAAGCAGAAAAGAGAACTTACTTAAGTCAAAGAAGAAAGAACGAAGGGGAAATCAGTAATCTACAAAGGAGAGAGAGTCATTATCATAGAATACCTCAAAATGAATAGTTAACTTTGTTTTTTTGTCAAACAAGGACATCTAGTTTCACTTATGTATGAGGATATTGGCACACACTTTGTCTTTTCTTGTTATGGGATAGGAAAGGTCTTCCCCGTAATATGTGTGACCACATAGCGACCGGCGGAGGCCGGGAGCCATGGTGGGAGGACATATTACGAGGGAAAAGTGACCATTCCCGACCGTCAAGTGTCAGTGGGAGGGGGGCCAAATACGTGTTCACTGCACCATGAATCTCGAGCAGCAGTAAAAGAACAGATTTTGACGTACTCCACTGTCACATGCTGGTGCTTGTACTGCACTGTCAACTGCGAGGTGCTGATTCTGCGTGCTGAGTTGTCCGAAGCTAAGTGAGACTGTCCCGAGGTGCAGCGAATCCCGCATGCTGAGTTGTAAGGCTCTGAGCACATTCTGGTTGCTGAGGCGGCGACAATTGACTCAGCACGCTGTCGCTGTCGATTCCGTGGGTCTCAATTTTATGACGGCTGCTGAGTTGGCAGCAATCGCACAGCCAACCTTGACATTGTGTTGAATAATGCAGGTGAAATGGAGGGCGCAGATCTACTGCCCCCTGACCGCCAACCTTGACGGGGTAGAGAATGGTCCTGCATTGACCATTCCCTGGAATAAATGCGACCAGCTGGCGATCGACAGGGAACCAGGAGCGAGGCCTGGGAGCGTTTATTCCAGGGAATGGTCAGTGCAGGACAATTCCCGACCGTCACGGGTCGGGTGGCTAGATTCCAGCAATGACTGCTCTCACAATGATTCTGGCCAGAAACTGACAGAATGGAGGGTCCAGATTGCAAGTCCCCCCCCCCCGACCTTGACAATAGTGGAATGTACCCAACAATGGATGTACCTGATTTCGTCACAGTTTGGGGTTGAGGGGCAAGCAATCTCAGCCGCTCATTTACTGTCTGTTCTTTGCCAAAATCTTCTGCAGCAGCTCACAGATGATCAGCACGTCAGCAGACGGAATGTCAGGGTTCACTGTACAGTCTATAAGTGAATCGTGTGCAGACAGATCAGCAAACGGGATTGTTGTTTCACGCTGCAGGTGACACATCAGCACACGGAAATAAGGTTGCACGTTGTTGGATTCTGGCTGCTGATGTGGCAAGAATTGCAGGCCCCCGCCCCCTGATTGTGGCGGTGTAGGGAATGGTCCCCTGCTGACCATTCCCTGTTTTCAGGGCGACCGCATGGCGACCGGCGGATGCCGGGAGCCATTGGCGGGAGCGCTGAAAACAGGGAATGGTCAGCAGGGGACCATTCCCGGCCATCAAAGGTCCAGGGCGAGAGAGGCCAGACAGTGACGTGCCAACGCATTCCGCGCACTGAAAGCGACGTGCTGGGAAATTGCGCGCAGTGAAAGTGACATTGGAGATTACGGGGGCTGATGTGCATGCCAATCATTGGCTTTCAAAAAATATGTTACGCCTGCTGATGTGTCGATTATCCAGCGGCTCAGGCAAAAAAAGATGGAGTTTAATCGCCAGTAAGTGTACAGTTCAGATGTGCAGCCCCCCTCCCCTGGACTTTGACGGCCGGAAAAGGAAAGTTAGTGTCCTTTCCCTGTAATCAACGCTCCCCCATGGCTCCTGGCAGTACAGGGGAAAGGACGGCTACCCCTTCATAGGTATTATCCGAGTGGAATTGCCTTCTATAAGAGCAGACGATGATCATGAGATAGTGCTACAACTTGAAAGCTCTCCCAATACACGCACACCTCTCTCCCTCTCTCGGCGAGCCACCCACTACTCTAGGATGGTCCCTCTGAACAACCAACCACTGCTTATTTTGAAGATGTCCTATGTCCGATTACTTCACTTTCGTTTAAATGGATACATAACTATCAACTCGAAACCCATTTTTCTTAAGACCAACTTGCAATTCCATGTAACCTAACAATGGAAGAGTCTAAAAGACATCAACAAAGCTTTCTGCAAACTCCCTTAAAAGGGTGAGAAAAAAAGCACGTTTCCAAGGAGAGATCATCCACCACATCAATGATGCCAACATGCTTCCAATGGGGGAAAGACTCTGCATGAAAGATGTGCATGGAAGGAGCCTTCCAAATGCACCTATAAACATGAGAACAGCTCTCCATATTATTTAGCGTCCATCAGAGTATAACCAGAAGCAGCAATAAATGAATGAACTGTTTCACATGCAGTTCAACCCATCAAAAATGAGAAACACTGGAACCACCGTTGTCGTGTTCCAATACCTTAATCAAGAAAAACTAGAGATCTACTACCCGTAACCACACCCAGTCTCCTGTGTGCAAAGAGGCGAAATGGTTCTCTACAGACTAACAATTTTTATTGACCCAAACATCTAGGGAAAAAGCTATGAAAGGTGAGATGATAGGGACATAAAAACACCTTCCATTGAAAACCATAAGAGTCTGTATGCAGAATAATGTCTGTCATCCTTGAAGTAACTTATTATGTAGATGGGCAAATGAAGGAGGAGCTCTACAGAAAAGTTCCACAGAGGTACATAGATGGCTGATGGGCCACTTACCACATTAAAAGCCCCTTTAATGACTATACAGCTGACAAAATCCACATAAGAAAGGGCCATTTCTATGTCTGTGAACATGCTAAACAGCCATACATGCACACCAGCAATTTTCTTCTACTAATAAGCTAGTCAAATATAAGGAGAGGGAGCTTCAAAAGAAGCCCGATTCATATAGCAAGCAACCTTGTTTCTCTCTCACGCAGCACCCTTTAATGCCAGATACTCTGCAATACAAAGGAAAAACGAACTCTGAAAGTTGTTTTCAATAATCTTCTATAGATTTGGTACATGGACATACCATTGAGGAAGGAATGATAAATCCTCTTTTCCTTCAAACCGATATCAGATTTCAAAAGACCACCCTGCAGAGCAAGCAAAGAAAATGAAGACTTCATGAGACAACCATCATCAGCCACTCGGACCATCTCGAACAGAAGCTCAAAATAGCTTACCTCCAACGCCATCAATGACCAGACATTGCTGGCATACAGTCTTGGATCAGACTTCTCCTTCTCAGATGGGATATACACAGGAAGCCAAATCACTTCCAGGAAATTAATAAATTGACATAACAGAAGAATAAAATGCCGAACCTACAATTAAATAGAAAAGAACCAAGCTTCAGCTAGACATCCATCTTTTATCTCGTTCATCCTAAGACATTGGCTGTTTGCCTTAAACCTCTAGCAGCATTTCAGCCTAGAAAGCAAGGCCATACACATACGATGACACTCTTGCCAAGAAGGTAAAGGAAGAGATTGACAAACTCTTAGACACCGAAATGAACTCGCAAACCCAGCCACGAAAAAAAAATCTGGGCAAACGAACCAATCAAGAAATGCATATGATAGAAACATTTATGTAATCGAGGATACAAACAGGGCATGCGAACGTTCAGATGCAGCAATGCAAAAAGTCGATAACTACAAAACTCCAAGTTGAAAAGCTTGCCCCAGATATTGAATCCCAAGCTGGACTGAATCGTTTATATGAATATTTCAAAATGACTGGTCGGACAGGAGTCCCCGCAAGAAATGCTCCGGTCTTGAAGGGAAGTATATAGAAGCCATTTGTAGTTGTTCCTTCTGTAGGGCACAACAAGTCAGTCAATGATCATGCAAAGAAGAAAACCGCAAAGCAAAGACAAAGGCATAGCATAAGCAGGCTCTGACCAGGGAAAAGCATCATCAAAGGTGCATTTGGGTCCTCAGCAGCTGCTTGCATCCTTTGTCTGATGATTCCTGAAGCTCAACAACACTAGTTGACAATCAGGTCCATGGATCTCTATGACATAAATGTGAAGAAAATTATCTTCAAGTGCAGATATACTTCAATATGCTACCTTACAAAGTTTGAAATACAAACTAGACACGACCCCTTGGAGCAGCCAATCTATGGGTGTTTTTGTTAAGGTACACCAAACAACGTTGCAATAATGTATGTTACGTAGCACTCCAAAAATAATGAATCTCGTTGGAGGAACTCTCCCTCTTCTCTCTTTTTTTTTCTTTGGCAAAAATGTGAGCTTGTACCCGTTGTGTACCCTTTATCAGATAAAAGGAAAATTGCCAATTTTGTAATGAAGCTGAAGCTAAAATATCAAGATACAACCAAAGGTGAAAAACCCCTCAAGTTAGGGGTAAGGGACAAAAGTTCCGGGGAAAAACCAATGGATCAGTGAAAGCTGTAGAAATACATGTACACAGGACTGAAATGGGAAGCTGAGGAGAGGATTTGACGGCAGCACCACATCAATCTGCCTGAGACTATTTGCAGCCACATGCGATGTAGCACCCTTTGAAAACATCCACTTGTAAACTTCCAAGAGTGATCAGTGGCTGCATCACCACGACAGTACAAAGGCTGATCAACAATCCACACCGAAGCCACCAGCTTGTGCTGATGATCTTCGCCAGGAGAGAAGAGTGCCTCCAAGAAAACACTATCTCAAAGACTAGAAAGGGCCTCCATCCACCTCTGACAGCAATCAATGGAGCTGTGGAAGCTGCAACAACCAACGCAGCTCCTTCTCTATCGCTCTTTCCCCTGTTTTTTTTCCTCGAGGCCTCTTACAAAGATGTAGCATTACAGTTGAGTTTTTTACTTCAAAAGTTCCCAAACATAACCCTTCCTTTCAAAATATGTATAAATAAAGCCACATATCTTACTCCAGCAGTAGGTAAGCTCCATAATCCATTTATGATACTTGTTATGCGCATTTTATGCTTCATCGCAATTGACTTGTCGTGCCATGCCTAGTTGCTATGATAAACAAATATCTGTTATACTCTTAAACAAAACACATCTTCAAACATTTTGTGCCAGACTCGATGACGATTATACATTGTGAAAGACAACCACTAGATTACATATACTCTGAGTAAGCCGGAACTTTGAGTTGTTGCTTTATGAAGTGGTTGAAAAATGCTTAGACCGGCCATTTTCCAGAGAAGCCGGTATTTGGATCAAAAGGGGGAAAAGATTTTTTGAGAGCGTTGTTGAGCTATTTTATTGAGAGCAAGAAGGCTGCTCCCACAGAAAGGTAGTCCAGCCTAGGTCTAGCTCACCTTGGCCCACCTCTTTGGTCCACTGATCCTCGTCCACTCTAATAGCAGACGACTAAAATATACCATCCACATTCAGTTCACAGTCTACCTTCGATGCAACGGATTGCGGAGAAGAAAGTAGTGATGCATCATGGCTTCGATCAGAATATTGTGCGTGTAAGAGGGACTCCCGGGGAATTGGCCACTTACCGTACCTTATAAGTGCATGGGAGAGGGGGTTTTCAACGAACTAGATAAGTGAATAAGTTAGGGGTAGGCCTACAATAATTTCACCTTCTAAACTTTTAAGTAGAGGAAGTCTCACTAGAAGCGGGAGGGAGAAAGGGGAATAAGGTGGTTCCGAACGTACTATACGTGTGGATATGTACGTACTGTACGTTGTTTTGTACAGAAAATATTTTAATGTACGTAAAAATATGTACTCTTGTAAAAAAAACTCAATTTATTGAACTTTCTAGGATTGGTAGAAGAGTAGTTGGAGAAGCTGGTTTCTTTTGAACAAACCTTTCGATGGATTGACTAAACACAAACTAGTTGTTTAGCAAGATCATTGTCCATGGTTGTTGTGCTATAACTGGAAGGGCATCACGTGCTAACTGAAAAGAGGAGATTGGGACACACTTTTAGCACTTCAAGGAAGAGCGCGCGTGCACACACACACACACCATAGAAACAAATCAATGCGACTAAAGATGCTTGCTCCCTGCAACTTATCGAGAATATCATCAATCCAAGGTATCGGAAAGCAATTCTTGATAGTGATCTTGTTTAGAGATCGATAATCTATGCACATTCGAAACGTGCCGTCTTTCTTACTTGGTCGTACTAGACCTTTTTCCAGAAGCTCGTTGACTTGCTTCAAAATTTCCTCTTTTTGAGCAAGATTAAACCGATAAGGGGGTAGGTTTGGGGGAGAGCTACCTGGTACAAGATCAATGCGATGATCTTCTAGACGTTCCGGAGGTAGCTTGTCTGGTAGAGTATTTGGGAAACAATCTTTATACTTTTCAAGAAATTGAAAACGTTTAATTTCCAAACTAGAGAGCGAACCCTCATTAATTTTATCTCTTTTACGTGCGAAAATCAAGTAAGCAAAAACGCACTTCTTTATTTCCTTCTTAATGGAGATATAGCTTACAATAGGGAATAGCCAATCCCCTGCATCATCAAAAATTTTAATTTTCTTGCCCTCATGCTCAGAAACGAGGGTCTTTTCTACATAATCTAGGACCGGTTGCATATGGTAATGCCATGGCATGCCCAAGATGATATCACATCCCTCGATGGGTGCCATCAAAAAGTATTCGTGGTCCTTGTATACACCAATCCGAAGATTGAGTTGTCCTTGCACGGGAGTTGCATTGGTGGTCAACCCCTTGAATGTCGATTCGGAAGTGACCGGAGTTCCAAGCTGAGCCGGTGTAAGGCCCAAGCGTTCTGCAGTTTCCATTGAGATGAAGTTGTCCGTCGATCCAAGGTCGTAGAGGATCAACACCCGTTGGTTATTCACAGATTCCCAGCCTTTGAGGAGCTGGCGCTTCCCTTTCTCGGTTTCAGTGTTCCCTTGCACATCAGGAATGGAATTGAAGCTCGATGGAGTGGATTCCTTCTTCGATTGTTCCTTCTTCGAAGATGCTTGTTCCTGCCGTTGCTGCCGAACAAGGCAGCAACGGGCTTCATATGCCCTTTCTCACCACAGTAGAAGCACCTTCCTTGTTCTTTGAAGGTCTATACTTGGTTCAGCTTGAGATACTTTAGCCGTTTTCCGGGAGATAATTTAGCCGTTTTCCGGTTTCTGGTACCCTCTGGCTTCTTAGGTTGATCCGGGTCCACTGGGGAACGCTTTTTGCCTTGGTTGCCATGGTCATCATAAACCGCTCTTTGCCTTGCACGGTATGTGCTATGTTCCATCTGTCTCGGGGTACTAGTGGAATGTAAATCCTCGGTAACGATTGCCGACTCCATCATCCGCTGAAGGGTGTCGTGTGGGTACACTTTCATGCTCTTCCAAAGCGGTGGTTGAAGACCTGCTTCAAACTTTCGCATCTTTTCCTTGTCAGAAATCTTCATAAAAGGCGTAACTTTCAGAAGAACCGACCAAAACTTGTCAACATAAGCCGTGACTTTCTCTTGTTCCTTCTGGGCGAGCCAATCCCATTCCTTCCGAATGTCCTTCTCGAAATCAGGTGGAAGAAATTGTTCATAGAATTCAGCTTTGAATCGATCCCAGGTTTTGGCTTGAGTACCTTCCAGAATTTTGGCTAGCCACTGATTGCTTGCAGTCTCCTTGAGATTAATCCCAACACGACGCAACTTGGATTTTTTTAGTGAAGTTTCCGTTGGCAAAAGAAACTTCAAACTACCTAATGAAAGACAGTGCCTTGGAGATATCTCTCCGTCCTGTGTAGTTATCAAATTTCACATCCTTGTCACTGGATTTGAAAATCCGCATCTTGCGGTGATGTCTGCGGTTATCCCCCTTGAACTGGGGCTTCTCTTTAGTAGTAGTAGGAGTTTTCTTCTTGGGAGAAGATTTAGATACTGTATGAGAAGTAAATGTAGTAGTTTAATCAGGAGAGTATGATGGAGAAGAGATAGAGACATCCTTGCTTTCGTTAAGCAGAGAAAGTTCTTTTTCCTCGCCCTTGCTCTTGGAAGGCCGTTTGTCTTGATCCGGAGATCTCTTGTGCATTTCGGCACCTCTTTCCGCACCATCCCCCTACAGGTTACTTCCATTAGCAGGATTTTCTTGCCGCCCATCGGCATCCGTTTCTTGCGGCTTCTTGATTCCGTCTAAAGCCTTTTGGACAGCCGGCAACGAAATAAGTTGTTGCAATTCCGCGCGTTGGGCTCACACTTGCTGAAGTTCGTCTTCAGCGGTTCTTCCGTGGCTTGTCATGGTTCTTCCCGTTCCTTAACGGAATCGTCCTCCTTTGCAAAGAAAGAGAGGAATCCGAGCTCTGATACCACTCTCACAAACGGGAGCGCACACGAGTAATCAACAAGATGAAAATGAATAATCTTTCAACTAAACAGAGTTGAGGGAGAAGTTCGACACAGTATTTGGGACCAAAATATGGGCTAGTCCCCCCCGCCCCCCCCCCCCCCCCCCCCCCCCCAAGAGAATCCTTTATTAGGGAGAATCTTTTTTTACAAGCACAAGAACCGGAGAAAACCCCTCCGTTCTAATTCTCAAACTCGATGGTCATTCCTTCCCGTGAGGGAAATCAGAGAGACGAGCTCTCAATCCTTTTTTCGTCTGTACTCAAAGTCGAGACTCCGTAGACAATTTCCTAATCCCGTTCCCGAAATTTCCAAGCGTAAGCCAAAAGCCTTCCCGTTTTCTCCTTCGCGATGAAGTACCTGCAAATACACACAAACATGGAACAAAAACTCGTATGGCGACAAAAACTCGTATGGCGAATTCATAATAGATACCTGTCGCTCTTGCACGGGAAAAGCGATTTCCGTGCTTCGTAGTCTCGCGATCTCTTGTGTCTTCCGGCGGCAAAGTCTCCTATTGTTGGTGCTGGCAACTCTTCCCTCTGAGTGAGGCATGTGATGCTTTTATAGCCCCCTGGCCACGACAGGAATAGCTGATCGCAGGCTGCCCGCCTAGAGATCGCGGCATATTTTTTTTATTTTTATTTTATTTTGGCTCTTTTGCCAAAAAAAAGGGAGAGAGAAAACGCTGGCTGGTTTTGCTGCTTTATTTTCCAGGTGGCTGCCTACTTATTAAGTACGCAGCCGACATATTTTAAAATTGGTCTAATCTGCCCAAAACTCAATAAAACCTTATAAGTTAAAAACAATGCTTTCACAACACTTCCCAGGCGTCTTGGATGCAACCACATGCACAAATGGAATTCAGACATAGATTACTCGCGGGAAAGCGTCTACTCTTCGCGGAAAACACGTTAAAATATTTCGCTTTTTAAGAAAAGCTTCTCAGAACCCATCTTTATTCTTGTGCTTGCGTCTTTACGCGGATTCCTCTTTCCAGTTCGGGTTTCCTGCCAAACCAACGAAATATTCCTTTTCCGATGCTCGTGTCACCCCATCACGTGACAGATCAGGAATATTCGTTTCCGAGTCTCTCCTACCGAACTAATGGTAATGTCACCCCATCATATGACGCACCAGAGTTTTCCGTTCCTGATGGATTTTAATAACTCCAGTAGATCTACAGTTCCTAACCTTTCGATTCAAGTGCACATATTTAAATACCCTAATTGCAATAAAAAGAAATTACTCGAGAAAATAAGAAAATAGTCCATTTAGCAACACAGCCTCTACACAGCCTTCACCAACATTAGAGCAACAGAATCGTGAGGAGACAGAATTGGCTGAATGGAAACTGTTGCTGCCAAGAGGTAGCGCTAGCTCTTTTATATCCTCGCGCATATTGATTTCTGCAGAATGGCGCCATAGAGAGAGAGAGAGAGAGAGAGAGAGAGAGAGAGAGAGAGAGAGAGAGAGAGAGAGAGAGAATTGCTCGCAAAATAGAAAACACTAGTTGTTGCAGTTTTCTTACGCTAGGAATGGGTTTTTCTTTTTAAGTTTATTAAGTCTAGCCGATTCAAACTAGCTCGGCCGCTAATTTTTAAAGGTTTTAAATCTTTGACTTAAAAATGGGTGTTAAATCCCAGTTTTTCCCCCAATTTGGGGTATTAATGACCCAGCCGATTTCATGTCTCATCCAACTCGGTCTGTCGCCTCCCGCCAGGTCGTATTTCCACTATGTTCGGCCGGCCATTTCTTTCGCAAAAACTATTAAATTATAGCTTTTTTGAGCGAACTGGGGACACCATCTTATTCCTGTGCTTGTTCTATTATGCACTGCGTTCGGCTACTCTTCTACTTATCATTCTATCCGGACACGGATAAATTTCCAGATGGCACATGCACCAAAAAAATTTAGCCGTTCATAATTGGTACCAATAAATTCATGAATTCATTCTGTGTGCACAAAAATCATTTTCATTTATCTGTGTCGTAGCTAAAAATATTACATCCCTCTGGCTTCTAAACAGGTGTCCTCAACTGTAAGGTTTCATGATACTCGTGCAAGATATCTGTAAAATCTTACGATTCTCATTCAGTCATCCATTGAGCATCTAGAGGGGAGTAATTCTTGAACTTTACTAAGTACTTACAATGAGATCTTTTGGTGTATGATCTGTTCTGGGAGAAGTATTTATCAGTTTCATCTACTTCAAAGTTTTGGCATTCCAAGTGAACTGCCCAAAGTGATCCCATTATTTAGTTTGGATTTTAGATATTTATTTTACTTATTTGTCAAAGTCTGGGTAGGGCAATTTACTGAGGTTGGTATATAAGCAATCCTCAGTCCCCATTGTATTGTATCGGTTATTCATTGCCAAATTGATTGGTTCAGGAGACTCTCTCTCTTTCTCTCGTGCTTTCTCCCCTTGGTCTCTACGCTTCCGCATCGTCGACTTTGACATGATATCAAAGCTATGTGCTTGACTTCCCAGAATTTGTCGACGTAGTCGACGTAGTCGGACACAACTTCATTCTCTCTTTGGGAGAGCCAATCCCATTCTTTCTTCACGTCGTCTGCAAAGTCGGGGGGAAGGAACTTAGCGTAGAACTCCTTTTTGAACTCCTAGCCTTTCGGTTTGCGTTTTTCTAGAATTGTAGTAAGCCACTAGTTGCTAGCCGTATCTTTCAGATACGTGCTAGCATGGCGTAGTTTTGAACGCTCTAAGAAGTTACCTTTTGCAAAGGCCACCTCGAATTGTCCAATAAAAGCGAGAGCCTTCGTATCAACCCTCTTTCCATTATAACATTCGAATTTAACATCTTTATCTCCAGCTTTGAACGTTTTTTTCTTCTTCTTATGGTTCGTATCAACCCTCTTTCCATTTTAACTTTCGAATTTAACATCTTTATCTCCAGCTTAGAACGTCTTCTTCTTCTTCTTGTGGTGTCGGGTCCGCTTCTTGGAGATGGATCTGAAATCCTTGTCCACCAGAATTCTCTGCCGACTGCTTATTACTGGTATTTTCAACATGGGAGAAGCTTCTACTGATATCTACTCACGTAGGGGATGCCCACACGAGTTCTCCTTGGCTGAAATCTACTTCTGGAACGCATCAGAATGCTGAAATTTTCATGGCCAGCCGGTACTGCAATTGTCTAGGTGCGACTATTCCCCGTAGGGACGCACACAAGCTCCTATGGCTACACTCTACCTCCACCGCGCGCTTCACAACCTTTGCACGGCCTTCACAAACACCAGAGCAAGAGAATCGGGAGGAGAGAGAGAATTGGCTGAGCTGAGAGTTGAGAGATGAGGCTCTCTGGGTGAATGGAAACTGCTGCATAATGCTACCAAGACGTAGCGCTAGCTCTTTTTTTTTTTTTCCGAGAAATAGATCCTTCTATTAGTTAATGAAAACTGCCCATAGGGCTACATCCACCTCTGCGAGAGAGGGCTACAACAAGCATGATGGGGAGACTCTCCCAATGAAAAACAGCATATATACAATGAGGCTAAATCAAGAGATGGGAGGAGGGAAGAGCCACATAGGTGGACAGTAGTGCCATTTGAGCACCCCCTCGACTATGGTGTAGAAAGGCCCAGGGCGCCAGAGTCAAAGAAAAGCCTCGCGGCGCTCTCGCATGCGGTCGGAGCTGCCCTGTAGTCCCTCAAGCTGTCCTCTGAGAGTATGGATCAGCTCTAGCCAAAAGTCACGAACAGTCTCTGTTGGTGGCACAGGACGAGCCTCAAAGATGCGGAAACAGCGGGCCCGCCAGATGAACCAGAGAGCTAGGCCGCTGATGAGCTCCCAACACTCCTCTCTCTCACTGCACCACTCTTGTGGAGTAAGCTCTGTAGCAGGCTGGAGTGTAGGTCGCCCCCCCTGGATCACTATCATCCTGTTGGTGGAAGATAGCTCAAACTGAAGTGCTGGGCCCGTGAGGGTGGACCAAGCCGCTGCCCCCCAAGTGTATTGTCGAGCCGTGGAGAGGGCAGGCATCAGCGGAAGAACACGTAGCCACACCTGTTGGGCCGAGGGACAGTCCCACAGACAGTGACACTGACTCTCCACCAACTGGTCACAGGCTGCACATGCGGCCGAGAGACCACTATGCACAAGCCAGCTCCCTACTGCTGTGGCTCTGTGTGCAACCAGCCACTGGAACAAAGTGACGCGCCTCGGCTGTCTGGAGTCCCACAGCCTTTGCCAAAAAGCTGCCAAGAACTCGACTATGAGGCCCTCCTCCTGCCAATGACGTGCTACAGCGGGGCGGGCCTCTCTCTGTGCTGCAAGTATATGACGTCCAAGCCGAACAGTGTACTGAAAGAAGGGGACTCCTGGGCGGTCTGCAGAAGAGAAGGGGTCCCTCCATAGCCACTCACCAGGATCCCACTGTACTTGTGCCAGTGGACAACACTCCCAAGCCCATAGCCTCCAGTGTCCAGTCTCAAGAGCTGCTGGGTCAGGGTCTATGACGCAAGTCCTCCCACAGATGCCCACAACTCAGATCCTCTGGAAACAGCACTCTGCTACTTGCGGGGCCTCTACTGCAACTCGTTGTAATCGTCCCCCACCCTGAAGCTCGAAGAACAAGGCTGGGACAGTCTCTGAGCAAGCCCTGACTGAAATGAGAACCTCCAGTCGTGTGAAGGCTCCCATCCACCGGGGTGCTACTGGCTCGAGAGGCGTGAGCCACTCAGCTGGAACTGACTCTGAGATGTCCTGACACATGCTCTGCACCCCTCTCATGCCCTGTAGCTGGACAACCTGTACCTCCTCTTACAAACGTGTGAACTCTAGCCAGTCACCTAGAGAACGCGCTGGACCTGCCACCATGGGACCCCAAGAAACATGAGGCCGACTCCCAACCAAGTGGCCTCTCTGAGTGCTAACCATGGGGTTCCAGACGAGGGGCTGCCGTAGGCGCTCCTCCGTGCACGTCGGCTGTCTCTGCTCTAGGCCACGCCGTAAGAGCTCCCAAGATCGAAGCAAACTCACAGCGAATCTGTCCTCCAGTCTCCTGCTCAAACCAACTCGGCGTAACTCTGTAAAGATCCATCTGGTCGAAGGTTGCCAAGGGCCTCCTGACTGAGGCACCCTGGCACGAAGCCTGTGCAACAAGAATTCCTTCCAGGGCTCCTCGCCTGGAAGAAGTCCTCTGACGACAAACTTCCCAAGAAGGGCTCTGCTCTGCTGTACAGGATCAATGATCCCAAGCCCTCCCTGAGAACAAGGAAGTGTGATGACCGACCAAGCCACCTTGGCTCGGGCAATCTGAGTATCGCGACCTGACCAAAGGAAGTTCGTGATCAGCCTCTCTACCTGGCTGATACAAGAACTCGAGAAGATCCAGTAAGAAGTGATGTACGACATAGTTTCCAACAACACCTGGTTGGCAACTACTACTCTACCAGCCAGCGAAAGTTGTGCTGAGCTCCAATGTAACAGCTTTCTCCTGATGGACAGGAGAAGAGGAGCAATCTGCTGCTCGGGGGACAAGTCCAAACCAGCCTGACAACCCAAGTACCGAACTGCAGTCCCTGGAGGAATCCACCTGAAACCCTCTCTTGGCATCCAATCTGGCACAAGAGCACTGCCAACCGAGAAAGCCACTGTCTTCCTCCAGTTGATCAATGCGCCCGATGCACAGCAGAAGGTCTCCAAAGTCTGCTCACATCTGTGTAGATTGGCCTCCTGGCCCTCATAAGTACAAGGCTGAGTCGTCGGCAAACTCAGTGTCCAGAAGCTCATCTCCCCGTATAGGGAGTGCTAAGCCCTCCCTGAAACCCTCTCCTGGCATCCAATCTGGCACAGGAGCACTGTCAACCGAGAAAGCCACTGTCTTCCTCCAGTTGATCAATGCGCCCGATGCCCAGCAGAAGGTCTCCAAAGCCTGCTCACATCTGTGTAGATTGGCCTCTTGGCCCTCTAAGTACAAGGCTGAGTCGTCAGCAAACTCAGCGTCCAGAAGCTCATCTCCCCGTATAGGGAGTGCTAAGCCTCTCAGACCATCCTGCTCTGACACCAAAAATCTGCTTATCGCCTCCGCATAGAATAGAAAGAGAAAAGGGGCAAGAGGACAACCCTGTCTGACCGATCGTGTGAGCATGAAGCGATCACCTCTACCTCCTGCCAAAAGCACCTGATTGTGAGCCTTTCTGTACAAAGCTGACACCCCTCTGATCCAAGCATTTGAGAAGCCCATCCTGCGTAGCGTGCCCTCTAGAAAGTCCCAGTCAACTCTGTCGTACGCCTTCTCAAAATCGAGAAGAAGAATCACAAGGTCCTCCCCACGGAGCCGTGCAAGGGCAGAAGCCTCCCAAAAAGTGAAGATGTTGTCAAGGATACTGCGTTCCTTGACAAAACCTGTCTGAGTCCCATGTATAAGGCTCTCCAAAAGTGACTGAATCCTCAAACTCAGAGCCTTGGCAAGAATTTTGTAGGCTGAGTTGAGGATGGTGATGGGGCGCCACTGTCGAATCTCATCCAAGGAGCCACCCTCCTTTGGAATAAGGTAAATCAGGCCCTCACTCATGCTATCCGGCATCACTCCTGTGTGCAGAATGTACTGAAAGGCACTACAAAGATCTGGGCCAAGCAAGTCCCTGTACTCCAAGAAGAAGCTGGGAGTCAGCCCATCCTCACCGGGACAGCTACCATGAGGAAGGGCCCTAAGAGCCGTGTGCAGCTCCTCAAGCTGAAGAGGCATCTCTAGCCTCTGGCGCATCTCCTCAGTAACAAGACAAGGCATCTGTGCCCAAACCTGCTCCCTGCATGCATCCTGTCGCTCTGACTTGGGCTCAGCCGACAGTAACTCACGGTAAAAGTCAGTAGCAATTGTACGCATATCCTCGGGCTCACAAGCAACTGACCCATCGGGTCTCCTCAACTGATTGACCTTGGCATGGGAGTGCCGAGGTCCCACTGTCTCAAAAAAGGCACCTGTAACTCTGTCACCCACCTGAGTCCATTGAGATGCCTGTCGGTGAAAGGCAAACTCATGACGCCTCTCCTCTGTGCAAGCAAGCTCCTGTCGAGCCTGCTGTAACTGCTCCTCCAACCATGGACTGTCTGGATGCTGCTCCTGCATCCTCTGTAGTGAAGCAATGCCTCGTCTAAGACGCTGCTCCTCCTCTCTCGCTGCAGCCCGTCGAGCCAGAGACTCCTTGAGAAAAAAGTGGCTAAGCTGAGCTAGGCCTAAGGCCACTTTGTCTGCAGGTAGAGCCTGGCAGTCCATGCCCTCTGTCCAGAGAGCCTCTACCCTCTCTCTGAGTGCTGAGTCCAACAAGACCCGCTCTGGGATGCGAAGCATCGTGCTCCCACTCCTCTGCCTGTCTGCCACTGTGAGGATCACTGGTGCATGGTCCGAGAAGGAAGTCCCTGCCAGGATGCCCACGGATCCCCCAGGGTCATTGAAGTGGTCACTAGTGTAGAAGCGATCTATCCGCGATAGATTCACTCCTCCCACTCTGCGGTCCGATCTAGAGAAGGCAAGACTCTCTGGAGGCCTCACAAAGCCAGAATGCTGCCATGTATCCGAGACCCTCAAAGTCATACACAACCTCTCCTAAGCTGCTAACTCGACTCCATGCACAATAGCATGGCTGCCTCCGATCCTGTCAGAAGGGTCCTCCAACATGTTGAAGTCCCCTCCTACACACCAATGGTCAACCTGTGGTAAGGACTCAACAATCTGTGACCAAAACTCTGCACGAGCACTCGTTACATTGGGTGCATAGATGTTCAGGAAGCCCACAAGGCCACCCTGAACCTGCATAGAGATCCACTGAGCCCTGCCTGGCACAATAATCCCTCTGCCCACAATGGCCTGCTGCAATGAATCCGCAATAGTCATACATACCCCTCCCTGGATGCCTCCAGGTCCAAAAGCAGCTGACCAAAAGGTATCATAACGTCCACGCAAAATCTGACCACATCGTCGAATGCGGCTCTCAGACAAATGGTGCTCTTGAAGCATAAGGAGAGCAATCTCTCCTCCCACAAGGCAACGCTGAAGCTCCTGACGCAATCGGCCCCGCTGTCGCTGAAACTGGGGCCCACCTAGTCCCTGCACGTTCCACGAGACGATCCTCATGGGGAACGAGAGAGAACAGATGCTGCCGCAACAGCAAGACGGGCTATCTTCGAGGCTGGCTTGGATGGGGAGTAATCCGCATCCGAGCGTCCTCTAGATAGGCGAGACTGCAGTGAGTGCCTGGCCAAAGCCCAAGCAGAGCGAGCCGTGCGTAAAGCAACCTCCTCTGTCTAGGAGTCCTCATGAATGTATACATAGCAAGGCAAACACTGCGTATCAGCAAAAAAGTACACCACAATGTGCCTACATCCTGTTGAATTTGGGGGTGTCACCGCAAACTTGGCCAGTGGCCACAAAGTCTGCAGCAAATCTGTAACTCCAAGTTCTCCCATGTGGTGAGAGAACTCGAGAACCTGTGTATGCAACCAACCCACCACTGAGTCGAGGGACCACTCTGTCTCGGTCCTACCACAGAGGGGGAAAGAGAAACCAACTGTTGAGTCCAAGGCCTCTGTCCCCCTAGCGGCGAGGAACAAAGCATGGACCCTGAAGCAGGCTGCCTCGTGGTCTGCTGCGGAATCGCCGAGAAAGCGAGTGAACCCGTAATCGAAGAAATCCCAGCGGCGTCGGAGGTCAATGCTCGTCAGACCCCGAGGGATAGCTGCAAGGGAAGATGTCTGAATCTGCAGAGGGGGCCGCAAGAAAGGCTGACCCTGTCTCGCTAGGCGACTCATGGCAAAAGCGCTGCCAAGAGATCTCCTAGCCGCCGGCGAGGGACCAGTCTCCTGAGTCGACTGTGGTACTGAAGTAGGAGGAGGGGGAGAAGGAGCTGGGGGGGGCGGAGGAGAAGAGAAGCGGGGTGGGGCGACAGAGGCAGGGGGGCGAGGTGGGGAGTGGACGGGAGCAAAAGGCGGGGGGGGGGGGGGGGGGGGGGGGGGGAGGGGAACTCTGAAGGGGGGACGGCTGGCGAGGGTGAAGCGGAGGTGGATGCTGGTGTAGGGGGCTCCTCCTGCTCAAGAGGACCAAAGCAGTTCCCTGTGGGAACCCACTGCTGCTGAGTAGGCACCTGAGGGCCACTCTGAGTGCCAGGCTGTCGCTGTGGCCCCTGGCGTCGACGGCCACGGGCCTGCTGCCACCCGTCCTCCGCTGGAGCCCCAGGCTCGGAGGGTGGCTCTGAATCTGTGCGCTGTGCCGCTGGCTGTGGCTGTGGCTGCGGCCCAGCCTTGGCAGGCTGGGGCTGAGGCTGAGGTGTAGGTCGTGGTCTCCTCCATGGACAGGCCTTCGCTAGGTGGCCCATCTGTCTGCAAATGAAGCACTGGTTCGGGAGACCCGAGTACTCCACACTCTGTCTAAACCAACCCCCACTCACCCGAGGTAGAAGGATGACCTTCGGGAGCGTGTGGGTATCGCTGACCAAAACTCGAACTGAAGAGATGCCAGCCGCCTTGGCAACTACTGATGCTGCCGTACGAGGTGTCTCCAGGACTGTCCCGATGGCGGAACCAATCCTAGAGAGAAGTGGAAGGTACTCCCTCCGTAAACCCGGAAAGCAGACTGAGATGGGGATGTCTGCCTCCTCTACTAGCACATCCGAAGTCGGGTCAAAACCATGTCGCCACTGTCGAAAGTGGGCGCGTGATGCTCGGATGGCTAGTGGACTCATAGCTATGACCTTGGAGGCCATCTCGGAAGTCTCGAAATCGATCTGGTAGTACCTGTTACGGGACCCTGGAGAGCGGCCCGTAAATGGGACTTAGGGGCCGCGCGCGTTCGCCGATCCTTCACCTGAACACAAGTTAGCCGTCTTCACAACAAATTGAGCAAGTATTTCAAAGGGACGCGCGAGACAAGATTTGTAGAAACAAGCCCGTGACGGGCGCTTTGTATTGATTCAAAAAGTTGATTACAAAAAGGGACGGAGGCCCCTCCGGCGCCTCTGAAGACTGGTTTAACCTAACTCCAACCTAGTATGGGTAGATGGTTTTATGGACGTGAGGATTGCCACCCCGTCTCCGGTTGAACAACCGGCCCGCTCTTAGCTACCCGGCAGGATGCGCACGGTTCACCAAGAGTGGAGTACTACTCTCATATAAGTCCTTTAATTCGGGGCGCTCAGGCATACCACCCAAGCCCCATGGCCTTGAGGTAGAAATCCCTCTGAAGGAATCACCGTCGGTCCCGTCAAGGAGCCGCGGTTCCAAAAACTGATCAAAATGCCGAAACGGCCCCGCGGGCTCGTCCCGGGCCGTTTTGGACCACGGGACCCCCGGGACCCGGACACGGCCCAAGCAGGGCTCTCACTTGCATAAAGCCTTTCGGGGCTCCCGGAGTCGTGTTGCGTCCACGGGAGCGACGGGTCCACGGGTCGTCATGTTGGCCCGCGGGGAGCATGGCTGCGGAGAGGGGCAATTCACCAAACGGGGCCTCGGTCCCCCTCAAGTGCCGTCCACGGTGGAAAGTTAGGTTAGCGGGTGTTAGGCTAGAATGGGAACGTGGACCGCCGGGCCGCATGAGGGACAGCCCATATGGGGGCGCTAGGGGCAAGGAGGGACCGCCGACGCGCCGCGAAAAACTTCCCTCTCACGAGGATCCCAACAGTACCCCCTTCCGAGAATCTGGACATCCAGGATCTTGCCCACCTCTGCGAGAAGGCGAGCCCGGAGAAGGTCTCGCAGCTCTCCTCTGCTAGGTCGGGTGCCGAGAACCTTGCAGATGACCGAAGTCGCCTGCAAGCGCTCTACCTCTGCGGCAAGGCTCGCTTGCTCTGTCGGCGAGAGAGCAAGTCGAATGGTGGGCTCAGCGGGGTCGGACGAGGGGGCTTCATTGGAGTCCCTCTGCGGTGGAGCATGAGCCGCCGTCTGTGTCTGCTACTGGTAAAGAAAAGGCGGAGGATCGTCGACGAAAAAGGGGGGGGGGAAGACCTGCTGGACCGAGCACGTCAATGGTGTTGGCGACGCCCGTCAAGCAAGAATGGAGAGGGAGAAGGCTAACGGTAAAAAGCAAGCGAGGGGGGCGGACAGTGGGAGGGGGCGGGCTGGCGTGGTTGACTGCGGGAACTGCTTCGGGCTGGCTAGGCAGCAGGCAGCAACGGGGGCCAACACGGGGGGGGGGGGGGAGAGCTGGCTGAGCTGTGCAGCGGGCAGCAGCAGGGGTAGCGCGAGGGGCAGGGGGCAGCGCGAGGTGGACAAGTGGGAGAGCAGCGCGAGGGAGTGAGGGAGGGCGATGGCGCAAGGGGGGAGAGGTGCGAGCAGCAGCGAGCCAGTCCAGTGATGATTACCAAATCCGTTGTAGCGCTAGCTCTTCTATCCTAGTGCATGCTGATTTCGGTCAGATGGCGCCATAGAGAGAGAAAACTGCTCGCAAAATAGAAAACACTAGTTGCTGCAGTTTTCTTACGCTAGGAATGGTTTTTTTTGGTCTATTGAGTCTGGCCGCGGTCAAACTGGCCTCGCCGCTTATTTTTTAAAGGTTTTAAACCTTCTACTTAAAAACGGGCGTTAAATCCAAGTTTTCTGGCCAATCTGGGGCATTAATAACCCAGCCGATTTCATGTCTCTTCCAACTCAGTCTGCCGGCTCCTGCCGGGTCGTATTTCCACTGTGTCCGGCCAGTCACTTCTTGGGCGGCCACCGCAAAAACTATTAAATTATAGCTATTTTGAGCAAACTGGGGACACCATCTTATTCATGTGCTCTGAACTAATCTGCAGTGCGTCCACCTACTATTCTACTTATCATTCTATCTTGACACGGATAAATTTTCAGACGGCACATTGCACCGAAAAATTCATAAATTCATTTTGTGTGCACAAAAATCATTTTCAATTATCTGTCGCCGTAGCTAAAAATATTACAAAGGGGCTCCTCTCGCAATATAATTTGAAATCTCATCAACGTAGAAGCCAAATAGTGTCGTAGAGCGCGGGCATCCCTGTTTCACCACAATAGCGGAGAAGAGACAAACTCTGATGTGTGCACTTTGCCCACCGCTGTCCTCTGAGTGGCATAATCCCCCATATGAGCTCCCTAGGCACATCCATGTCATGTAGTTGATGCATTAGCCTAGGTCTTGGGACTGTATCGAAGGCTTTGCGGAAGTTCACAAAGCAGCAGTATATCCATTTTTTATGTGCTCTACCCTCATCTATAATCTCCCTGAGTGTAACAATGTCATCAAGAGAGGAAAACCCTCTGCTTGCCCCATGCTAGAAGACCGTCGCTCTTCCCAACGGCCTAGCTTGTCCTCCAATATGGTTGCATATAGCTTGGCCAATGTATGACCAATCATGATAGTGCAATAGTTAGTTGGAAAGGTCGTTTGGATTGAATATGAGAACAATATTGTTTGTGTTCATATACCTGCGTTAAACATACAAGCCAAAGCTCTCCCATCATACTTCTGGAATGTAGAAGATGCTCAGCCACCAGTCCATCATGGTTTTGTGCATTTCCCTCGCGAAATCTGCGAATGGCATAGCGCGTGTGCGCACACACAAAGAAAGATCTTTTTACATCTATTGGAGGTTGAAGTCAGCCTATGAGACAAATCAAATATACATGATGTCCTCCTCCATCTATCGGGAAAGGACAAAAGTACGAAGTAACAAAATGTGGTCATGTGATAGGGGGGTGAACCATGGGAGGCAGTGCATCAAGATTACTAGCTCCATCCTATTCAAACTAAGAGAGAGAGAGAGAGAAGAAGAAGAAGAAGAAGAAGAGGATTTTAACGTCGTAGGAGACTATCCCAAGAGACCTCAAAGATCTATCCGACGAGAGAGAGAGAGAGAGAGAGAGAGAGAGAGAGAGAGAGAGAGAGAGAGAGAGAGAGAAATGAAATGAAATGTTATATTAACGTCTTCAAAAGGCCAGAATGACCTATGAGACCAAACTGATATAAAAGTGGTGAATCTATTACAATGTCTGGGTACCTTAGTACTAAAGTACTAAGTGTGAACAGTGTGAAAATAAATGTGAAAAACTAAATACAAAGTATTAAATAAACTTCTTAGGAGCATTCTGGGTGTCTGGCTAGAATGCTTCTAATCCTTTGTTGTAGTCTCCTCCGGTGAAGTGTGCTTCTGCATCTCGGTCGTGGTCGTCTCGATTTCCTAAGCTCAATCGCCCTATCAATGAGGGTGCCTTTGGTATGAATGTGGGTACTCCTTTGTGTTGGCTTCTGGCCTCTTGCTTCTCCTTCCACTCCTGCTTCTCTCGATCTGAAGAAATCTGGGATCTGCCTCTGAGGCTGTAGTGCTCTTTGTCTTCTCATTAGATTATCCCTGTGCCGATGTAGTTCCGGTAGGTACAAGCCTAAGCATCTTTGATCTTGGTATTCCATGACTCTATCTAGAGGTCCAACGCCTTCTTTAAATAGGCAATGGAAACGCCCACGTATCTCATAGTATACGGTGCAGTGGCATATGTAGTGTAATTCTGTCTCCGGCTCCATTCTGCATAACTTGCAAATTCTGCTCTAGGGTGGGATTCCCCTAAATCTGCCAAATTCAATTTCCAACTGGTGTGAGGATGTACAAATCTGACCAATAGCACATCTCAAACCATGAGACAGGTGGGTATCCATGTAGCTTGGGCGAATCACAAATCCATCTTCAGATAGCTATAGGAAGTTTTCTTTGTAGTCGGCCATCTTCGTGCCCAATTCTTGTGTAGGGTCTACCCATGTCCTCTTAGTATCCAACTGTATAAGATCCTAACGGATGATTTTATTAATCTCCGTTCGTGTAATTGCCAGTGATGGAGCCTCAAGAGAGTATTGGAAGGGGGGTAATCTTTCCATACTGAACCCGTGTCTCTGAAACCACGAGGACAGTTGCGCATACCAGCATGATGTATCCCCTTTCATTGCTAATTGTCGAGAGGATTCGAGGGCCAGTCTAGTATATCGGCAATATTTGTATCCCACAAACCATGTATAAAGGACACTGATCAGGTAAGAGCTTCAATTTCTATAGAGGGGTAGCTAGTTCCGCTCGGGTAATCGCGTGTCGTACGGAGGCCTTGGCTCTAATCATTCGGGAAATCATAGATACCAAAGGTCTCTCCATTGACTTCCAATTATCCTGATCCACAGATGGTCCCCAAATCTGGACCCCATAAAGCATAGCTGAAGCCACCACAATATCAAAGAGCCAAAGTTTTGTTCGTGGTTCCTGAAACTGCACTTGTGAACACATCCTCTCCAACCCTCCCAAGGCCGCAGAGGCTTTGGACAATCTAGCATCCGCTGCTTTCTTAAGAGTAAACTTCGGTCCTGCAAATACCACACCAAGGTATGTGTGTGCATCTGTGTACTCTACTGTATCCTGGCCATATGCAAATGTAGGTGCCGATCTCCTAACCCACTGCGGTGTGGTGTTAAACACCATAACTTTGGTTTTACCCAAGTTTACCGACAATCCACTGTCCTCCGCGAATTTATGTAATGCATCTAGCTGCCTCTGCATTCCATCTGGTGATTATGCTATCAATACAATATCATCTGCATACAACAACAAAGGGATCCATGACCCTGCAAGTTGAGCACCTCTGTCGCCCTCTCTATCAATGTAATCTGATACCTCATCTATGTACATACCAAATAAAGTAGGGGACAGTGGGCATCCCTGCTTTACTCCAACGGTGGAATGAACAATGTCGGAATCCTCTTCTCGAGTACGTACATAACCAGTTACTGACCCGTATAAGGCCATGATCCCCCAAACAATCTCTTTGGGGACCCCTAACTCTTGCATCCTGCGCATCAATCTGGCCCTTGGTACTGTATCAAAAGCTTTCCGAAAATCCACAAAGCAACAATACATCCTTCTCCCGCTTGCTCTTCCTTCCTCAATAATGGCTTTGAGCATAAGAATATGATCTAAAGTGGAATAACCCCTCCTGAATCCAGCTTGTCCTGTTGCCCTTATGCCCTCATTCTCTGCCCATCTATTAAATTTTTGTTCAAGAATGGATGCGTAGAGTCGGGTCAATGTGTGACCTGCCATAATGGTACGGTAGTTCCCGGGTATCGTAGGATCCCCTGACTTGAAAATAGGTACGATAGTAGATAATTTCCAACATTCAGGTAATCCTTCACACATGACCCGATTAAACAGACGAGCAAGGACTTCTGAAAGTAGATCCTTGGCATGGATCAGATGTTCTGCTACTAAACCATCATGATCGTATGCTCTTCTTGTCTTCATCTTATCAATGGCTTTTTTCACCATTTCCTTAGTAAAGAAAGTACTAGTAGCAGGGCATGGCTCTAGCGGATCTGGTAATGGAGGCTGTCCAGATACCATATATAATGATGTTACATATTGACCCCAAATCTCACGAGAAGTAATCGTCGAAGGCGGTGAGTGCTCGTGAAATAAGCGCCAGGCCTCATGTGAGTCCTAACTCAAGAAGAGCTGATATAAATCCTTCTCCAGTTTGGCTAAAAATGCCCTTTTCTTGCGACCTACTATACGCCGAAGAGCAATCCGAGACTGCTTATATGTGATGATCCCAAGTGTAAGCTCTTTCTGGACCTGGGTTCTCGTCTCTCTGCATTCCTCGTCATACCAACTGTTTTGAGGCATGTTCCTAGATCCTCTCTTCTAATCAGGTTGAGTATATGGGTATGCCTCTTGTGCTGCTCCATGTAGTATCTCTGTTAACTGAGAAGTAATCTCCTCTACAGTATATACTGGCTCGGCTGCCCACATCCTATTATAGATCTTTTCCACATAGACTGAATCAGTCTCTGGCGTGAAAGTATATCTTGTGTGTGTCTTCTTCCTTTGTACTTGAGAGGCATTGTATTGGAAGGAGATTGATAAGGTCAAGAGAGCATGATCCACTGCAATCCCAACCCGTCTAGGTCCCACCTTAAAGTCCTCGATACTAGAAATAAAGCTTGGTGAAGTCATGACATAATCCACTATACTGGCCCCATGCCTGTGCGGGAAGCATGTGAATCCCCCAGATAAAGGGAAATTCTCTAGACCATTAAGTATGGCCAAACCATGTATAGTTGCCATCTCCATGAGATGTCTCCCATATTCAGTGTGTTCTTTATCCTGTGAGTTTCTAGTAAGCCCCCTCTGTGATAAATCCACTTCTCTGAGCATTTCCTCAGAAGTATCATAGAATACTGCTTGAGAGTTGGCCGTTCTGGCATTAAAGTCTCCTAAGAGAACGATGTCTCCATCTCTACAGAATTCCCATATGTCATTATTCAATATGGAGAAAGGGGACTGTCCTTTAGGTGAGGAGTAGACTGATGTACTTGGAGGGAAGTAGCATATAGCGCTATATAGAAATCTACCTGTCTCGGCTCTCATTCTCACCCACATATACCTTGCTTGCTCATCTTTCCTGATAATCTGTAGTAGTGGTTTCAGCTCCTCTTTAAAAAAGACTGCTACTCCTCCTGAACCCCGGCTACCTCGTAGAGATCTCTTGTCTGGTTGACCAGCTGTTTCCCATAAATAACCCTTCACATGTGGCATAAGCTGTCCGGTATCTGGTGTGTCTCTGAGTAGAAAACTATGGCTCTGTCCCTAAAGCTGTCTTCAAAGGCACCTACATCTAGCCTATATGATCCATTACAATTCCACGCCGCTATTCGGAGCGTCGCCCCATAGGTCTCGCACCGTCATGATGAGCACTTTTCCAGAACCACTACTTTCCCTCCTCTATAAAAGGCGATTTTCCCCTTTTCTCTTGCTGCCCTGATCTCTGACATCAACTCTTGCATGTGTGCCACTTGTGCCAATGTAAGGTCATCTCCCAGGAAAATACCAGTTTTCGTAAGAGTTGGCCTCTTCTTTAGAAATTCTTTCCTTATTTCTATATTCGGGAAGCGGAGAATAAGTGCCCTATCCTTTACGTTTCCCTTCTCATCGATTCCTTTCTTGCCCACTCTCCATGCACTTGTGTGAGAAGGCTCTGTGATGCCCTTGCGTTGTAGCAGTTCCTTCACTTCTTCATCTACATTCTCTTTATCTTTGACTCCTGTGACCTGCACATGCAGAGCCTGATTCTTCCTTTTCTGCTCTTCCTCAATGGTCATATTAATAATGGTAGAGGTAGGTGTGGTCTCGGGCATCTGGGGCTTCCCTTTCTTCACATCCTCAATCCATTTCTCTGCTTCATCAACCTTTTCTTGTGTCTTAAAAAGACGTTCCGCCCATGAAGATGCCGTTTTCGATTTCTGTTCATCTCCTTCCCATAGAGCTTTCATCTGATCCTTCATGTCCTCGAGCTCCTTCAACACCGAAGGTTGGTCGTCTCCCTTCTCCTTAGTTGCAGATTTGCAAGCCACAAGTTCTCCTTTTAGCTCCTCGATTATTGCATCTTTTTCCCCCATGTGCTTTTCCATATTTGTTCTCCATGCTTCAAAACTTGCTACTGCCTCATCGAGTTTCTTTTGCATAACGCATTCTGTTACATTTACTTCAGCCTTGATTAGGTTTCGTAATTCCGTTTTCAAGATCTGAATCTCCTCATTCTGTATCCCTCGGATCTCTCTCCTTAGTTCTCTCATCATGTCTCCATACATGGAGTTCCTATAGCTCTCAACGCTCGCGTGCATTTCCTTCCTGATGTCATCCCTCATATACTTTAGCTTTGATTTGAGCATCACCTGGACCTTCTCCATCATTAGCTCATCATGTATCCTGGAGGTTTTCCCCACTCGTGAGGACCCTACCCTGGTGATGGTACAGTATCTTTGTTTCTCCGTTTAAATGTAGCTGTTGTTTTTTTTGGGGCAGTGTAGCTATCTACACCCGGCCCTTCCCCTTCGGATCCATCGAACCCAAGCCACAAATGTGGGGTAGGGTACTAGGGTACTAGGGTGAGGGACTGAGAATAGGGCAAACTTAATAGTTTATCCGAAAGCTTAAAAATCTTTAAACTTTAACGTAGAAGCTATTTGACTTTCTACGCGTAGATGAAGGGGATGCCGGGGCGCGCGTAGGACGGGACTTGCTATGCGTAGAAAGTCTTTCTACGCGTAGAGGAGCTTGCAGAGAGAGAGTGTGTGCGTACGATCAGAGCGGGAGAGCTTTGTGTGCGCGCGCGATCAGCGTTTCATGACAATGAGTGCGGGCCTGCTCGCTGCCCTTAGAGCCTACGCTCTGCTGCCCTTGGTGCCATGGGACCTGCGCACAGTAGCCCTGAAACCTGCGACACTGCTGCTGCATGCTGGTGCTGAGGCTGAGGCCTACGCGCTGGTGCTGAAGCTGAGAGTTTACGCGCGAGAGAGAGAGAGCAACAGGCGAGCAGGAGCAGCAGGGCAGTGCGAGCAGAGAGAGAGAAAAATGAAATGAAATGAAAGAGAGAGAGAGAGAGAGAGAGAGAGAGAGAGAGAGAGAGAGAGAGAGAGAGAGAGAGAGAGAGAGAGAGAGAGAAGAGAGAGAGAGAGAGGAATGCAAGCACTTTGGACTGGGTCAATTGAAAAGACGACAATAAGTTGGAGCTAGCCATTGGGGTCAGACCACATTAACAAAAGAACAGTTGTTAAACACTTCATATTCATCATATTCCCTCCTCTCTGCCCCCAGCAAAACAATAGGCTTGTCCCACTACACTTAACAAGCTAAATCTTGAAAAGAATGTGATCAAATTATAAAAATATTCCTAAGTTATCAACCAACCTTCGCTTACCAAATATAGAACTCAGTAAGATAAAAGAGTTGCATACCTGCAACACCCTTGACGTCTGAAGGCTTATCTTCGCGCTGAACATATACACAGCCTAGACATTTGCTGCAATAAGTACTTTGGATGACCAAAATCAGTAAGGTAAAGAATGTATGCAGTTTGACATACTCATTAAGGAGAAAAACAGACCTGACCAAACCCACGATAGGTATTTTAGCTACTGATCTCTTTTAAGTTAATCGTACGCACCAGTACATGTAAGAACCCAAACAGCATTAATGCTCTTCCATCAGCCCCAATTTCTCATGAAAATTGGTGAAACAGTTCTGTACCTTTGCAACAAAGCTGGGAAATGCAGCTGACATGTAATAAAAAATATCGAAATAGGAGACATGATTTGAAACAATGGCACCCGGCTGAAGGTCCGTCTTCAACAAAATCATTCCCTCCTGTACAGGAAGTCAGGTAAAAGTAAATCAATTCATTTTTCATCTTTGACATGTTGGACTGTCAAAAAAATGCATTAGCTTCTTAAAAAAACAATTTCAAGATCTGATGCACTCAAACGTGTAAAATTCACCCTCTGTTTACCTAGAATTTTTTGAAACATCAAAGAAAGCTCCTGTAACTACTTGCCTTGAGCAGTCTTTCATCTTGCTCTTTGTCTCTTCTGGTAACCTTGATCCAGTAGAAACCTAACACAAACAAGACTATCCTGGAGAGAAATTGCCCCAATTTGACAATGACAAATCTTCGCACTCCTGTCAATTGAGCGTAGCTCTCTTGAAAGGCATCAGAACCATTTTCCTCTGCCCCACTTGTTTCACCCTCTGTTTCAGAGGGTGAAATGCTAGGTTCAACATGTAACTCTTCAATCGCAGTCTGATCTGGAGCCCTAAACATAGTACAGATACTGCATATAACGTAGTAGGCGATCACGATCATCAAAAGTAACATCACCTTCATGGGCACAAAGAAAAGTAGGGCCACTACCAAACATGCCTTTTCACATAAAGGAATGTGCCCTTTCCCCATTGGACCATAAATATCATGTCGCACAAAAGCTGCATATTTCCTCTCCATCATGAACAACGTTTCCTCCATTTCTGCAAGAGTCTGTGCTAAGTTGCCCCTTGCAAATGATGAGTCCTCTCTTTCCTCCCTAGCAAGGAGAGGGAAATAATCGGTCTCTTCTTTTGAGAAGCTTTCACTCACCTCTAATGCTGGTAACTCTTTGGAAGTTTTAGTAGACATGGTCCTGTCTCCTCTTCTTAAAAGGCCTTCTGCAGTATCAATGCCCATTCAATTATCATTCAAAGAACGTTACACCATTACTCAAGAATATTTGGCAAACAATTGGTTTGCAAATGAGCTAGAATACACAACAAACCAAACAAAGAGGCAATTGCATAAGTACATTTGCAAATAAGCTCTCTCTCTCCCCTTCCCCTACTCTCTCTCTCTCTCTCTCTCTCTCTCTCTCTCTCTCTCACGCAGCCCCTCCCTCCCTCTCACGCAGCCCCTTTTCGCTCCCCATCATGCAGCCATCTCTCTCTCTCTCTCACGCAGCCTCTCTCTCTCTCTCTCTCTCACACACACACACACACACACGGATACATACCCACACACACACTACACACATACACGCATACACACACATACTCCCTCTCTTCCCCTTCTCCTCTCTTCTTCACAATATGAAGAGAGGGTAGTTACGAAGACAACCATGTCTTCCCCCATCATCAAGACGCCGACATCGACAATGAAGACAACCTTCATGCTCACGAACAAGAGGCTTGCACAATTGGAGAAGGACATGAAAGAATGGCGGATGGAGAGAGAGATATGGGAGGAGGAGAAAGCCACCTTCATCAAGCTATGGAACGAAGAGAAGGAGGACATGAGAGCGGAAATCCAAAATCTCAAAGAGGAGGAGGAGAGAAGGGAACGGGAGAACGAGAAGGAGAGGGAGAGATGGAGGAAAGAGCAAGAAGAGATGAAGGCACAAATCGATCTCCTTCATGCTTCCATCACATCCCTCACCCCCGAGGAAGGAGAGATTAAAGAGGAGGCTAAGGAAGCCCTCAAGGAGGAGATCACCAAAGCCCTCACCGCAAGCATTGAGGACAAATTAGAGGCCACCAAAGAAGGATGGGTCGAAGTGGTCAAAAAGAACATCAAGAAGGTAGCAAGAGAGGAAGCCCAAAAAGATGAGGTACTCATCGTACACACAACCATCGAGGAGGAGAAGATGCGACAAGCTCGCCGTCTCAATGTGCGAGTGACCGGCATCAAAGAAGAAGAAGGGTCTACACCCGAGAGCGATGGGAAAGCTTTATGCAAGAAAGTGGGATACAAGGAAGAAGAGTTCCCTTTCTCCAAAGTTTGGAGAGCCGGCAAAGATCCAAAGAAGAGAGCTCTCATCCTCCAATTCGCCTCCGAGGAGTCTCGAACTTCTTTCCTCCGAAAGAGGGTCATCTTGAGAGGGCTAGAAGGCCCCCCGATTTATCTTGATGATGACCTCACAAAGATGCAACAAGATCACCGTCGCGCGTGCATGCCTAGAGTCCACCAAGCCCGCAAAGAAGGGAAGAAGGCAGTATATCAAGATGGTAGGGTTATCATTGATGGCAATACCATCGCATAGGGACTCGCGGCCTGTGGGACACACGAGGAGATTCATGTCACGGTTTGGAATTGCAATGGAGACCTATGGACACACCCAGAGAGACTTGAGGAGGTGATGAGAGGTCGAGACATCATTCTACTTACAGAGACACACGAGAGCCCAGAGAGAGGGTTACCACGGATACATGGATTCCAGTGGGAGTCTCTACATCGGGGATGTATGCGCCAGCACACCACTCGCGGCTCAGGAGGAGTGGCCATACTCTTTAGACAGGGGCTTCACAGCAGACTACAGATTGTTGCCCGGGACCCACAGGCCCGCTACATGTGGATTCGCCTCGAGCTCTCACGAGACAGGATCGTCTACATTGCCCTTTGCTACTTTGCTCCCACAGGCTCCAGATTCGCCCCTATTGAGCAGGAGTCACCGTACGCATGCCTCACGGAGGAGATTATGGAGTACTCCACACTGGGTGAAGTCTTCCTTATGGGAGACTTCAATGCTCGTACGCGCAGTGAGCAGTGTGAGGCATATGACCACGAGGACCCAGAGGCACTACACACTCTAGATGAGGAGGCTACTATGAGAGATACAGCAGACAAAGCTCCAATCACAGCCTACGGACGACATCTACTTCGACTTGGCTCCCAGCACCGTCTCGTTATTTATAACGGGATGGTCCAGTGGCCCACCTCAGGGGGCCTGACTTGTATGCCACATGGAGTTGCAGAGGGAGGGGGGAGTACAGTCGACTATATTCTGGGACCCAGGGAGGCTACACACCTTATCACATCCTTCACCATTCCACCCATACCCATCGGAGCCGACCACACATACCTCTCTTTCTCCATCACCGGAGATACCATCCCACAGAGCTCCACAACACACACTCCACACACCACCATCCATTTCACACATGAGCTAGCCTCTCTTTACTCGGCCGAGGTCGAGCATGGCCTATGCCTCCTCCACCCATCCACACCACTCTCAGTTCTCACATCACATATCTCTTCCGTTCTCCACACTTCAGCTATTAGCTCTTTTCCACACACCACTCACACAGGACGCACTCCCCCCCCCGGGACTATGCCTCAGAACCGTTGGTATGATGATGAGTGCAGAGAGCTATACCGACGCCTCCGTGCACGGCGAGCCTTAGGAGAGATCACAGAGAGAGAGGTCAGACGGCATATGAAGACACTGACACGCCAAAAGCGGCGAGCATTCGAAGAGGCACAGGAGCTTGAGCTATACCGCCTATTCATGAGCATGGATAGCGCGACGGCATGGCGCACCCTGCACGAGCCACGTCCGACTACAGCTATTGAGGATCCACAGATATGGCATGATTATGCAGAGCAACTTTATGAGGTGCCAGGGCAGCCTCCTATCCCACAGCCACACGAGCCACGCCCCCACGTGCTCCTCCTTCTTTACAGCAGAGATGGTAGAGAGGGCCATACGCCGCATGCAGCACAGACGATCAGTTGACCATACTGGATTACAGAGTAAGCACATCATTTATGCGGCCTCCACTATAGCCTCGTTGATTGCACATGTCTTCAACCGGGCTATAGGGGAGGGCTTCCCAGAGGAGTGGACACAGCACACCATAGTGCCTATCCACAAATCTGGCGACACCCTGGACCCAGGGAACTACAGGACTATCATGATTGGCCACACGATGGCCAAGCTATATGGAGCAGTACTTGAGGCACAGCTCAGCTGCTACGCAAAGATCGAGGGTTTACGAGCTCCAGGCCAGGCAGGTTTCAGACGAGCTTTCTCCACCACTGATCACATCTTCGTTCTGCGCTGCCTCATTGATGGGGCAAAGGTGCGGAAGAAGAGGCTTTACTGCTGCTTTGTGGATTTCCGCAAGGCCTTTGACACAGTCCCACGCGAGAGACTCTTCCAGCGCCTTCACAGCATTGGGGTACCAACAGAGATGATTTGGGCCATATATGCTCTCTACGAGAGGGTGACGGGTCGAGTTCGTTGCCCAGGCGGTTTTTCAGAGACCATTGCTAGCACCATTGGTGTTAAGCAAGGATGCCCACTCTCCCCGACACTCTTTGGGCTCTACATCGACGAGATCTCCGACTACATACTGCGAGCAGGAGGAGAGGGGAGCGACTTGGCAGGTACTCCGGTCCACATCATGTTATATGTTGATGATATTGTGTTGATTTCAGAGTCACCCGAGGGCTTGCAACGCCATCTTGAGGCCTTGGACGAATTCAGCACACACAGGGGGTTGACTGTGAACCTTGGCAAAACCAAGGTTCTGATCTTTCACACATCCAGTGCAGTGAGGAGCGCTGCCACCTTCAAAGCAGCAGGAGGACAGGTTGATGTAGTCACCTCCTATGTCTACCTTGGCATCACATTCACCAGCCTACCAGGACCCTTCACTATGAGGCAGGTTGCTGCTGACAGGCTCACCCGAGGATATGCAGCTCTGGCCATGCTAGAGCGGAGATGCCACCAGGCACACTTTCAGGAGCCCCGCACGAAGGGGTGGCTTTTCGACACCTTAGTCACCCCGGCCTTGATGTACTCGGCGGCAGTATGGGCACCAGGATTGATAGCTGACCAGTGGACACAGCTTGAGAGGCCACAGGTATGTATGATCTCACGCTTGCTCCGCAGCAAGAAGACAGTGCCACATGACATTATTAGAGCCGAGCTCGCCACACCACCTATGGTTGTAGAGGCACTATTCCAGATAGTCTGCTTCATCCAGAGGATGAGAGAGCTACCTCCTGACAGACTTACTCGTAGAGCATTTGAGGCAGCTATACAGCTATCAGAGAGTGGGCATGAGAGAGCATGGTACTCACAGGTCAGAGCATGGTTTGAGGGACACGGTCTTGACATGGAGACGCTACCACCATTTCAGTACGACCCCCACTCACCATATGTTCACCTCTCTCGCAGCGAGAGGAACTTGGTATTGAGACAGGATCTGTGGCAGCTATACACTAGGAGAGTCTGGGAGTCACCTGGCTTGGGGACGAGGATGTCAGATTACAGAGACCAGTTTCTCACCATATTGTCTGGGGGTTCATACAGAGACCACGCTACATGGACACATATATGCCACATAGCTCACGGGTGGCGATTGGTCAGCTGAGAGTGGCTTCACACAGGTTAGAGATTGAGATCGGGAGACATACTAGTGTTCCCAGGGAGGAGCGAGTCTGCAGAGCCTGCACAGAGGAGGTGGAGAGTGAGGAGCACTTTGTATGTAGATGCAGAGCATACACTGAGATCAGAGGCAGGTATGAGGCCTTATTCAGAGGACAGCCCACTCTCCGAGAGATCATGGACTCTCGAGATCAGAGACAGCTCGGACGTTTCTTACTAGAGATACAGAGCCATCGGAACACACTACTACAGCCACACAGCTACACAGACAGAGGGGAGACAGTCGCAGCTCACAGACTTCTTTCAGAGGATTGCCGCCCCTCCCTCACTAGACACTCAGAGGGGAGTGACACTCCCACAGGCGGAGGCGAGCCGAGCTAGACGATGACCACGAGTCACAGGCTACAGGGGCGCGAGCTCCCACCACCGACAGATCGAGGAGATCCGAGCCGGGAGCGCCGTGCCACTGAGGAGCGAGTGGCTCAGATGAGGGCCGACCCGACAGCTTTCATCCGGGTAGCCTTGGCACCAGACCCGCCCATGTACCACATCTTACATCCCCCCATTAGTACAGGATGGAGCTAGATAGCTTGATGCATTCTCATGATTGTACTACCTTGAGCATATAGACATGCATATACCCCTAGAGATAGAGCTCCATCCCTCCTCAGATACTCCACTACCTACATTCAGTTCAGTTTTGTATCAGTTTTGTTTCATTTGTCTTTCCGATAGACGGATGACATACACACCATGTACATTTGATTTGTCTCATAGGCCGATTTCGGCCTGACATAGACGTTAAAAATCTTTCTTTCTTTCTTTCTCTCTCTCTCTCTCTCTCTCTCTCTCTCTCTCTCTCTCTCTCTCTCTCTCTCTCTCTCTCTCTCTCTCTCTCTCTCTGGGCCTCTAGCTAGGGTCATGAGTTATGAGGATCAGAGATGTCTTGGGCTATATCTACTTGAGTTAAACACCCAGAAGAACGGACAGAGGAGCAACCAACAGTGGAGAGGTCTGCCGGCAACTATTAGCATTCTCATAGACCGAGCATTGGAGATAGGGAGATCTAGACAACCCCAATGGAGAAGAGGAGCTACACAGTTTCGAAGGAGGCTACAGCAAAGGATTCGAGCCATACTTTTTCGTCGTCCAGAGTGCAGATGAAGATGGATCTCTATGAAGATGGATCTCTACTTCCCTCCCATATTGCCTACACATTGTACTGCTCAGTTCACACATTTCACGCTTTGACCTTTCACACCTATCAGCTTAGTTTTGGATTCCGCAGTATTTATATTGGGTTATCCTCGTTTAATTTATTTTGTTAATCTGACTTTGTATCAGATACACCGCATTGTAACTTTCTGGTCTCATAGGTCACTTTGGCCTTTTGAAGACGTTAATATAACATTTCATTCTCTCTCTCTCTCTCTCTCTCTCTCTCTCTCTCTCTCTCTCTCTCTCTCTCTCTCTCTCTCTCTCTCTCTCTTGCAGTGGATCATGCTCTATTGACCTTATCAATCTCCTTTCAATACAATGCCTCTCAAGTACAAAGGAAGAAGACACACACAAGATATACTTTCACGCCTGAAACTGATTCAGTCTATGTGGAAAATATCTATAATAGGATGTGAGCAGCCGAGCCAGTATATACTGTAGAGGAGATTACTTCTCAATTAACAGAGATACTACATGGAGCAACACAAGAGGCATACCCACATACTCAACCTGAACAGAAGAGAGGATCTGGGAACACGCCTCAAAACAGTTGGTATGATGAGGAATGCAGAGAGACGAGAACCCAAGTCCAGAAAGAGATTACCCTTGGGATCATCACATATAAGCAGTCTCGGATTGCTCTTCGGCGTATAGTACGTCGCAAGAAAAGGGCATTTTTAGCCAAACTGGAGAAGGATTTATATCAGCTCTTCTTGAGTCAGGACTCACATGAGGCCTGGCGCTTATTTCGCGAGCACTCACCGCATCCGACGATCACTTCTCCTGAGATCTGGGGTCAATATGTAACATCATTATATATGGTATATGGACAGCCTCCATTACCAGATCCGCTAGAGCCATGCCCTGCTACTAGTACTTTCTTTACTACGGAAATGGTGGAAAAAGCCATTGATAAGATGTAGACAAGAAGAGCATATGATCATGAGGGTTTAGTAGCAGAACATCTGATCCATGCCAGGGATCTACTTTCAAAAGTCCTTGCTCGTCTGTTTAATCGGGTCATGTGTGAAGGATTCCCTGAATCTTGGAAATTATCTACTATCGTACCTATTTTCAAGTCAGGGGATCCTATGATACCCCGGAACTACCGTACCATTATGGTAGGTCACACTTTGACCCGACTGTACGCATCCATTCTCGAACAAAAATTGAGTAGATGGGCAGAGAATGAGGGCATAAGGGCAACAGGACAAGCTGGATTCAGAAGGGGTTATTCCACTTTAGATCATATTCTTACGCTCAGAGCCATTATTGAGGAAGGAAGAGCAAACGGGAGAAGGATGTATTGTTGCTTTGTGGATTTTCGGAAAGCTTTTGATACAGTACTAAGGGCCAGACTGATGCGTAGGATGCAAGAGTTAGGGGTCCCCAAAGAGATTATTTGGGGGATCATGGCCTTATACGGATCAGTAACTGGTTATGTACGTACTCCAGAAGGGGATTCCGACGTTGTTCATTCCACCGTTGGAGTAAAGCAGGGATGCCCACTGTCCCCTACTTTATTTGGTATGTACATAGATGAGGTATCAGATTACATTGAGAGAGAAGGTGACAGAGGTGCTCAACTTGCAGGGTCATGGATCCCTTTGCTGTTGTATGCAGATGATATTGTATTGATAGCAGAATCACCAGATGGAATGCAGAGGCAGCTAGATGCTTTACATAAATTCGCGGAGGATAGTGGACTGTCGGTAAACTTGGGTAAAACCAAAGTTATGGTGTTTAACACCACACCGCAGTGGGTTAGGAGATCGGCACCTACATTTGCATATGGCCAGGATACAGTAGAGTACACAGATGCATACACATACCTTGGGGTGGTATTTGCAGGACCGAAGTTTACTCTTAAGAAAACAGCGGATCCTAGATTATCTAGAGCCTCTGCGGCCTTGGGAGGGTTGGAGAGGATGTGTTCACAAGTGCAGTTTCAGGAACCACGAACAAAACTGTGGCTCTTTGATACTATGGTGGCTTCGGCTATGCTTTATGGGGTCCAGATTTTGGGACCATCTGTGGATCAGGATAATTGGAAGTCAATGAAGAGACCTTTGGTATCTATGATTTCCCGATTGATTAGAGCCAAGGCCTCCGTACCACACGCGATTACCTGAGCGGAACTAGCGGCCCCTCCGATAGAAATTGAAGCTCTTACCAGATTAGTGTCCTTTATGCATGGTTTGTGGGATACAAATAACTGCCGATATACTAGATTGGCCCTCAAATCCTCTCGACAATTGGCAATGAAAGGGGATACATCATGCTGGTATGCGCAACTGTCATCGTGGTTTCAGAGACACGGGTTCAGTATGGAAAGATTACCCCCCTTCCAATACTCACTTGAGGCTCCATCACTGGCAATTACATGAACGGAGATTAATAAAATCATCCGACAGGATCTTATACAGTTGGATACTAAGAGGACATGGGTAGACCCTACACAAGAACTGGGCACGAAGATGGCCGACTACAAAGAAAACTTCCTACAACTATCTGAAGATGGATTTGTGATTCGCCCGAGTTACATGGATACCCACCTGTCTCATGGTTTGAGATGTGCTATTGGTCAGATTCGTACATCCTCACACCAGTTGGAAATTGAATTTGGCAGATTTAGGGGAATCCCACCCGAAAGCAGAATTTGCAATTTACGCGGGATGGAGCCGGAGACAGAATTACACTACATATGCCACTGCACAGTATACTACGAGATACGTGGGCGTTTTCACTGCCTCTTTAAAGAAGGCTTTGGACCTCTAGATAGAATCATGCAATACCAAGATCAAAGATGCTTAGGCTTGTACCTACCGGAACTACATCGTCACAGGGATAATCTAATGAGAAGACAAAGAGCACTACAGCCTCAGAGGCAGATCACAGATTTCTTCGGATCGAGTGAAGCAGGAGTGGAAGGGGTAGCAGGAGGCCAGCAGCCAACACAAAGGAGTACCCACATTCATACCAAAGGCACCCTAATTGACAGAGCGATTGAGCTTAGGCAATCGAGACGACCAAGACCAAGAGGCAGAAGCACACTTCACCGGAGGAGACTACAACAAAGGATTAAAAGCATTCTAGCCAGACACCCAAAATGCTCCTAAGAAGTTTATTTAATACTTTGTATTTAGTTTTTCACATTCACTTTCACACTTTTCACACCTAGTACTTTAGTACTAAGGTACCCAGACATTGTAACAAATTCACCACTTTGTATCAGTTTGGTCTCATAGGTCATTCTGGCCTTTTGAAGACGTTAATATAACATTTCATTTCATTTCATTTCTCTCTCTCTCTCTCTCTCTCTCTCTCTCTCTCTCTCTCTCTCTCTCTCTCTCTCTCTCTCTCTCTCTCTCTCTCTCTCTCTCTCTCTCGCTGCTTAGTTCACACCTAGCAGTTTAGGATTCCATAGTATTTTATTTTGTCATTTTGTCATCTTGTTACTCTGACCTTGTATCAGATCCACCACATTGTAACTTTCTGGTCTCATAGGTCACTTTGGCCTTTTGAAGACGTTAATATAACATTCTCTCTCTCTCTCTCTCTCTCTCTCTCTCTCTCTCTCTCTCTCATTCTCATATAACAGATCTTGAGTTCAACTCTCCTCGTCGACTAGATCTTTAAGGTCTCTTGGGATAGTTTCCTACAACGTTAAAACTCTATTCTTCTTCTTCTTCTCTCTCTCTCTCTCTCTCTCTCTCTCTCTCTCTCTCTCTCTCTCTTTGTGTGGAGAGGGGCTACACAGCATCGACGGAGACTACAACAGAGGATTCGAGCCACACACACTAAGTTGGACGACACTTGATAGACATGGGGACTGCACATGGATTGGCCATCTTGAATGGCCTATAGAGATTTCCCGCTGCGGGGGGTTTTGCATGCTTTCCACACAGACATGGAGCCAGCACAGTGGATTATGTCATGGCACAGCCGAGCCTCATCTCTAGTATCCAGGATCTCACGGTTGGACCCAGACCTGTTGGTGTGGCAATGGATCATGCTCTTGTGTCGTTGACCATCCTTTTCAGTTTAGTGTAGCACACAGGCTACAGACAGCAGCCCCTACTTGCTACACCTTCACACGAGAGACGGACTCTGTATACATAGATGGGATCTACAAACGCCTGTGCACAGAGGAGCCAGGGCGACCTCTGGAGGAGCTTACTACTATATTGACACAGACACTACATGATGCAGCAGCAGAGGCATACCTACATACCAAGCCTGAGCAAAGACGCCGCTCGGGGAGCATGCCCCAGAACAGTTGGTATGATGAGGAATGCCGGAACACTAGAGCTAGACTTCAGAGGGAGGTGCTTTTGGGGGACATCACTCACAAACAGTCACAGATTGACTTCCGACGCCTAGTGCCGCAGAAGAAGAGGGCATTTTTGGCTCGCCTAGAGCAGGATCTATACCAGCTATTCTTTGAGTCGGGACTCACGTGAGGCATGGCCGCTCTTTCAGGAGCCCCCCCCCCCCCGCCATCACTTCTACAGAGGATTGGGGCCAGTACGCATCATCTCTATATCTCTGTACAAAGTCCCCCCCCCTGCCATCACTTCTACAGAGGACCGGGGCCAGTACACATCATCTCTGTACACAGTTCCTGAGCAGCCCCCCCTTCCCGACCCCCCCAATCCATGCCCACACACATGTGCTTTTTTCACCGTTGAGATGGTGAGGAAGGCCATTGATAGGATGAGGACTGGGAGAGCACACAATCATGATGGCTTAGTGGCTGAGCATTTCACACATGTCAGAGATCTACTAGCAGAGCTTCTAGCAGTTATGTTTAACCATGCCATGTGTGAGGGCTTGCCTGATACTTGGAGCCTATCTACTATTGTACCTATCTTCAAGTCGGGAGACCCTATGGAGCCTGGGAATTATCGCACTATCATGATTGGACACACATTGGCACGGTTGTATGCATCTATTCTTGAGCAGCAGCTGAGTAGATGGGCAGAGAGGGAGGGGATACGTGCAGCCGGGCAGGCAGGGTTCAAGAGGGTTTTTTCTACTCTTGACCATATCTTGACACTCAGAGCCATCATTGAGGAGGGCAGATTGCGTGGGAGACGGATCTATTGTAGCTTTGTGGATTTCCGCAAAGCATTTGACACAGTGCCCATAGCTAGATTGATGCGCAGATTACAGCAGATGGGAGTACCCACAGAGCTCATTTGGGGGGTCATGGCATTATACAGGTCAGTAGTGAGGCATGTACGCACCTCAGAGGGTCTATCCACACCGATTCACTCCTTTATTGGGGTGAAGCAGGGCTGCCCGCTCTCTCTTACTCTATTTGGTATGTATGTGGATGAGGTTTCTAACTACATTGAGAGAGATGGTGATAGAGGTGCACAGCTGGCAGGGACATGGATTCCACTGTTGTTATATGCTGATGATATTGTGTTAATCCCGACTCTCCGGAGGGGATGCAACGTCACTTGGATGCTTTGCATAGGTTTGCTCAGGAAAGTGGTTTGTCCGTCACCCTTGGTAAAACCAAGGTCATGGTATTTAATACCACCCACAGTGGATCAGGAGGTCAACGCCAGCATTCACATACGGCCAGGAGACTGTGGAGTTTACAGATGCTTACACTTACCTTGGAGTGGTTTTTAGTGGGCCAGCATTTTCATTGAGGAGGGCAGCAGAGACTAGATTGACCAGAGCCCACGCAACATTGGGTAGATTGGAAAGGATGTGTTCACACGTTCAGTTTCAGGAGCCTCGAACGAAGCTCCTGATACATGGACACCCACTTGTCTCATGGGATACGATGTGCTATTGGCCAGATATGCACATCTTCACACCAGCTGCGGATCGAGAATGGGAGATACAGCAAAGTACCAGCAGAGGCCAGGACATGCCCCCTGTGTGACATCGAGCTTGAGACAGAGTTGCACTACACATGCCACTGCCCCATCTACTACGAGATATGAGGCCGTTTCCATTGCTTGTTCAGAGAAGGCTTTGGACCACTCTCCAGAGTCATGCGGTACGAGGATCACAGATGCCTGGGTTTGTTTTTGCTCGAGCTGCGCAGACACAGAGAGAGCAGAATGAGAGGAGAGGCTAGCCAGTCTCAGAGACAGATCACAGACTTCTTTAGAGCTGCCACTGGACACTCGGAGGAGTTACTACCATAGCAGAGCTCGTCGCCTCACACCAGAGGCACACTGATCGACCGAGCGACTGAGCTGGGGAGATCCAAACGCCCACAACTACGGAGGACTACACAGCATCGATGGAGGCTGCATCAGAGGATACGGCTCACTTTGGCCCGACATGCACGAAGCCCGGTCAGACTACTGACCATGGAGGAGATTGATGAGATCCGCCAGCGACCGATGTTGGATCTCTTGTGATCTAGCTATCCCAGCTAGCTACTTAGCTCACACCTAGCAGTTTAGGATTCCATAGTATTTTATTTTATCATTCTGTCATTTTGTCATCATGTTACTCTGACTTTGTATCAGATCCACCACCTTGTAACTTTCTCTTCTCATAGGTCACTTTGGCCTTTTGAAGACGTTAATATAACATTTCATTTCATCTATCTATCTATCTATCCAGACCCTGTGAGCCATCATTGAGCAGGGCAAGTCACATGGGAAACGGATATATTGTAGCTTTGTGGACTTTCGCAAAGATTTTGATACAGTACCCAAAGCTAGACTGATGCGGCGACTGCACGTCATGGTGGGTACCCACAGAGCTCATTAGGGGGATTATGGATTTATACAAATCAGTTGCGGGGTAGGTACACACTCTCGAGGGGATTTCTACCCTAGCAAGTACGGAATCCCGTAAAACGCGCTGGTAGGCTAATATGGCAGATTGTACAGATTTTCGCGTTTCACGCTGGCTGCTGATGTGGCATGGTTGTACGGAGTTAAACATTCCGTAATTTGCGCTGCCTTCTTTTTGGGACAGATTTTAGACCAGATGCTGTCACAAGACGGGCACCACGTGCCAATAGAAAAGAACAGACTGAACAACTTTAAGCACTTCAAATAACAACTAAACTGAAATAGAGAGAGACGACACGCGACACAGAGTGGCGGAATTCCACCCCAAAGAGTATTGGACCCAAACCTTGGCACCCCTTTCGGTATTTCTTTATATTGCATCAACACAATACAAGCCAGTACTCCAGACTCTGCACCTTCTCCGGGAAGCATGCCAGAGAATGAGCCGTAACCTCATATTTAAAGGCCCTTGGCCTAAAAAGCAATTACAGTGAAAAGCCTTCAAAACTCAAAAGCTGCCAGCTTTTCCTAAATAGTGCTGGTCTCCATACAGCAGGCCACGTGTCAGTCTGCCACGTCAGCAAATCAGGATTAGGGTTAGGGTTACGGTTTTTGATTTTAGGGTTAGGGTTTTGGACAGAATTAGGGTTTCTGATTTTAGGTTAGGGTTTCAGCAGAATTAGGGTTTCGAACAGAATTAGGGTTTCTAATTTTAGGGTTAGGGTTTCAATAGAATTAGGGTTTTGGGTAGAATTAGGGTTTTTGATTTTAGGGTTAGGGTTTCAACAGAATTAGGGTTTTTGATTTTATGATTAGGGTTTCAACAAAATTAGGGTTTTGGGTAGAATTAGGGTTTTTTATTTTAGGGTTAGGGTTTCAACAGAATTAGGGTTTTTTATTTTAGGGTTAGGGTTTCGACACGTCAACAGTTTGTTACAGATGCTTTTGGGGACTATTTGCTTTTGAGTTTGAAGCTTTTGGGGCTCTGCTTTTGGCATCCCTTGTAAACTTTATAAGAGCCCTTGGGGCCTCCCTCGGCAGGGCATCTAGAGGTAGAGTCTGAGAGCAGAGGTCCCTCGGGAGTTGTACTTTGCAATGATTAATGTTAAAGAAATACCAAAAGGGGGCCCAGACTTTGGGGCCAACACCTCTGGGCATGGAACTCCGCCGGGCCGTGTCGACTCTCTTTCTCTCTCTCTATTAAAGTTCAGTAATTATGAAATTTCTGTTCGTGTGTTGCGATTGATTTCTCACTTGGAGTGTCCAAGCCTATTACTTATGAAGTTTATGTTCGTGTGTTCGTGTGTTGCTATTGGTTTCTCGCTTGGAATATCCAAGCCTGTAACTGGTGTCACAAACTGCTGACGTGTCAAAGCCTTGAAGAATGGAGCCAACTTACAGATGCCGGCCGAGGGGCCTAAACCCTAAGAAGAACAAGTAACAGAAGAAGTCCTACCAGCTTATGGGGACCCCATCCGATGGGGCCCCAAGTGACATAAAGGATTAGAATAAAGCTGGACCCTCCCGCACACACAGCGTGGAACTAATGACGTGGCAGAATTCCGGAAATTACGCTGACAGTGCTGACGCGGCAGGCTGTACGGATTTCCCTGTTTTGCGTTGACTGTTGACGTGGCAGTTATACGGAATTCCGTGATTTACGCTGGCAGCTTTTTGGCATTGCTTTTGGACCAGAATCTTTTGAGTTTGAAGGCTTTTCATGTAAACTGCTTTTTATAGGCCAAGGGCCTTTAAATATGTGCTAAGGGCTCATTCTCTAGCATGCTTCCTAGAGAAGGTGCAGAGTCTGGAGTACCGGCTTGTACAGTGTTGATGCAATATAAAGAAATACCGAAAGGGGCACCAAGGTTTGGGGCCAATACTCTCTGGGGTGGAATTCCGCCACTCCGTGTCGCGTGTCGTCTCTCTCTCTCAATTCAGTTGTTATTGAAGTGCTAAAATTTGTTCAATCTGTTCTTTTCTATTGGCACGTGGTGCCCGTCTTGTGACAACAGGCTTGGACACTCCAAGCCAGAAATCAATAGCAACACACCATAGTTACCCGAAATGGGAACGAGGAATGGGAACGGGAGGGTCCGGAACGGAACGGGAACAGGGAGGAGGAGGGGGAGCCAGAACGGGAAAGGACCGGAACGATCGACTAAAGTAAGGCTTGAATTACCTCCATTCAGCTTAGTCCCAAATCAAGTCCAAAATTGCCCCCAAATCTGCCCTCAAACAGCCCCAAATCTGCCCTCAAAAGGAGTCGACACTGCCCGGCGGAGTTCCGTGTTCAGAGGTGTTGGCCCCGAAGTTTGGCGCCGCTTTCGGTATTTCTTTAACATTATTCATTGCATTCAAACTCAAAAGCAAATAGTCCCCAAAAGCATCTGGTCTAAAATCTGCCCCAAAAAGCAGGCGGCACAAATTACGGAAATCCGTACACCCCTCCCCCCCGACGCGTAAAATGCATTGACATGCTGTACACGCAGGCCATGTGGCAGCAGTATGGAATGTATGGATTCCGCGTTTAACGCTGGCTGCTGACGTGGCATGGTGGTTCCACATCATCATTTTGTGTGAAAAGATTGATCAAGTACTCTAGAGACACGAGACTTGCGAAACACCTAAAGAATTACCCGATTGATGAGATTTACTCGAGATGGCGTAAGGCCATTGCTTCTCCTCTCAGGTTGGGAGGAAAGTTAAAAGGACACATAAGTGCAGAAAAGCATTTCGGTCTTGAAAATCTCTATAGACATGATCGCAATAAGGATTAGCTAATCCGACATCAATGAGGTCCGGGATGGATCTAGATGCGATTACTAAATATGTTGTTGGCAGTCATGATCTGAGGTTTGGAATGAATTTTTTTGTGACTGATTTGCTCTATCATGTGGTGTCATGAGAGGTGATGTGACTGTCGTCTTTGTAAAAGTGCTAGATGTGTCGTGTCTAGTGCGTCGGTACTTAGAGTCAGTCCCAATCAAGCTTTTGACGATGGAGGACATCAAGGAGATCCGACAGCGACCGATGCTGGACTCACTCTGAGCTGGAGGATTATCCCCTTCTGAGTAGCTTAGCACCCCTCATTATTGTGTACCTTTGTATTGACTAGAGAGTCTCTAATCTCACTACAACATTTTGTTTAGGATGTTAGTCTTTCTTTCAGCACACAGACTTTGTATTAGATTCACCAGTTTGTAACTCGTTGGTTCATAAGTCATTTTGGCCTTTTATAGACATTAATACAACTCTCATCGGATAGATCTTTGAAGTCTCTTGGGATAGTTTCCTACGACGTTAAAATCCTCTCTTCTTCTTCTACTTGGACCTCTTGAAGAGGGGCACAACGAGAGAGATCCAACTACAGCGGAAGATTACAGATTTCTTTCAGTCACAGACAAAGGAGTTCGAGCAGCCCGCACAGCATAACAACACCAGAGGCATACTGCTTGATCGGGCGATAGAGTTGGGGCGGTCCCGTCGCCCACGGATGAGGGGGCCCTCTCGATATCGACGTAGATTGCGACAGAGGATCCATACCATATTGGCGTGACATAGGAGCCGTCCCGGATACTGATGTATATGTATATGATGCCTCGACTGTCAGAGAGCTCCATTGCATTGTATCAGCTCACCCTTAGTATTTCCTATTCCCTTTGTATCAGCTTTCACCCCACCCCTACCCACCATTTTCTTTGCATTTCGTTGTACTTTTTGTCCCTAGACCTGGCATTAGATTCACCACATGTAACCTTTTGGTCTCATAGGTCATTTTGGCCATTTGAAGATGTTAATATTACATTTCATTTCATCTCTCTCTCTCTCTCTCTCTCTCTCTCTCTCTCTCTCTCTCTCTCTCTCTCTCTCTCTCTCTCTCTCTCTCTCTCTCTCTCTCTCAGAGGAGCCTCGAACGAAGCTCTGGCTCTTTGACACTTTGGTGGCTTCTACATTGCTGTCACAAGACGGGCACCACGTGCCAATAGAAAAGAACAGACTGAACAACTTTAAGCACTTCAAATAACATCTGAAAGAGAGAGAGACCACGCGTGACACGCAGTGGCAGAATTCCACCCCAGACAGTATTGGCCCCAAACCTTGGCGCCCCTTTCGGTATTTTCTTATATTGCATCAACAAGGTACAAGCCGGAACTCCAGACACTGCACCTTCTCTAGGAAGCATGCCAAAGAATGAGCCCTAACCTCATATTTAAAGGCCCTTCGCCAGAAAAGCAGTTACAGTGAAAAGCCTTCAAAACTCAAAAGCTTCTGGTCCAAAAGCAATGCCAAAAAGCTGCAGTATAATTTACGAAAATCGGTACAGCTGCCACGTCATCAGCCAGTGCAAAACGCAAAAATCCGTACAGCCTGCCACGTCATCATGCCAGCGCAATTTTCGAAAATCTGCCACATCATCAGTTTTTGCGTGTGGATCCTACGTGTGGAACCTGCTTTATTTTAGTTTCTTTATGTCACTGGAACCCCATCAGACGCGGTCCCCATAGGTTGGCAGGACTTCTTCTTTTGTTACTTGTACTTCTTAGGGTTTAGGCCCCTCGGCCGGCATCTACAAGTTGGCTCCATTCTTCAGGGCTTTGACACGTCAGCAATTTGTTACATCTAGAGAGTAACCGTCCGCGATTACAGCATATCTGCAAAACAACTCAAGTTAGTTCACAAATTTCCGAGGGACAATCGATTTCCTCTTTTTGTTAAGGAGTTAGCTTCTCCTTTCGGCTCTTTTGATCAAGGAGTTAGCTTCTCCTTTCACCCAGATCGGAACTCTTGATATTCCGGCGTAGTAAAATTAGCCATCACACCCAGACCGTACTGATATGCCACGGGTGTCTTGATATCTAAAATTATATACCCAGGCAATCTCATCCAATTAGCAACATTCAATAGTTGGCACATCACAATGCAACACAAATGCTTACATATGCATGTTACAAGACACAACAAACAGCGCCGCTGAGGACTCCCACGAGACAAACGGTCTGCGGTATGAAGCTACTCAACGACTACCTCGTCACTCCCTCCGCAAATAACCTAAAAAGGTCCGGGCCATAAGCTCAGAGAACTGTACAACCAAGCGCTCCCCAGACCGCAGTCTGCGTCGCTTGGAGATTCAAGCATACAACCAAACGCTCCCCTAGCATTGGCCTACGTCGTTCAGAGGTTTTCTAGCATACAATGGAACGCTCCCCAGGCATCGGCCTGCGTTGTTCCGAGGTTTTCAAACATACAACGAAACGCTCCCCAGGCATCGGCTTGCGTCGTTCCGAGTTTCAAACAATACCAAAACAGTATTTCTCACTTCTCCACCCGGAAGTAAATCACCAATCAATGAAACCAGTATTAAAATCAGAGTCAAACAATTCAAATTGGCACCAAAACAGGTTCAAAACAGATACCATTTATTTCAAACAAGTCTCAAATAGAAATCAAACTTAAAAGCAATATCGACATCGATCGAGCTCGAAAATTTGACTGACTTTCCATCCTGAAACCTGCACCAAAAATTAGGGTTAGGTTTTTTCCATGAGGTCGTAGCTGAGCACAGCATGGTCCATCAACATCTGCATGGTACTGTCTTTGAAGAAAAAAACAGCAGATCGAAACAAATCTTAGATCCTTCTCTTGCAAGTGATCTTAATGGCTTATGCCTTGTAAGAAATGAGCGGTGAAGACGGGAGCGCGCCTAGTGGCTAATAAGTCTGGGCTCGAGGGCGAAGATACCTCGAACAAATTCCAGAAGTCTCTCGTTTGCTCTGTCTGCTCTTTTGTGGGACCGGTATGCTTTCAGAAAAGCACACGCCCGATGCTCTGATACCACTATCACAAGACGGGCACCACGTGCCAATAGAAAGAACAGACTGAACAACTTTAAGCACTTCAAATAACTGAAAGAGAGAGATCACAAGCGACACGGAGTGGCGGAATTCTACCCCAGAGAGTAGTGGCCCCAAACCTTGGCGCCCCTTTCGGTATTTCTTTATATTGCATCAACAAAGTACAAGCCGGAACTCCAGACTCTACACCTTCTCTAGGAAGCCTGCCAGAGAATGAGACCTAACCTCATATTTGAAGGTCCTTGGCCTGAAGAGCAGTTACAGTGAAAAGCCTTCAAAATTCAAAAGCTTCTGGTCCAAAAGCAATGTCAAAAAGCTACTAGCGTAATTTACGAAAATCCGTAGAACTGCCACGTCATCAGCCAACGCAAAACGCGAAAATCCGTACAGCCTGCCATGTCATCATGCCAGCGCAATCTGCCCACGTTATCAGTTTTTGCGTGTGGATCCTGCTTTATTTTAGTTTCTTTATGTCACTGGGCCCCATCGGACGTGGTCCCCATAAGTTGGTAGGACTTCTTCTGTTACTTGTTCTTCTTAGGGTTTAGGCCCCTCGGCCAACATCTGCAAGTTGGATCCATTCTTTAGGGCTGTGACACGTCAGCAGTTTGTTACATCTCCCCTTCTTGAAAGAGAGTAATCGTCCGCGATTACAACATATCTGCAAAACAACTCAAGTTAGTTCAAAAGTTTCTGAGGGTCATTCCGAGGGACATTTGAAAGGGACAATCAATTTGCTCTTTTTGTTAAGGAGTTAGCTTCTCCTTTTGGCTCTTTTGATCAAGGAGTTAGCTTCTCCTTTTGCCTAGATCAGAACTCTTGATATTCCGGCGTAGTAAAATTAGCCATCACAGCCAGACCGTACTGATTTACCACGGGTGTCTTGATGCACTAAAATTACATACCCAGGCAATCTCATCCAATTAGGAACATTCAGTAGTTGGCATATCACAATGCAACACAAATGCTTACATATGCATGTTATAAGACACAACAAACAGCGCTTATGAGCACTCCCCCGAGACAAACAGTCTGCAATATGAAGTTACTCAACGACTACCTCGTCACTCCCCCCACAAATAACCTAAAAAGGTCCGGGCCATGAGCTCACAGAACTGTACAACCAAATGCTCCCCAGACCGCAGTCTGCGTCGTTTGGAGGTTCAAGCATACAACCAAACGCTCCCCGAGCATCGGCCTACTGAAGGGGCGCCAAGGTTTGCAGCCAATACTCTCTGGGGTGGAATTCCGTCACTCCGTGTCGCGTGTGGTCTCTCTCTTTCTGTTGTTATTTGGAGTGCTTAAAGTTGTTCAGTCTGTTCTTTTCTATTGGCACGTGGTGCGTGTCATGTGACAGTGGTATCAGAGCATCAGGCGTGTGCTTTTCTGAAAGCATACCGGTCCCACAAAAGAGCAGACAGAGCAAATGAGAGACTCCTGGAATTTGTTCGAGGTATCTTTGCCCTCGAACCCGGACTTATTAGCCACTCCCACCCTTACTACATCGCGCAACGGACGCACTCCCGTCTTCACTGCTCATGTCTTATAGGGCATAAACCATTAAGATCACTTGCAAGAGAAGGATCCAAGATTTGTTTCGATCTGCTGTTTGTTTTCTCAGAGACAATACCATGCAGAGGTCTATAGCTACCAAGCCGCACACTTCCAAGGATTTGGCAAGCTTTCAAGAAAATTTTTGCCCGAAGTTATATGGTTTCTGACATCTTCCTTCGGAGTGCAGCTTCTAGCAGAGTGGGGTATCCTGAAATGCTTGCCATGGAAACCCTAGCAGATTATAACTTGAAGTTTCTCGACATCTCCTAGTAGATGTCTCTTCACGTCCAGTGCGATAGCTATCTTTGGACTACCATCGCCGCCAAAGAAACATTGTTTGTCCAACAGCCGATGGACCATGCTGTGCTCGGCTACGACCTTATGGAAAGAACCTAACCCTAATTTTTGGTACAGGTTTCAGGATGGAAAGTCAGTCGACTTTTCGAGCTCGATCGATGTCAAGATTGCTTTTTAAGTTTGATTTCTGTTTGAGAACTTGTTTGAAATTTGTTTGAAATAAATGGTATCTGTTTTGAACCTGTCTTGGTGCCGATTTGAATTGTTTAACTCTAGTTTTAATACTGGTTTCATTGATTGGTGATTTTACTCCCAGGTGGAGAAGTGAGAAATACTGTTTTGGTATTGTTTGAACCTCGGAATGACACACGCCGATGCCTGGGGAGCGTTTCGTTGTATGTTTGAAAACCTCGGAACAACGCAGGCCGATGCCTGGGGAGCGTTCCGTTGTATACTAGAAAACCTCTCAACGACGCAGGACGATGCCTGGGGAGCGTTTGGTTGTATGCTTGAACCTCCAAGCGACGCAGACTATGGTCTGGGGAGCGTTTGGTTGTACAGTCCTCTGAGCTCATGGCCCGGACCTTCTTAGGTTATTTGCGGAGGGAGTGACGAGGTAGTCGTTGAGTAGCTTCATACCGCAGACCGTTTGTCTCGTGGGAGTCCTCAGCGGCGCTGTTTGTTGTGTCTTGTAACATGCATATGTAAGCATTTGTGTTGCATTGTGATGTGCCAACTATTGAATGTTGCTAATTGGATGAGATTGCCTGGGTATATAATTTTAGATATCAAGACACCTGTGGCAGATCAGTACGGTCTGGGTGTGATGGCTAATTTTACTACGCCGGAATATCAAGAGTTCCGATCTGGGTGAAAGGAGAAGCAAACTCCTTGATCAAAAGAGCCGAAAGGAGAAGCTAACTCCTTAACAAAAAGAGCAAATCGATTGTCCCTCGGAAAAGACCCTCGGAAATTTGTGAACTAACTTGAGTTGTTTTGCAGATATGTTGTAATCGCGGACGATTACTCTCATTCAAGAAGGGGAGATGTAACAAACTAGTGACGTGTCAAAGCCCTAAAGAATGGAGCCAACTTGCAGATGCCGGCCGAGGGGTCTAAACCCTAAGAAGAAGAAGTCCAACCAACTTATGGGGACCCCGTCCGATGGGGCCCCAGTGACATAAAGAAACTAAAATAAAGTAGGATCCACTCGCAAAAACTGATGACGTGGCAAATTTTCGAAAATTGTGTTGGCATGATGACGTGGCAGGCTGTACGGTTTTCCGTAAATTACGTTGGCAGCTTTTTGGAATTGCTTTTGGACCAAAAGCTTTCGAGTTTTGAAGGCTTATTGCATCGACACAATACAAGCCGGAACTCCAAACTCTGCACCTTATCTAGGAAGCATGCCAGAGAATGAGCCCTAACCTCATATTTAAAGGCCCTTGGCTTGAACAGCAGTTACAGTGAAAAGCCTTCAAAACTCAAAAGCTTCTGGTCCAAAAGCAATGCCAAAAAGCTGTCAGTGTAATTTACGAAAATCCGTACAGCTGCCACTTCATCAGCCAGCATAAAACGCGAAAATCGGTACAACCTACCACATCATCATGCCATCGCAATTTTCGGAAATCTGCCACATCATCAGCTTTTACGTGTCGATCCTGCTTTATTTTAGTTTCTTTATGTCACTGGGCCCCATCGGACAGGGTCCCCATAAGTTGGTAGGACTTCTTCTTCTGTTACTTGTTCTTCTTAGGGTTTAGGCCCCTCGGCCCGCATTTGCAAGTTGTCTCCATTCTTCAGGGCTTTGACACGTCAACAATTTGTTACATCTCCCCTTCTTGAAAGAGAGTAATCGTCCGCGATTACAGCATGTTTGCAAAACAACTCAAGTTAGTTCAAAAATTTCCGAGGGTCATTCCGAGGGACAATCAATTTGCTCTTTTTGTTAAAGAGTTAGCTTCTCCTTTCGGCTCTTTTGATCAAGGAGTTAGCTTCTCCTTTGGCCCAAATCGGAACTCTTGATATTCCGGCGTAGTAAAATTAGCCATCACACCAAAACTGTACTGACTGCCATGGGTGTCTTGATGCACTAAAATTATATACTCAGGCAATCTCATCCAATTAGGAACGTTCAATAGTTGGCACATCACAATGCAACACAAATGCTTACATATGCATGTTACAAGACACAACAAACAGCGCCGTTGAGCACTCCCCCGAGACAAACGGTCTACGGTATGAAGCTACTCAACGACTACCTTGTCACTCCCCCCGCAAATGACCTAAAAAGGTCCGGGCCATGAGCTCAGAGGACTGTACAACCAAACACTCCCTAGACCGCAGTCTGCATCGCTCGGAGGTTCAAGCATACAACCAAACGCTCCCCAGGCATCGGCTTGCGTCATTCGGAGGTTTTCTAGCATACAATGGAACGCTTCCCAGGCATCAGCCGGCGTTGTTCCAAAATTTTCAAACATACAACAAAACGCTCCCCAAGCATCGGCCTGCGTCGTTCCGAGGTTCAAACAATACCAAAACAGGATTTCTTACTTCTCCACCCGGGAGTAAAATCACCAATCAATGAAACCAGTATTAAACAAAGTCAAACAATTCAAATCGGCACCAAGACAGCTTCAAAACAGATACCATCCATTTCAAACAAATTCTCAAATAGAAGTCAAACTTAAAAAGCAATCTTCACATCGATCGAGCTCGAAAAGTCGACTGACTTTCCTTCCTGAAACCTACACCAAAAATTAGGGTTAGGTTCATTCCATAAGGTCGTAGCCGAGCACAGCATGGTCCATCAGTTCTTGGACAAACAGTGTTTCTTTGGCGGCGATGGTAGTCCCAAGATAGCCATCGCACTGGACCTCCAAGGTCATCTGATCGTGAAGAGACATCTACTGGAAGATGTTGAGAAACTTCAAGTTATAATCTGCTAAGGTTTCCATGGCAAGCATTTCAGGATACCCCACTCTGCGAGAAGTTGCACTCCGAAGGAAGATGTCAGAAACCATATAGCTTCGGGCAAAAACTTTCTTGAAAGCTTGCCAAGTCCTTGGAAGTGTGCGGCCTGGTAGCTATAGACATCTGCATGGTACTCTCTCTGAGAAAAAAAACAGCAGCTCAAAACAAATCTTGGATCTTTCTCTTGCAAGTGATCTTAATGGCTTATGCCCTGTAAGACATGAGCGGTGAAGACGGGAGCGCGCTCGATGCGCGATGTAGTAAGGGTGGGAGTGGCTAATAAGTCCGGGTTCGAGGGCGAAGATACCTCGAACAAATTCGAGAAGTCTCTCGTTTGCTCTGTCTGCTCTTTTGTGGGACCGGTATGCTTTCAAAAAAGCACACGCCTGATGCTCTGATACCGTTGTCACAAGACGGGCACCACGTGCCAATACAAAAGAACAGACTGAACAACTTTAAGCACTTCAAATAACAACTGAAAGAGAGAGACCACAGGCGACACGGAGTGGCGGAATTCCACCCCAAAAAGTATTTCCCCAAACCTTGGCACCCCTTTCGGTGTTTCTTTATATTGCATCAACACAGTATAAGCCGGAACTCCAGACTTTGCACCTTCTCTAGGAAGCATGCCGGAGAATGAGCCCTAACCTCATATTTAAAGGCCCTTGGCCTGAAAAGCAGCTACAGTGAAAAGCCTTCAAAACTCAAAAGCTTCTGGTCTAAAAGCAATGCCAAAAAGCTGCCAGCGTAATTTACAGAAATCCGTACAACTTGCCACGTCATCATGCCAACGCAATTTTCAAAAATCTACCACGTCATCAGCTTTTGCGAGTGGATCCTGCTTTATTTTTATTTCTTTATGTCACTGGGGCCCCATCGGACGGGGTCCCCTTAAGTTGGTAGGACTTCGTCTTCTGTTACTTGTTCTTCTCAGGGTTTAGGCCCCTCGGCCGGCATCTGCAAGTTGGCTCCATTCTACAAGGCTTTGACACGTCAGCAGTTTGTTACAATTGCTCTATGGAGCTGAGATTTGGGGGTCTTCATTGGATCATAACGGGAGGACAGGTCGCACTGATGGATGGGGATGGGGGGACATGGAGAAGCCTCTGGTCTCTATGATCTCGCGGCTCATTAGAGCCAAGGCTTCAGTACCACGTGCCATTATCCGAGCAGAGCTAGCTGCCCCCCCACTAGTGGTTGAGGCGCTCACCAGATTTGTCTCCTTCATACATCGCATGTGGGGACTTCCCAGAGACAGATACGTCCCACCTTGCAATTGAGTCCTCTCGACAGTTAGCCATGCAGGGAGACAGCATGTTGGTATGGGGAGATGACATCATGGTTCCAGGCGCATAGGTTCAGCATAGACAGCATCGTGCGTGGCAAGCCAAAATAATCCGAATCCTCCTCTATAATCTCCGTCTACGATGGGATGCCCTCCTCTGTAATTGTGGATGCCTGGATCTCCCTAGGTCCATGGCACGGTCAATCAGTGTGCCTCTAGTGGAGGTGGGATCCAAACTCTGCTACAGAACCTGTTTGTCTAGTTGTCTAGTGGTAATGGCTGGCCAAAAATAGTCCGCAACCTTCCGCTCGGCGTGTCTCTTTGGTTGCCTCAACAAGAACTCTCTATGTCTCCTCAACTCAAGCAAGAACAGACCCAAGCATCTCTGATCCCGATATCCCATAACTCTATAAAGTGGTCCAAAACCCTCCTTGAATAAGCAATGGAACTGCCCGCGAATCTCATAGTATGCGGAGCAATGCCATATGTAATGCAGCTCTGTCTCTGGCTCCCTATGGCATACATGACATACCCTTGGCCTCAGTAGGAACTCCTCTATATCTGCCAGTCTGAATCTCAAGCTGGTGTGAGGATGTGCGTATTTGGCCAATAGCACACTGCACCCCATATGATAAATGTGTGTCCATATAGCTTGGCCTGACTACAAAGCCATCTGCCGTGAGTTGGAGAAAATGTTCTCTGTAAAAAGCCATCTTCGTGCCCAACTCCTGAGTAGGCTCTATCCAAGTCCTCCTTGTGTCCATCTGAATCAAGTCTTGCCGATAAGTCTAGTAATCTCTATCCGTGTCACAGTGAGAGAGGCCCCCCCCAAAGAGTACTGAAAGGGAGACAGTCTGTCCATGCTAAAACCATGCATCTCGAACCCAGAAGTCATCTGTCGATACCAGCAGGCCGTGTCTCCCTGTAACGCCAACTGTCGGGAGACTCAAGAGCAAGCCGGGCATATCTGTTTCTAGGAACGTCCCACAAGCTATGTATGAAAGAGACCGATTTAGTAAGTGCCTCAATCACCACCGGAGCGGGAGCTAGCTCTCCTCTAATAATCTCATGAGGTACTGAAGCCTTGGCTCTAATTATTAGGGAAATCATAGATACCAAGGGCCTCTCCATCAGTGTAACAGGGAATGGGAGGAACACAACCCAAACGTTCCGAAACGGCGTTCCGAACGAGTCTCGTTCCCGAAACGGAGTCGGGAATGGAACGCCGTTCTGGAGCAGGGTGTAACCGGAATGGTGTTCCCGAATGGGGGGGAAAGGGGTTGAACATGAGGTGGAACGCTGGGCGGAACGAGTAAAAGTAGGCATTTGGGGGCAAATTTGGGGTTGTTTGGGGGACATATTTGGGCCAGTTTGAGGGCAGGTTTGGAGGTAGTTTGGGGGCTATTTAGGAGTTGATTTGGGACTAAGCTGAATGGAGGTAATTCAAACCTTACTTTAGTCGACCGTTTCCCCCCCCCCCCCCCCCCCCCTCCCTGTTCCCATCCCGTTCCGGACCCTCCCGTTCCCGTTCCCCGTTCACATTCCGGGTAACTATGCTCTCCATCCGTTTCCATCCATTAGTGCTGCCAGCTCTGCCGTGACAACCAACTCAGGGGCTCCAAATTTTCACCCCATACATCATAGCTGAGGTCACCAAAGTATCAAAAAGCCAAAGTTTCTAAAACTGAACGTGCGAACACATCCTCTCAAGTCTGCCCAAGGCTGCATAAGCTGACCTCCTGACCCATTGTGGTGTAGTGTTAAACACCATAACCTTGGTTTTACCAAGGTTGAAAGACAATCCACCATCCTCCACAAACACATGTAAGGCATCCAAATGGTGTTGCATTCCCTCTGGAGAATCAGAAATTAGCACAATATCATCAGCATATAACAAAAGTGGGATCCATGTCCCTGCTAGCTGTGCTCCTCTGTCCCCTAGTCTCATAATGTAATTAGAGGCCTCATATACATACATACGAAACAAAGTAGAGATAACGGGCATCCTGTAATAGGCTTGGACACTCCAAGCGAGAAATTAATAGCAACAAACGAACAGAAATTTCACAATCAGTGAACTTTAATAGAGAGAGAGAGAGAGAGAGAGAGAGAGAGAGAGAGAGAGAGAGAGAGAGAGAGAGAGAGAGAGAGAGAAATGGAATGTTATATTAACGTCTTCAAAAAGGCCAGAATGACCTATGAGACCAAACTGATACAAAAGTGGTGAATCTGTTACAATGTCTGGGTACCTTAGTACTAAAGTACTAAGTGTGAAAGTGTGAAAATAAATGTGAAAAACTAAATACAAAGTATTAAATAAACTTCTTGCACACGATATGTGGGCTCGCTGCTGCTGCACGCCCCCCCCCCCCCTTGCGCCATCGCTCCCTCTCACCCCCCTTCTCCTCCTAACCCTCGCGCTGCCCTCAGCCACCCCCGCGCTGCCCCCCCCCCCTTCGCCCTCGCGCCACCCTGCCCAGCCCGCCACCTCCTGCCCCCTGCTGCCCGCCGCCCTCCCCCCCTAGCCCTCCCGCTGCCCCCCCCACTCCTTGCCCGCCGCCCTCCCCCCTAGCCCTCCCGCTGTACCCGTGCTCACCTCCTCCTTCCTTTTCCTTCCCTTCAACCCCCCCCCCCCGCCCCTTTTTTTCCGCCTTATCTCCGAAGGGTTTTCTGCGCCCGGCTCTGCAACACCTTTTCTTCGGAACAGGTGTTCGGCGTTCTCGGCTGCAGATTGTTCTTCTCCGTCCGCTTCTTCGACTCAGCAGTAGACACAGATGGAGGCTCCAGCTCCGCCACAGAGGGACTCACCTGAAGCCCCCTCGCCCGACCCCACTGAGCCCACCATTCGACTTGCTCTTTCGCCGACAGAGCAAGCGAGCCTTGCCGTAGAGGTAGAGCGCTTGCAGGCGACTTCTGTCATCTGGAAGGTTCTCGGCACCCGTCCTAGCAGAGGAGAGCTGCGAGACCTTCTCCAGGCCCGCCTTCTCACAGAGGTGGGCAAGATTTTGGATGTCCAGATCCTCAGACGGGGGTACTACCAGATCGAGTTCGAGACTTCCGAGATGGCCTCCAAGGTCATAGCTATGAGTCCACTGGCTATCCGAGCATCACGCGCCCACTTTCGACAGTGGCGACACGGTTTTGACCCGAGTTCGGATGTGCTCGTAGAGGAGGCAGACATCCCCATCTCAGTCTGCTTTCCGGGTTTACGGAGGGAGTACCTTCCACTGCTCTCCAGGATTGGCTCCGGCATCGGGACTGTTCTGGAGACACCTCGTACGGCAGCATCAGTAGCTGCCAAGGCGGCCGGCATCCCTTCAGTTCGAGTTTTGGTCAGAGATACCCACACGCTCGCGAAGGTCATCCTTTTGCCTCGGGTGAGTGGGGGTTGGTTTAGGCAGAGTATGGAGTACTCGGGTCTCCCGAACCAGTGCTTCATTTGCAGACAGATGGGCCACCTAGCGAAGGCCTGTCCACGGAGGAGACCACGATCTGCACCTCAGCCTCAGCCCCAGCCTACCAAGGCTGGGCCGCAGCCTCAGCTAGCGACACAGCGCACAGATTCTGAGCCACCCTCCGAGCCTGGGGCTCCAGCGGAGGAGGGGTGGCAGAAGGCCCGTGGCCGTCGACGCCAGGGGCCACAGCGACAGCCTGGCACTCAGAGTGGCACTCAGGTGCCTACTCAGCAGCAGTGGGTTCCCACGGGGAACCGCTTTGGTCCTCATGAGCAAGCGGAGCCTCCTACGCCAGCCTTCTCTTCCGTTTCACCCTCGCCAGCCCCTCCACCTTCAGATTTCCCCTCTTCCTCCTCATCCCCTCCCTCGCCCTTTGCTCCCGCCCACTCCCCACCTCGCCCCCCTGTCTCTGTCGTCCCGCCCCGCTTCTCTTCTCCTCCGCCCGCCCCCCCCCCCCCCCCCAGCTCCTTCTCCCCCTCCTCCTGCTTCAGTACCACAGTCGACTCAAGAGACTGGTCCCTCGCCGGCGGCTAGGAGATCTCTTGGCAGCGCTTTTGCCATGAGTCGCCTAGCGAGAGAGGGTCAGCCCTTCTTGCGGCCCCCTTTGCAGATTCACACATCTTCCCTTGCAGCTATCCCTCGTGGTCTGACGAGCATTGACCTCCGACGCCGCTCGGACTTCTTCGATTACGGATTCACTCGCTTTCTCGGCGATTCCGCAGCAGACCACGAGGCAGCCTGCTTCAGGGTCCACGCTCTGTTCCTCGCCGCTAGGGGGCCAGAGGCCTTGGACTCAACAGTTGGTTTCTCCTTTCCTCTCTGCGGTAGGACCGAGACAGAGTGGTCCCTCGACTCAGTGGTGGGATGGTTGCATACACAGGTTCTCGAGTTCTCTCACCACATGGGAGAACTTGGAGTTACAGATTTGCTGCAAACTTTGTGGCCACTGGCCAAGTTTGCGGTGACACCCCCAGACTCAGCAGGATGTAGGCACATTGTGGTGTACTTTTTTGCTGATACACAGTGTTTGCCTTGCTATGTATACATACATGAGGACTCATGGACAGAGGAGGTTGCTTTACGCTCGGCTCGCTCTGCTTGGGCTTGGGCCAGGCACTCACTACAGGCTCGCCTATCTAGAGGACTCGCTCGGCTCGCTCTGCTTGGGCCAGGCACTCACTATAGGCTCGCTCTACTTGGGCTTGGGCCAGGCACTCACTACAGGCTCGCCCCATCCAAGCCTGCCTCGAAGATAGCCAGTCTTGCTGCTGCGGCAGCATCTGTTCTCTCTCGCTCCCCATGAGGATCGTCTCATGGAATGTGCAGGGATTAGGTGGGCCCCAGTTTCAGCGACAGCGGGGCCGATTGCGGCAGAAGCTTCAGCGTTGCCTTGTGGGAGGAGAGATTGATCTCCTTATGCTTCAGGAGCACCATTTGTCTGAGAGCCGCATACGGCGCTGTGGTCAGATTTTGCGTGGACGTTATGATACCTTTTGGTCAGCTGATTTTGGACCTGGAGGCATCCAGGGTGGGGTATGTATGACGATTGCGGACTCATTTCAGCAGGCCATTGTGGGCAAAGGGATTATTGTGCCAGGCAGGGCTCAGTGGATTACTTTGCAGGCTCAGGGTGGCCTTGTGGGCTTCCTGAACATCTATGCGCCCAATGTGGCGAGTGCTCGTGCAGAGTTTTGGTCACAGATTGTTGAGTCTTTGCCACAGGTTGACCATTGGTGTGTAGGAGGGGACTTCAACATGTTGGAGGACCCTTCTGACAGGATAGGAGGCAGCCATGCTACTGTGCATGGAGTCGAGTTAGCAGCTTGGGAGAGGTTGTGTATGACCTTAAGGGTCTCGGATGCATGGCAGCATTCTGGCTTTGTGAGGCCTCCAGAGAGTCTTGCCTTCTCTAGATCAGACCGCAGAGTGGGAGGAGTGAATCTATCGCGGATAGATCGCTTCTACACTAGTGACCACTTCAGTGACTTGGGGGGATCAATGGGCATCCTGGCAGGGACATCCTTCTCGGACCATGCACCAGCGATCCTCACAGTGGCAGACAGGCAGAGGAGTGGGAGCACGATGCTTCACATCCCAAAGCGGGTCTTGTTGGACACAGCACTCAGAGAGAGGGTAGAGGCTCTTTGGACAGAGGGCATGGACAGCCAGGCTTTACCGGCAGACAGAGTGGCCTTAAGCCTAGCTCAGCTTAGCCACTTTTTTCTCCAGGAGTCTTTGGCTCGACGGGCCGCAGTGAGAGAGGAGGAGCAGCGTCTCAGACGAGGCATTGCTTCACTACAGAGGATGCAGGAGCAGCATCCAGACAGTTCATGGTTGGAGGAGCAGTTACAGCAGGCTCGACAAGAGCTTGCTTGCACAGAGGAGAGGCGCCATGAGTTTGCCTTTCACCGACAGGCATCTCAGTGGACTCAGGTAGGTGACAGAGTGACAGGTGCCTTTTTTGAGACAGTAGGACCTCGGCACTCGCATGCCAAGGTCACTCAGCTGAGGAGACCCGATGGGTCAGTTGCTTGTGAGCCTGAGGATATGCGTGCAGTTGCTACTGACTTTTACCGTGAGCTACTGACGGCTGAGCCCCAGTCAGAGAGACAGGATGCATGCAGGGAGCAGGTTTGGGCGTAGATGCCTTGTCTTGTGACTGAGGAGATGCGCCAGAGGCTGGAGATACCTCTTCAGCTTGAGGAGCTGCACACGGCTCTTAGGGCCCTTCCTCGTGGTAGCTGTCCAGGTCAGGATGGGCTGACTCCCAGCTTCTTCTTGGAGTACTGGGACTTGCTTGGCCCAGATCTTTGTAGTGCCTTTCAGTACATTCTGCACACAGGAGTGATGCCGGATAGCATGAGTGAGGGCCTGATTTACCTCATTCCCAAGGAGGGTGGCTCCTTGGATGAGATTCGACAGTGGCGCCCCATCACCATCCTCAACTCAGCCTACAAAATTCTTGCCAAGGCTCTGAGTTTGAGGATTCAGCCACTTTTGGAGAGCCTTATACATGGGACTCAGACAGGTTTTGTCAAGGAACGCAGTATCCTTGACAACATCTTCACTTTCTGGGAGGCTTCTGCCCTGGCACGTCTCCGTGGGGAGGACCTTGTGATTCTTCTTCTCGATTTTGAGAAGGCATACGACAGAGTTGACTGGGACTTTCTAGAGGGCACGCTTCGCAGGATGGGCTTTTCAGATGCTTGGATCAGAGGGGTGTCAGCTTTGTACAGACAGGCTCACAGTCAGGTGCTTTTGGCAGGAGGTAGAGGTGAGCGCTTCATGCTCACACGATCGGTCAGACAGGGTTGTCCTCTTGCCCCCTTTCTCTTTCTGTTCTATGCGGAGGCGATGAGCAGATTTTTGGTGTCACAGCAGGTTGGTTTGAGGGGCTTAGCACTCCCAATACGGGGAGATGAGCTTCTAGACGTTGAGTTTGCCAACGACTCAGCCTTGTACTTAGAGGGCCAGGAGGCCAATTTACACAGGTGTGGGCAGGCTCTTGAGACCTTCTGCTGTGCATCGGGCGCATTGATCAATTGGAGAAAGATAGTGGCTTTCTCGGTTGGCAGTGCTCCTGTGCCAGAGTGGATGCCAGGAGAGGGTTTCAGGTGGATTCCCCCAGGAACTGCAGTTCGATACTTGGGTTGTCAGGTTGGTTTGGATTTGTCCCCCGAGCAGCAGATTGCTCCTCTTCTCCTGTCCATCGGGAGAAAGCTGTTACACTGGAGCTGAGCACGACTTTCGCTGGCTGGTAGAGTAGTAGTTGCCAACTAGGTGTTGTTGGCAACTATGTGGTACATCACTTCTTGCTGGATCTTCTCGAGTTCTTGTATCAGCCAGGTAGAGAGGCTGATCAGGAACTTCCTTTGGTCAGGTCGCGACACTCAGGTTGCCCGAGCCAAGGTGGCTTGGTCAGTCATCACACTTCCTTGTTCTCAGGGAGGGCTTGGGATCATTGATCCAGCACAGCAAAGCAGAGCCCTTCTTTGGAAGTTCGTCGTCAGAGGACTTCTTCCAGGCGAGGAGCCCTGGAAAGAGTTCTTGCTGCAGAGGCTTCGTGCCAGGGTGCCTCAGTCAGGAGGCCCTTGGCAACCTTCGACCAGATGGATCTTTACAGAGTTGCGCCGGGTTGGTTTGAGCAGGAGACTGGAGGACCAATTCGCTGTGTGTTTGCTTCGCTCTTCGGAGCTCTTACGGCGTGGCCTAGAGCAGAGACAACCGACATGCACGGAGGAGCGCCTACGACAGCCCCTCGTCTGGAACCCCATGGTTAGCAGTGAGAGAGAGGAGTGCTGGGAGCTCATCAGCGGCCTAGCTCTTTGGTTCATCTGGCGGGCCCGTTGTTTCCGCATCTTTGAGGCTCGCCCTGTGCCACCAGCAGAGACTGTTCGTGACTTTTGGCTAGAGCTGATCTATACTCTCAGAGGACAGCTTGAGGGACTACAGGGCAGCTCCGACCGCATGCGGGAGCGCCGCGAGGCTTTCCTTCGACTCTGGCGCCCTGGGCCTTTCTACACCATGGTCCAGGGGGTGCTCAGATGGCACTACTGTCCACCTGTGTGGCTCTTCCCTCCTCCCATTTCTTGATTTAGCCCCATTGTATATATGCTGTTTTTTCATTGGGAGAGTCTCCCCATCATGCTTGTTGTAGCCCTCTCTTGCAGAGGTGGATGTAGCCCTATGGGCAGTTTTCATTAACTAATAGAAGGATCTTTTTCTTGGAAAAAATAAAAATAAACTTCTTAGGAGCATTCTGGGTGTCTGGCTAGAATGCTTCTAATCCTTTGTTGTAGTGTCTTCCGGTGAAGTGTGCTTCTGCATCTCGGTCGTGGTCGTCTCGATTTCCTAAACCTCAATCGCCTTGTCAATGAGGGTGCCTTTGGTATGAATGTGGGTACTCCTTTGTGCTGGCTGCTGGCCTCTTGCTTCTCCTTCCACTCCTGCTTCTCTCGATCCGAAGAAATCTGTGATCTGCCTCTGAGGCTGTAGTGCTCTTTGTCTTCTCATTAGATTATCCCTGTGCCGATGTAGTTCCAGTAGGTACAAGCCTAAGCATCTTTGATCTTGGTATTGCATGACTCTATCTAGAGGTCCAAAGCCTTCTTTAAATAGGCAATGGAAACGGCCACGTATCTCATAGTATATGGTGCAATGGCATATGTAGTGTAATTCTGTCTCCGGCTCCATTCCGCATAACTTGCAAATTCTGCTCTCAGGTGGGATTCCCCTAAATCTGTCAAATTCAATTTCCAGCTGGTGTGAGGATGTACGAATCTGACCAATAGCACGTCTCAAACCATGAGACAGGTGGGTATCCATGTAGCTCGGGTGAATCACAAATCCATCTTCAGATAGCTGTAGGAAGTTTTCTTTGTAGTCGGCCATCAACGTGCCCAATTCTTGTGTAAGAGGGTCTACCCATGTCCTCTTAGTATCCAACTGTATAAGATCTTGACGGATGATTTTATTAATCTCCGTTCGTGTAATTGCCAGTGATGGAGCCTCAAGAGAGTATTGGAAGGGGGGTAATCTTTCCATACTGAACCCGTGTCTCTGAAACCACGAGGACAGTTGCGCATACCAGCATGATGTATCCCCTTTCATTGCTAATTGTCGAGAGGATTCGAGGGCCAGTCTAGTATATCGGCAAATATTTGTATCCCACAAACCATGTATAAAGGACACTGATCTAGTAAGAGCTTCAATTTCTATCGGAGGGGCAGCTAGTTCCACTCGGGTAATCGCGTGTGGTACGGAGGCCTTAGCTCTAATCATTCGGGAAATCATAGATACCAAAGGTCTCTCCATTGACTTCCAATTATCCTGATCCACAGATGGTCCCCAAATCAGGACCCCATAAAGCATAGCGGAAGCCACCACAGTATCAAAGAGCCAAAGTTTTGTTCGTGGTTCCTGAAACTGCACTTGTGAACACATCCTCTCCAACCCTCCCAAGGCCGCAGAGGCTCTGGACAATCTAGCATCCGCTGCTTTCTTAAGAGTAAACTTCGGTCCTGCAAATACCACACCAAGGTATGTGTATGCATCTGTGTACTCTACTGTATCCTGGCCATATGCAAATGTAGGTGCCGATCTCCTAACCCATTGCGGTGTGGTGTTAAACACCATAACTTTGGTTTTACCCAAGTTTACCGACAGTCCACTGTCCTCCGCAAATTTATGTAGTGCATCGAGCTGCCTCTGCATTCCATCTGGTGATTCTGCTATCAATACAATATCATCTGCATACCACAGCAAAGGGATCCATGACCTTGCAAGTTGAGCACCTCTGTCACCCTCTCTATCAATGTAATCTGATACCTCATCTATGTACATACCAAATAAAGTAGGGGACAGTGGGCATCCCTCCAACGGTCGAATGAACAATGTCAGAATCCCCTTCTGGAGTACGTACATAACCAGTTACTGACCCGTATAAGGCCATGTTCCCCCAAATAATCTCTTTGGGGACCCCTAACTCTTGCATCCTGCGCATCAATCTGGCCCTTCGTACTGTATCAAAAGCTTTCCAAAAATCCACAAAGCAACAATACATCCTTCTCCCGCTTGCTCTTCCTTCCTCAATAATGGCTCTGAGCATAAGAATATGATCTAAAGTGGAATTAGCCCTCCTGAATCCAGCTTGCCCTGTTGCCCTTGTGCCCTCATTCTCTGCCCATCTACTCAATTTTTGTTCAAGAATGGATGCGTACAATCGGGTCAATGTGTGACCTACCATAATGGTACGGTAGTTCCCGGGTATCCTAGGATCCCCTGACTTGAAAATAGGTACGATAGTAGATAATTTCCAACATTCAGGTAATCCTTCACACATGACCCGATTAAACAGACGAGCAAGGACTTCTGAAAGTAGATCCTTGGCATGGATCAGATGTTCTGCTACTAAACCATCATGATCGTATGCTCTTCTTGTCTTCATCTTATCAATGGCTTTTTTCACCATTTCCGTAGTAAAGAAAGTACAAGTAGCAGGGCATGGCTCTAGCGGCTCTGGTAATGGAGGCTATCCAGATACCATATATAATGATGTTACATATTGCCCCAAATCTCACGAGAAGTAATCGTCGGAGGCGGTGAGTGCTCGTGAAATAAACGCCAGGCCTCATGTGAGTCCTGACTCAAGAAGAGCTGATATAAATCCTTCTCCAGTTTGGCTAAAAATGCCCTTTTCTTGCGAAGTACTATACGCCGAAGAGCAATCCGAGAATGCTTATATGTGATGATCCCAAGTGTAAGCTCTTTCTGGACCTGGGTTCTCGTCTCTCTGCATTCCTCGTCATACCAACTGTTTTGAGGCATGTTCCCAGATCCTCTCTTCTGATCAGGTTGAGTATGTGGGTATTCCTCTTGTGCTGCTCCATGTAGTATCTCTGTTAACTGAGAAGTAATCTCCTCTACAGTATATACTGGCTCGGTTGCCCACATCCTGTTATAGATCTTTTCCACATAGACTGAATCAGTCTCTGGCGTGAAAGTATATCTTGTGTGTGTCTTCTTCCTTTGTACTTGAGAGGCATTGTATTGGAAGGAGATTGATAAGGTCAAGAGAGCATGATCCACTGCAATCCCAACCGGTCTGGGTCCCACCTTAAAGTCCTCGATACTAGAAATAAAGCTTGGTGAAGTCATGACATAATCCACTGTACTCGGCCCATGCCTGTGCGGGAAGCATGTGAATCCCCCAGATAAAGGGAAATTCTCTAGACCATTAAGTATGGCCAAACCATGTATAGTTGCCATCTCCATGAGATGTCTTCTATATGCAGTGTGTTCTTTATCCTGTGAGTTTCTAGTAAGCCCCCTCTGTGATAAATCCACTTCTCTGAGCATTTCCTCAGAAGTATCATAGAATACTTCTTGAGAGTTGGCCGTTCTGTCATTAAAGTCTCCTAAGAGAACGATGTCTCCATCTCTACAAAACTCCCATATGTCATTATTCAATATGAGAAAGGGGACTAACCTTTAGGTGAGGAGTAGACTGATGTACTTGGAGGGAAGTAGCATATAGGGATATATAGAAATCTACCTGTCTCGGCTCTCATTGTCACCCACATATACCTTGCTTGCTCATCTTTCCTGATAATCTGTAGTAGTGGTTTCAGCTCCTCTTTAAGAAAGACTACTACTCCTCCTGAACCCGGCTACCCCGTAGAGATCTCTTGTCTGGTCGACCAGTTGTTTCCTATAAATAACCCTTCACATGTGGCATAAGCTGTCCGGTATCTGGTGTCTCTCTGAGTAGAAAACTATGGCTCTGTCCCTAAAGCTGTCTTCAAAGGCACCTACATCTAGCCTATATGATCCATTACAATTCCACGCCGCTATTCGGAGCGTCGCCCCATAGGTCTCGCACCGTCATGATGAGCACTTTTCCAGAACCACTACTTTCCCTCCTCTATAAAAGGCGATTTTCCCCTTTTCTCTTGCTGCCCTGATCTCTGACATCAACTCTTGCATGTGTGCCACTTGTGCCAATGTAAGGTCATCTCCCAGGAAAATACCAGTTTTCGTAAGAGTTGGCCTCTTCTTTAGAAATTCTTTCCTTATTTCTATATTCGGGAAGCGGAGAATAAGTGCCCTATCCTTTACGTTTCCCTTCTCATCGATTCCTTCCTTGCCCTCCATGCACTTGTGTGAGTAGGCTGTGTGGTGCCCATGCTTGTAGCAGCTCCTTCACTTCTTCATCTACATTCTCTTTGTCTTTGACTCTTGTGACCCGCACATGCAGAGCTCGATTCTTCCTTTTCTGCTCTTCCTTGATGGTCATATTAATAATGGTGGAGGTAGGTGTAGTCTCCGGCATCTGGGCCTTCCCTTTCTTTGCATCCTCAATCCATTTCTCTGCTTCATCAACCTTTTCTTGTGTCTTAAAAAGACGTTCCGCCCATGAAGATGCCGTTTTCGATTTCTGTTCATCTCCTTCCCGTAGAGCTTTCATCTGATCCTTCATGTCCTCGAGCTCCTTCAACACCGAAGGTTGGTCGTCTCCCTTCTCCTTAGTTGCAGATTTGCAAGCCGCAAGTTCTCCTTTTAGCTCCTCGATTATTGCATGTTTTTCCCCCATGTGCTTTTCCATATTTGTTCTCCATGCTTCAAAACTTGCTATTGCCTCATCGAGTTTCTTTTGCATAACGCATTCTGTTACATTTACTTCGGGCTTGATTAGGTTTCGTAATTCCGTTTTCAAGATCTGAATTTCCTCGTCCTTAGTTCTCTCATCATGTCTCCATATATGGAATTCCTCTAGCTCTCAACGCTCGCGTGCATTTCCTTCCTGATGTCATCCCTCATATAGTTTAGCTCTGATTTGAGCATCACCTCGACCTTCTCCATCATTAGCTCATCATGTATCTCTGTTTCTCCGTTTAAATGTAGCTGTTGTTTTTTTTGAGGTGGTGTAGCTATCTACACGCGGCCCTTCCCCTTCGGTAGGCGGATCCATCGAATCCGAGCCACAAATGTGGCGACCCCTGCTACCTATGGAATCTTCGGCAAAGGAAGCGCCTGTCTGCAGCTGTGGTGGCGCCTAAATTCGGCAGCCCTTCGGGGTGGCGTGCGACGGCGCGACGGCGCCCAGAGAGAGAGAGAGACCCTTACTTGATGTTGCTAGCAGGTGGAGCTGGTGGGCATTGTAAAGGGCGATGGGAATTCTCCAACGCTGCCCCTTCACGCTCAGCAACCCGCTGCCTTGAGACCTACGCGCTGCTCGCGCTCAGATAGCAGCCCGCCTGACCTGCTCGTGATCAGCCAGCAGCCCACCAGAACCTCGCGCTCAGACAGCAGCCCGCCATGCCTGCTCGCACTCAGACAACAGCCTCGCGCTTAGACAACAAACCCTCGCGCTTAAACAGTAGAGAGAGAGAGAGTCGACACGGCTCAGTGGAGTTTGTCACAAAGTGATGACGTAGCGGACAGCAGAAACCCTAAAATTCCTGCAAACCCTAATTTCTGCCAGAAACCCTAATTTCCGGAAATCGCGGAGGCTGAAATTTTAAAAAAATAAAATAAAATGGAAAATGATGAGCGACGCAAATTTCGCTTTTTCTCTACTTAAATGAGAAAGAGAGAGAGAGAGAATGCTTTTGCTTTCATGTTTTGACTCTCTGTGAGAGAGAGAGAGCAATTGCTTTTGATTTGAAGCTTTTGGGGCTCTGCTTTTGGGCATCCCTTGTAACCTTTAAATTAGTGGTGAGGGCCTCACTTCTCAGGGCAACTGGACGCAGAGTCTGAGAGTGAAACCCTAACCGCTCTTTTGTACTTTGATGATTGATTAATATAAAAAGAAATACCGAAAGGGGCGCCAGTCTTTGGGGCCAATATCTCTACGCACGGAACTCCACCGGGCCAGTGCAAATCTATTGTGATCTGTGAATTGTTTTGAAGTGGTTATTTGGTGCTGTCGCGGTTGATTCTTGACTTGGAGTCTCCAAGTCTATTACAGTGGTATCAGAGCACGGCCAATTTCTCTTTTACAGGAAATCTGATCCCCGAATTTTTTTTCCGCGGCACCTATGGCTTCAGGCAATGATCAGTCGACTCCTTCTGCATCTGGAGATGCGGGCTGGGATCACAACGAAGATTCAGGCAGAGAGTATGGCCCGCCTCGGCCTACTCAGGCGGAGCAAAGAGAGATGGAGCGTCGTCAATTGATTGGCGATGCAACAAAGATGATGCTCAATTTTGCCAAGGATCCGAAGATGGCAAAATATATGAACCAGACCTCTTTGGAAGAGGTACAGATGGAGTGGCAGAGAACCACAACACCACTCCCGAAACCCGCTCTCAAGAAACCTTCTGCCTCCAAGAAAATATACGGAGCAGGAACTGGAGAACGTGGTTGATGCACGGATTGCTCAGCTTTTCGACGTGCAAAAGAAAGACAAAAAAGCACGGCAAAAAGCAGAAGAAAGGCACTGACTTCCCGGGATATTTGGGTCGTCGGTTGACATTTGACAAGGCAAAGAAACGGAAGAAGCGTGTTCGATTTGAAGGAGTACCCAGTTCTTCTTCTTCTTCTTCTTCTGACAGTTCTTCTAGCTCCTCGGATTCGAGCGAAGAAGACAGAAAAGGTAAAAAGCGAAGCAAGAAGCAACGCTTTGGAAAGGGCAAGAGAAAGGCAAAGAAGGCTAAATCTCGCCCAGAGACTGACAATTCTACTGAGGATCGTCTACAGACAGCTCAGATTCCGATGACGGAAAGTTTTATGCGAACAAGAAGAATTTTTACAAAGCCAACCAGTATGACTTTCTCGAAGATAAAAGCAAGAAAGTCCGAGAGTTTAAGGAAGGTGGCCACTCGATCAAGTTTGATACTTTTCAGGATACTCAGATGCTTCGAAGGCTTTGTCTTTTATTCAGCAGTTTGACATCGCTTTCGCGGAAGGACGCTATTCAGAGCACTCCAAGATTCAGAGAGCTACCTCTTACCTTAAGGGGAATGCTCGTACTTGGTGGTCCACGCTTCTTTTAACAAGAGTGCGCCAGTTAAATGACTGAAATTTAAGAAGCTTTTTATTTCTTCTTGGTTGACGCAAGAATATGAACGAGATGTACGAGCTGCTTGGAACCATCTTCGAATGACCAAGAAAGATACAATCAATGCTTATTGTGAAAGATTCTGGAGCTCTTTTCTACCCGCCTCTTCATTCAAGAAGATCTCGTTCAGAGAACAGATTGAGCGGTTTACCTTGGGTCTACCTACAGAGATCCGAGATCACTGCTTGGAACAGAAGTCAGCTTCTATTCAGGAGTTGATGAGTCATGCGAAGCGGGGCTTTGCCATTCACTCTGGCAGTCTGACCTACCGCACAAATGAGGTCACGACACAACGAACCGGACAGACTTCTGGGAATGAAAGTAGAAAAAGAAAGAGCAACCCAGAGAAAAAGGATGCACGACCCAAGCTTACTCCTGAGGAGAGAGCTCGCTTCATTAGAGAGGGAAGTGCTTTGGATGCGGGGAACATGGACATATCTCCGTGAAGTGCCCTGATAAGGCACAGAAAGAACAGAATGATAAAGACGACGGCAGGTCTGAGAGTTCGAGAGCAGCTGAGGACCGTGTACGAAAAGGCAAGATGAAAACAGGACTGGTTCCAGATTGTGTGGGTACTGATCCCGACACCATGAATGAAAGTACAAACTTTGCCGCTTTCGGGGCAAAGTGAAGGATCGGGAAGCTCTTTTGAAGGAGCCAAGGCCAACTTCTTTTCACTTGGAATTGGCGGCTCGATTTGGAACTACGCCCGACAGACTGACGCCACAGGCGGAGGTAGTTCGACTGGCACCCGGATGGGATGTTGCCATTACACCGAGCATTGGCAAACTTCCTTTGCAATGACAGGGGTGTTCAGGGCACGCGAGTGATGTTCTACTCGGGATCCCTTGGTACCACAAGAACTACGCCGTGGTTGACTACCGGGCCAAGAAAGCGACTTTGATAAATGAAGGGCTTAGAGATTGTACTTGATGAACTTCAGTTTTCTTACTCATTCTTTTGGGAGAATTGAATGATGGATAAAAGTTGAATATGTTTTGACCTGAAGAAAAGAACGCCAAGATTTTTCTCCACGCTCATGTCGATTGCTTTTGAGAGGGCCTGAAGATCATACCATTGATCTGATATCTGGAAGCATGCCACCAAATCGGCCACCTTATCGTGTGAGCCGAGTACAGAATGAAAAGATTATGAACTCAGTGAAAGACCTCTTGGAAAAGGGTCTTGTCCAGCCTAGTACTTCACCGTATTGCTCTCCAGTGTTGTTGGTTCTGAAGAAAGACGGATCTTGGAGAATGTGCATCGATTATAGCACTCTCAACGAAATCACCATCAAGAACAGATTTCCGATTCCTAGGATCGATGATATACTCGACAGGTTACAGGGATCCTCGTGCTTTAGCAGGATTGACTTGAAGAGTGGATATCATCAGATCGGGATAGCACCAGGAGATGTCTACAAGACAGCTTTTCGGACAACTTTTGGGTTATTTGAGTTTTTGGTGATGCCTTTTGGCTTAACCAATGCTCCTGCGACATTTAACCGGATGATGGATAGGATTTTTCGAGAGTACAGGCTATTTGTTGGCACTTTCTTTGACGACATCATTGTTTTCTCCTAGAATGAGGCAGAACACAGAGATCATCTGCTTCAAGTCTTTCAGGCATTACGAGATCACACATTAGTGATTAATGCTAAGAAAAGTGAATTTTTCCTACCAGAGATACATTTTTTGGGACACATTGTGTCAACAGCAGGAGTGCAAATGAACCCGGCCAAGATAGAGACTATCCGTGATTGGCCCGATTTGAGGAATGTCCATGAAGTTAGAAGCTTCTTGGGACTGTGTTCGTACTACACGCGGTTCATACGAAAGTTTGCAGAGGTTGCTTCCCCTTTGCATACCTTGACACAGAAAGGAGTACCTTTTTCGTGGGGACCCACAGAGGTGACTGCCTTTCAGACATTGAAAGAGAAATTCACTACAGGACCAGATTTGACTTTGCCGGACTTGCAAAAGTCATTTCAAGTATTTTGTGATGCTTGTGGTCGTAGTCTGGGTACGGTCTTGATGCAAGAAGGCCATGTCATAGCTTACGAGAGCCGTTTGTTCTCTAGGCCAGAGATGACAGCACAAATCTATGGGAAAGAGCTTTTGGTGGTTATCCATGCTCTTACTCAGTGGCGGCATTACCTACTCGGAGCGGATTTTACTGTCTTTACAGACCATCAGAGTTGGCGCTACTTCTTGTCATAGAAGCAGCTTTCGGAAAAGCAGATGCAGTGGACGAACATCTTGTCATAGTTCCACTTCCAGATTGTCCATGTGCAGGGACAGAAGAATGTGGTGGCAGATGCTTTGTCTCGAAAACCGTTGGTTCTGGCTATTTCCGCGATACATCATAGGAGCTTCGAGGATATGGTCGATCAGTATGCCACAGATACAGATTTTGCAAATATTTTCACACGGATACGGGATGGGGAGACAGTAGCTGGATACTCCCTTCAGGAAGGCTACTTGATGAAAAAGACTATGTTGTGCGTTACACAGCCGTTGAGGGAAAAGGTTATGACTGATTGCCACTGTCCACCTTTTACGGGTCACCGCGGCATTGCTACCACCATGAAAGGGGTAGAGAGAGATTTCTTTTGGCGGAGACTGAAGAAGGATGTGGAAGAGTTTGTGCGCAGTTGCTTGGTATGCCAGAAGGTCAAGTTTGACAGGCATAGGGCACAGGGATTGTTACAGCCTTTACCCATACCCACCCGCCCCTGGGAAAATATTGAAATGGATTTCATTTTTTTTAATCTCCCGAGAATACAGAATGATCACGATGATTTTCCGATTACATGGCACGCCTGAGACGATTGTCTCCGATAGAGACCCCAGATTTATGAGTTTGTTTTGGAAGGCAATTTGGAAGAACATTGGCACGCGGTTGCAGTTCTCGTCATCGTTCCACTTGCAGACTGACGGGCAATTTGAGATTGCCAATTCAGTGATTTTAGATTTATTGAAGTCTTGTATCTCGGATAAGAAGACTCAATGGGAAAAGAACTTACCTTTGGTGGAATTTGCCTACAATAACACAATACACTCTTCGACGGGGAAGACGCCATGTGAGATTGTTGAAACTGCTGCGAAGGTCCCATCCTTCCTGAGCACGAAAGATAAGAAATTTGAAGCGGATGAATATTCGCAAGATTTGGATACGGCTTTTGCCAAGGTTCGCGAGACTTTGCAGAAGTCTCAAGAACGACAGAAAAAGCCAGCGGATCGCCATCGTCGCGACTTGAAACTGAAGGAGGATGATTGGGTGCTCTTACTTTTGAGAAGGCACGTCTAAGAAAGAAAAAGGGAAAGGAGAAGCTTTTTCCAAAGCTTAGTATGTGATACTACGGACATTTCCAGATTACTAAAAAGATAAATGATGTCTCCTTCCGATTGAAACTACCAGATACTTGGAGGATTCACAATGCATTGTGTGTGAGTCTCTTGAACCCTTGCTTTCAAGAGGGGGGTATGTCACAAAGTGATGACGTGGCGGACAGCAGAAACCCTAATTTCTGCCAGAAACCCTAAAATTCTTGCAAACCCTAATTTCTGCCAGAAACCCTAATTTCCGGAAATTGCGGAGGCTGAAATTTTTATTTTTTAAAAAAAATGGAAAATGATGAGCGACGCAAATTTCGCTTTTTCTCTACTTAAATGAGAAAGAGAGAGAGAATGCTTTTGCTTTCATGTTTTGATTCTCTGTGAGAGAGAGAGAGCAATTGCTTTTGATTTGAAGCTTTTGGGGCTTTGCTTTTGGGCATCCCTTGTAACCTTTAAATTAGTGGTGAGGGCCTCACTTCTCAGGGCATCTGGACGCAGAGTCTGAGAGTGAAACCCTAACCGCTCTTTTGTACTTTGATGATTGATTAATATAAAAAGAAATACCGAAAGGGGCGCCAGTCTTTGGGGCCAATATCTCTAGGCACGGAACTCCGCCGGGCCAGTGCAAATCTATTGTGATCTGTGAATTGTTTTGAAGTGGTTATTTGGTGCTGTCGCGGTTGATTCTTGACTTGGAGTCTCCAAGTCTATTATAGAGTTCTCTGCCCAGAGGTATTGGCCCCAAAGTTTGGCGCCCCTTTCAGTATTTCTTTAACATTAATCATTGCAAAATACAACTCCCGACGGACCTCTGCTCTCAGACTTTGCGTCCAGATGTCGTGCAGAGTGAGGCCCGAGGGGCTCTTATAAAGTTTACAAGGGATGCCAAAAGTAGAGCCCAAAAAGCTTCAAACTCAAAAGCAAAGAGTCCTCAAAAGCATCTGGTCTAAAATCTACCCCAAAAAGCAGGCAACGCAAATTACAGAAATCCGTACAGCCATGCCACGTCAACAACCAGTGTCGGAAATCCGTACAATCTGCCACGTCAGCCTGCCAACGCGTTTTATGGGATTCCGTACTGCTGCCATGTCGCCTGTCCGTACAACATGTCAGTGAATTTTATGTTTTTTTTTTTTTTTGGGGGGGGGGTGTGCCACGTCATCATTTTGTGACATGCCCCCCTCTTGAAAGAATTGTAATCCCCCTCGATTACGCATGCAAAACAGATAGAGGCCATAAACTGGCCTACAGGGGGGAGGACGCCTATGGGTACGACGCCTGCTTCTCCCATCACGGCCGCTTCGACACCTAGGGGTGGGACAGAGGCGGGTACGTCCTCATCTCCGCAGCACAGGCGCACTCGCCGATCTCGGCGATCGTCAGGTGGAGGTGGTGGTTGCTGTGGAGGAGGGTCCACAGATGCTTCGACCCCTCCTCGCTCACGACCCCCGTCGTACCCAGGCACACCTCTCGACACACCTCTTGGCACACCTCGGACACCTTGGGGGGCACACGATCCTAGTGCCTCCAAGCTCTATACTGTACAGGCAGATGGTTCTGTTGACACAATCAGAGATCACCAGGCTCATCCGCCAGGACCTGACTCAGCTAGACACCAGGACATGGATACACCCAGCACAAGAGCTGGGCACAAAGATGGCTTTCTACAGAGAGCATCTTCTCCAGCTTACGGCGGACGGTTTTGTGACGAGGCCTAGATACATGGACACTGAAACCGGCCCATAGGGCGGTAGGCGTTGGCTTTCACCCGAAATTCTTTACTTTATGCACACACACAGAGCACTTTGCAAAGAAAACCTGCGACGGGAGTTAACACTTGAATACACACACAGCTCAGAAGCTAGAATGCTCCGAGCAGACGCCGACAACCTGTAGGCCCCAAAATTGGCGCCCCTTTCGGTATTTCTTTATTCTTTAGGAGGGTAAATTACAAGGTAAGGTCCTGGGAATCCTTCACGTGTATCCACCTAGATACCATTTGATTTGGCCAAATTTCGGCAGCATAACAGCCCCAAAACTTGCGCGAAACCCATTCCCCTGCTGGAACTCGCTTGCACTGACGTATACCCTCTGATTCCTGTCCAAAAACAGTAAATTCAGCACGCTGTATTTACTGGTTTTTGCCCTGTTTTCAGCCCCAAACAGTCCCCTAACTGTCCTTTGCCAGTGGGGCACGATTCCCAATGATCCTGGCGTCCGTATGGCTGAAAAACAGTCAAATTACAGCGCATACACAGCGCTGATTTTGCACCTGTACGGTGAGGTTATGACCCTCACCAGTGCCTGCTTTGGAGCAGCAGTTAGCTACCCCTGTTCCTGCTCAAGGAGGCTCTTGCCTCAGCACAAAAGCATGAACCCACACAACTGTACATCAGTCAAATGAGTAGCCCTCTTGTGGGGCATCACATAACTGCACGTAGGGGAGAAAGAGAGCAGTATGTAGCGTGCGGGGCATCACTGCCGTCACCATACTGTACATAGAGGGCAAGGTAAGCATTCCATAGCTTCTGTACCTGTTGCAATCCGCCTGTGGCTGAAAATGGCGCCCCCTTTGTTGATATGCAGCTCGTTTTTGCCTCCCAGAGTGGCAGAATCGCTCACAAGCTGACACGTCGCCCAGTTTCCGAGTTTGGGCTTTCCCTGCTAAAAATATCTCAACTGGTGCGTCAGTTGACTTCGCGGCAGAGTTGTAAAGTGTTCCCCTAGTCATACCAAAGGTAATGACGCGAACACATTTCGTGGCCCAAAATAGCAGTTCCCTAAATTTTAGGAGATGCTTCCGTTGGGCTCCCACTGGTCTTCTGACCATCTATCCTCATTGGGACCGCATCCAAAAATGCAATGTGGCCCAACTGTCGGATACTTTTTGTTGGTAGTCCCACCTTGACTTTACGCCTTAATTGAGTTCACTTCCTAGTATCCACCAACTTGCTAAGTGCGACGGGGGGACCTATATGATCTTGCTCTGAGCCTAGACATCCTCTTACCATACGAATTCCAGTGCCGACCACTTCCCGTCTGCGGGTGAATCTACCGTTCACATTGGCCATACAATGTCCGACCGTTTGCTACTTCAAAAAGAGGGTCTCAAAACAAATAAAATAAACCCCATTGGAAAGAAACCAACAACCAAGGTTAGCAGTTGCCACATCTCTGTGACATGGTTAATAACTGCCACGTCCTCGTGACAGACACCCCTCTTGAAATCGCAAACGTCCTCGATTGCATACCATAAATACACGCCACTGATGATCTTGTGCTATTAACACTCTTTTATCATCGCATGTATCCGCAAGAAAGGTCGTAACATACATAGATACAAATGACTTAATGAGGCCTTCATACTTTTGCCATTTCCATCTATGGCACTGAATTCATATGTACATTTGATGTACTAGCTCTATCATTACCCCTCCTTTGCACACGTTGGGTTGGGGCATAAGTAGGATGTAACCCAAAGGCTTCAAGGTAAAGCTGCAATACATTTGGTGACTCTGACAGTTCATGCTCTTCCATCCACTTTGCATCCATAGGCGGATAGTTCTTGAACTTCACCAAATAGCGTCTTGCAACTTGTCCTTTAACTTTTCTGTCCTTATGTGCCAAAACTTGCTCAGGTACCAGGATCTCATCAAGTTCCTCAACTTCTGGCTGATCCTCAACTGACATATCTTCTGGCACATCACCCACGAAGGGTCTTAGAAGACTCACGTGAAACGCATTATGAATCTTCCACGCATCAGGCAATTTCAGCCTGTAAGCCACATCGCTGATCTTGTCAAGCACTTGAAAAGGCCCATAGTAACGCATGCTGAGCTTAGGAAACAGCCGTTCCTTACCCTTCATCTTCTTTAACCTTGCCTTTTCGAACCTTAAAAGAACCCAATCACCAGGTGATAGTAGCAATTCACGACGGTGACGATCAGCAGCCTTTTTCTGTTTTGCCTGAGTCTTCTCCAAGGCAACTTTAATCTTCTTATACATCTCATCCAAGTTCTCAACATATCGATCTGCCTCAAAGATCTTGTCCTTTGTATGCAAAATGGGAGGAACCTTTTTGCCGCCTTCAACAATCTCAAAAGGTGCTTTGCCAGTAGACGAATGCACCGTATTATTGTACGCATACTCAAGCATAGGCAAATACTGTTCCCACTTGCCCTTATTATCTGACACATAGCATTTCAGCAGATCTAAGACAGTAGAATTGGCCTCTTCTGACTGTCCATCAGTTTGTGGATGAAACGAAGACGAGAACTTGAGCGTAGTACCCATGTTCTCAAACAATCCTCTCCAGAACAAACTGGTCATGCGAGGATCACGATCACTGATAATCGATTGTGGCATACCATGGTACTTAAACACATTGTACATGAACAAGCGTGCCATCTGATCAGATTTTATCTTCTTCCTGACAGGGATAAAATGGGCCTGCTTGCTGAACCTGCAGATAATGGTCCATATACCATCATTCCCTGTTGGCGTCCTTGGAAGATCAAAGATAAAGTCCATAGCAATGCTTTCCCATGGCTTATCCGGAATCGGGAGTGGTTGTAACAACCCTGGTGCCTTTTGCCTGTCAAACTTGACCTTTTGGCAAACTATGCATGCTCGCACAAAGGCATCCACATCTCTCCTCAAGGTAGGCCAATAGAAGAACGTCTCTACCGCTTTAACTGTTGCATCAATGCCACGATGCCCGGCATACGGTGGGACATGACTCTCTTCCATGACCTTATGTCGCAGTGGCCTAGTGACACAAAGTCTGCCATGCATCATCATAGAACCATCCCTGAGGAGGTAGTGCTCATGATGTTGCCCCTCTTGTAACTGTTCAAAGATCCTTGCAAAATCTTCATCAGCAGTATATTGTTCCTTCATGTCATCTAACTCATGATGATAAGGAATTGACACAGCTGAAATTTGTGGCTTTCTTGATAACGCATCAGCCACAACATTCTTCTTGCCTTCCACATGCATAATCTGGAAGTGGAACATGGAAAGAATGTTTGCCCATCGCATATGCTTTTCGGATAACTTTGACTCTGTCAACAAGTATCGCAAGGTTTGATGATCTGTTTGGACAACAAAATCAGCACCTAAGAGGTAGTGCTTCCAGCTAGAAAGCGCATGAATCACGGCCAAGAGCTCTTTCTCATAGACTTGCATAGTCCTCTCTGGCCCTTGCAAAATTCGGCTTTCATAGGCTACTACCCGTCCATCTTGCATTAGCACTGCTCCGATGCTACTGCCACACGCGTCACACTGGACCACAAATGACTTCCTAAGATCTGGCAAAACAATAACTGGATCTGAAGTCAACTTTTCCTTTAAGAGACTAAAAGCTGAAATCTCTTTTTGGGTCCATCTGAAAGTGACCTCTTTCTTTTGCAATGCGTGAAGAGGCGATGCTATCTCTGCAAAATTTCTGATAAACCTTCTATAGTAGGAACACAATCCCAAGAAGCTTCTGACATCGTGCACAGTCTTCAAGTCTGGCCATGTCTTGATAGCTTCGACCGTTGCGGGATCCATTCTAACACCATCCTTTGAGACTATGTGGCCCAGAAAGTGGATCTCTTCAAGGAAGAATTCACTTTTCTTAGGATTGACAAGTAACCTGTGACTGCGCAGCTCTTCGAACACAATGGTCAAGTGATGCCTATGCTCCTCTTCATTCTTCGAATACACAATCATGTCATCGAAGAATGTTCCAACAAACTGTTGATGCGAGCGGAAAATCCGGTCCATCATTCTGTTGAACGTGGCAGGAGCATTTGTTAGCCCAAACGGCATCACTAGAAACTCATAAAGACCAAATGTCGTTCTAAACGCAGTCTTGTGCACATCCTCTGGGCTTATACGAATCTGATGGTACCCACTCTTCAGGTCTATCCTGCTGAAAATTGCAGCACCCTCTAAACGATCGAGAATATCATCAATGCGAGGAATAGGAAACCTATTCTTGATGGTATTCTTATTCAACGCACGGTAATCAATACACATGCGCCATGAGCCATCCTTCTTCTGCACTAGGAGCACTGGGGAGCAAAAGGGTGAAGAACTAGGCTGAATCAGCCCCTTCTCTAATAACTCCTCAACCTGGCCCATAATCTCTTTCTGTTGCGCCGCACTAACCCTGTAGGGAGGTCTATTTGGTGGGCTACACCCTGGCACCAAATCTATCCGATGGTCCTCAGGTCTCTCTGGCGGCAATTGCGACGGTAATGAATCAGAAAAACAGTCACTAAACTTTTGCAAAAATGCTGACCTTTCTTTATCTAACACAGATAAATTTGACTGATCCCTATTTGAGACATCACGTGCAAAAATCAAGTACACAGAAAGATGATTCTTTATTACAGAAGTGATAGCAGAAGCAGATACAATAGGGACTGACTCTCCTTTAAGCTTTACATCCAAGATATGAGTTTTGCCCCTATGCTGTACAGTGATCTTTTTGTTGTAGGCATCCAAGACTCCATGCACTCGGAACATCCACGGGATCCCCAACAAGGCGTCACAACCTTCCAACGGCATGATGTGAAACTCTTCAGTGTCCACATACGACTGAATATGCAGACGCAGTTTTCCAATGATGGGAGTAACACACTCTGAGTGGCCAGGACATGCCAACGCTGCCTCTGCTGTGTACCCCATCTCTTCAGCTTTGATGCCGAGCTTCATAGCTAACTCTGGGGAGATAAAGTTGGCTTTGGCACCTGGATCAAAGAAGATGAGTGCCGTCTGATCCCTAACTTTACCCCATGCCCTGCATAACTCACTGGCATCTGTGCTGGGCCTGTCACCCACCATGTCTGGCACTAAACCTGCTGTGGGTTTAGGCTTCTTGCCTTTCTGGTCTTCTTTATCCTCTGAGTCAGCTGGCCTTTTCCTTTGTGGACAATTGATAGAAAAGTGACCAGGCTGCTCGCATATAAAGCATTTGTTCTCAGCCATTAGGACCTTCTTTTCCTCGAGCGACTTGCGCACAAAAGGCTTCCTTTTCTGTTTCTTTGCCTGCGCTCCAGAAGTCCCAGCTGAATCCTTGTCCTTGGTGGCCTGTTCTGACCCCTGTGACGCATCAGGAGCCGTCTTCACAAAGGGCTTCTTCGCTGAATTTTTCTTTTGCTGCCCTCCTTTATCACTGCTCGGAAATCCACTGTCCTCTCCTTTCAACAGGGCAAGACCAGTGTTCGCAACTTCCATAAGCTGAGTAAGGGTAGCCACTCTGTTCTTTGTACAGTAATCGCGAAGCCCTTTAAGCAGCCCACAACAATACTTCTCTATCTGCTCTGTCAATGGCACAAATCTGTAGGAGGTCACTGAGAGTAATGCTTTACAAAACCTCCTATTGTACTCCAGCAAGCTCTTGCACGAAGCTGCCGTAAGCTGGTGCCAATCTGTCAGGACATCGGCTTCAAATTCATTTGATAGCCAAGCAGATGCAAACATTTGCTTGAAGTAAACCCAAGTGGCGGGTGCCTGTCCTTGCATTAACAATGTCGTCCACCATGTAAGCGCATTGTCCTTTAAGAAAGTGGCAGCTTTCCTGACCTTCGAGGCCTCTGTAAAATTCCCTCCCGCATAAGCTGTATCAAACTGCTGGAGGAAAGTGAGTGCCTTTGTCTTGTCCTCGAAACCACTGAAGGTACTGAACTTTACCGCTGCACCACCTTCTTTGTAAGCCTTCGGCTTCTCTAGTGCCCCCAAGTTGTCATACGGGATAGTCTGCAACATGGGCACTGTACTAGGCATGATCGGCACATGTTGGCCATTCACATTTTGCGTCAGAGGTGCGATATCTGGCTGCTGTCCAGAAAAACCAGCCATGCCAAAATGACCCTGTGGCACCCCAAACTGGCCCTGGTTGCCGTGGAAACCTTGCTGCATGCCGATAGTACCATACATGGGGTTTGGCATGATGCCTTGCATACCCCCGAACACTGTTCCTGGCATGTACGGCTGACTTCCAGACGCATAACCAGCCATACTTTGGAACACTGATCCACCCCCGAAATACCCAGGATGTACCGTGGGTGGTGGAAAAACTAAGTGCATAGCCTGGTATCCAGCTCCCTGTCCATTCAAGACAGCATGCTGGCTCTGAAAGGTGGCGGGCTGAACTGGCATAACCTGTGGAATAGGCGTTCTAGCCACCTCGCACGGGAGGAACCTGCTTTGGAGCCCCCGACTCCGCAACATGCGAGTGTTCCCTTTTCTCCTGCGCCTCATGAAGTACCTGGGCTTGAGCTTCAACAAGCTCTGTACGCGGCGTAGGTTGCCTATTTTGCTGTTGCACTGGTGGCGCTTGCAAGAATTCCATAAACCTCGGATTCTGCACCAGCTGCGAAAAGACATTCACCGCGGCAACTAACTGAGTCTTAAACGCATCATCCTCAAGTTGCCCTGTCATAAAGCCCTTTACTACTGGAGGGAAATTCACGTTGACAAGAGGTACAGACTGACGTGGCCGTGAGCTCTCGCCAATCTCAAAAACCATAGGAATCTCCTGCCTGTCCTTTGGAGAGGAACCCTCTTCCATAATTCCCTTCCCCTTGTCGGCCATAGTGTAATCCCCGCGTTCTTGCACTGTGTGTCTTTACCCTGAACAATCCAGGCTCACCCTTTGAGGAAAAAGTGATTGATATCCCGGCAATGGAACCATGAAACCGGCCCGTAGGGCGGTAGGCGTTGGCTTTCACCCGAAATTCTTTACTTTATGCACACACACAGAGCACTTTGCAAAGAAAACCTGCGACGGGAGTTAACACTTGAATACACACACGGCTCAGAAGCTAGAATGCTCCGAGCAGACGCCGACAACCTGTAGGCCCCAAAATTGGCGCCCCTTTCGGTATTTCTTTATTCTTTAGGAGGGTAAATTACAAGGTAAGGTCCTGGGAATCCTTCACGTGTATCCACCTAGATACCATTTGATTTGGCCAAATTTCGGCAGCATAACAGCCCCAAAACTTGCGCGAAACCCATTCCCCTGCTGGAACTCGCTTGCACTGACGTATACCCTCTGATTCCTGTCCAAAAACAGTAAATTCAGCACGCTGTATTTACTGGTTTTTGCCCTGTTTTCAGCCCCAAACAGTCCCCTAACTTTCCTTTGCCAGTGGGGCACGATTCCCAATGATCCTGGCGTCCGTATGGCTGAAAAACAGTCAAATTACAGCGCATACACAGCGCTGATTTTGCACCTGTACGGTGAGGTTATGACCCTCACCAGTGCCTGCTTTGGAGCAGCAGTTAGCTACCCCTGTTCCTGCTCAAGGAGGCTCTTGCCTCAGCACAAAAGCATGAACCCACACAACTGTACATCAGTCAAATGAGTAGCCCTCTTGTGGGGCATCACATAACTGCACGTAGGGGAGAAAGAGAGCAGTATGTAGCGTGCGGGGCATCACTCCCGTCACCATACTGTACATAGAGGGCAAGGTAAGCATTCCATAGCTTCTGTACCTGTTGCAATCCGCCTGTGGCTGAAAATGGCGCCCCCTTTGTTGATATGCAGCTCGTTTTTGCCTCCCAGAGTGGCAGAATCGCTCACAAGCTGACACGTCGCCCAGTTTCCGAGTTTGGGCTTTCCCTGCTAAAAATATCTCAACTGGTGCGTCAGTTGACTTCGCGGCAGAGTTGTAAAGTGTTCCCCTAGTCATACCAAAGGTAATGACGCGAACACATTTCGTGGCCCAAAATAGCAGTTCCCTAAATTTTAGGAGATGCTTCCGTTGGGCTCTCACTGGTCTTCTGACCATCTATCCTCATTGGGACCGCATCCAAAAATGCAATGTGGCCCAACTGTCGGATACTTTTTGTTGGTAGTCCCACCTTGACTTTACGCCTTAATTGAGTTCACTTCCTAGTATCCACCAACTTGCTAAGTGCGACGGGGGGACCTATATGATCTTGCTCTGAGCCTAGACATCCTCTTACCATACGAATTCCAGTGCCGACCACTTCCCGTCTGCGGGTGAATCTACCGTTCACATTGGCCATACAATGTCCGACCGTTTGCTACTTCAAAAAGAGGGTCTCAAAACAAATAAAATAAACCCCATTGGAAAGAAACCAACAACCAAGGTTAGCAGTTGCCACATCTCTGTGACATGGTTAATAACTGCCACGTCCTCGTGACAGACACCCACTTGTTTCATGGGATACGGTGTGCTATTGGCCATATACGCACATCTTCACACCAGTTGCAGATCGAGACTGGGAGATATAGCGGAGTACCAGCAAAGGCCAGAACATGCCCCCTGTGTGACATGGAGCCTGAGACAGAGTTGCACTACACATGCCACTGTCCCATCTACTACGAGATACGAGGCCGCCCACTGCTTGTTCAAAGAGGGCTTTGGACCACTCTCCAAAGTCATGAGGTACGAGGATCAGAGATGCCTGGGTTTGTTTCTGCTTGAGGTGCGTAGACACAAAGAGAGCCTGATGAGAGGAGAGGCCAGCCAGTCTCAGAGACACGTCGCATACTTCTTTAGAGCAAAAATTGGACACCCGGTGGAGCTACTACCACAGCAGAGCTCGTCGTCTCACACCAGAGGCACACTGATCGACCGAGCAACTGAGTTGGGGAGATCTAGACGCCCACGACTGCGGAGGACTACACAGCATCGACGTAGGCTACATCAAAGGATTCGGATCACTTTGGCTCGACATGCACGACGCCCGGTCAGACTGCTGACCATGGAGGAGATTGATGAGATCCGCCAGCGATCGATGCTGGATCTCTTGTGACTTGTGATTTAGCTATTGCTTAGTTCACACCTACCAGTTTAGGATTCCATAGTATTTTTATTTCATCGTTTTGCTACTCTAACTTTGTATCAGATTCACCACATTGTAACACTCTGGTCTCATAGGTCATTTTGGCCTTTTGAAGACGTTAATATAACATTTCATTTCATCATCTCTCTCTCTCTCTCTCTCTCTCTCTCTCTCTCTCTCTCTCTCTCTCTCTCTCTCTCTCTCTCAGCTCCATTGTATCAGCTCACCCTTTGTCTTCCCTTTGTATCAGCTTTCACCCCACCCCTACCCACTATTTTCTTTTCAGTTCTTTGTACTTATTTTGTACCCAGACCTGGTATTAAATTCACCACATGTAACCTTTTGGTCTCATAGGTCATTTTGGACTTTTGAAGATGTTAATATTACATTTCATTTCATTTCTCTATCTCTCTCTCCCCCCGGCGAGAAAAGGGGCTGCACTCTATGTACATAAGAGACCTCTGGAGATGCTCAATGGCCTATCACCCAAAGGAAGTACAAAAGCAAGGTAACAATGTGTAGGCTATGTAAACATCAAGGTGGTATGTGTGATGAGTGTAAAATGAACCATTGGGGGGGTGCATAATGCCATGTGATGTGGGCATGATTCCAATTGAAAAGAACTAACGATCTCGCCCATGTGTGAAGAAACATGCAGTAACGCTGCTTTGCTGCCCTAGAGATGCCGGCTGAAGAATCCCACTGAGTGCGAAGAGTATGCAACAGCTCGATCCAAATGGCTGTCAAAATGGTGGATGTAGGGGAGGACTGTGAGCCCAAAATGTGGGCACATCGAGCCTTCCACATGGTCCAAAGCGTGATGCTGCATATTGTGGTGAAAACAATGTCCCATTGGCGGTCTATAGAGTGCCCATTCTATATCCTAAGGAAGTAAGCATGAAGACCGGATCTGTCGGCAGGCTCTAAAAAATGGTGTGCGACCCCGTATATGGAGAATCCATGCAACTGCCTCCCACGTCACGAACCCATCAACAAACAAGAAATTGCCATCCACACTGGCTGCGCATATGGACAAACCCAAGAACAGTGCCTCAAGGACTCTCGCTCTAGACAACATCTCTGAAAAGTCGGATCATGACCAATGACTATAGCCCAAGTGCCAACAGGCAATCCTGTGTGTGCTATCATCCACATGAAAAAGCATATCTATGGCTGATCCTAAGGGTCCAGATGCATGACCAAAACTGTTGCTGGAAAGCCTCTCTCTCTCTCTCTCTCTCTCTCTCTCTCTCTCTCTCTCGTCTTGTCCTAGATATCGGACTCTCTACCGATGTGGCAGGGAGGTCCATCCACCGGCAACCAGCTCCTTTTTAAGAGGATTAAACACCCCCCTCCCCCCCCCCCCCCCCCCCTCCCCCTCCTCTGTTTAAACAACATATCTGTTTGAACAAGGGTTGGGGACAGACCATGGTGGTTATGCTAGTGGTTGAGCATCGGCCTCTCACGGCGGGCGCCTGAGTTCAAACCTCGCTGGTGTTCAATCACCTTTTTGGATTGAGCATTTGTCCTTTTGTGCAAACCAAGGCACTTGGGAAAAAAACTAAGTGTCGAAACTTGACCTGCTGAACCGGCCCAGCAAGTCAGCACGCACGCCACTTGGACGACTCTCAGGGGTGCCACATCCTTGAGAGTTCGATATTTAGAGAGAGCCCTCTCTGTCTATGGCACGTCTACATTAGAGAGACGTGGATCGCACCTAGACAGCCTCTCCCCCGGAGTGAGAACTTTTTGACCATGCTAGACGAAGGTTCATCCAAAGATCACACTACATGGACGCATACATGCCACATAGCTCAGGAGTGGCGATTGGTCATCTCCAAGTATCATCACACTGGCTAGAGATGGAGGCAAGAAGAGTTGCGGGTACCCCCAAAGGTGAGAGGTTTGCATAAAGAGAGTAAGTAGGACGAGAAGTACGCAGATGTAAAGCATATGAGAGTATCAGAGACAGATATGAGGCTTTTTTCACAGGACAGCCCACCCTACGACAGATCATGGAGACTAGAGATAAGCGCTAGTTTGGTAATTTTCTAGTGAAGATACATAGACATAGAGAGACAATCCTGGCACCTGTAGCAACACCAAAGGGTGGTAGATAATCACAGCTTGCAGAGAAGACCACCACCTGTCACACAAGCAGCAAGAGGTCAACCTATAGTATGCTGAGATATTAAGAGCTACAAGATATTCCCGAGCTCCAAGATACACAGCTCCAAGACTCCATCGCATGCACATTGAGAAAATCCAAACTCAAGCAGCCCAAGAGAGATTTGCTCTGTTGCTAGACCCAACCACAATCATATGCGCAACCCCTACAACACACCCACCCATGTACCAGATCTTACACCCACATTTGGGGAGCTAATCAGCTTGATGCACTTCATGATTGTACTTCCCTGAGCATGTGCACCCATACCCCCTAGAGATCAGGCTTTCCCCCCCCCCTTTTTCATATACCATGTATCTTGTATCCTAGCCTCCCAAGGATGATGGATCACCCCCTCCCTTAGACCCCCTTACCATAGGACCACATTTTGTTACTTTGTACTTTTGTCCTTTCCCAATAGATGGATGACACACACATGTATATTTGATTTTGTCTCGTAGGCCGACTTCGGCCTCTAATACACTCAAAAAGAGCTCTCGCTCTGTGTGTGTGTGTGTGTGTGTGTGTGTAAGAGAGAGAGAGAGAGAGAGAGAGAGAGAGAGATTCTCTGATTGTGTTTGTTAGTATACATACACACAAACACTCACTTCATACACAAACACGCGCATATATATATATATATATATATATATATATGTACACACACACACATACACCCCAAAGAAGATTTCAACCATTCAATGCTTCACATGTAGAAGTGTATACACATTTCAACCATTCAATGCTTCACATGCAGAAGTCAAATGTATGTCTAACTACCTTCTTGATTGAGGCTTGTTTTAGAACGCCAAAAATGAAAGTTAACATCCGCATACGCAAATCCTTGCTATATTTTGTCCTCTAAGATACGGATGCTAGTTAATACGTTTTGTAATCCATCTGGTGCATAACTACTGATGCTGGCCGACTCTATTGCAACTTTCTAGGAAGTGCGGGAAGGGTTGCAATCTTCAACTCTGTTTGCAGACTGCATGTGCCAATTGTAGGTGCAAGGATTAATTAAATAGCATCACTTAATACATTTTTGTCATCCTTGAGGTAGTGTATAAAAACAATCGATGGCTCCATGCTCAAAAATGTTATCAGAAAATCCTCTCTCTCTCTCTCTCTCTCTCTCTCTCTCTCTCTCTCTCTCTCTCTGTCTGTGTGTGTGTGTGTGTGTGCGCGTGCGCGCGCGCGCAGGTAATGAACATACCTCTAGTGTTTTCCAGGATTTCGCCGAGGTGGTGTGTGTGTGGTACGTGCGATACAGTTCCCGTTCTATGCGAGGTGACGGGACTCTAACTTGCTAAGTTCAAAAAAGAAAGAAAGGACTCGGGAAAAAATTGGAGTATTGTTGCCTTACCATAGTGGAATACATTTTTCCTCAACGCATGGGCATTGTGGAGCCAGTTTTTCCTCAACACATGGGGATTGTCAATTGTGGACCATTGGATTGATACGGCCACATGGCAAAGTTTAAATGTTTTCTGGCCAGCGTAAGGAAGGACTATGTGCAGGGGATAATTTTTTGCCCTACCTACACAAGGCCCTATTAAAGCATTTAACTCTTGGGAGCAATTGTGGATCGTTCGAGAAAGGTCCTTGATTGATGTCAGATGGCAAATTGATGATGGCAAATATTTTTTCTTCTAATTTCTTGTACAAGAGGCATAACTTTGCAATGTATGTATGTTGTTTTCCTCAAGTTCTATGAAGAGGATTTTGGAGTAGTGGATCAAACACATTTTGATCTAACACACTTTTCTCATCCTCTTTAGCCTAGATGTAGGCGAAAGAAAAGAGTCTGTCTATGGGTTATTAAGGATACTATGGTGGATGCTTCAGATGAAAAATTTAATGCATTTGGGGAAGATCTTAAACCCCTGAAGGTCCACTTGCTAACCTCAAAAAAGACATTGTGACTTTTCACCTTGTTTTCCTCGAGTCCAAAATGAGCAAGAAAAGAAGATGAAGAGGCTCAAGTTGATAGGAAGAGAGACTATGTAGTGAATAAAAATATTGTCAACAAGGAGAGAAGAGATTACAATTGTAGAGAGAGAGAGAGAGAGAGAGAAGTTAAACATCAATGATCATAGGAACAATTCAAGAGACCTCAAAGATCTATCGAGGAGATTATTGATGTCATAGGGACAATCCCAAAAGACTTCATGCATCTACCTAGAGAGAGAGAGAGAGAGAGAGAGAATTTTCTAGGTAATTTAGAAGCCTCCTAGATCTATTTGAGAAGGGAGAGAAAAATATACACTACAAGAGGTACCTCACATTAGCGACACTCGCATTGTGACGCTCAAAAGTGAAAATCTACGGCGTCGCGGGGCATCGCTGTTTTCTTTGTTGCATAGCGACGCTCGTAGCGACATCAACAGGGGTACAAAATAAACCGAGAGCACCAAAAACTGAGATCTCATATCTGAGTTTTGGCCTCAAGCGAAAGAGGTAAACCCGCGCTCTCCCTCTCTCTCTCTTTCTTCCACACACACACACACACACACACACACACACACACACACGAGGAGAGGAAGGAGAGCCACGTATGCTCCTTCCCTCTCCTCTCTCTCATGTTCCCTTCCGCTCTTTCTCTCTCTCTCTCTCTTTCTCTCTCTCTCTCTCTCTCTCTCTCTCTCTCTCTCACACACACACACACACACACACATTGTGTCTTTGAAAGAAAGAGAGAGAGAGAGAGAGAGAGAGAGTACACACATGGATAAACAAAAAACACATACACACACACATGCATAAACAAAGAATGCATACACACACATTGAGAGAGGAAAAGAGAGAGAGAGAGAGAGAGAGTAAAGAGAGAGAATGAGAGAGATAAAGCAAAGAGAGAGAGAGAGAGAGAGAGGAGAAAACAAAGAGAAAGAGAAAGAGAGAGAGAGAGAGATTCAAAAAAGTAGAGAAAATATGAAATGAAATGTTATATTAATATTTAATGTTAGGTTAGATTTAAAATTACATTTAATTAAAATTAGGCTAGATTAAGATCTAAGAGTAAGTTAGATTACATTAAAATTTATGTTAAATTTTAAATTAGGTTAGACTTAAGATTAAGTTAAGATTTAAATTAGATTTAAGATTAAGTTAGATTACATTTAGATTTATGTTTATGTTGAGTTTAAGATTAGGTTAGATTTGAAATTAGGGCAAGATTTCAGATAGCTAGGTTAGATTTAAATTAAATATCATTTACGTTTAGGATTTAAAATTGGATTAGATTTAGGTTTATGTTGAGTTTAAGATTAAATTAGATTTAGATTTAAAATTATATTGAATTTAGATTTAAGTTAGATTACATTTAGGTTTACGTTAGATTTAAGATTAGATTAGATTTAGGTTTATGTTGAGTTTAAGATTAGATTAGATCTAGATTTATGTTCGATTTAAAATTAAATTAGATAAGATTAGATTTAGGTTAGATTTTAGGACATGTCAATGAAGGCTTTGCCCAAAGAGCAAACACTAGTTACACAACAATATGTATATTTCCATCAAAATCTGACACCTATTAACTCAGCCACTAACCATGTTCAATTAGCTCAGAATCACCATATGTTCAATTACGTTAGATTTAAGCTTAGATTTTGGACTTAGTTTTTATATTAAAGTCTACCTTCGAGATTACGGAAAAAAAATTAGAGTTAGGCGAACGGTGATCCCTCTCTTCCTTTCTACGGATGCGACTTTAAGTTGGAAAGCTTTCAACGGCATGATACTCAAATTGGAGGCCAACATGTAATGTGCTAAGTAATCCCTCGAACAAAGTTCTGCTGTGAAGAGATGTTAAGATACTGTGAATTGCTACAACTAGAGAAGAGGCAAAGGGGTTTTGTCCACTACATGCACTATCATGTAGACATGGGTGTGTAGATTTCTCATACCCACAAATATAGGCATTGACCAATAAAGACGAGTTTATAACCCAGTGGTTCTGATCTCCGTGCACCTCTAGACCGAGGTGTGCGGGGATCGGACATGACTAGAGAATGTGAGGTAGTTTACAATGTGAACAAAGAAAGAGAGAGAGAGAGAGAGAGAGAGAGAGAGAGAGAGAGAGATAAAAGACGGAGGATGCCAATAGAAGATTAAATTTATTTCCAGGTTATAAGGTTTTTACATTCATTATGAGTAGTGACAAGGATGTGGGGCCATCCAACCGAAACACCTATCTCTCAGCAAGGATCTTATGTCCTTGTATCAATGCAATCATGCTGTGCGATGGGCAAGACGCATTTCTTTGCAGCACGTTCGCGAATTTGGCGAGTTTGATCCATCTATTATAAATCGAGTTTTTGCCAATTGTAACTCGTCAGACTCTGACGCTGGTCAACAGGCAGCAATCTTGCAACCCAATAGACATGTTCGCAGGCGCTTTGGTCAAGCAACATACATGAGACCACAAGATGTAGCCTCTGACAGCTCGGAGGATGATCATGCAGACCACATTCCCAATGAGGCAATGTTTGAGCCCGAGATCGATGAAATAATCGAGACGATCATGGATTCAAAAAGTCTTATCTATGATGATATGAAAAGTGAAGCCGATACGCCATTGTATGATGAAGCACATGTGTTTAGATTGAAGGCGCTCCTGGTTCTTCTAAACATGCAGGCAAAGTTTGGATGGAGTGACATTAGCGTCATAGCGCTTTTCAGGTGATCTATTACAATGTGTTTACTTCAATAAAAAACTCTAGATGTATAATGATTTGATAGATTACTTACACAAGTATACCGCATTTTTTTCCTTGTGTACATTGCTCAAAGAGCACATACTGCCAGCTGATAATGTGATGCCAGATTCCAGAGAGGAAGCAAGAAACATCTTGCAAAACTTGGAGATGGATTACAATTCGATTCACGCTTGTCCTAACGACTGCATTCTTTTCAGAGGGAATTACATAGACATGGAGAAGTGTCTGAAATGTGATTTCGAAAGATATCGAGTAGATCTCCACGGAACAAAAATTCCACAAAAGGTTTTCCGACATTTTCCTTTGCTACCTCGCATCAAGCATTTCTTTGAATGTAAGTCCATGGCCGCCCTAGCATCATGGCACCAAGAGAATAGATCTTCGGATGGTCTGCTACGGTTTCCTGCAGATTGTGCAGCCTGGAAACATATAGACGATTCATGGCCAGATTTTTCCAGGGAAGCTCAAAATTTGCGCATAAGCCTGGCCGTGGATGGCGTAAATCCATTTGGTCAGAGATCAACATCTTACAGTGTATGGCCCATTGTCATCGTCAACTACAACATTCCCCCGTTGTTCACTACCAAGAACGGGCACCTGTGGCTAAGCTTGATTGTGTCGGGGCGGTATAAAGTGAAGAATATGGATGTGTATCTTCATCCACTATTGGAAGAGCTACAAGAATTGTGGATTGACATAGAAGTGGTGGATATGAGCCGACACACAGGTCAATGGAATGCTTTGATCATAGGCATTCTAATGTGGACCATGCATGACTATCCCGGACTAACAAAATGCTCAGGTGATTTACACTCAAACTCAAACACTGTAAATCTTGGTTTTTCTCAAGCTTATCTATTGTCATGTGTATACATACAGGGCTTCAAACAAGCAGATACAAAGCATGTGTCACATGTGGACCTAGACTTAATGCACATCGGGCGCCCTCATTGAAAAAGCAAACCTACGAAGGTCATCAAGCGTATCTTCCAGAGAATCGTGTGTTATGCAACTGCATTTTGGGAAGAGAACCATTGAGGATGTCTGCACAAGCATGGTTAGAGCAGAAGGAGATGTGTGATGACGGTTTGCCCCCAGGGATGAAGAGACTCTCTCTATGGTACGAGTTACCATATTGGCCAAGACTCATGATCAATCACTTGCTCGATCCAATGCACATATTCAAGAATGTGGGTAATTTGCTGTGAGACCATCTGACCGGCAAGAAAGATACTTTGGGAGCCAGGGTTGACCTTAGAAATGTGGATCATATGGAGCAATATTGGCCGCAGACAATACCCAATGGATCGATAAAACTCCCTAAAGTGCCATGGATTTTACAGGAGCCCAAGAACGCAAAGTAAAAGAGACCATTCGATCTTTGCGGACCCCCACTGGCGTAATGCACGTGCTCCGAACATGTTTCACTAAAGAAGGAAAGCTTACCAGTTTGAAGTCACACGACTGGCATAAAATGTGTCAGATATGTTTGAAGTGGAATATATCAAATTCGTGTGTGGACTTTAATATCATTGCTAGATGTGTTTGCAGTTTATTTTACCGGTGGCCATTGAGGGATGTTTGTCTCCTGACGTCCGTAACACAATTTACAAACTTGCGAAGTTGGTGCAATCGATCCCACAAAAGGAGATCAATGTAGACTCCATACCATTTGCCAAAGTAAACGCTGCAGGGGTTGTGTGCATGTTTGAGAAACACTTTCCTACTACCATGCTAACCATTCAGGTGCATCTTCTTGTTTACATAGTTGATGAGGCAGTACATTCTAGATGGATGTTCTTTTTAGAACTTTTCATGAAAACGCTCAAGGGACATGTACGTCAGAAGGCACGTCTGGAGGGTAGCATGGCAGAAGGTTGGCTGGTATCAGAGTCCCTAGTTTACATTAGAGAGTGGCTAGACGGATTTGATAAAGCCCGAGACACGCTATGGCGAACCATAGATGATGAGCGCATATCTGGGATTGTCATGTGCTATCTCGGTGTTGAGAAGAAGATGACGGAAGATCTAGAATCTAAAATCAACCGATTTTGCATGCTTCACAATCCAGTGATGCAAAAGTGGATTTCACAATATGAGGATGCAAAGCAAGAGCGACAAAGGGCACGAATCGAGTGGAGACAGGGAAGACGACCGCCGATGCATTATCCGGCGGGTCTGGAGAGCCTACCAACATTCATGATCTTAAGATGGTTGCAGAACCAATTGAAAAGCGCACAATAGTGCGGTGAAGAAGTGACTGAGGAGGAGTGGGAGTACTCTCGCGGTTGCGCGACCAAGGTAAGTTTGCAATGTACGACTAGCGACTTTCTAGATGTTTGAACGGCGACTCATAATCTTTGTTGGTTGTAGTACAGCAGCATAGTGTAAAGGTCGACATTTTAGGGTGGAACGGATCGACAAAAAGCGTTTTAATCAAGAATGTGGAATCATGGTAAAATTTGAACAGTCTAGATAACGACGGTCCTCTGATGCAGATCTTGTGGTGGCGGAACTCACTTACTTCGGCACGCTACAAGAGATTTTGAGGATTGATTATAGAGGATTTTTTGTCGACTTGTTCGACGTGCAATGGTTCAAGATAAACATGGAGGGTCGCAACGCTACAGTGCGCAGAGGAGAGTCTGGTTTCCTTGAGATGGATTCAACTAAAAAATGGACCAACCTAAGAGACACTTTTGTACTACCCAAGAATTGTGAACAAGTAAGTATGTAAATAGTTAATATCCAATTTCATAAGTTATGTGCTCGGAAGCTCTCATGTAAGTTCTGTGGCTCTGGCAGGTGATATTTCATCCTACAAAGTCTGCATCAAACTGGTGGTACGTCATAGAGGTAGCCCCTCGTAGTGCCCGGACGTATGAGGGCTACCATGTGCCAATCACAGTGGCATCAATGGAGGAGATTGGAGAAGATGCTCATTCAGAAGCCGTTGAGGTGGTGTCAGACGAGCATCAAGCTGCTACTCTCTATGGGGTACATGCAGAGGATCTACAAAATGAAACGGAGGACATCTGCCTAAACGGAGAGCTATATATATAGATATAGGGAGTTATGTTGAGCTATGCGAGGATGAGAGAGAGACCTCTTAAAGCCATAAACATTGTATTTGAACAATTTTGCTCCGTTTTAAAATATAAATTGTATTCACGTGGCTTTGTGTCCATTCCTGTCTATATGCTATACTTGAGAAATTTAAATTGTGTTTAATCGTCATTGCGTCCACTCCAGGTACGTATGCTCCAGGTATGTTCTCACAAGCAGAACAACTCCTCGGTATGTCATGAAAGTCTGATATACCGACGAGCAATGCATTTCGAGCGCGATGGAGACTGAGGCTGCAATCGCGAAGGAGGTGATACGTCTCTGCTCATAGATGCTGCTCGTCCCTCCACTAGATCTAGTTGATTGGATGAAAGAGACCCTAAGAAGCACTACTGGCGCTTCTTAGCGTCTCTTTCATCCGATCAACTAGATCTAGTGGAGGGACGAGCAGCATCTATGAGCAGAGACGGATCACCTCCTTCGTGATTGCAGCCTCAGTCTCCATCGCACTCGGAGCGCACTGCTTTTACAAGATACGTAGAATGCACACGGAAGACAAATTCACAAGAACTTCACAGGAATCTCTTTAGACAGGAATCCCTCCCCTTTTATGAGTCCTCTCTCTCTCTCTCTCTCTCTCTCTCTCTCTCTCTCTCTCTCTCTCTCTCTCTCTCTCTCTCTCTCTCTCTCTCTCTCTCTCTCTCTCTCTCTCTCTCTCTCTATACTTGTCCATGTTTTCTTCTCCATTCAATATTAAGATTAAATGTTCGTGTGTTTAATGCAGGTATGGATGATGATGAGTTTCTTTCTTCTTTGTCACCCCAGCAGTGGAGGTGGTACAGGAGCGTCATCGCTCTGGAGCACCATCACGTCGTTTTGCTCCTTCAGTGTCTCCCTCTGTTTCGGAGCATTCAGCACGCTCTGAAGCTTCGATGTCGACGAGACGATCTTCACACTCGTCTAAGCATTGATGCTTCACTGGTGGCAGCGATGATTGTTGTGGGGATGCCACCACTGATGCCTCAACACCGCCTCGTGTTTGACAAGGCTCCTTACCTTCCCCTTCTTTGCCCGCCCCCACACCAACCACGGCATCGCCATCTAGGCTAGGTTTTGCACGGCTATCGGCCTATCCTCGCTACACACCACTAGCTACTCCTCCGGGAGTCACCCCAGTCTCAACACTCCTTGCTTCGGGGCCCAAACTCTAGTGGAGACACCTGACGTCCGCACCCCCATCAAGACGCCGCTAGAGACCCCTGTCGAGACACCCAGGTTTACGTGTCACAGGCGAGAGGGCTTGCCGTACTTTGTCGACTTCAACAGCGGCATCATCTTGGATGACGAAGGCAAGAAGGTGATCTCGCGCATGCGCAGTCTTTGCTCTCAGGTGTTTAGACACTACATACTAAACAATTGGAGTGAAGTGCCAAGTGAATTAAAAAATAGAGTCATCAGCATGCTGCATGACGAGTTTCACGTGTCAAGTCGGTATGAGCTGCGCTTCAATGAATACCTGATGAAGGTTCGAATGCATGAATACTGTAAGCACAAGCGTTCTTAAGTACAAAAAGCAATAAAGCATGGGTGGAACATACCAAATTGGCTGGCCAAAGAAGATTGGAAGAATGTGAAGCGAGCAGCGCACCAGAATCCTGACAAGTGGAAGCAACAAAAGGAGGCAGCCAAAGCGCGAGTAGAGGCAGGGAGCTCGCACCACTTGGGGAGCGGCAGGTGGGCATCATTTGAGGCCGATTTTGTAAGTGTTTTTGCATTGCTCTTTAGGTTTGGTAGTTACGTCTATTTGTACTTTTAAATTCTAACATAATGAATTCTTTGTATGTTTTGAACAGTGGTCGATGACAGGACGTGACACCGTACGAGTGCGAGTACGCAGGCAGAAAGGGCTTAAACGCCCTGATGGACATTCTGAGTTCTTGCGACGGCATGGTTAGTATTTCACTTTACTCTTTTACATTTGTTGTATTTTAATGATAAGCTAAGAAAATAGATTGTTTTGTAAATTATATGTTTATACTTACAGAAAGTCTTATTGTTTTTTTCTGCAGAATCCGACAGATACGCTGCTTGGACGCGATGGTAGGTTTGATTAGATGACATCAGTCTAGCCGTAGCCAGATAGCATTAGTTTCATTTTGTCATAGCATGTATAATGAGATGACATGTATACGTCTTTTTGTAACTATTGGAAAACCATGTATTTTCTCAATAATGACAATGGTGTTGTAACTATTACATTTGCAAAGCTTAACAATCAAGTGATTTTTCCTATGATGTGTACAATTGTCATTGATTTACTTTCATCAATTTACTTTTGTCAGTTTTGTATCTTTATTCTGCAAACAATACTATGCATGATGGAGTTAATGGTTATATTGTCTTGTGGGTGACTACTTTGGGTCTATACCTTGCACTTTCTTTCAAAGGTGAATCTGGGCTTCTCTTGTATTCATTTAGGTTTACTCTATTATTGAAACATTCAATATGGCTGATGGATGCCCTGCCACCCAAAAAAAATTACTCTCGGGCGTCGCTATACGCATTACTATATAAGGCTCTGCAATGTCGCTATCTGCGTCGCTATAGAAGGCATGTAATTGTCACTATCTGTGTTGCTATATAGCGACGCATATGGCGACCTTTCCGTAGCGACGGTCTTAGCGACGCCAGGGAGTATAAAAACCCAATGTATTTCCGTCGCTAAAAACGTCACAAGCGCACACAACCTCTTGTAGTGATATAAACCTTTGACAAAGGCCAATGTGGCATGTGAGAGAAGGGACTCGTGCATGCCACAAGGTGTAGGATGAGAAGGTTGGGAAGGTGAACGGGAGGCTAGTGCCTTGCAAGAGGTGAATAGGTAACTATGCCTGCCACGTAGTTTTCCACAATGGGAACTATCAAACCTTTGTAGCTCAGTGTGCATACTACACTTTGGTATGTACTCCATTATACATTGCCACTTGCAGGCTAGCCGCATCTCCAAGGTGGAACCTTTTTAAATTGAACATTCATGTTATGCATTCAGGTTTTGAAAATTTTGTATGTATTCTATTATAAGAGGCCATGTTCAGTAAATCCACGTGGTGGCTGTTAGTTGGTTTAAGCGGGAGGTGGTGGGCATGAGCCATGAGGAAGCTATCAATTCGAACCTAGGAGCTTGAAGGAGACTTGGAGGGGATGGGAGGCGAATAGCCAGGGAAGATGAACATGTAGGGATTGGAGAGGCAGCACACACACACACACACACACACACACACACACACACACACACACACAGATGCCTATATTTCTTGCACTTGCTCTCTCCCTTCCCCCACTGTAATGCCTCTTCGTTTATTCACGTGCTATCATCGTCGTGCTTGGAGTCTACCTGCTCCCAGCACTTTGATTGCTCATAGTGTAGGCTTGCAATATAATACAAACGAGAAAGAGAGAGAGAGAGGCGGGGGGGGGTACACTCTCCTAGCCCCTACCCAATCTATCTACAAGCTCATTTGTGCATGTAGTCAATTGGCATCCCAAGGCAGCCACAAGCTTGCCGCCAATGATATTTCTCTTAGGATCCAAGCCCACTAATTGGAATGATTTGCGGTGAGTTGAAGGAGGTGAATAGCGGCCAAGACTTGAATAGCGCATCGCACGCGTGTGCGCACACACAGAGAGAAACATAGATAGATTTTATTATCGTCCTCAGACGTCATATATGACCTATGGGATCAAAGTTACATGTGATGTAGTATGTATGGGTCTGATAAGTGATTCTCAATGCTCCAGTTTTTGGGAGTCACAATGGAGAGCCCACACTATGGCTGGGATAAGAAAGTGTGTAGGTCTAAGTCATGGCTAAAAATTTGAGGGAAGCAAGTTCAGATGTAGCCAAAAGTTAAGCACTCCAGTAGTGTGTGGTACTCAAACTCTCAAACTTGTGGTAAGCATAATGTACACAATTGATTTGACTCTTCTCCATTGCCTCAACACCCTGTCTCGCATTGCCCCAACGCCCTATCTGGCATCTAAGGGAGTGGGAGCTAAGCCAAATTGCTACAATAGAGCGTGTCACTGACAAGGGGATAAGCTCAAGCATATAAGGGTGAGTATCGTTTCCTCTTTCAGCAAACAAACGTGGTTTTGTAGTTGGAGACAATATAGGTGGTATAATGTATGAAATGTGACCCACCTATTGAGACATCATGTACCAAGTGTAATGCATCCCATCTCCCAAACCACTTCTTTACATCTTACATCCATCCCGTGATCAAGATCATGCTTTTCTGCATCTTTTGGACTTTTTGCTTGCTTCCCATGCAATTGTAGGAAGTCGATGTGAGGGGTTTTGATGCAATGTACTCCACAACCCTTTCCATGCCCATAACCTCAATGAAAAGAGATCCCTGCTCAAGAATTAGGAGCATATATGTTGTTTGTGTCTTAACTTGGAGAAAGATTGTAAGAAAACAATTTTGGACATTCTCAAACTCTTTCCAAGTAGACTTTAAGATGCTCCCACCCCACACTTCAACTCCATGAAGAAGAATTGGTGTCACCAATGTGTCAAAAAGATATTTCTTGAGAACCCAACATTTGACATTTTTTGCATTACACATATTCTCAAATGCATAGTGCGCTCTCTTCCCGGCTTCCAAACGACACAAAGCACATTCTTGTCACTTGTGATTGGTCTAAATCTCACGCCCAAGGTACCTAAAGCTCTCAAAAACTTCAAGTGTCTCATTCTTGTACACAATGCATGGCTTCTTATTATGGTTGATATTCACAAGCATAACCTTTGTTTTGGATTCATTCACAATCAGCCCACAATGCAAGCAAAATTTCTTAAGGAAGACCATAAGCTTTTGTGCATCCTGTAAAGTGTGTGCTATAAGCACTACATCATCCGCATACAACAGAAGCATGATTACCACATTGCAAATAGTGACCTCTACAATGCCTTCTTCTTGCATAAAATCAAGTACCATTTTTCCAATTTATCGATGCATAGACCAAAGAGAGTTGCTGACAACAAACGTCATTGTTTAACCCTGATGGTGCTTGCAATTTTTTTTGAAATTCCTCTTCCCATGTGCAATTGAAGTATCACCTTCTCATAGGTTCAAGAAACCGCAAGCATAAATTCACTTGGCACTTGGAGTTCTTCCATCCCTCTCCACAAATTATTACGTGGAATCATATCAAAAGGTTTCTTGAATTGCACAAGGCAACAATAAAATCGCTTGCCTTTCAATCAACTTTCCTCCACAAGAATAGGAAGAATGACAAGATGGTCAATGGTGCTATGGTTTTGATGGAAACACGCTTCTCTTTTGGCACGCTTGCCATTCTTTTCAGCACAATCACTCAATTTTATCTCTAGTATGCACCCAAACAACTTTTCCATAAGAGACCCAATCATTATAGTCCGGTAGTTATTTACATTCTTTACATCCTCTCCTTTATGCAAAAGCTTGATCCAAGTAGTGATAGTTCAAGATGATGCTGATAAGGAAGTATAGGATGTTTTATGGGATTTGAAGAATTCTGTTGTGGAAGGCCAAGGGGATGAGCATGGGTTGGAGGGTTCAAGAAACCATGGATAGCTAGGGAGGGACTAATGTGGAGGGTAGGCTACGTGTGCTGGGTGAAGCAGAGCTAAAAGCAAGAGTCATTGAGACCATTGGCTTGGATGAAGAGAGGCCGCATACGGGTGACAACATAGAGGCAAAGGGTGTTGATGCCAAGGCTTATGACGACGGGATCCCAACTCTTGATGAGGTCAAGGCTATTGACTATTAATGAAGCACTAGCTGCTAATAAATATATGTCAATTGTTGATGAGGAGGCAAGAGGAGTTGATGAAGATATCCCAACTATTGATGAGGCAAGAGGTGTTAACGCCAAGGGTTACAATGACGGGATCCCAACTCTTGATGAGGTCAGGGCTACTGATGAAGCACTAACTGCTAATAGAGGTATGTCAATTGTTGATGAGGCAAGACGTGCTGATGAAGATATCACAACTATTGATGAGGCAAGAGGTGCTAATGCCAAGGTCCCACAGCATAGTGGATGTGATGGAGTGGTAGGATGATGCAAAGAACTTTTGAATAGTAAAGACCGATAAGAAGGGGGTAGGTAATTCCAAGAAGGGGGGAGCGGGGAGCATAGGAGATGTCAAGAAGGAGAAAGAGGAGGAGGACGATTCAATGCGGAACGTATCACAAAGGCAAGTAAGAAGGTGTGAGGGAATTCCAAGAAGAAGGAGAGCACTGGAGATGGCAAGAAGGATAAAGGGGGGGAGGATGATGCAAAGAAACAACATACAGTAAAGGTGATTAGATAGGTGGGAAGTACTACCAAGAACAAGGGAAGCCCGGGGGGGGGGGGGGGGGGGGGGGGGGGGGGGGGTTTTACCAAAGATGCCAAGGGAAAGATGATGCCAAAGAGGGGTCAACACGATACGATTCCAAGGACGGGGGGTTTGATGCAAAGAGGAAGACAAGGACTGATGAGACTAATCCAACAGAGGGAGGTAATGTTGCAAGGGATACGGCTTCTATGGGAAATGAATTTGCAAGTGAAGAATCTAACTCAGCCACTGTATCGGACCTTTTCCTTTTGAACAGACCAAAGCGCCCAACAATTCATGGTTTAAATCCATGTGCCTGCAAGGCTTAGCCCTTCGGGGGTGTGCAAATTGTATTGGATTTGCATGAATCAAAGGAGTTCTTCTTTTCTTCTATCATTGCCATCTATTATTCGTCCAGTTTATATAGTATTTCATGTTGTTGTTCATATAAGGTTCTTATGAAGGAGTCAAATAATATTGTATACTGTTCAACACCAAATTTTGGTACTTCATATAGCCAAATTCAATATTGTATACTACAAAGTGGTCCATCTAGTAGTACCAAATTTGGTGCTATCTAGTAGAAATCTTTCGTGTTGTCTTTTTATAAAGCTTTAACAATCTTTCATGTTGTCTTTCTTATAAGTATACAACCAAATGTTAGTTTCTATATTGTTGATCATTAAGTTTGGTACTTCATACTACCAAAATTGGCACTTTATACTTCTAAATGGTCTATGATCTAATAGAACCAATTTTGGTATTGTTGAGCAGAAATATTTCATGTTCTCTTTCTTATAAAGTATTTGGTCTTTCATTTTGTCTTTCTTATTTCTTGTGGAGTCAAATAATGTTATATGTTAGCATTTATACAGCACCACCAAATTTGGTACTTAATACTACCAAAAGTTCAACCTAGTAATACCAATTTGTTACTTCCCTAGTGGATTGTTTCTATCTTTAATTTTTTAGTACCTTTAGTGGTTCCCATAAGGTAATGTGTTACATTGATTTGATAATTCCTAGTCCCAAAATTGGTCATGATGTGTCCAATTTGGTGAAGATGCAAGAATTTTTTTTAGGTTTGGTGTACCTTCTCTGATATTGTGCATTCTCTTTACAAGCATGTACTTGAAACTAAACTCTTACTTACATTTGTAGACACATTCTGCCAAGATGAATGCGATATTTGGGCTGACACTATTCAGAAATTTATGCATGTGCTGCTATGGTTGGGTGACAAGTCTGTATTCTTGAAGAGGATGAGGAGATTATGATAGAAACACCCACAGTTTAATGAAACCAGCACAATTCTGGTTGACGATGCCAAATACAAGTTGTCAAAAAACGACTATGATGATTGTTTATGTATTCAGTCTTATGAGCCAAAATATTTTGACCCAAAAGGCCCCTTGTACCTGATGGATACTATCTTTCCATGGTTGATTGGTTGAATACGCTCCAAATATCCAACCGCTTGCTTTCAAGAACCCTTTGTTTGGTGTATCACCCCTAAAGTTGCTAACCATTTCATAGAGCTACAGGGGTACTCCAATAGGTTTGACCCCCTGACATCGATTGAAAATTGTAAGTAGATACCCTTTTGCTATACATACTGGCTAATGGAAATCCCATTTTGGTTGTACGTGATCAATGCATTCTCTATTTAATATCATTGGTAAATATTTGTTTTACCAATTTTGGTACTATATGAAAATTAAAAATTGTACATGATCATAAGGCGTTGAGTTGATGGTCCTTTGTTCTACGTTCTTATTTTAGTCACAAGTTAGTGAAATACAAACACTAAAGTACATAGTAAATATTGGAAATTGGAAAAGGTATATTTTTATTTGGGACTAAGTACAGATTTTCGCACTTACAATTTGGGAGATGGGCTGAAGGCTCACATGCCAACAACATCGTGGTCACTTCCATCATCAAATGACATAATGTTGTATCGTAGAGGATAATCTAAACTGGTTATGGAATCCAAGGAATAGGATCCATAGGGAAGCATATGGCTCCTTACAAGATGGGAGTAGATCACCATTGGAGGTGTATGATCCAATAGGGTATAATTCCCATCAATCTCGTCATAGTACAAGCCTTCAACTACTCGTCCGTTGTGGAAAATTCTATTATGCCACATTTCCTTCTGTGTTATTATTGTCTAATACATTTATTTTGTGAACTTTAGAAGGTAGAAGTCCTTGTTGGCCTCTGCAGCTTTGACTGTGAAGTTGTCCCCAATGGACAACATCTCACACAACTTCGGGGTTTCCTTCATAGATTGCCAAGATAGAATCCTGGATCATTAGCATGGCCAATACAACAATACTTCCCTCATCTTCATCTTTGTTGATGTCTGCTTCTACCATCTCTAGCAATGGCACGATGGAGACATATTTTCATTTTTCTATGTATTTTCTATTCTTGCATCTCCTCCACTATCCCAACACACATGAATTAAAAAAGCATGAGAGAGTTCAAAGGTGTAGGGCGCGTGGTTGTTTGCTGAATATCCAGTAGCACAATGGAATGAGAGAGAACTTGTAATGGGTTGACAGATCCACATAAAATTTTGTTGTGCATCATCCTTTGAAACCATCAAAAATACTCTATGAGTATTGCACCTATGTTCTTCCCTTGTGGGTTGAAATTTTACATTAAGAAAACTAATGACATTAGATACAGATTTCATAGGCCAACCATCTAGTTTCAGCTCCTTATGAGCAAGGGTTCTCTTGATGATAGCCTTTGGGTCTGCTTGCGCCAACACCAAGCCACAACTGAGTATATGTTCTTCTTTGAGCTGGTTTTTGGCAATCCGACTTGGATATTGTGACTCCTTTCCTTGCTTCTCTATTCGCTCATTTTTGCTACCCAATAACTACAGATATGAGCTTCGTTAGTGAAAGATTTGTCAATGAAAGTAGGCACACCAATTTCCATGGAATCCAATCTATATGGTGACTCTAAGTCCACATGGTTGGTTGGGCTTGCATGGCTTTCCACACACACACACACACACAGACAGGGAGGGAAGCTATGGAGTCTAGAGAGAATATAGCAGCAACATCGTAGCAGTCAACACACAGTCGATCAACTAATTGCCCCTCTACCCCATGTTGTGAAGGACCCATATTTCAAATTTTTTAACATTTATGAGAAGAGACTTATAAAAACCGGGCCATCATTGAAACATAGTAAAGACTTTCTCTTTTACCTTTACAACCTCACTTGAAAATAGAAACAATCTCATACAGAGAACCCCCAATCCAATGTGGTGTAAAGGACATCCCTTTTTGTACTACCAAACCCTACTTTTAGCAGCGCCCCCCCCCCCCCCTCTCTCTCTCTCTCAACAATTTTAAGTTTTGAATACTAACATTGTCTTTTTTTTCAACATTTAAGAAAATGGCTCACAAATTTGTCAACGTTTTTTGAAGTGTAAAGACTCTTCTTGAGGAAGCTTTTGAAGAAGATTTGCTACCTACTGAGAGTGGGGATGGCCATGGGCCTAGGAAGTTATCCAAGAAAATTGCACTAGGTGGGGAAGACGTATTAATGAAGAGTTGGACACGATCTTAAGCCGATGCTCTTGAAACAAGAGCTTGGGCTGATTCGTCACTACAAGATTTACTTTACTTGGTCAAGCTCCATCTCAATATATTGATCCTGTTGGAATAGCATGACTGCGAGTGCCATTCCATGTAGGTATATTGCAGAGCATTTTTTACGGTAAAGTAATGTACTCTCTAAAATTTTTGTGTTGTAGAGAAATAGATGGTTTGAAAAAACACTTTTAATGGTGTGCTTATTTGTAGTCTCCCTCTCTCCCTCTCTCTCTCTCTCTCTCTCTCTATTCTCCTTTGCATCTTTCAGCCTACTGCTACTCTCTCTCTCTCTCTATGTCTGTATCTTGCATCAAAAGCGAAGTGGGACAAATTGGCCGATAGGCCCTACCCACCGGTTTGGAACACTATGTATGTATAAGATAATGGCTAGTTTGGGGGGCCTCTATAGAGCCTTGCGGCCTCCCCCCCCCCCGCGAAGTGGGACAAATTGGCCGATAGGCCCTACCCACCGGTTTGGAACACTATGTATGTATAAGATAATGGCTAGTTTGGGGGGCCTCTATAGAGCCTTGCGACCTCCCTCCCCCCCCCCCCCCCCCCCCCCCCCCCTCTTCTCGCTCTCTCTCTCTCCCTCTCTCTCGCTCGCTCGTTCAAAATGCGAAGTGGGACAAATTGTCCGGTACTTAGAATATGGTCATTTGATATCCACTTTGTACAAGGTCATACACCAATTAGCTATGGGTTAAGAAGATCTAAATCCAAATATTAGCATTCATGCCGTCTACCTAGCTAGGTACAATTGGGGGCAGGGGACTGCCGGCCTGGTGGGCTAGCTAGGTATACGGCGCCTCCCTCACAGAAGCTCATGATGTTGAGGTAAGTCACATTGTGGGGAATATTGTGAGAATTTGTCCAAAACTTCTTGTGTGGAAGGCCAAAATGCTATTAAAAAAAACCCTAAAATTACACTTTATATATTTTCAAAATAGAGAGAGTTGCATGTGGTGGTGTTATATGTACTTTTCTACTCTTTTGGAAGGATTCAATAAATAAGGATATGTTTAATATTATTGTCTAGAGACTAGAGATTGGTTGTCTTAGTGGGTTGTTCAAAAGACCTCCAAAGTGCTCTACTAACTACAAAAGAAAGATCTTTGCTCTACAAGAAGCAATGTCTCACAAAATGCTTAGCATTTTATAGCATTAATTCTTCAAATATACCTCTCTTTTTTGAATTGGAGCTTAGCTCATTGTAAGATCCTTGATTCTATTGGCCTTTAAAATTGTATGAATAATTATTTTGGGGTACCTTCCGATTCAATATAGTGATCCTAAAGTTTTCTTTTTTAAAGCTGCTATTTGCACTTTTTTAATTGCCAAATGTCAATCTAGGTCTAGATAGTATTATATGTTTCCAAAAGCTAGCCGTAATGAAGAATTTTTGCCCAAAAAACAAAAACTCAAAAACAAAGATTAAAAGTATAGAAAGCCAGTTGTTTTTCCATTAAAGCATGATTTTATAATTTTTGGAATGTTTATGATGAGTTGAAATTCTCCAAAAATATTCTAGTAAGACTCCAAAACATCAGAGGCAAAAAATACAGACCCATCGACTTAAACTTTCTAAATCACATGTTTCAAGAACCATAATAGAAAAATTTAATGATTATGGAAATATAAGATTATGTCCAACAATACTAAATCGTGTAGAGTGGGCTAGTTTCACACAAAAAATTATTTTAGAAATAAAATGTTCGCTTTTTATGCAGATTGAGTTGGCGGACAACGAATGTGATCCCTAGCACTGAAAACACAGTAAAAACATGGTGAGAAACAAGAAAGCCATGTTCTGTCTTCATGAGCTCTCCTTTTGTTGTAGAGGCTTGCAAGGGAAACTTGCACAAGATGTAGAATAGGTTTTTAGTGTGCAATGTCTATATGACCAATCCGTCTTCATGATACATGTATAGCAGAATCTATGGATCTTATGTGGTACTTTGACAATGGTGCAAGTAACCACATCATGCTTTGCTCACTTCTCTTGAGATTTGTCCCTAATGGGAATAATGTTCTATGTGTGCCAACAATGCAATTAAGGGAGTTGAAAAGGTTGTCTTTACTGGTCCAAGTGGCAACACTCACACTTCTAGATGCTTTGCATGTACTTGGGATGAAGAAGAACCTTTTGTTTGTATGTGCACTTGCAAAACTTGGATAATAGAGACAAATTATCTATAGATGATGTCTCTCATATATTGCACCTAACTGTAGGGTCTGTTGTCTGCAACGAGAGAAAGGAATATCCCTATAATTAGCTATTACATTGTGTGCTCCAAGTTTTAAATGGGTGAAACATGACCCAACCTAACAGAGAGAAAGTAAAAGTAGGCTAAAACAACTATAGACCTATGCAATCAACCAAAGTGCCACCACCTCTGAGTTATTCCTAATGCATAGATGAAAGCCCGCTCCCTCCCTCCCTCCCTCCCTCCCTCTTGTCACATTCTTATGTAACAAAAAATTTCGGAGGGCCAATGTGCTACCTTTTCTCATGGCAAGGAAGAGTTTTTGTCCCTTTGTTGTACAAGTTAGTGACCAATTCTCCCAGAGCTGTCACCTCCTAGAAGACCCTCTGTATGGCAACACCTGCTTTTTTGTTAGAACGCTTTTTTATGATTAGAGGGCTTGCAAAAAGGTGCCCCTAACTGGGGAGGAATTGCCATGGGGAGCTACTCCCACCAGATGGCAAACAAACCACCCAAAATAACCTACATTCGACCAAGGCTGAGATCTACAAGGCTCCATGATACTCTCTCTCTCTCTCTCTCTCTCTCTCTCTCTCTCTCTCTCTCTCTGTGTGTGGCATAAAAGCGTTGGGTTCCCTTGTATAGCTAGTCCCCCCTTGATCCATGATGCATTGATACATTGGTGGAGTCCTGCACCACAAGAAAAGGATTGGGTGACAATTAAATACCATCTAAATTAATCCAATGGGTTGCTTCAATATGAACTCAGAGAGAGAGAGAGAGAGAGAGAGAGAGAGAGAGAGAGAGAGAGAGAGAGCAATCAATGAGCTCCAACGGAACTGATCAACCGACATTCAACAATCCAGGCAAAAGGGCCCACCCAACACTTTTCTTGCACTCAAAAATTGACACAAATCAAACTTCACAAGTAAATTCAAAATGCTTGATTGTCACCACCATTGTAACCTGCATAACATCAAGCCACATTGGTACATTTTCAAAAATGCACATAAAGAGCATTCCTGCAAGTACATGGAAGTTACAAGCAGAGACCATCATGGTGGGAAGTGCAGAAAGTAATTCTTTGATAGTCTCAAAGGCATTCTCCTCTTCTTAATAACACCGCACAACATTCTGCAAGGATTGCTCACATGAATATTTCCAAAAACGTGGCCGCAAGCATCTCTTTCATAGCAAAAAAGCAGCATTACAAGCATCACAATTCTCTGTGTGTACTCGATCTTTTGCCATCGTTAAAAGTGCTCTTGCACCCAGGCAGGTTGGGCCATTCCTAGCTACTGGTTTTGCTATGACCATTCAACGCATTCAATATTTGAACTTCACTCCTTTTATCTGAAAACTCTTTAATCAGATCTCTGATACCACTATAACCATAAAGGGCACCACCTATCCATGGAAAATAACAACTGGAAACAACTTTTAACACTTAAAACGTTCAGAGCAAAAGAACTTTCACACTTGAGACAATACGCGGAGTAGCAAAGTTCCTCTCCTAGATGCACCGGCCCCTCAACTCGGCACCCCTCTTGCGGTATTTCAAAGTAGCATAATAGCTGCTGCCTTCTACACACCTCTCATGTGGCACAAAGGCCCATGAATGCACAAATTTCTGGACCTTGACACACCATTAAATATCATGCTACAGTCCCTTGCAGCCAATAGGTTGGTTATATCAAACAGTTCTTGGCCATGTATCAGAATTGCGATCAATTTGGGCCGGGCGATGAATCTATGCTTCATAAGTAACACAATACTAGTATAAAAACAGTAAACAGCACCTTATGTCATGTTATGTGGCAACAGTTGGTGAGAGCTCCTTTTGTATCTACTCTGACATTCGGGCGAGCACCCTCAAAGCATCTGCAAGACTCATCTGTGAGGGAAGGGCAGCTTGTAACATGGATGCAGAGGAGAGTTGGGCACGATTTCTGAATAGCAAGTATACTACGATCACAAAATTGCCTGCACCGATTCACATCCAAATATTGAAGCTTGGCACAAAATTGAGCCACAGCTTGCCACCCGTCAAAAGTAATCTCCTGGCATCGAGACAAATCCCAAACTCGAAGGTTCGGACAGCCTTTCGCGATCTCTTTAACTGTTGCATCTTCAAGCATTCTGCACATCCTCAAGCATAATACCTCCATATGCTTAGAGGCTATACCCACTTGCCCGAGGCCCCTTGCCCCGAGCCTGAACCCGCTCCTCAGATCTGCCATATTGAATATCTCGATGGATGTTGCCCCTCTTAAACCCTCTATAAGACCTGCATCAGTTAAAATGCATGCTTCTGCCTGTACCTTCTTCAAATTCTTGCCATTGCGAAGGCCCCATCCCTCTACTTCAAAGCAGTAGGAGAATAAGATATCCTGCATGTTGGGACAACTCTTGAGCACATCATCAATACCCACATCCGTGACCGTTTTGCAGTATGAGATGTCTAGGTATTCTAAGGAAGGAAGCCCACATGCAATTGCATGCAAGCTGACATCGCTGATCTCAGTGCAGAGGGTGAGGGTGAGATGGGTCAATGCTGGGCAGCCAGCTAGCACATAATCCACGCTTTTGTCAGTAATTGCTAAGCAGAAATGGAGACGGAGACTCGAGAGCTGCGCAAAACACTTGGTTTGGAACAGGGTAAAGAAGGAGTCCGGGAGGCGGGTGAAGTGATGCATGGTGATGTGGAGGATATGGGGGAACACTTGAAGAGCATGCATCAAGCAACGATGTAGGAAATCGGCCTCATCGACAGGTTTGTGAGCCTGGCAAACAAAGCGCAGAGTGTGGCGCGAGAGAGCCTCAAGAGATCGCCATCGCCGGCAGGTGAGAGCCACTGCATGTCTGTCTTCAGAACTCAGGTATAGGAAAACAGACGCTAGGCATTCATCGGGCAAGTCCCCTACACACGTTGTGGCTATGGCTGCTTCCCTTTGCACCGAAGCTCTTCTGGCATTCCCCAATCGTAAAGACGCAGCAAACCCTCTTGCCAGGATCTCCTCCATCCCCTTCCTCAACTCTGCTGCTGCCTAGATCGTGATCGACTCCTGGTTCCTGCACACCCCCCCCCCCCGAAGGTGGGGGGATTGTGGGCCGTAGATCTGGGTGGTGGCGGCCACAAGAAGTTTTGGACAAATTCTCACAATAATTCCCAGATTGTAACTTACCTCAATATCATGAGCTTCTGTGAGGGAGGCACTGCATACCTAGCTAGCTACGATTGGGGCAGGGGACCGCCGGCCCGGTGGGGGGGCCGGCGGTCCCTTGCCCCCAATTGTACCTAGCTAGGCATGCGGTGCCTCTCGAACAGAAGCTCATGATGTTATGCATTGTATGAAAAACGCTGAAAAAGACTTCGCTTTCTTACATGAGAAAATTTCTAAATCTTCTTGTGGGCGTCGATCGCCTGTTCGTCGCTTTGCATACATGTTTTAAGTAAATTGGTAAATTAGGGCTCCCACGCTTCAAAACGCACGCATACATGTTTTAAGTAAATTAGGGCCTCGACATTTCAAAACGCGCGCATGGCGAAGTGGTTAGGGCGTGTGCCTCTCATGGGTGAGGTCACAGGTTCAAACCCAGCGCCCGCAAAATGGGGTACCCTAGTTTACTTTTGAAACACGGGTACCCTAAAAGTAATCTAGGGTACCCGCATTCTAAATCTACGGCCCACAATTCCCCCGCCATAGATCCCACCCTCCCATGCCCGTGTCACTTAGTCCCGTGCAACTTCAACTCTAATGGTGCGGTCAACTCTAATGGTGTGGCAATTGTGAGGAAAATGAGGCCTTCTTGGTTGATTTTATAGAACTTATGTGATATAAATCTCCCTCAAGTCCCCCTTAATTTTATGGAACAGAGCTTATGATAATTGTCCTTTTGTTGCGCTCAGTTTTTATACCTTACTTTCCTGAGTCTGGACTTCATTACAAGGGCAAGTCCCAAGGACTTTCTAGATATTCTTTATAATGTCACCATACACGGCAAGGCATCCAATGTCTAAATCCATGGAAAATGTTATCGACTTAAGACATTGCTCTTGTACATTACCGAATGATTATTGAGAATTGTAACAAACCCTAATGATACATCAATCAGTTGCACAAGTGATCACTTGATACACTCTCCTCTCTCTTTGCAAATTATGTATCTTAAACTCAACTATCTCATGAGTTGGGATTGTAGGCAAATTATATTCCTTATCTAGGAGCAATTGTTGTTGATCAACATATCACAAACACTTTAGCCATTAATTTCTACTTACATAATATATTTCACACCTTGTATACACAATTAGGCACTTAGTTGAGTGCTAATTTGGTGGAATCCATCACAACATGAAAAAGAATGATTCACATGAAGGCATTCACAATGAATCTCCTTGCTAGGATAGTGTATAACTTCCATATGTGTATTTCTACCCACAATGAAAAGCAATAATCAACAACTAGCAAGCTATCCAAAGTTCTTTGTGAGTTGAATTGTAGAGGAAACCTATTTTTATTTCACGAGCACAAACTAAGGGCTTGGATATTGCTCCTTCAACACAGAGGCCAAAAAGGCTACGATAAGTTCCACATGTAAGGGGAGGGACACCCTTTACAAAAAGAAAATAACTAGAGCAGGAACACATATTGCATCCTCCAAAGCCTTTCATGAGAGTAGACTAGGGTGAGCTTGGCGAACCATTGTTGCCATTTGTGATGAATTTGCAGTGGCCTCTTTATTCAAAGAACATATTTGGTTAGCTAACCTTTTCAATTCATACCATAGGAGGAATTTTGACTGATTGGGTAGGATGATTAAACAAAAAGGAATTTCTACCCACCCATATATCCCAGAGACAGACCTCTCCGCACATTCCAAAGGGTGGTGTCCATATTTTACAAACACCAATAAGAATTTCATGAGCATTCAAAGGCAAAGGGTGGGTATCACTACAACCCTGCTACAGTTTTTGAAGTAGTTTCTTGTTTCTTGGGCATGAGAAGAAAAGGTGTTTAATACTCTCCATTTAATGGCCACATCTAGAACACTTACCATCTCCAATTCCCACCTTGAGTGCTCTCTCTGCACTCCATATTCCTTGATGAATGAGTAACCACATAAGAGTGCTATGCATGTTGGCTAGAGGACATGCCCACATGCATTTTGTTGGAATTAGGGTTGCAGAGAAACGCACACAGCTTGGAGAAGACGAAGAAAGCTCAAGGCACACAATAGAGAGTGTGTTACTTAGTGTGCAATGGAAAAATAGATAGCCCTAGAGTGATGGGCGTATATACAATGCTCGGGGGACAAACCTCCTAAAGAGGGAAAAAATGCCCCAGCTGTGTTCACACACATCACTACCACATGTATATGGTAACCAATCCCCCTTGGAGTGATGCGGTGAACGAGAGCTGGCACATGAGTAGAGGAAAGTGCCATGCCTTGAGGACATGATCAGTCCACGAAGGAGAGTAAGCCCAAAGCTTTGCGGAAAACTTCAAGCTTCTCACGAGACAATGCCTTTGTGGAAAGATCTGCAAGGTTGTCCTGTGTTGGCACATAAGCTAAGCTGATCTCTCCTGCTAAGAGCCTCTCCCTGACATAGCGGTAATGCACCTCAATGTTCATTGTGCAAGCATGAAAAACTGGGTTCCTCGCAACTGCCAATGCGCTCTGACTGTCAGTGTAGATAGTGTTGGCAATGTCCTGTCCAACACCTAAATCAGCCATAAGGTGTTTAAGCCATACACACTCAACCGTAGCTGTGAAGACTGCCATGTACTTAGCCTCACAACTCGAAGTGGCCACAACAGGTTGCTTCTTGCTCAACCATGATATACATGAACCAAGCATGAAAAAAAAACCACTTGTGGACACTCGCGTGTCAAAACAACCAGCCCAATTTGAGTCCGAAAAAGCATGTAAGTCTGGTAGCAATGATCCCCCCTTGGGATAAAACAAGCCAAGATGTAAAGTGCCACTAAGGTAGTGAAAAATCCTCTTGACAGCCTGCCAATGCCTAGACCCTGGGCTATGCATAAATCTATTGACCTGTGAGACTGCAAAATGAATCTTGCCTCGTGTTGCATACATAAATGAGGCATCCAACAGCTGTTTGGTAAAGAGTGACATCTGCAGGATCACCAGCATCATGTAGACTCCATTTCAAACCTGTTTCCATGGGAGTGGCGATAGGTTTGCAATCCTCAAGTCCAAACTTACACAACAATGTCTCTATGTAACTTTTCTGACACAAGGCAATACCACCATCACATTGCTTAAACTGTATGCCCAAGTAATTATGCAACAGCCCCAAATCTTTCATCTTGAAAGTAGTATTCAAATCAGCCTTAAATTCAGCAATATGTGTCTCATTTGGTCCAGTGATTAGCAAATCATCTACATAAAGAACCACAATGAAAAGTACATCACCCTCACGCTTTACATACAATGTGCTTTCTGTTGGACTGTTACAAAAGCCTTGTTTGACCAAATGAGTGTTAGCTTTCTCATACCAAGCACGAGGAGATTGCTTCAACCCATACAAAGCCTTGTTACGTTTGCACACTTTGTCCTTTGTCCTTTCTTGACAAAACCGCAAGGCTGCGTTACATAAACTTCCTCAAATATGTCACCATTCAAGAAAGTAGTAACAATTTCTGATTGATGTACATCCCAACCAAAATGAGCTGCCAATGCACATAGAAAACGCACAGTAGTCATACGACAAGTGGGAGCAAAAGTCTCTTCATAATCTATGCCTTTTTGCTGTGTATAACCCTTTGCAACAAGTTGAGCCTTATGGCGATCGATCTCACCATCCGACTTGCATTTCAACTTGTAAACCCACTTCGTACCAATGGCCTTTTTGCCAGAGGAAAATCACATAAATTCCATGTGTCTTTCTATAAGTGCATCATATTCTGATCTCATGGCAGCCATCCAATTTTCTGAAATTTGTGCTTCATCAAAGGACAGAGGTTCCTCAACATCATGTAAGCTAGACACAGCCAAAGCAAAACAATCTGATGAATAAGATGCATGGCAAGAGCCTGAAAGAGTACGACTAGACAAAGATGCATCCAATTTACTGTCACGCAAAGTGTGCACCAACCATTTTGGCATACCTCTAGCCTGCTCATTTTCAACCCTTTCCTCATCAAGTACATCATGTACATCTACATCAGTAATAGGCTGATCTATAACATTTTTGGAAACCCCCATAGGCTGTACATTTTCCTCATTGGAATTTACATTCGAACTTCCACCACTAAAAAGAGGCAACAAAGTGTCATAAATGTCCTGTGAGCTTACATTACTGTCTCTAGTACATGACATCAAGGGCTGAACATAATCTTCCACAAACACTACATCCCATGAAACCAAAATACACTTTGTTTGCAGATGATACAACCTGTAACCTTTGCTTTCAGCACTATAACCAACAAAAATACATTTGACAGCCTTATCATCCAATTTTCTGTGCTGCACTTGTGGCACTAAACCATAAGCCAAATAGCCAAAAACACGCATGTGCTCAATAGAAGGCTTTCTATCATGCCATGCTTCATATGGAGTCATAGACTGCAACGCTTTTGTAGGACACCTGTTGAGTACATAAGTGGCACACATGACAGCCTCGAGCCAAAACGAATGTGGTAAAGCTTGAGTCTTGACCATACATCTTGCCATTTCCGTAAGAGACCAGTTTTTCCTCTCAGCAATACCATTTTGCTGAGGCGTATAGAGCATTGTACATTGGTGTTTTATCCCACGACTAGCCAAAAATGCATTAAATTCATGAGAGGTATACTCCCCCCCTGAATCGGAACGGAGGGTGCCCATAGTACATTTCGATACATTTTCAGCCATAGCCAAAATTGTTTGAAGCACATTAAACTTCGGACTTCGCTTTAAGCAAAATTACCCATGCATGCGTGGAGTAATCATCAATGAAAGTCACAAAGTACAGGTAATTGCACAAGGACGGAGTTTGCATGGGCCCAGAAACATCACTATGCACAAGCTGCAACTTGCATGTGGCCCTAACTGAACCATCCTTTGGAAACTTAGAACGTTGCATTTTACCCAACATACAGCCTTCACAAACTTGTTTGACAGGTGCTTCAAGAGGCGGAAAAGAAGCAACCATATCAGATTTCTGCAAACGCAGCAAAATGGCAAAATTCGGATGCCCAAAACGTGCATGGCAAAGTTTTGCATCTGAAATAGCCCTTGAATCTGCAACTGTATTTGATAAATTTTTTCCACACTTGTCATACAAAGTGAGCTTATACAGCCCACGACACAAAAGGCCAGATACAACAATTTCAACATCAAAACTGAGATCATGAATTGTGCATCTGTCATCCACAAATTTGACTACAAGTCCAAGTCTAGCAAGTGCGGATACAAACAAAAGATTCTTCTTGATCCTAGGTACATAAAGTGCATCAACAAGTGTGAAAGAACTGCCATTTGCAGCAGTAAGCACAATCTTTCCAACCCCCTGAACCGGATAAGAGGCATTGTTGGCACAAGTGACTAAATTCCCATGAGGGACTCAAGAGATGTGAACAATTCACGAACTAAGGTAATGTGCTTTGTAGCACCGCTCTCGACATACCACACATGTGAATCTACAACAACTGACAAGCATGCATCATGGACAACAGGATTGTAAGTGCACTCTGCACTAAAAGCCCATTCTACATCAACATCAACATCACAGTCTCCTTTTTGTTGGAATTAGGGTTGCAGAGAAACACACACAGCTTGGAGAAGACGAAGGAAGCTCAAGGCACACAATAGAGAGTGTGTTACTTAGTGTGCAATGGAAAGATAGATAGCCCTAGAGTGATGGGCGTATATACAATGCACGGGGGAAAAAACCTCCTAAAGAGGGAAAAAATGCCCCGGCGGTCCTAGTGTGTTCACACACATCACTACCACATGTATATGGTAACAAATCCCCCCTGGAGTGATGCGGTGAACGAGAGCTGGCACATGAGTAAAGGGAAGTGCCATGCCCTGAGGACAGGATTAATCCACAAAGGGGAGTAAGCCCAAAGCTTTGCGGAAAGCTTCAAGCTTCTCACGAGACAATGCCTTTGTGAAAAGATCTGCAAGGTTGTCCTGTGTTGGCACATAAGCCAAGCTGATCTCTCCTGCTGAGAGCCTCTCCCTGACATAGTGGTAATGCACCTCAATGTGCTTTGTGCGAGCATGAAAAACTGGGTTCCTCGCAACTGCCAATGTGCTTTGACTGTCAGTGTAGATAGTGTTGGCAGTGTCCTGTCCAACACCCAAGTCAGCCATAAGGCGTCTGAGCCATACACACTCAACCGTAGCTGTGAAGACTGCCCTGTACTCAGCCTCACAACTCGAAGTGGCCACAGTAGGTTGCTTCTTGCTCAACCATGATATACATGAACTGCCAAGAATGAAACAAAAATCACTTGTGGACACTCGCGTGTCAAAACAACCAGCCCAATCTGAGTCCGAAAAAGCATGTAAGTCTGGCGGCAATGATCCCCCCTTGGGATAAAACAAGCCAAGATGTAAAGTTCCACTAAGGTAGCGGAAAATCCTCTTGACAGCCTGCCAATGCTTAGACCCTGGGCTATGCATAAATCTGCTAACCTGCGAGACTGCAAACTGAATATCTGGCCTCGTGTTGCATACATAAATGAGGCAGCCAACAGCAGTTTGGTAAAGAGTGACATCATCAGGATCGTCAGCATCATGTAGACTCAACTTCAAACTTGTTTCCATGGGAGTGGCAATAGGTTTGCAATCCTCAAGTCCAAACTTACATAGCAATGTCTCTATGTAACTTTTCTGACACAAGGCAATACCACCATCACATTGCTTAAACTGTATACCCAAGTAATGATGCAACAGCCCCAAATCTTTCATCTTGAAAGTAGCATTCAAATCAGCCTTAAATTCAGCAATATGTCTCTCATTTGGTCCAGTGATCAGCAAATCATCAACATAAAGAACCACAAGGAGAAATACATCATCCTCACGCTTTACATACAATGTGCTTTCTGTTGGACTGTTACGAAAGCCTCGTTTAACCAAATGAGTGTCAGCTTTCTCATACCAAGCACGAGGAGATTGCTTCAACCCATACAAAGCCTTTTTACATTTGCACACTTTGTCCTCTTGTCCTTTTATGACAAAACCGCGAGGCTGCGTTACATAAACTTCCTCAAATATGTCACCATTCAAGAAAGCAGTAACAATGTCTGATTGATGTACATCCCAACCAAAATGAGCTGCCAATGCACATAGAAAACGTACAGTAGTCATACGACAAGTGGGAGCAAAAGTCTCTTCATAATCTATGCCTTTTTGTTGTGCATAACCCTTTGCAACAAGTCGAGCCTTATGGCGATCGATCTCACCATCCGGCTTGCGTTTCAACTTGTAAACCCACTTCGTACCAATGGCCTTTTTGCCAGGAGGCAAATCACATAAAGTCCATGTGTCATTCTCTATAAGTGCATCATATTCTGATTTCATGGCAGCAATCCAATTTTCTGAATTCTGTGCTTCATCAAAAGACAGAGGCTCCTCAACATCATGTAAACTAGACACAGCCAAAGCATAACAATCTGATGCATAAGATGCATGGCGAGAGCCTGAACGAGTACGACTAGATAAAGGTGCATCCAATTTACTGTCACGCAAAGTGTGCACCAGCCATTTTGGCATACCTCTAGCCTGCTCATTTTCAGCCCTTTCCTCATCAAGTACATCATGTACATCTGCATCAGTAATAGGCTGTTCTAAAACATTTTCAGAAACCCCCATAGGCTGTACATTTGCCTCATTGGAACTTACATTCGTATTTCCACCACTGAAAAGAGGCAACAAAGTGTCATAAATGTCCTGTGAGCTTACATTACTGTCTCTAGTACATGACAGCAAGGGCTGAACAGAATCTTCCACAGAACCCGTGAAACCAAAATACGTTTTGTTTGCGGATGATACAACCTGTAACCTTTGCTTTCAGCACTATAACCAACAAAAATACATTTGACAGCCTTATCATCCAATTTTCTGTGCTGCACTTGTGGCACCAAAGCATATGCCAAACAGCCAAAAACACGCATGTGCTCAATAGAAGGCTTTCTATCATGCCATGCTTCATATGGAGTAATAGACTGCAAAGCTTTCGTAGGACACCTGTTAAGTACATAAGTGGCACACATGATGGCCTCAAGCCAAAAAGAATGCGGCAAAGCTTGACTTTTGACCATACATCGTGCCATTTCCGTTAGTGACCTGTTTTTCCTCTCAGCAACACCATTTTGCTGAGGTGTATAAGGCACTGTACATTGGTGTTTTATCCCACGACTAGCCAGAAATGCATTAAATTCATGAGACATATACTCCCCCCCTCGATCGGAACGGAGGGTGCCCATAGTACATTTTGAGACATTTTCAGCCATAGCCAAAAATTGTTTGAAGCACATAAAAACTTCGGACTTTGCTTTAAGCGGAAATACCCATGCATGCCTGGAGTAATCATCAATGAAAGTCACGAAGTACAGGTAATTGCCCAAGGACGGAGTTTGCATGGGCCCACAAACATCACTATGCACAAGCTGCAACCTGCATGTGGCCCTAACTGAACCATCCTTTGGAAACTTAGAACGCTGCATTTTACCCAGAATACAGCCTTCACAAACATGTTTGACAGGTGCTTCAAGAGGCGGCAAAGAAGCAACCATATCAGATTTCTGCAAACGCAGCAAACTGGCAAAATTCAGATGACCAAAACGTGCATGCCAAAGTTTTGCATCTGAAATAGCCCTTGAATCTGCAACAGCATTTGCAAAATTTTGTCCACACTTGTCATACAAAGTGAGCTTATACAGCCCACGGCACAAAAGCCCAGATGCAACAATTTCATCACCAAAACTGAGATCATGAACTGTACATCTGTCATCCACAAATTTGACTACAAGTCCAAGTCTAGCAAATGCGGATACAGACAAGAGATTCTTCTTGATCCCAGGTACATAAAGTGCATCAACAAGTGTGAAGGAACTGCCATTAGCAGCAGTGAGCACAATCTTTCCAACTCCCTGAACTGGATAAGAGGCGTTGTTGGCACAAGTGACTGAGTTCCCATGAGGGACTGACTCGAGAGAGGTAAACAATTCACGATGTGAGGTAATGTGCTTTGTAGCACCACTGTCGAAATACCACACATGTGAATCTGCAGCAACTGACAAGCATGCATCATGGACAACAGGATTGTAAGTGCACTCTGCGCTAAAAGCCCATTCTGCATCAACATCAGCATCACAATCTCCTTTCACAGAAGACTCAACAATGGCTGCATTTGTATTGGAACCAGCATTTGCAGTGGAACCACCCTCTTTCTTCTTAGCCTCTTTGGCCTTCAACTTAGGACACGACTTGATCAAGTGATCATTGGCTTTACAATAATGGCAACGCATCTTCTTTTTGCCCTTATCACCAGAATTGCCAGACGAAGTGCTGCCAGCAGAAGCATTAGGAACAGAATTTTTGCCATTCGCAGCAGAACCATAAGAAGTGGCTGCATTACTGTTACCACCCTTTCTTTGAGAAGCAATAAAAGCCTGTTCAACTGCACGCTGCCTAGTCCTGTTTTTTCTAGAAAGTGACTCTTGCAACAGCAATGTGCATAATGCATCAAACTTGACAACTTCAGGATTTCCTTGGGTCATGAGTCTCCAAGTACTAGCAAAAGTCTGGTAGGAATCTGGTAAGGCATCAAGAACAGTCTGCACAAGGGAACTGTCCGAAATGACTTCACCTGCAGAAATGAGTTGCTCATTGATATCCTTGACACTAGCAAGGAAAGTGTCCATATCATCTTCCTCATGCATAATCTTCGACTCTAGCTCTTTACGCAGCAAAGCAATTTTAGCCTCATTGCGGCTTGCATAAAGACCTGCTAGAATATCCCAAGCCTGTTTTGCAAATTTTGCTGAATGGATGTGAGGAATAATGGTGCGCTTCACAGACAACGCAATCAATGCATGAGCCTGCGCATCCTTAACATCCCAACGAGCTTGTTCTGCCGTAGGCAAAACAACTCTAACAGCTGCAATCCTTGCAGCAAGACCTGCAACATCCTCAACATCGCCTACATCTTCAGAACCAGGACGTACATCAATGCCCTGCACAATGTTCCAGACACCTTTTGACACAAGAACATGTTGCATCATATAAGCCCACATAGGGTAGTTGTCCCCATCCAACCTGTCCTCAGCAGCAAACATCTTGAACACATCTGTGTTGTTGTTGTCAGCCATGGTAAATGCTGCACTTGATGTGAAAACTGCCCGAAAATAGGAGAAATGGAGCGGGGACAACTTGTGCTATATAGCACAAACCGTAGAAGACTATAAGGCACCTGTTATGCAGAAAACGGCACTGACAAAAAATCTGCACAAAATGACGAAATAGCCTGTGCAGTACTGCCCGTAGTGGAAACGGAGGCCGAAATGAGCCCAAATAAAAATTCTGAGCAGACCAAGCTCTTTGAGCTTTCCCAAAATATTTGTCGACCTGCGAACGCTCGCCAAAGCTCACTGAAAACGGAGAAAGTGAGCAGGCGTGTGCTGGAGCAGCTTGCGACTAAGCCCGGGAGGACGTGACCTGCTCTGATACCAATTGTTGGAATTAGGGTTGCAGAGAAACACACACAACTTGGAGAAGACGAAGGAAGCTCAAGGCACACAATAGAGAGTGTGTTACTTAGTGTGCAATGGAAAGATAGATAGCCCTAGAGTGATGGGCGTATATACAATGCACGGGGGAAAAAACCTCCTAAAGAGGGAAAAAATGCCCCGGCGGTCCTAGTGTGTTCACACACATCACTACCACATGTATATGGTAACACTTTTACAAAAGACTCAACAATGGCTACATTTGTAGTGGAACCAACATTTGCAGTGGAACCACCCTCTTTCTTCTTAGCCTCTTTGGCCTTCAACTTAGGACACTGCTTGATCAAATGATCATTAGCTCTACAATAATGGCAACGCATATTCTTTTTGCCCTTATCACCAGAATTGCCAGATGAATTGCTGCCAGCAGAAGCATTATGAACAAAAGTTTTGCCACTCGCAGCAGCAGAACCATAAGAAGTGGCTGCATTGCTATTACCACCCTTTCTTTAAGAATCAATAAAAGTCTGTTCAACTGCACGCTGCCTAGTCCCTTTTTTTTAAAAAATGACTCTTGCAATAGCAATGTGCATAATGCATCAAACTTGCAACTTTAGGATTTCCTTGGGTAATTAGTCTCCAAGTACTAGCAAAAGTCTGGTATGAATCTGGTAAGGCATCAAGAACAGTCTGCACAAGGGAACTGTCTGAAATGACTTCACCTGCAGAAATAAGTTGCTCATTGATATCCTTGACACCAGCAAGGAAAGTGTCCATATCATCTTCCTCATGCATAATCTTCGATTCCAACTCTTTACGCAGCAAAGCAATTTTAGCCTCATTGCGGCTTGCATAAAGACCTGTTAGAATATCCCAAGCCTGTTTTGCAGATTTTGTTGGACGAATATGAGGAATAATGGTGTGCTTCACAGACAATGCAATCAATGCATGAGCCTGTGCATCCTTTACATCCCAACGAGCTTGTTTTGTCGTGGGCAAAACAACTCTAATAACAGCAATCCTTGCAACAAGACCTGCAACATCCTCAACATCGCCTGCATCCTTAGAACCAGGACGTACATCAATGCCCTGCACAATATTCTAGACGCCCTTTGACACAAGAACATGTTGCATCATGCAAGTCCACATAGGGTAATTGTCCCCATCCAACATGTCCTCAGCAACAAACATCCTGAACACATATGTGTTGTTGTCAACCATAGTAAATGATGCACCTAATGTGAAAACTACCCGAAAAAAGGAGCAACAAAGCGTGAACAACACGTGCTATATAGCACAAATCGTAGAAGACTATAAGGCACCTGTTATGCAGAAAACGGCACTGAAAGAAATTTTGCACAAAATGACGAAATAGCCTGTGTAGTACTTCCTTTAGTGGAAACGGAGGCCGAAATGAGCCCAAATCAGAAATCTGAGCCCGAATTTTTTGTCAACCTGCGAAGGTTTGCCAAAGCTCACAAAAATTGGAGAAAGTGAGTAGGTGTGTGCTGGAGCCGCTGGCGACTGAGCCCGGGAGGATGCAACTTACTCTGATACCAATTGTTGGAATTAGGGTTGCATAGAAACGCACACAGCTTGGAGAAGATGAAGGAAGCTCAAGGAACACAATAGAGAGTGTGTTACTTAGTGTGCAATGGAAAATAGATAGCCCTAGAGTGATGGGCGTATATACAATGCTCGGGGAAAAAACCCTTCTAAAGAGGGAAAAAACGCCCCGGTGGTCCTAGTGTGTTCACACACATCACTACCACATGTATATGGTAACACATTTAAATTTGTAAGTCCACTATTTAGAACTCTAGTTTAGCTTCAAGATTCTCTTGATTCTTGATTTTAAGGTTATCTTCTAATTCTTCATTCTGATGTTGGGATTGAGAGTAGATTTCCTAAGCAATGTATTTTAGTTAGCTTCTATAAGTGCTGCTTTTTTGGAAGGGACCAGTAGTGTTGCACACCTTTTACAGTCTTGCATGCAGCTAGGCTGCACAAGATTCAGATAAATTGTAGGACGTTCTCATTTGTTGTACATCCATCTAGGTTTTTCCAAGATAAACATCCTCCCGTTTTTGGATGCCCTTTTTGAAGCAAAGGTGGGCCTTTCTTCCTAGCCCCAACCTACAGTGAGTTGCAAAAAATCCAAATCATAGGGGGTCTTTAATGAACAAAGTGAAGTTGGATTTCAAGGGTTGTCAGGGTTTCCATTGAGAATTGAGGGAGTTCCAGGCTTCCTAGACCCTTCAAACAAGTTTAGTTCTAACAGGAATGATAGGCTCTGGGGTTGCAATGATTTCTTTGAGGCTCATATTGGTCCAAGACTTATAGGAGTGAAGTTTGAATTCGTTCATGTCTCTTTTGATGAGAAGGGTCTAGTATTCCTCTAATTACATGCAACCTTTTAGATCCAATTTTGCTACCATCCTGTAAGAAATTTTGAAGAGATTGAGATAAAGGGTTAAAAATGCCTTGGACAAGACCCTCTGTTTGAGAACCCATCTTGGTTTTCATGTGAAAAGAAAAAATCCAAGGCAAGAGAAAAAGATAAAAAATTAAAGTATGAAAATGCTTTAGAAGACTTATTGGATGTGTTTCGGGATGTCTTTCCCAACAAGTTTCCAAATAGTTTTCCACCATCGCATGTGGTGGACCATAGCATTGAAGTACCATGAGGGTCCAAACCAATAAGCAAACTTGCTTATTGTTTGAGCCACTCCAAAGCACAAGAGGTGGAGTGGAGTTGATCGATAACATGAGGAAAGGGTTTATACGACCCAATTCTTCACCATGGGCATCACCCATTCTTCTAGTAAAGAAGAAAGATGGATTCATGTCGATGTGTGTGGACTATAGGGCTCTTAACCAAGTGATGATTACGAAAAAATACCCTATGCCCCCTATGGAGGAGTAATATGACCAACTCCATGGGCCTGGGACAATATATTTTACTAAAATTGACTTGCGATTGGGGTATCATCAAGTTAGAATTAGGGAACAAGTCAGAATTAGGGAACAAGATGTTCCCTAAACAACATTTAGAACTTGTTTTGGACATTATGTGTTTTGGGTCATGTTATTTGGGCTAACCAATACACTAGAACATTTATGACACTTATGTGTCTTACATCCATATATATGAAAATTCATCATAGTTTTCCTAGACGACATACTTGTGTATAGTAAGTCCCGTCATGGACACTCGAGAATTCTTCATCTAGTGTTTGAGTTGTTGTACAGACACGCACTCTTTGCAAAAGAAAATAAATGTGAATATTGGCTGAAAAAATCACTATTTGGGCTATGTCACATCCATTGAGAGAATGTGGATGGAGCCTAAGAAAGTTGAGGCTATTCTGAGGTGGCTAGAACCAAAAAATCTTGAAGGATTGCAAATTTTTCATGGAATGTCAAGTTTCTGTTGACAATATGTAAAGGACTAGATGAAGATTGAAGTCGCTTTGACTAACCAATTATGGTCTAAGTCAAAGAACATTTGTTGGGGAGACTCCCAACATCAAAGCTTTGAAAAACTAAAAGTGGCAGTAGCTTAGGTGCTAGTTTTGAGTATTCTTGATCCCAATGAGCCATTCATCCTAGTGAGAGGCTATTGGGCCAATTTTATTAATAAAGGGGATTCCTTGTTGCATCTGAAAGTAAGAAGCTCAATCATGCTTAACGTAACTACGAAGCATATGAGTGAGAGTTACTAGCAATTATACATGCTCTTAAAAAGTGGAGACACTACCTATATAGTGCTACTTTTGAGGTTCGGATAAATCATGAAAGTCTGAAATAGATTTCAAATCAAAATGAGCCGAAAGGTAGAAAAGCTCGGGCAGGGACCTTATAGGAGTTTGACCTTCAACTTCATTACCAGCTAGGAAAATACAATGTGGTGGTGGATGTGTTGAATCGCATTGGCTAGGTTATTGTTGAGTATCTCTACAAGCAATATGGCTTACCCACATAAATAGTGTCAAATAGAGACAGAAAATTCAACATTCACTTTTGGAGGCAAGTCTTCAAAAAGTTAGACACTGAAGGTGAGTTTGTTTTCTTAAGAGTTCATGTGCAGTCAGAAAGCAAGAAACCAAGAAAGTGTGCTAAACTTCCCCCATGTTATTGTGGACCTTTCAAAATCCTTAAGAAGATTGGGGATGTAGTGTACAAACTTGAGTTGTCGGTGAGCTCTCATGTGCATCCAATGTTTCACGTTAGCAAGTTGAAGGAGTCCACTCATCCACGGGAGAATGTAGTTTCTCCTAATGTCTTGGTGGAACTCATAGAGCCGCCCGTAATTCTACATGAACCAAAAAAGATTCTTGGATCTAGGGATCATCATACTATGAACACAGTTTACAAAGAAGATGTAGTAAAGTGGAAAGATAGAGGTGAGGATGTGTCTAATTGGCAATGTCGTAGTGCTATTACCAAGAAATTTACTCATTTTGTTTTTTAAGGGAAAAAAACTCTTCGGGGAGGGGGGGAGGGGAGGGGTAAATGTTACGTAGTTGATAGTGCTACCAAGAGACTCGATTGGGCATTGAGCCAGCCCATCAAAGAGCAGCGTTGTGTATGCCCGAGGTTCATGGTAACATCATCCGCAATGGATTGTGAAGGGTGTCCAGGCTAGTGTGGTAGGCAAGCCACTACATATAGCTTGACAATGAGATCTTTGTCATCATTCCCTCTATGATTGGGTGGAGAACCCGAGCCTCATCCCTCGTGCAGTTTCTAGAGTCGATTGTCAATGAATTTAGCTGACGTGCTAACAGAAGTTGTGAGCCTCCCTTTGGCTTTTGCAAGCAACAAGTGTCCCAATAAACTTTTGGGATTTTGGGATGATCCTCATCTCCACCCCACAAAAATCTTCTTGCATAAGCATAAATCTTATTCATAATATGTTGTTGGTTTCTAGAAAGATAGAGAATAAATCAGAGATGAAAGAATGATACTCTATTACAAAAGATCTTACTGACAAAGAAGATTGGTATTGTTGCCATGCATTTTTTTTTTTTGAATGTATTAACCACCCAATCCCATCTTTGTGAAAAAGTAACCTTGAATCCCATTGGGATCCCCACCGACCTAAAAACATACCCATCTTCAATCTTTTTGCAACCAACATCTAGCACAATCCAAGGAGCATCTCATGTAGACACTTTAAAACCTATTTTATTGTGATTGATAAGAGATCCACTAGCCAAGCAGAAAACATAAATGCCCAATCATTCTTCACTTGAGTTGGGTTTCTCATTCTTTATTCATCTCCTCAGAGGCATGCCACGCATCACACACTTTTTATAAGAGAGAGAATGTATTATTTTTGTTCCCCTTTTGGATGTATGATATATTATTCACCATCTCTCTCTCTCTCTCTCTCTCTCTCTCTCTCTCTCTCTCTCTCTCTCTCTCACACACACACACACACACACACACACACACACACACACACACACACACACACACACACACACACACACACACACACACACACACACACACACACACACACACACACACACACACACACACACACACAACAAAAGACAAAACATGCCTCTAAGGATTAAAGCTAAGACCTTAGTTAAAGTCCAAAAAGATAAGTACCTTGACACATCAGGCACTAACACCTGGCACACCCGGTGGGCAATGTTTCTCAAACATTGTGAGGACTCACAATTCCTTGATCAAAAACTTCAACATCAAGATGATCTTTATCTTCAGGCTGCTTCAAACTTTCCCCTTCTGTTGCAATTTTCTTACCATCTTTACCAAATCCTGCATCCAATTGAGCTTCAGTTGTTTCCTTGCAACCTCGGTAGTCTCCTTACTGAGTATATCTTCAACAATAATCAGTACTGGATCTTTACATTTCCGTTGTCCACCTGCACCACTTGCCTCTTCACCTGCAGCTTTAACTGTAACAACATCTTTAGTAGACTGCATCTGGCCTTCTCTTTTGGTTAATTTCAGCATTACAATATCACCTCTGAGTATAGAGTTGTTCAAGTTGATGATGTTTTTGTTGCTCTAACTGCATCTTCAATTCCTCATATTGTTGCTTCAGTTCATTATTCTGTTTCTACACGAACAAATTCTCCTCCTTTACTTCTTCCTCTGCGCCAATACTTACTTCCATTTCAGCTGCAACCTCGTCCATTGTATTTTCTTCAATGTTCTTAGCCAACACTTCCTCGACAGTGTTCAATAATGCCTCCCCAACATGCAAATGCTCTGCCTCATTCTCATGTCCTATGACTGCAACTGTATCTTCAATTAACTACTCTTGAACTTCCTGATCTGCATTATCCATCAGTATCACTTCACATTCGACACCCTTTGGTTCAGGTTGTTCATGAACCTGTTGTTCCCCCTTATACTTCAACTGTATAAGACGATCTTTTAGTTCAGTGAACTTATTCTACAACAATAGATTTTCTTCATTAGCCTCTTGTTCAGAAAAGGCTTGGTATGGCTTACTAAACACATTAGCAGGTTCAAGTTCAGGGTCAAGTGTAGGGTCAAGTGCAGGTTTCTCTTCAAAAATATTGAAGAAAGATTTAAGGTAGGATGAAAAATTTGCAACCACTAGACACTACCTCTTGAACATATCCAATATCTCTACATGTAGATAAAACATTGGGAAACCTGATTTAGACTCTGTATGCCAAAATAATTGATTTTCTTGAAAATCTTGATTTAGAAACACCAAAATTGATATGCTTCTTCATCAAATTGATCTGATTCAAGGCTTAAAAATAACAGGTTGAACTCTCCTTCACACATTAAAAACACCACCAAGATGGCTTGTTCACATCTCCTCTCAAAAACACTTTGTAGCCTCAAAACTGTCCAACCAATGATATCTCCTTGAAACTGAAAACTTTTGACTTGTGTTCCTTGAACAACTTCCTTTATGGCACCAAGCATGAAGACATAAAACTAATGAGATATAAGAATATCAACATCATCTCCTCCACCAACAACATCACATAGAAATGTAGAACCATGTTCATGAAAATCCACTTCACCATCATCAAGAACTTGCAAAAGGCTTGCATAATCAGCAGTCAAAACCATCTCTTCAGCATCAACAAAACCATTGAAATCAGGAACTTGGTATAAATCATCAAGAGTATCATCGGTAAACCTTGGATAAATATTTACTTCCAATATCCATGACTAAATTTGTAAAAACACCAACATCATAAAGATCATTGATGACAACATCATCATTCAAGACACCTTTTGTAACATCAAGGTTTGAAGAAGACTCCATATTCACGATTTGAGTGAGTTGAAGATTAAAATCTTCTATTTGATTATCCTTGCCCAGAATAACTTTCTTAAGAGCATCATGAACTTCATAACAGTAAGAAATATGAAAGTCAAATTCAGCTCGAACCTGAGAAATCTCCACCATCAATGATGCCTTCTCTTCTTGAAGTTGACTGATTTTGGAAACCGCTCCATTAGCCGCAACCATATTCAAATACCTCTCATTCTCCAACTCCAAAGAAAGCTTATGTATCATCTCAACTTGAGAAATAACAAGACTTTGTAGTTCAACAAATTCAGGTACATAACTTCTTTGAAAATCAGTAATCTCAGGATCATGGACCTGTATTGTGGAACTTTGTAAATCAGGACCTTTGGCATCGAAACTTGCAATTCAGGGATCTGAAATTCAAGATCCTTGTCTTCACAACTTGAATAAATTATATCCACTCCTGGAAATTGGATTTTAGTCTTCAAGGCTCCAAAAAACACTTCTACATCAACACAAGCACCCTCTTGATTGTCACTTGTGGGATACTCCTCATCAAGATACATCAAAAATTGATTCATCACATCATCCTCATCATCAGTACACATTATGCCTTTATCTATCTTCACCTCTTCCACTTCATTACACTGAAATCTGATCTCTCCATGAATTTCATCCTCTTCAAGATTGATGTCCAAGATTGGTATATGGGTTGGTATGTGGTATTGGTGGCTTCTTTGGCTCACTCCCACTTACATTCCCTTCTTCTCGATCGCCAACTCTTCTTTCGGGTAGCTCTTGTTCTCTTCTTGCAAAGATACAAGTCTCTTTGATGTGAGGTTTGGGGATAGCTGGCAGTCCTCTTGGCTCCTTTGGCTCATGAGCTGCTCTTGGCTTCCTCTTTCTTCCACCAACATCTTTTGGACTCCATCTAGCTTGCATTGAACTTCAACATCTCCAGGTTTGACTAACCCATTCTCAACCTTTCTCTTAGTCTCCTGCAAAAATAAAGTCTTCACACATGAACAGTAACCTGGTCTTTCACAAATTCAATTTCCTACATTTTCTCAACCAAGGGGAACATTGGTGCTGTAACTCCTCACTCATTATCACTTTCGTCTTCCTCTTGAAACTGATCTTCATACTTCTCCATCAAGCCGTCAACTGCTTCTTGTAACATCTATATCCTTCATTGCCTAAAATTGCAGACTGTAAATAGCAAACTGTAGATTCCAAACTGCTATCTGCATGTTGTCAGGGATCTAAAAATGAACAAAAACTTGAAAATGAACAGAACCCTGAACACATTTTTTTTCTAGGTTGTGTCTTTTTTGACACCACAACAAAAACGAGCATGAATATAAACTAGAAGTTCAACAATCAAGAACTTGCAAATGACCCCAAAGTCTCTCCTTTGCCTAGCTCGTTCCTCTTTAGCACCATGGCCAAAGCCATCAGCATCGAGACGACGGCCGTTAAAGCACGAGAGAGAAACTTTGTAGCATAACCGACTCACCATTCTCTTTGAGATTATTGTAATTTGCTCCCATTTCCATTAGGACACGCACAACAGGATCGCCAAAGTGTTAAGGGCTCACAACCCTAACAGGTAATCAATGCAAACCACATATAGAATACAGGGAATTGACGACAAGTGATTGCCCATTACACCATGAAAATTGCAGATTGTATAAACACAAGAGACCATGGCTAAGCAAGAGAAAGTATTGTGCTACTCTGTATTCATCATCAACGTCCAACTACAGGTCCAAAACAGCAATACGAGTGTAGGAAGACTGCAAATTGCAAACAGCCTGTTGATTACATTCGAAAATTGCTACACGCCATATGACCATTCGGGTATTCAAAACTACCTAGGCATTAGGCACTTTTGTAAATATGCCTCTAAGGCTTAAAGCTAAGACCTTAGTTAAGACCTTAGTTAAAGTCCAAAAAGATAAGTACCCTGAAACATCAAGCACTAACACTTGGCACACCCGGTGGGTAATGTTTCTCAAACATTGTGAGGACCCACAATTCCTTGATCAAAAACTTCAACATCAAGATGATCTTTATCTTCAAGCTGCTTTGAACTTTCCCCTTCTGTTGCAGTTTCCTTACCATCTTTACCAAATCTTGCATCCAGTTCAACTTCAGTTGTTTCCTTGCAACCTCAGTAGTCTCCATACTGAATATATCTTCAACAATAATCGATATTGGATCTTTACATTTCTATTGTCCACCTGCACCACTTGCCTCTTCACATGCACCTTAGTTAAAGTCCAAAAAGATAAGTACCCTGACACATTAGGCACTAAGAATAATGTGGAGTAGAAGGGCAATTAGTTGATCGACTATGTGGTGGCTGCTACGATGTTGCTGTTCTATTCTCTCTAGACTCCATAGCTTCCCTCCCTTACTCTCTGTGTGTGTGTGTGTGTGTGTGTGTGTGTGTGTGTGTGTGTGTGTGTGTGGAAAGCCACGTAAGCCCATCCAACCATGTGAACTTAGAGCCACCATATAGATTGGATGCCATGGAAATTGGTGTGCCTACTTTTATTGACAAATCTCTCACTAACTAAGCTCATATATGTAGTTATTGGGTAGAAAAAATGAGTGAATAGAGAAGCAAGGAAAGGAGTCACAATATCCAAGTCGGATTTCCAAAAACCAACTCAAAGAAGAACATATACTCGGTTGTGGCTCGATGTTGGCTCAAGCAGACCCAAAGGCTATCATCAAGAGAACCCTTGCTCATGAGGAGGTGAAACCACATGGCTGGCCTATGAAATGTGCATCTAATGTCATTAATTTTCTTAATGTAAAATTTCAACCCACAAGGGAAGAACATAGGTGCAATACTCAGAGAGTATTTTTGATGGTTTCAAAGGACGATGTACAACAAAATTTCATGTGGGTCTGTCAACCCATTACAGGTTCTTGGTCATTCCATTGTGCTAATGGATATTCAACAGACAACCATGCACTCTACGCCTTTGAACTCTCTCATGATTTTTTAATTCATGTGTGTTGGGATAGTGGCCGAGGAGATGCAAGAACAGACAATACAAATAAAAATGAAAATATGTCTCCATCGTGCCATTGTTAGAGATGGTAGAAGTAGACATTGACAAAGATGAAGATGAGGGAAGTATTGCTGTAATGGCCATGCTAATGATCCAAGATTCTAACCTGGAAATCTATGAAGGAAACCCTGAAGTTGTGTGAGATGTTGTCCATTGGGGACAACGTCACAGTCAAAGCTACAGAGGCCAACAAGGACTTCTACCTTCTAAAGTTCACAAAAGAAATGTATCCGACAATGAGAACACATAAGAAAATATGGCATAATAAAATTTTCCACAACAAAATAGTAGTTGAAGGCTTGTACTATGACCAGATTGAGGGGAAGGTGGATACCCTTATACCCTATTGGATCATACACCTCCAATGGTGATCTACTCCCATCTTGTAAGGAGCCATATGCTTCCCTATGGATCCTATTCCTTGGATTTCATAACCAGTTTAGATTGTCCTCTAAAATATATGAAAACATATACAATATTGTATCATTTGATGATGGAAGTGACCACGATGTTGGCATGTCAGCCACCAGCCCATCTCCCAAATTGTAAGTGGGACTATCTGTACTCAGTCCCAAATAAAAACATACCGTTGCCGATTTCCAATATTTTAATATGTACTTTGTGTTTGTATTTCACTAACTTGTGACTAAAATAAGAACGTAGAACAAAGGAGCATCAAACAACGCCTTATGATCATGTACAATTGCTGATTTTCATATAGTACCAAAATTGGTAAACAAATATTTACGAGTGATGTAAAACAGAGAACGCATTGATCATGTACAACAAAAATGGCATTTCCATTTAGCCAGTATATATAGAAAAAGGGTATCTAGTTACAATTTTCAATTGATGTCAGGGGGTCAAACCTATTGGAGTACCCCTGTAGCTCTATGAAATGGTTAGCAACTTTAGGGGAGATACACCAAACAAAAGGGTTCTTGCAAGCAAGCGGTTGAGTATTTGGAGCGTATCCAACCAATCAACCATGGCAAGATAGTATCCATCAGGTACAAGGGGCCTTTTGGGTCAAAATATTTTGGCTAATAAGACTAAATACATAAACAAGCATCATAGTTGTTTTTTGACGACTTGTATCTGGCATCGTCAACCAAAATTGTGTTGATTTCATTAAATTGTGGGTGTTTCTATCATACTCTCCTCATCCTCTTCAAGAATACAGACTTTTCACCCAACCATAGCAACACATGCATAAATTGTTGAATAGTGTCAGCCCAAATATCGCATTCATCTTGGCAGAATGTGTCTACAAATGTAAGTAAGAGGTTAGTTTCAAGTACATGCTTGTAAAGAGAATGCACAATATCAGAGAAGGTACACCAAACCTAAAAAAAGTTCTTGCATCTTCATCAATTCAAGAAACCAGGTTCCCATTGAATTCATGAGATTATACATTTTACAACATGATTAGAGCATAATATAGGATTTCTTCCTTACTACGAGGATAAACTCTATAGCATCAGGCCTCACAACACAATAGGAATATATGTTGACCTGCTTTTGGGATTTGACTTTATCTAGGAAGGGAAACTACCAAAGATCATCTCACCTTCAATACAAATCTTCAGAAACACCCCATTTAAATTTAAAATTACCAACCGTGAATTTCAACCGGTAGATCTTTGGGGAGCTTCATGTCTGCCATGGATCTTCTAACTACCACGGATGTTGCTTTCCTATAGTACCCGAAGTTCAAAGGGGTGAAATAAAAAACATTATTTTCATCAAAAGCTTGAATACAACAATTGTAGCTTACATTACTAAGTATAGGAATATACAATACTAGATAAAATGTGAACAATAGCAAAATTTTGTACTTGTTGGACACTTCATAGTATAAAACTGACACATCACGACCAATTTTGGGACTAGGCATTATCAAATCAATGTAACACATTACCTTATGGGAACCAGTGAAGGTACTAAAAAAGTAAAGATAAAAACAATCCACTAGACAGTAACAAATTGGTATTACTAGGTTGAACTTTTGGTAGTATAAAATTTCCAATATGATAGTATTAAATGTTAAATTTGGTTTTGTGCTGTATAAATGCTAACATACAACATTATCTAACTCCACAAGAACCTTATAGGAAAGACAACATGAAAGACCAAATAATTTATAAGAAAGGCAACATGAAATATTTCTACTGAACAATACCAGCATTGGTACTATTAGGTGGTAGACCATTTAGAAGTATAGAGTGCCAATTTTGGTAGTATCAAGTGCCAAACTTGATGACCAATGATATAGAAACTAACATTTGGTTTTATACTTATAAGAAAGACAACATGAAAGATTGTTAAAGCTTTATACAAAAGACAAAATGAAATATTTTTACTGGATAGTACCAGATTTCGTACTACTAGATGGACCACTTGGTAGTATACAATATCAAATTTGGTAGTATGAAGTACCAAAAATTGGTGCTAAACAGTACCAAAACTGACATTCATCTTTCCCTTGGCATCTTTGGTACCCCCCCCGGGGGGGTACTTCCCCCCTTCTTGGCAAAACCTCCCACCTATCTAATCACCTTTGCTGTATGTTGTTTCTTTGCATCACACTCTCCCCTTTCTCCTTCTTGCCATCTCCACCTGCTCTCCTTCTTCTTGGAATTCCCTCAAACCTTCTTACTTGCCTTTGTGATACGGTTCCGCATTGCATCGTCCTCCTCCTCTTTCTCCTTCTTGACATCTCCTATGCTCCTCCCTTCTTGGCATTACCTACTCCTTTCTTACCGACCTTTACTGTTCAAAAGGGCTCTGCATCATCCTACCACTCCATCACATCCACTATGTCATAATAATCAATATCTAATTCTCCTAAATGATTTTCTCATGTTAAACTGATCATTTAATATGGGGAAGTGCCAGGGGAGAAAAAAACTAGAATATTGGTTAAGCTAGCAGACCAGTCACAATAGGGATCCAAAGGAGGGAAAATAGGGATCCAAAGGGGGGGCCATCTGCAAAAGAGCAATGTGTAACAATGGGCTTAAAAGACCCTAAGGTTCAGCCCATTAAGACTTCCAAAATGCTAAGGTTCCAAAATTCAAAGGTTGTGTCCAAAGGTCAAGCATTAGGGAAATTGGATACTTTGTGTGTGTCCCAAAAGTCTTCAAGCATCCCTACGTAGGAGGGGGCGAGCCCTAGTTGTAGGAGATGAGAGAGAAACACACACACACACACACACACACACACACACACACACACACACACACACACACACACACACACACACACACACACACACACACACACACACACACACACAGTCTTACCATGCACCAAGCGAGTTTTTCCGAGCAAAGACAAACCCGAGCAAATGTTTGTATGTATCTATAAACATTTAGCTGAACTCTAGCTTTCTAATTATGTTAATTTTTCACGTCATGATGTGTTGCTTTTTGTATGGTGATGTTCATAGTGCTCCATTGTCAAGTACATTGGTTTTTATTTTTCCTTGCACCTATCTCTAACCATGCCTATTATATATGTATATATACATATGTATGCACACACACACACTCGCGCACACACACACACACACGTGTGTGTGTGTGTATCAAGAGAGAGAGAGAGAGAGAGAGAGAGAGAGAGAGAGAGAGAGAGAGAGAGAGAGAGAGATGTATGCACACACACACACACACATGTGTGTGTGTGTGTGTATCAAGAGAGAGAGAGAGAGAGAGAGAGAGAGAGAGAGAGAGAGAGAGAGAGAGAGAGAGAGAGAGAGAGAGAGAGAGAGAAAGTGAAGCTCTCATGTGGTACAAACAATCCCAAGTGAAATATTTATCCAATGAGTCTTGACCTCAAGACATGCTATTCAAAACAAGTAGATTAAGAGCAATAAAGGGTAGCTGGGTTGAAGGCCAATCTCTCCGATTTAGCCATTGGAGATGGCCTGGTTTGCTAGAGAGAGAGAGAGGGGTCCAAATGGCTATGCATGCATAAATTTAGGGGGGTCCAGAATACCTAGAACTTCATACCCTCAATCAAGGTGGCAAGCCTCCCTTGGTTCAAAAAAAGGCACTCAGTTTTGAGACGCACTAGAGGGACGCCTTTCCCTCAGAATAGAAGCAAGTTTGGTACTTTTTGGTGCAAAATAAAGACAAGGGTTTGATCTCTAACCCTCACTTATAGTTGCGAATCACATAACCACTAGCTCGTATCTCATTTGTCGCTTCAAAAGCTGATGCTTTCTTTTATATCTAGACGTTACAACAACAGGCTAAATGCAAGGCTATTGTAAAAAGGAATGTTGATGTTGGGACGTTGTGGCATGTACAATATGAATGCACCCACTGAGTCATATATACCTAGATGAATCCAGGATAAACCCAAATTCACCCTTGAAGGAAAGTGCAAGGTATAGACCCATGGTAGTCACCCGCAAGACAATATAACCATCAGCTCCATCATGCATAGTATTGACTAAATACCACAACATCCCCACGAATGTCGCCAGTTCCCAATAGTGGGTGTAGAACTAGGTACTAACATATGCTCCCCATCACAACACACACCACACGCACACACACATGAGCATACATCAACACAAAGTTCAGCGTACTGAGTTCCAGTCATGACTCCGGAGATCAAGGGCAGGCCCAACCATAATGAAGCCTATCACTAAAAGAAGCATAAAATTTAAAAAAATAGCACAAAAATGAGGTAGTTGATAGGGCATACGCACCACAAAAGATAGAAAGAATTAGCACAATATCAACTTGTCGTAACTCGGTCGACAAAAACTTCACAATGTGAAGTCTGCATGTCCACTATACGACTAAAAAATATACCTAGATGTATCCAGGATAAGCCCAGATTCACCCTTGAAGGAAAGTGCAAGGTATAGACCCATGGTAGTCACCCACAAGACAATACAATCATCAGCTCCATCATCCATAGTGTTGACTAAATACCACGACATCCCCACTAACGTCGTCAATGCCCAATAGTGGGTGCCCATAATTTTTTTCCAGGTGCGATTGGTGATCATTTCCCCACTACTGCCAATCCCCCTAGGTAGGAGTCAGCTCTAAATAAAGTCCTAACTCCCTCTAGCCATCCACGCCGGCGATGATATTTCTACGTGTGACCAAGGCAGCTCCACAGGGTGCAATACATCTCCCTCTAGTGATCCGCGCCGACACGGATGGCTAGAGAGAGGTTCATGATACATTCTGGAGGGTAGGCGGAACTGCATGATGATATTGCTATGGGCAACCTCGCATGGTAAAATACATGCTTGTGTCTTTGCTTTCGCTCCAGGACACTTTGTGTGTGTGTGTGTGTGTGTGTGTGTGTGTGTGTGTGAGAGAGAGAGAGAGAGAGAGAGAGAGAGAGAGAGAGAGAGAGAGAGAGAGAGAGAGAGAGAGAGAGAGAGAGAGAGAGAGAGAGAGAGAGAGAGAGAGAGAGAGAGAGAGAGAGAGAGATTCACGGGCGCAAAGGCCCTGCTTGCTTTAGATCTCTAAACTACTCAGAAAGTAATGGGTACATTAAGGGTGTCGTCTCTGACATTGTTCACGACTCTGGCAGAGGAGCACCTCTCTACAAGGTGACCTTCTGCCACCCCTTCCGCTTTAAACACCAGAATGAGCGCTTCATTGCTGCAGAGGGTATGTATTCTGGCCAGTTTGTTTACTGTGTAAAGAAGGCAACCCTTTCCATTGGCAATGTTCTTCCTCTCAAGTCGGTGCTGGAGTGCGCTGTGGGTTTGTAACGTCGAACAGCGAGTGGGGGATCGTGGCTCTTTTGCTAGAGCTTCTGGTGACTATGTAATCGTTGTCAGCCATAATCCGGATAACAACACCACACGTATCAAGGTTCCCTCTGGAGCCAAGAAGATTGTGCCAAGTGGTTGCCGTGCATGATTGGCCAAGTCGCAGGTGGAGGGAGAACTGAGAAACCTATGCTTAAGGCTGGTAATGCGTATCATAAATACAAGGTGAAACGCAACTGCTGGCCTAAAGTATGTGGTGTGGCAATGAACCCTGCTGAGCATCCCCATGGTGGTGGTAACCATCAACACATTGGGCATGCCAGTACGGTCAGACGTGATGCTCCACTTGGGCAGAAGGTTGGTCTTATTGTTGCTAGGAGAACGGGTAGGTTGCATGGACAGGCTGCTACTGCTGCTGCAAAGACAGATAAGAGTGCTTGAGGGTCAGTTTGTAGGCTGCTTGGCGTAAGCAGCTGTTTTCTGGTGGATATTTGCTGTCTAGCCTCTAGTTGTGAACATTTGAGTTTTTGGAAGATTACCACAAGTTTTGGACACACATTTCATGATTGAGAACATTAATTTAAAGCTACTTTATTTTGTCTCAAACAAAAAAAGAGAGAGAGAGATTGGTTGGGGGAAGTTCTCTAGGGTACGGAGTGTGAGAGCGATAAATAAACTATATTAAAGTCATGCACACACTTGATTTCTTTGTGATGAAGAGCGATCAGGTTAGGTTTTGTATTGCTTAGGTATATGTGCTCTAAATTGTGTCATCCAAGGATTCCGTTAGCAAGGAGCGACTAAATATTGTCACTCATGACTCATGATTGATGACAAGCTACAGGATGCACTACAACCTCAATACCTCATTCATTCTGGCCTACAGGAATCACGTGCTCTCATGAGTTGCATATTTGCTCAGCTCTAAGTTCTCTCTCTCTCTCTCTCTCTCTCTCTCTCTCACACACACACACACACACACACACATTATCACATAAGCATGCATGCATATCCTAATAAACCTGGCTCTCAAATTCTAGAAAATGAGAAAGGTGCTATAGTATGAGTGGCTTGTGCACTCCATCAGCACGTACATTCATGGGAGATGAGCTATAGCAAAATCGCTCGAGATGCTAGTATCACAATATCGCTAGCAACAATGCCGTTAGCGAGTAGTAGAGAGGGCTACACGGTGACAATGGAGAACTAGGACTCTGAGAGATGTGATCAGTAGCTTAGCCTCTTGAACAAGGTCAATCTTTGCATGAAGAAAATGGGTTGAGGCTATGGCAGATAGCTCTATAGATTCTATACTCATGTTCAAAATAAACAACACTAAGAGGTACATTGAATATATATCAATATATCATGGGTTTCACACCAAGTTTCTCTAAAACTAGTAGGTTTTTCAACACTATCCTCCCTGAAAAGCGATGCTTAGCTTTAGGTTTAAAATACATCACCCCCCCCTTCAAACCCTTCACCCGCTTCTCTTCTTAACGCTCATACCAAAATGTCAAGAGATTTCAAACTAAAGTTTTTCTTCAAGAATCATCCAACTCTACCACCCTCTCCTTTCAAGATACCAAATCCCCTTTGGAAGCCGCCCTTGCAAAACCCAGCTCTCAACCAAATCTTACTCACTAACCATATTAACCTTAACCTTATTTTGAACTCTAATTTCTTCCACCCTCTAAACCTCCCCGTTTTGTCACTCAAGCCTTAACCAGCCTCAAATTGGATCCTTCCATTATCATAAAACCTGCCGACAAAAACTTAGGCTTGGCCATACTACCTTTGGATTGGTATGAAAATAATGCCCTCTCTCACCTCAATGATACCTCCACCTACGAGCCTTGCCTCTCCATCCCCTTTCCCTTTATTGCTTCCCTCCTCTCCTCCATTACCATCCAACTTTCAACACTACCTACTTTAGATCGTAACTTCATCCTCTCGCCCCTTAGCAAGAAACTTAAACCTTGCCTATTTGCTCGTATAAGGGCTATATTTTTGAAAAAGCTTCCATTTGGCTTCACTTCCAACTTTTTCCTATCCCCCTCACCTTTAAAAAAAATCTTAAAAACTCTCTCACCCTCATCCAGGACCTTAACAAACTCCCCCTCCCCCCCAATACCCTACTCTTCACCTTTGATGTTGAGGCCCTCTACCCTAGTATCCCAATCAACCATGGCCTCACAGCTCTCAAAGCCTCCATTTCTACCCATTTTGACCCTCTCAAAACACACTTTATCCTCTCTCTTGCGGCGCTCATCTTGTCGCACCACTACATTACTTTCAAAGGAAAATTTTGGAAACAAGTCAAAGGCACCGCTATGGGCTCCAATTTTTCCGTAGTGTATTCATGCCTCTTCCTATGCCATTTGGAAGCCTCTTCTTCCCTTTTGAGTAGTCCTAACCTCCTCTAATTCAAACGATATGTAGATGATGCCTTTGGGCTATGGATTGGTTCTAAGGCGTCCCCGACCTCTTGTTTGAAGGATTATGGAAAACCGCTTCAAGATCACATTAAAATATCTAGCCACATCTCTCCCAACCATGCCACTATCCTCGACATTGGATTTTTTAAAGGAACAAAGTTTGCCTCCTCAAGCCTTTTGGATTGTCGCTGCCATCAAAAACCCTTAAATGCTTATAACTACATCCCATGGATCTCATGGCACCCTACACACTTAAAAGTGGCTTTCATTATTGCGGAACTCAAAAGATTTATCATTAGAGAAAGCTCCTTGGAAGGTTTCATTGCTATCCGCAATCTTTTCTACCAACGCCTTAGGGCAAAAGGATATCCACAAGGTTTTCTTCGTTATGTATTCAAAAAAGTCACCTATCAGAATCGCACCTCCCTCATGGAGCCCACTCTTCGATTTAAAAAACCACCCCCCATAACCTTCAAGTTACCTTTCACTCCTTCCACAAGAAGGCTATTGCCCTCCCTTTGTATCAGCAACCCTATCGCTTCGGCTTGCCAATACAACCCCTCACTCTTGCTTCTACCTAGACCCACCATCTGCTGGACCTCTGGGCCCAACCTCCATAGCCTACTTGTACATACCTTACACCACCCCGAAAGACTCACATAAATCTTTGTATGGGCTACTCGTTTTCCTTTTTGGGCTGCCACACACCTTTACAAATAAATATTTGGAAATCTCCATTGTTTGGATACCCCTACCCTTTAAGAAGTGGACTTTAGTAGTTGGGCCCTTCTATTTTATCCCTTATCCCTTATCTTGTTCACACCTTCCCCCCTTGGGCGCTCTTTACTTCCATTATTTTACCTTCTTCCCCCCCCCCCCCCCCCCCCCATAACACCACTCTTCTCTACTCTATATTGGGGGCCTTACCTCAGTTAACTAAACCCCACTAATACCTCTCTCTACACCCCTTGTTAAATCATAAGCCAAACTCCGCCTACCAATACACCTTTGATCTACTAGCCCCATGAAAAATATAAATTGGTCTACTAGCTCCATAAAAATATAAAATGGATGCCAAAAAAACCCTCCTCCCCCCTATTTTCCCCTAAAGCTGGACCTCTTCTCTTCACCACCCTATCTCCCCACTAACTTGGTTATCAAATCACCATCAGCTTCAAAAAACATAACTCTATTGGGTACAACATGTCTACCCTAACTCTTTCCCTTGGTACTTTTGTACACTACCATTAACTCACTTGTCCCTAACTCTTTCCCTATGTACATTTGTACACTACCATTACCTCCCTTGTTTTTTCCCCCCAAAATCCACCTCAAGATGCCCCTCTATAAATCCCCATTCACCTCCTTCATTTGTATATGAAAACCCACACCACTGATGAGCTCAATATGAGCGAAACTCGTTTGGTGTCCCACCCTTTTTTACCCTAATCACCCCTTGACCTTCCCGTGTATCCTTATCTACTCTAAGGTTCTTCAACGTCCCAATCTTGCCTACCCGTTTTTGTCTCTCTATACTTGGAGTCGTTTCGCACACTTTTTTACGTTTTTATCTTACACAAAGGGAAAGAGGAACACATGTCAGCTCCCTAGCCCAGATGCCCACAAGGTGTACTCAAATCCTATTGGATGGCCTTGGAGGTGGACCAATGAGAATTAGGCTAGAGTAAGTCTAGTTTAATTAATTTAAAAACACTTAATAAAAGAACCAATATGAATTAAGCTCTCTAGAAGACTATTGGACAGTCTCCCAAGGGATTTAATGAGCATTCAACAGCCCAATGGCTTGCCTGATTCCTACTGGCGAGGAGGCAAAGGGGTCCAATGAGAGTTTAGTTGCATTTATTAATTACCTAAAGCTCTCACAAAAGGGGAAAGGGAGACACATGTCAAAAGGCTATCACTTATGCTGCTTAAATTCCATTGGCTAGGCTTGGGGAGGTCCAATAGGGCTGCAGCATGAGCAATTAGCAAGGGGGGTCAACCAAGAGAGAGAGGGGGGCTGATTTTCTCAAGGCTTTATGGACTTACTCACTCAGACAATCTATGTGTGAAGCAAGAAGACTTTCTCTCTCCTTCTCAAGCTTTAATGGAAAGCTTATCACCTACTCCAAGCTTGTAAGAAGGGAGGCCTACACCAACAAATCTTGGCTTTGTGATGCAAATCCAACCAAGAGCCAAACTTCAATGCATGCTCATTTCCTCTACCATGCTAATTACTAAGCTAAGTTATGCTAATATGAGTGATTATGTGAGGAGATGTACATCTTTCTCGTAAGACTACTCCTTCTTCCTCTCAATCTACTCTCATACCCCGCTAGCTCTCACCATCTTTAAAGGTGTGTGAGGTCTTGGGTCTGAGACTGTGAGGGAATTGATGTTGTGCTTAGTGCTTGAAGTTTCCTTCTTTATTGCGCTAGCTAGTTCTGAAGAAACACAAAGAATTGTATTGTAAAATGTCTCTCTTGATGGGAGAAACCATAATACAAAGCCTTTTGGAGGGGGGGCCGGCTCCATGCAAATTCGGTCCTCAACTGTTGTCAATTGCTTAATTTCTCTCTCTTTTGAAGTATTGTTCATGCTATCTAACTAGGTGTTATGCTTTTTGTTGCTCTCTCTACCCAAGCACTCTTGTTATTCTCATTAGGAATCTATTATAATGAAATGCTCACTATGTTCATGCTAATTTCTGCTACACACACACACACAAGCTCCCTTTACACAAAGGGAAAGAGGAACACATGTCGGCTCCCTAGCCCAGATGCCCACAAGGTGTACTCAAATCCTATAGGATGGCCTTGGAGGTGGACCAATGAGAATTAGGCTAGAGTAAGTCTAGTTTAATTAATTTAAAAACACTTAATAAAAGAACCAATAGGAATTAAGCTCTCTAGAAGACTATTGGACAGTCTCCCAAGGGGTTTAATGAGCATTCAACAGCCCAATGGCTTGCCTGATTCCTACTTGTGAGGAGGCAAAGGGGTCCAATGAGAGTTTAGTTGCATTTATTAATTACCTAAAGCTCTCACAAAAGGGGAAAGGGAGACACATGTCAAAAGGCTATCACTTATGCTACTTAAATTCCATTGGCTAGGCCTGGGGAGGTACAATAGGGCTGCAGCATGAGCAATTAGCAAGGGGGGTCAACCAAGAGAGAGAGGGGGCTGATTTTCTCAAGGCTTTATGGACTTACTCACTCAGACAATCTATGTGTGAAGCAAGAAGACTCTCTCTCTCCTTCTCAAGCTTTAATGGAAAGCTTATCACCTACTCCAAGCTTGTGAGAAGGGAGGCCTACACCAACAACTCTTGGCTTTGTGATGCAAATCCAACCAAGAGCCAAGCTTCAATGCATGCTCATTTCCTCTACCATGCTAATTACTAAGCTAAGTTATGCTAATATGAGTGATTATGTGAGGAGATGTACATCTTTCTCGTAAGACAATCCTTCTTCCTCTCAATCTACTCTCATACCCCGCTAGCTCTCACCATCTTTGAAGGTGTGTGAGGTCTTGGTTTTGAGACCGTGAGGGAATTGATGTTGTGTTTGATAAGTGTTGTGCTTAGTGCTTGAAGTTTCCATCTTTATTGCGCTAGCTAGCTCTGAAGAAACACAAAGAATTGTATTGTAAAATGTCTCTCTTGATGGGAGAAACCATAATACAAAGCCTTTTGGAGGGGGGGGGGGGGGGGGGGGGGGCTCCATGCAAATCCGGTCCTCAACTGTTGTCAATTGCTTAATTTCTCTCTCTTTTGAAGTATTGTTCATGCTATCTAACTAGGTGTTATGCTTTTTGTTGCTCTCTCCACCCAAGCACTCTTGTTATTCTCATTAGGAATCTATTCTAATGAAATGCTCACTATGTTCATGCTATTTTCTGCTAAACACACACACACACACAAGCTCCCTTTACACAAAGGGAAAGAGGAACACATGTCAGCTCCCTAGCCCAGATGCCCACAAGGTGTACTCAAATCCTATTGGATGGCCTTGGAGGTGGACCAATGAGAATTATGCTAGAGTAAGTCTAGTTTAATTAATTTAAAAACACTTAATAAAAGAACCAATAGGAATTAAGCTCTCTAGAAGACTATTGGACAGTCTCCCAAGGGGTTTAATGAGCATTCAACAGCCCAATGGCTTGCCTGATTCCTACTGGCGAGGAGGCAAAGGGGTCCAATGAGAGTTTAGTTGCATTTATTAATTACCTAAAGCTCTCACAAAAGGGGAAAGGGAGACACATGTCAAAAGGCTATCACTTATGGTGCAATTTCCATTTGCTAGGCCTGGGGAGGTCCAATAAGGCTGCAACATGAGCAATTAGCAAAGGGGGTCAACCAAGAGAGAGAGATAACCTTTAAGATGTAGCCTTATAGGTTGGACAAGTGGTGGACCTTAACACGCGCATATTCTTAATATAATGACATAGAGTGGAAAAGTGGTGAATCTTGAGACCAAACCACTCAGGCTACTAGCAATAATAGCTTGGACAAGTGGTGGACCTTGAATGTAAACCCCTCATCTACGAAATATCGTGGGTTTAATGTATTTTGATGGAGCCTAGCATCTTGGAGACATGGTGCAGCTTGCTTCTCGTCATGTTTCAATGGAGCCTATCTTGGACAAATGGTGGAGCATCCTTCTCTCCATGTTTCAATGGACCCTAGCTTGGACAAGTGGTGGACCTTTGTTTCTCTCTATGTTTCAATAGAGTTAGCTTGGACAAGTGGTGGACCTTGGAACCAAACCCCCATGTAAAACCTTTCATGGTCACTCCAAGTGGTAATAAAGAATAACCTTTAAGATGTAGCCTTATAGGTTGGACAAGTGGTGCACCTTAACATGCGCATATTCTTAATATAATGACATAGAGTGGAAAAGTGGTGAATCTTGAGACCAAACCACTCAGGCTACTACCAATAATAGCTTGGACAAGTGTTGGACCTTGAATGTAAACCCCTCATCTACGATATATCGTGGGTTTAATGTTTTTCGATGGAGCCTAGCATCTTGGAGACATGGTGCACCTTACTTCTCCTCATGTTTCAATGGAGCCTACCTTGGACAAATGGTGGAGCATCCTTCTCTCCATGTTTCAATGGACCCTAGCTTAGACAAGGGGTGGACCTTTGCTTCTCTCTATGTTTCAATAGAGTTAGCTTGGACAAGTGGTGGACCTTGGAACCAAAACCCCATGTAAAACCTATCATGGCCACTCCAAGTAGTAAGAAAGAATAACCTTTAAGATGTAGCCTTATAGGTTGGACAAGTGGTGGACCTTAACACCCACATATTCTTAATAAAAGTGGTGAATCTTGAGACCAAACCACTCAGGCTACTACCAATAATAGCTTGAACAAGTGGTGGACCTTGAATGTAAACCCCTCATCTACGAAATATCGTGGGTTTAATGTATTTCGATGGAGGCTAGCATCTTGGAGACATGGTGCAGCTTGCTTCTCGTCATGTTTCAATGGAGCCTATCTTGGACAAATGGTGGAGCATCCTTCTCTCCATGTTTCAATGGACCCTAGCTTGGACAAGTGGTGGACCTTTGTTTCTCTCTATGTTTCAATAGAGTTAGCTTGGACAAGTGGTGGACCTTGGAACCAAACCCCCATGTAAAACCTATCATGGTCACTCCAAGTGGTAATAAAGAATAACCTTTAAGATGTAGCCTTATAGGTTGGACAAGTGGTGGACCTTAACACGCGCATATTCTTAATATAATGACATAGAGGGGAAAAGTGGTGAATCTTGAGACCAAACCACTCAGGCTACTACCAATAATAGCTTGGACAAGTGTTGGACCTTGAATGTAAACCCCTCATCTACGACATATCGTGGGTTTAATGTTTTTCGATGGAGCCTAGCATCTTGGAGACATGGTGCACCTTGCTTCTCCTCATGTTTCAATGGAGCCTACCTTGGACAAATGGTGGAGCATCCTTCTCTCCATGTTTCAATGGACCCTAGCTTAGACAAGGGGTGGAACTTTGCTTCTCTCTATGTTTCAATAGAGTTAGCTTGGACAAGTGGTGGCCCTTGGAACCAAAACCCCATGTAAAACCTATCATGGTCACTCCAAGTAGTAAGAAAGAATAACCTTTAAGATGTAGCCTTATAGGTTGGACAAGTGGTGGACCTTAACACCCACATATTCTTAATAAAAGTGGTGAATCTTGAGACCAAACCACTCAGGCTACTACCAATAATAGCTTGGACAAGTGTTGGACCTTGAATGTAAACCCCTCATCTACGACATATCGTGGGTTTAATGTTTTTCGATGGAGCCTAGCATCTTGGAGACATGGTGCACCTTGCTTCTCCTCATGTTTCAATGGAGCCTACCTTGGACAAATGGTGGAGCATCCTTCTCTCCATGTTTCAATGGACCCTAGCTTAGACAAGGGGTGGAACTTTGCTTCTCTCTATGTTTCAATAGAGTTAGCTTGGACAAGTGGTGGACCTTGGAACCAAAACCCCATGTAAAACCTATCATGGTCACTCCAAGTAGTAAGAAAGAATAACCTTTAAGATGTAGCTTTATAGGTTGGACAAGTGGTGGACCTTAACACCCACATATTCTTAATAAAAGTGGTGAATCTTGAGACCAAACCACTCAGGCTACTACCAATAATAGCTTGGACAAGTGGTGGACCTTGAATGTAAACCCCTCATCTACGAAATATCGTGGGTTTAATGTATTTCGATGGAGCCTAGCATCTTGGAGACATGGTGCAGCTTGCTTCTCGTCATGTTTCAATAGAGCCTATCTTGGACAAATGGTGGAGCATCCTTCTCTCCATGTTTCAATGGACCCTAGCTTGGACAAGTGGTGGACCTTTGTTTCTCTCTATGTTTCAATAGAGTTAGCTTGGACAAGTGGTGGACCTTGGAACCAAACCCCCATGTAAAACCTATCATGGTCACTCCAAGTGGTAATAAAGAATAACCTTTAAGATGTAGCCTTATAGGTTGGACAAGTGGTGGACCTTAGCATGCGCATATTGTTAATATAATGACATAGAGTGGAAAAGTGGTGAATCTTGAGACCAAACCACTCAGGCTACTACCAATAATAGCTTGGACAAGTGTTGGACCTTGAATGTAAACCCCTCATCTACGATATATCGTGGGTTTAATGTTTTTCGATGGAGCCTAGCATCTTGGAGACATGGTGCACCTTGCTTCTCCTCATGTTTCAATGGAGCCTACCTTGGACAAATGGTGGAGCATCCTTCTCTCCATGTTTCAATGGACCCTAGCTTAGACAAGGGGTGGAACTTTGCTTCTCTCTATGTTTCAATAGAGTTAGCCTTGGAAAAGTGGTGGCCTTGGAACCAAAACCCCATGTAAACCTATCATGGTCACTCCAAGTAGTAAGAAAGAATAACCTTTAAGATATAGCCTTATAGGTTGGACAGTGGTGGACCTTAACACCCACATATCTTAATAAAAGTGGTGAATCTTGAGACCAAACCACTCAGGCTACTAGCAATAATAGCTTGGACAAGTGGTGGACCTTGAATGTAAACCCCTCATCTACGAATATCGTGGGTTTAATGTATTTCGATGGAGCCTAGCATCTTGGAGACATGGTGCACTTGCTTCTCGTCATGTTTCAATGGAGCCTATCTTGGACAAATGGTGGAGCATCCTTCTCTCCATGTTTCAATGGACCCTAGCTTGGACAAGTGGTGGACCTTTTTCTCTCTATGTTTCAATAGAGTTAGCTTGGACAAGTGGTGGACCTTGGAACCAAACCCCCATGTAAAACCTATCATGGTCACTCCAAGTGGTAAGAAAGAATAACCTTTAAGATATAGCCTTATAGGTTGGACAAGTGGTGGACCTTAACACGCGCATATTCTTAATATAATGACATAGAGGAAAAGTGGTGAATCTTGAGACCAAACCACTCATGCTACTACCAATAATAGCTGGACAAGTGGTGGACCTTGAATGTAAACCCCTCATCTACGACATATCGTGGGTTTAATGTTTTTCGATGGAGCCTAGCATCTTGGAGACATGGTGCACCTTGCTTCTCCTCATGTTTCAATGGAGCCTACCTTGGACAAATGGTGGAGCATCCTTCTCTCCATGTTTCAATGGACCCTAGCTTAGACAAGGGTGGACCTTTGCTTCTCTCTATGTTTCAATAGAGTTAGCTTGGACAAGTGGTGGACCTTGGAACCAAACCCCCATGTAAAACCTATCATGGTCACTCCAAGTAGTAAGAAAGAATAACCTTTAAGATATAGCCTTATAGGTTGGACAAGTGGTGGACCTTAACACCCACATTCTTAATAAAAGTGGTGAATCTTGAGACCAAACCACTCAGCTACTAGCAATAATAGCTTGGACAAGTGGTGGACCTTGAATGTAAACCCCTCATCTACGAAATATCGTGGGTTTAATGTATTTCGATGGAGCCTAGCATCTTGAGACATGGTGCAGCTTGCTTCTCGTCATGTTTCAATGGAGCTATCTTGGACAAATGGTGGAGCATCCTTCTCTCCATGTTTCAATGGACCCTAGCTTGGACAAGGGTGGACCTTTGTTTCTCTCTATGTTTCAATAGAGTTAGCTTGGACAAGTGGTGGACCTTGGAACCAAACCCCCATGTAAAACCTATCATGGTCACTCCAAGTGGTAAGAAAGAATAACCTTTAAGATGTAGCCTTATAGGTTGGACAAGTGGTGGACCTTAACACGCGCATATTCTTAATATAATGACATAGAAAAGTGGTGAATCTTGAGACCAAACCACTCAGGCTACTACAATAATAGCTTGGACAAGTGGTGGACCTTGAATGTAAACCCCTCATCTACGAAATATCGTGGGTTTAATGTTTTTCGATGGAGCCTAGCATCTTGGAGACATGGTGCACCTTGCTTCTCTCATGTTTCAATGGAGCCTACCTTGGACAAATGGTGGAGCATCCTTCTCTCCATGTTTCAATGGACCCTAGCTTAGACAAGTGGTGGACCTTTGCTTCTCTCTATGTTTCAATAGAGTTAGCTTGGACAAGTGGTGGACCTTGGAACCAAACCCCCATGTAAAACCTATCATGGTCACTCCAAGTAGTAAGAAAGAATAACCTTTAAGATGTAGCCTTATAGGTTGGACAAGTGGTGGACCTTAACACCCACATATCCTTAATAAAAGTGGTGAATCTTGAGACCAAACCACTCAGGCTACTAGCAATAATAGCTTGGACAAGTGGTGGACCTTGAATGTAAACCCCTCATCTACGAAATATCGTGGGTTTAATGTATTTCGATGGAGCCTAGCATCTTGGAGACATGGTGCAGCTTGCTTCTCGTCATGTTTCAATGGAGCCTATCTTGGACAAATGGTGGAGCATCCTTCTCTCCATGTTTCAATGGACCCTAGCTTGGACAAGTGGTGGACCTTTGTTTCTCTCTATGTTTCAATAGAGTTAGCTTGGACAAGTGGTGGACCTTGGAACCAAACCCCCATGTAAAACCTATCATGGTCACTCCAAGTGGTAATAAAGAATAACCTTTAAGATGTAGCCTTATAGGTTGGACAAGTGGTGGACCTTAACCCGCATATTCTTAATATAATGACATAGACGGGAAAAGTGGTGAATCTTGAGACCAACCACTCAGGCTACTAGCAATAATAGCTTGGACAAGTGTGGACCTTGAATGTAAACCCCTCATCTACGAAATATCGTGGGTTTAATGTTTTTCGATGGAGCCTAGCATCTTGGAGACATGGTGCACCTTGCTTCTCCTCATGTTTCAATGGAGCCTATCTTGGACAAATGGTGGAGCATCCTTCTCTCCATGTTTCAATGGACCCTAGCTTGGACAAGGTGGTGGACCTTTGTTTCTCTCTATGTTTCAATAGAGTTAGCTTGGACAAGTGGTGGACCTTGGAACCAAACCCCCATGTAAAACCTATCATGGTCACTCCAAGTGGTAATAAAGAATAACCTTTAAGATGTAGCCTTATAGGTTGGACAAGTGGTGGACCTTAACACGCGCATATTCTTAATATAATGACATAGAGGGAAAAGTGGTGAATCTTGAGACCAAACCACTCAGGCTACTACCAATAATAGCTTGGACAAGTGTTGGACCTTGAATGTAAACCCCTCATCTACGACATATCGTGGGTTTAATGTTTTTCGATGGAGCCTAGCATCTTGGAGACATGGTGCACCTTGCTTCTCCTCATGTTTCAATGGAGCCTACCTTGGACAAATGGTGGAGCATCCTTCTCTCCATGTTTCAATGGACCCTAGCTTAGACAAGGGTGGACCTTTGCTTCTCTCTATGTTTCAATAGAGTTAGCTTGGACAAGTGGTGGACCTTGGAACCAAACCCCCATGTAAAACCTATCATGGTCACTCCAAGTAGTAAGAAAGAATAACCTTTAAGATGTAGCCTTATAGGTTGGACAAGTGGTGGACCTTAACACCCACATATTCTTAATAAAAGTGGTGAATCTTGAGACCAAACCACTCAGGCTACTAGCAATAATAGCTTGGACAAGTGGTGGACCTTGAATGTAAACCCCTCATCTACGAAATATCGTGGGTTTAATGTATTTCGATGGAGCCTAGCATCTTGGAGACATGGTGCAGCTTGCTTCTCGTCATGTTTCAATGGAGCCTATCTTGGACAAATGGTGGAGCATCCTTCTCTCCATGTTTCAATGGACCCTAGCTTGGACAAGTGGTGGACCTTTGTTTCTCTCTATGTTTCAATAGAGTTAGCTTGGACAAGTGGTGGACCTTGGAACCAAACCCCCATGTAAAACCTATCATGGTCACTCCAAGTGGTAATAAAGAATAACCTTTAAGATGTAGCCTTATAGGTTGGACAAGTGGTGGACCTTAACACGCGCATATTCTTAATATAATGACATAGAGTGGAAAAGTGGTGAATCTTGAGACCAAACCACTCAGGCTACTACCAATAATAGCTTGGACAAGTGTTGGACCTTGAATGTAAACCCCTCATCTACGACATATCGTGGGTTTAATGTTTTTCGATGGAGCCTAGCATCTTGGAGACATGGTGCACCTTGATTCTCCTCATGTTTCAATGGAGCCTACCTTGGACAAATGGTGGAGCATCCTTCTCTCCATGTTTCAATGGACCCTAGCTTAGACAAGGGGTGGACCTTTGCTTCTCTCTATGTTTCAATAGAGTTAGCTTGGACAAGTGGTGGACCTTGGAACCAAAACCCCATGTAAAACCTATCATGGTCACTCCAAGTAGTAAGAAAGAATAACCTTTAAGATGTAGCCTTATAGGTTGGACAAGTGGTGGACCTTAACACCCACATATTCTTAATAAAAGTGGTGAATCTTGAGACCAAACCACTCAGGCTACTAGCAATAATAGCTAGGGATAACCATTAAGATATAGTTTTTCAAGGGTGAGAAAGAATAACCATTAAGATATAGTCTTATAGGTTGGACAAGTGGTGGACCTTAACACCCAAATATTCTTAATATAATGACAGAGAGTGGAAAAGTGGTGAATCTTGAGAGCAAACCACTCATGCTACTAGCGATAATAGGTTGGACAAATTGTTGATCTTGAATGTAAACTCCCCATGTACAAAATAACGTGGGTTTAAGGTATTTCGATGGAGGCTAGCATCTTGGAGATATGGTGCAGCTTGCTTCTCTTCATGTTTCAATGGAGTCTATCTTGGACAAATGGTGGAGCATCCTTCTCTCCATGTTTCAATAGACCCTAGCTTAGACAAGTGGTGGACCTTTGCTTCTCTCTATGTTTCAATAGAGTTAGCTTGGACAAGTGGTGGACCTTGGAACCAACCCCCATGTAAAACCTTTCATGGTCACTCCAAGTGGTCAGAAAGAATAACCATTAAGATATAGTCTTATAGGTTGGACAAGTGGTGGACCTTAATACCCAAATATTCTTAATATAATGACACAGAGTGAAAAAGTGGTGAATCTTGAGACCAAACCCCTCATGCTACTAGCGTTAATAGGTTGGACAACTGGTGGACCTTGAATGTAAACCTTCCATGTTTCAATAGAGTTAGCTTCGACAAATGGTGGAGCATCCTTCTCTCCATGTTTCAATGGAGCCTAGCTTGGACAAGTGGTGGACCTTTTGCTTCTCTCTATGAGAAGAATAAAGTTAGCTTGGATAAGTGGTGGACCTTGGAACCAAACCCCTATGTAAAACATATCATGGACATTTCAAGTGGTGAGAAAGAATACCCTTTAAGATATACCTTATAGGTTGGACAAGTGGTCGACCTTAACACCTAGATCTTCTTTATATAATGACATAGAGTGGAAAAGTGGTGAATCTTGAGACCAAACCACTCATGCTACTAGGGATAATAGCTTGGAAAAGTGACTGACCTTGACGTTAAACCCCACATGTAAACAATATCGTGGGTTTAAGGTATTTCAATGGATCCTAGAATCTTGGAGACATGGTGCAACTTGCTTCTTTTCATGTTTCAATGAAGCCTATCTTCCACCAATGGGGGATCATCCTTCTCTAAATGTCTCAGTGGAGCCTAGCTTGGACAAGTGGTGGACCTTTGCTTCTCTCTATGTTTCCATAGAGTTAGCTTGGACAAGTGGTGGACCTTGAAACCAAACCCCCATGTAAAACATATCATGGTCATTCCAAGTGGTGAGAAATAATACCCTTTAAGATCTAGCCTTATAGGTTGGACAAGTGGTCGACCTTAAAACCTAGATCTTCATAATATAACGACATAGAGTGGAAAAGTGGTAAATCTTGAGACCAAACCACTCATGCTACTAAGAATAATAGCTTGGACAAGTGGTGACCTTGAATGTAAACCCCCATGTACGAAATATCATGGGTTTAAGGTATTTCAATGGAGCCTAGAATCTTGGAGACATGGTGCAGATTGCTTCCCTTCATGTTTCAATGGAGCCTATCTTGGACAAATGGTGGAGCATCCTTCTCTCCATGTTTCAATGGAGCCTAGCTTGGACAAGTGGTGGACCTTTGCTTCTCTCTATGTTTCAATAGAGTTAGCTTGGACAAGTGGTGGGCCTTGGAACCAAACTCCCATGTAAAACCTATCTTGGTAACTCCAAGTGGTGAGAAAGAATAAAGTTTAAGATATAGCCTTATAGGTTGGACAAGTGGTGGACCTTAGCACCCAGATATTCTTAATAGAATGACATAGAGTGGAAAAATGGTGAATCTTGAGACCAAACCACTCATGCTACTAGAGATAATAGGTTGGACAAGTGGTGGACCTTGAATGTAAACCCCCCATGTACAAAATATCATGGGTTTGAGGTATTTCAATGGAGCCTAGCATCTTGGAGACATGGTGTAGCTTGCTTCTCTTCATGTTTCAATGGAGCGTATCTTGGACAAATGGTGGAGCATCCTTCTCTCCATGTTTCAATGGACCCTAGCTTGGACAAGTGTGGACCTTTGATTCTCTCTATGTTTCAATAGAGTTAGCTTGGACAAGTGGTGGACCTTGAAACAAAACCCCCATGTAAAACCTATGCTGGTCACTCCAAGTGGTGAGAAAGAATAACCCTTAAGATATAGCCTTATAGGTTGGACAAGTGGTGGACCTTAACACCCAAATATTCTTAATATAATGACATAGAGTGAAAAAGTGGTGAATCTTGAGACCAAACCACTCATGCTACTAGCGTTAATAGGTTGGACAAGTGGTGGACCTTGAATGTAAACCCCCCATGTTTCAATAGAGTTAGCTTCGACAAATGGTAGAGGATCCTTCTCTCCATGTTTCAATGGAGCCTAGCTTGGACAAGTGGTGGACCTTTGTTTCTCTCTATGTTTCAATAGAGTTAGCTTGGACAAGTGGTGGACCTTGGAGCCAAACCCCCATGTAAAACATATCATGGACATTTCAAGTGGTGAGAAAGAATACCCTTTAAGATATACCCTTATAGGTTGGACAAGTGGTCGACCTTAACACCCAGATCTTCTTAACGTAATGACATAGAGTGGAAAAGTGGTGAATCTTGAGACCAAACCACTCATGCTACTAGAGATAATAGGTTGGACAAGTGGTGGACCTTGAATGTAAACTCCCCATGTACAAAATATCGTGGGTTTAAGGTATTTCAATGGATCTTAGCATCTTGGAGACATGGTGCAGCTTGCTTCTCTTCATGTTTCAATGGAGCCTATCTTGGACAAATGGTGGAGCATCCTTCTCTCCATGTTTCAATGGACCCTAGCTTAGACAAGTGGTGGACCTTTGCTTCTCTCTATGTTTCAATAGAGTTAGCTTGGACAAGTGGTGGAACTTGGAACCAAACCCCCATGTAAAACCTATCATGGTCATTCCAAGTGGTGAGAAAGAATACCCTTTAAGATATAGCCTTATAGGTTGGACAAGTGGTGGACCTTAACACCCAGATCTTCTTAATATAATGACATAGAGTGGAAAAGTGGTGAATCTTGACATCAAACCACTCATGCTACTAGTGATAATAGGTTGGACAAGTGGTGGACCTTGAATGTAAACCCCCCATGTACGAAATATCATGGGTTTAAGATATTTCAATGGAGCCTAGCATTTTGGAGACATGGTGCAGCTTGCTTCTCTTCATGTTTCAATCAAACCTGGCTTGGACAAATGGTGGAGCATCCTTCTCTCCATGTTTCAATGGAGCCTAGCTTGGACAAGTGGTGGACCTTTGATTCTCTCTATGTTTCAATAGAGTTAGCTTGGACAAGTGGTGGACCTTGGAACCATACCCCTATGTAAAACCCATCATGTGCATTCCAAGTGGTGGTAAATAATACCATTTAAGATATAGCCTTATAGGTTGGACAAGTGGTGGACCTTAACACCCAGATCTTCTTAATATAATGACATAGAGTGGAAAAGTGGTGAATCTTGAGACCAAACCACTCATGCTACTAGGGATAATAGGTTGGACAAGTGGTGGACCTTGAATTTAAACCCCACATATACAAAATATCATGGGTTTAAGGTATTTCAATGGAGCCTAGCATCTCAAAGACATGGTGCATCTTGCTTCTCTTCATGTTTCAATGGAGCCTATTTTGGACAAATGGTGGAGCATCCTTCTCTCCATGTTTCAATGGACCCTAGATTGGACAAGTGGTGGACCTTTGCTTCTCTCTATGTTTCAATATAGTTAGCCTATATTAGACAATTAGTAGACCTCGAATCTCTCCATGTTGTCTAGAGCTAAGCTTGGACAAGTGGTGGACCTTACTTCTCCCTTCCCTTAGTTTACTAGCTTAAATGATCACTATGTATACTTGCTTAGATCTAGCTTGAACAAGTGGTGGAACTTGTATTCACACAAACTTAATCCATTACAAAAAAGTATATGTTAAAATAACATTTGGTTTTTTTTGTTTCAGGAAAGATGGCTCCAAAAAAACAGGTTGCAAGGGTTGCTGTCTCAGTTGACTATACTTGCAATGATCTTAGGAAATGGTATTTGGACATACATGGTATAGAGGGTGCACAATTTCATAAGGTGCATCTATTTATTGCCAAAAAGGAGAATGACAGCTTGTTTGAAGATGTTGGACAAGTTGTGGAAGCATCTGTCTCTGTAGTTGATAGTCATCCAGAGGTGGAATGCATTGACATTCTAGTTCCAATGAATCTAGAATTTCAACTATCTCCAGGAGCATATGCATTGGAGCGCATGTCTAGAAACAAAGAAGAGACAATGTTTTCTCGAGGATGGAAGTTTGCAGAATCAAATCCAAATATCACAGCAGATCAACTTCAAAGCTCCATCATTGCCACACTACAACGAAAAAAGGTGAAAGCTTCACGACCACCATCCACAAAGAAGCAAGCAAAAGTGCAGAAAGTAGAAGCTAAGCGAACTAGTTCCATTTTGGATGTAGACAAGGCATCTTTGGCATCCTCATCAACAGAGGGTTCAATGTCAAAGATGAGAATTGTGGATCCAGATGTTTTAGAAGCTGAGGCCATGAAAGGACAAGAAAAAGATACAGGTGGAATGAATAAGTACATAAATTATTTTCCTTTCCAATATAGGGAATTTGATATCCCTATTCAAAATTGTTGGCTTGCTCCTGATCACTATAATGCACGTATTATGGATAAAAAACACGCTGAAAGTGTGTTATTTGGATTTTCACGGAGTACGACCAAGCCTGCAGCATGTGCATATTTGATGCCTGTTCGAAATGCAAAATCAAAGAAGGGGACTCCTTTGGCAGTAGAAGAGGTAGAGGAGCAAAAAATTAAAGATTATCATTATTGGATTCTTGATGGGCAGCATTCAATCTATGCTGCAAAAGTTTTGCTTCACAATGAACAAAACAACAAAGAGATCTTTGAAAGACTGATTAGCGTGTATAAATTTAGAAAGGCTCGCATTGTTGTGAATGCTCCTCCATTTGTTGCAACTGCTATATCTGCCATTGCAAATGAGGAGGCTCAGGCATTGTATGTCAAGCAACCTTACAGCCAAATATTGAGACATTTACGGAGTCAATGGATCTTCTCAGGACGACCACCAAAGGCAGCAAGTGGAATTGCAGAGGGACATGCATCTCGTGCCGGATGGGATGTAAGTTATTTTCTTTGTCTTTTTGATAGTGTTTAATTAACAAATCTTGCTCAATAGTTTAATTATTTCTCTATTTCTTTTTAGGCTTTTCTTCGATTGGCAAGAATGAGTGCAGCAGCAAGTTGGATTGCTAAACAGGCACACATGGTCACGTACTCTGATTTAGTTTATGATTGCTGGATAGAAATCATTGAAAATCTAGAAGAGGAGAATAAGAAACCCCCAACAACTGTATTTAGATACCTTTGTGGCCTTGAGGAATCAGAGGTAAAGACTATTCAAGAAGAGATTAGAGATGAGAAGATTTTACTGTCAAAGAGTGCAAAGGATGGTGATGCAACTGACATGTATGATCGAATCAAGCAGTTGAAGCAAGACAAATTGATTCAAGATGCACTTCTTGAAGGCTTCAACAATTTGAATGAGTCTTCACCATGTAAAGACTGGGAGGAGGTGGTCAAAATGTATAACATCAATGATGTTGTTTATAAAACAATTTTAATGCTATGCGAGGAATGGATCAGATCTAGTTTGACGCGTGGAACAAAGAAAATGGCTTTTCCAGATGGAGCAATAAAATACATGCAATGGGCAATTCACCTTCAAAAGGAGAAAACTGAGCCTAGAGATTTGCCATGGTCAATCTATGTGGTGAGCCTACAAATGGAAGGCAATCTCTACTTGATGCGCCACTTCAATAATAAAGTGCCTATTGGCTTATGTGTTTTAGATATGACAAAAAACGTTGGAGGCAATTTGAAGTGGAGTGAGGAGACATTTAACAATGCTTTGGATGGGATCTTGGCTATTGCTGGAGGGTCAACAGATCCTGGATTTGTCTTTCTTGCATTTGTGGATTTCACTAACTTCACAAAATTGCAATGTGCCTTTCACGCCATGGGAGATAATCTGAGCTACCATTGTTGTGGTGCATTGCATCACTTTCCATCAGCTCCTTGCAAAGGAGCAATTCAATTCCTAACAGTTATTGCCTTCTTGGGACAAGGCAATGCATTTGAAGACCTGAGAAGAAGATCAGAGGAACATCCCATGCCAATTGATTGTTCTCTTCTTCAAGTAGCAGATAACGATATGTCAGATTTGCAATATTTGGAGGCCAAAAAAAGAGCTTTGGTCAAGCACTACATTCGTACATATTGTTTTGAAGACCGCAAGCTTGTTGATGTTTTTGGTGATGGCTCCTTGGTTGCACAAGAAGGAATACAACAGAAAAAAGAAGTTATCTGCTTAATTGATAGTGTGGAGGAGGCAAAAAGCGTGGAGACCATGCTGCTAGACTTTGTTAAGTCTCATGAAGATATAGAAAAATGGGCTGGACTTCAACAATCCACTTCGCAATCAGGCGACATTGTGCCTGTTACAGAGGAGTGCTCTCCACAAAGAGAAGAAGAACAACAACAACACCATCCTCTGTCAATGGAGGACTTTTTGGAAATGGAGACACGTATGTTTTGAGTTTCTTGTGCATGTTAGTGTTTCTTGTTACTGATTTGATACTCTTAATGTTAGATTTTGCTTTATATAGTATTGATTGAGTTTGTATTTTTTATCTCAAGCATTCAAGGTTTGAATGTAAATAGTAAATTACTTGAGTTTTTGAATGGTGGATCTGTAGACTAAAACTAAAACATTTAATACTCACAAAGACTTAATTACTTAAGAGCTTGAACTCAATAAGTTTTGGACCTTTTATCAATACCCCCTTGATATGATACATTAGATCGTAGCATGGTTAAATGGTGATGCTTCATAAATTGAACCTAGCTTAGACAGGTGCTGGAGCCTAAATTTAAACTAACCTTGCTAGAAGGGAGCTTATGTTTGGACTTTGAGAATAGCATAAGTAATCAATTAGAGCATAGATTAGACATGTGGTGGTGGCCGGCCTTAGAGACCAAAATCTTAATGAGCTTGGAAAGGTATTTAAGTACTGCAATTTACTTAGTTTTAGTACTCATTAAATGCATAGCTTGACAAAAGGTGGACCTTACATGGATCCTAATTTCAAGAGGTGTGGTAGACCTTCAAAACAAGCTCATATAGCTTGGACATGTGGTAGACCTTGCATGAAGACTAGTTTAGACAAGTGTGGTACACCTTGTAACCAACACCCATTTGTTATATTAGCTTGGACAAGTGGTGGACCTTGCTTTTATGTTTCAATGGAGCATATTTTGGACAGGTGGTAGACCTTGTTTCTCTCCATGCTTCAATGGAGAGAAACTTTAGCTTGGACAAGTGGTGGACCTTGTTTTTATGTTTTAAAGGAGCATATTTCGGACAAGTGGTAGACATAGTTTCTCTCCATGGTTCAATGGAACCCACCTTAGACAAGTGAAGTACCTTGAAACCAAACCCCCATAATACAACCTACTAAATAGGTTGGAAAATTGGTGGGATATGAAACCATCCATGATAGAGCATAGTATAGGTGAAAACGTAGTGGTCCTTATATCAATTACCCATGCATAGCTTGGACAAGTGGTGGACCTTGATTCTCTCTATGTTTCAATGGATCCTATCTTGGACTAGAGATATATCTTACTTAGTTCCATGCTTCAATGGATTGTAGCTTGGATAAGGAGTGGAACTTCAAACAAAACTCCACAGCATAGCATATATTAACAATTCATGGGTTTTATAGAGATTGTCTTGCCTATTTTGGAGAGTTGGTACACCTTTATTCTCCATTCTTCAATGGATCTGAGGTTGGACAAGCGGAGCTGGAGAAGTGGTCAACCTTAAAATGAAACCTCCCATGCTACAACCCATCATAGATCGTATATGTAGTGGACCTTGAAACTCTTTTATGTCCCTAGCTTAGAGAAGCATTGCACTCTTGATTATCTCCATACATGAAGGCAAGGTTGGACAAGTGGTGGACCTTCAAACCAGAATCTCTATGCAATAATAGGCAAGTGGTGGAGCTTGTTTTCTCCATGTTCCAATGGAGCCTAGCTTAGACAAACAATGGAGCTTGCTTCTCTCCATGTTTCAATGGATCCTAGCTTAGAAAAGTGGTGGAGCTTTGCTTCTCTCCATGTTCCAATGGACCATAGCTTAGACAAGTGGTAGACCTTGAAAAACACCCCCGTATACAACATATTATGGGGTTTTCATGTTTCAATGGCTCCTAGCTTGGACAAATGGTAGAGCTTGCTTCTCTTTATGTTTCAATGGATCCAATCTTAGCCAAGGGGTGGACCTTGAAACAAGAATCCCCCCCCCCCCCCCATGTACAACGTATTATGGGTTTTGAAAGCACTGGGAGAAAATAATAGCTTTGATAAGTGGTGGACCTTGCTTCTCTCCATGCTTCAATGGAGCCGAGGTTGGACACATGTTGGAGAGAAGATGGTTGCCCATGAAATAAGACCATGCATGCTATAATCAATCATATGTTGTACACATGGTGGACCTTGCAATTGTTTTATATGCCTAACTTGGACAAGTGGAGGACCCTTGATTACCTCCAGATATCAACAACAAGCCAAGTTTGGACAAGTGTAGTACCACCAAACCAGAATCTATATGCTACAATAGAGTATAGGTAGGACACGCGATGAACCTTGATATCAAACCATCCATGCTACTAGAGATGATAGGTTTCACATGTGGTGGAACCTTGTATCAATGTTCTATGTGTAGTTTTTGACTAGTGATAGACCTTGAAACTAATCCCTCTAGGCTACAAGAAAAAAGAGATGGATGAGGAGGCTAGACTACTTTTGTTGCATCAATGCATCCCATGTTACCACATATACTATAGGGTTCTTGGATAAGTGTTGGATCTTGTGTCAATGCTCCATGTCTAGCTTGGACAAGTGGTGGACCTTGGTTCTCTCTATGCTTCAAATGGGCAATAGATTGGAGACACAGTGGCCTTTTTTTTCCAATGATTTTATTTTTTGGAAACCTTGGAGGCACCATGTAAGAGGCACTCTAAGTCTTCCATACAATGGACCTATTGGACTATAAAATAATGATATCTTTCTTTGATATTGTCATTATTTTATGCATAATATTTTCTTCTTTTTGCAGACACAAAGGAGTTAAGTGATATAAAAACTAGATGTATTTCACACTATGATTGGCATGAAGATCCTTTTGGGACACCAACTTTTCCTATTCCCAAAGATGTAATTTTCCATATTAACGGTGTGGATTTTGAAGTGCGACTTTCATGTATTGAAGGAGCTGGTTATGGGCTATTTGTGCATACTACCCTGGAAAGTGGTTTGACTATTCTAAACTATGGAGGGCATAAGTATAGATTTCAAGACTGGAAAAAGATATGCAAAATATTTCCAAGAGCTTATAAATATTCTCTTCTAGAGGATCCAAACATAGAAGAAGAGGAAGATCAATCATACATTATTGGTTGTGTAGAAGAAGGAAACGTGTCGGGCTATATAAATAGTTCTCACAGTACAAATGTCTGTCCCAACGTACGCTATACATTTGATCCAAATTTGCCACCTTGGCATAAATGCACCTCTTCACACATCAAGTCAGAAGAATATGGCCATGTATGCATTGAGACTATTTGTCAAGTTGAAGCAGGAGAAGAGTTGTTTGCTGACTATAACTTTACTTGACATTGTAAAGTATTGTACATGGATGGAAATCTCAAGTACATGCATCATTTTCATTTTTCATGGATGAAATCTCAAGTGAATATAACATTTGATTATTGTTTAGTTTATGCTCAACGAGAATCTAGAGTGCTCTTATGCTTTGTGTGTTGTCTAACATATTTGACTACCTTGGCCATAGAATCTTGATTCTACTCTAGATTTGTGATAAATCTTACCAAAATTTAATCAATGTCTAGGTTGGACAAGTGGTGGGGCTTCAAACATTACTGTCTTAAACAAGTGGAGTTATCTTACTTGAATAAGTGGTGGCCTTTGAATCCAAATCTAAGCCAAATCTCTAATTATTTTCTTGTAGTCTAGGTTGGACATTTGGTGGACCTTGTATCCATGTTTCCTCAACAAGGGTGGCTTTTAGTTTTCACTTTAAGTACTCATCTTTAATAAAGTGTAGGATGGAAAATGTTGAGTTAGTAGATTGTATTTTAGACAAGTGGTGTTTGGTGTACGAATGCTGAAAATGGTTGCAAGGATTCTAACAACGACTTTACCTTAAATAAATTTCTTACTAGGAGTTCTACATATAAATATGGTGAATAAAATTCTAGTGGTTTTGAGATACCATTTGTGTGTGTGTTTTCTTAGATTCACAAACTGGGATGGATAATGCTCCTATGGTTCAGTCAACAACTATAGAATCCATAGATTCTATGGTTTCTAAAGTGCCCAAGATGGATGATATTTCTATACTAGAGTCTAGTGTTGTGCAACTTGAGCAAGCTTCCAATAATGAGAACCAAGAAATCGATGCTTCAAAAATGCAACATACATCAAAAGAGACTGAAAAGTCCACTCACGAGCTATTGCCAATTGGTACTACGTCATCTAGCGTAGATGTTGAGAAATCCATGCTTACAATTATATTGGATTTAAATGGTCTATTGTTGAAACGTTCCCCTCAACCATCCTCACACCACAACTCAGTGCAAATGGATTCAAAAAGATATATTATACTCAGGCCAGGTTGCATCCAATTCTTGAAGACTATTTTACAAAGGTTTAATGTTGCAATTTGGTCGAAAGCTACTAGGAATAATGTGTATCAAACCGCTCAAACTCAAAAATTGTTTAGACCCGACAATCCAAACGTTGAGGCAATGTTCAAGCCTCTAGCAAAAATTGCCATGGGGTTTGAATGTGATCCACAAAGAGCAGTGCTTATTGATGACTCTCCTTACAAGGGATGTATTTCACTAGCAAACAATTGCATTTTTCCACCACAATTTGATGCTGAGAAGATGGTTGACAATATGCTATTGGAGGAGCTACTGCCATACTTGATTCAGCTTGATGAGAGAAGGGATGTGCGTGATTTAATTGCTTCTAATCGTTATGGACAACCTATAGTGACAAATGATAGTGAATACAAACAAATCATGGAGTATTGGAAGCAGAAAAATGATGTTTGGTCAGCTAAGGTGTTCTTTACAAGAAGAATACCACCTGCAAAAGGTGACAGAGATGAAACTATCATTGAAGATGCAAGTGACACAAGCCACCGCAATGAAATGAGAAGAGCCCAAATACAAGAGATCTTGGCAAAGGAGCGTACACCCATTGAAAGCATGAAGGCGTCACAATTGACCACTTTAGCTAGGCAATTGGGTTGTAACACAAAAGGAGTTTTGAAGGCAACCACAGCAAAGGCTTATATAAATAAGGTGAAAGCTGAGAACAATCTTCTAAGGCTGGATAGAAAGCAACCCTAAGGTACTAGTGACATGTCATATATTCTTGATACACATGCTTGAACACTCATGTGCATGGTATCTAACAAATCTTTCTTTTTATTCCTTCTTGCAGGATCTTACAAAGGATACTACTAGATGGAGCTCAATCAATAGAGATTTTGATATTTTTGCTCAAAATAATGAAGCAGTCACCTACATTTTTTGTTTATCAATTTCTTGAGAGAATTTATTTTAGTTTGTAATCATCAAATGAAATGAAAAGTATCCTTCTTATTAAGATTGTTGATCTTTTTCTTGTTCAAACCTTTCAATTGTGATTTATAGTTTTGTTAGCATGAGATTGTGCTTTTTTAGTTTGAAAAAAACTGTCAAAGATCCAAGTCTTTTTGGCTTTACTTAAGTTATTAATTGTGAAAGATCCAAGTCTTTTTGCTTTACTTAAGTTATTGATTGCCTATGTAATAGTCCTTAAAACAATATCGGATGGCTTTCTTGCTCCCATGTCTCACATTGGTCTTTAGGTAAGACAAGTGGTGACCTTGAAAGTATGGTCTCATATCTCGATCAAGTGAAGAGACATGAAGCTTAAATATCACTACTATGTTTCTAGTGTTAAACTCCATCGAGACAAAGACTAGATAGCCAAATTGCAGTCGAGTTTAAGTCAAAAATCCATTTGAGCTAAGGTAAAACTTATAGTGCCTCATTTTTCTAGGATTCTACCCCATCAAGGAAGTTAGAATCTAGCACAAACCAATTAAGACTCTTTTGGAGCCTAGATAGGACAATTCGTGGAACTTATGAAACTTATTATTGAGTTAGAGTCTAATTTAGATAAGCAAAAGATCTTCAAACCAGCACTTGACTTTCTTACTATTCAATATTCAAAGTCCCTTGAGGCTAACAAATTACATACCCACTTGTAACCTAACTAATGAGTAATTATATAGATCTAATCAAGTATATATAATGAGTCTTCAAACTAATAATCCAAGGGAAGAGAGTAGCAAGGTCCACTACTTGTCCAAGCTCAGCTCTAGACAACATAGAAAGATGCTAGTTCTACTAATTGTCTAATTATAGGCATGGAGAAATGATAGAAGGTTGACCACTTGTCCAACCTATCATCTCTAGTAAGATGGGAGGTTTGGCCTTAAGATTCACCATGTAACCAACCTATACATCATTGTATTATGAAGAGTAAAAAAGCAAAGCTCCACCACTTGTCCAAGCTAGTTCTAAAATCCACATGGAGATAAGCAAGCTCCACCATTTGTCGAATCTCTCTTCCATTAAAACATGAAAAAACTCATCTATGTTGTACAGGGGGACTTTTTTCCAAGGTCCACCACTTGTCCAAGCTAGGATCCCTAGTAGCACGAGTGGTTTGGTCTCAAGATACACCACTTGTAGACTCTATGTCATTATATTAAGAAGAACTATGTATTAAGGTCCACCACTTGTCCAACCTATAAGGTTATATCTTAAATGGTATCCTTTCTCACCACTTGAAATGCCCATGATATGTTTTACACGGGGGTTTCATTCCAAGGTCCACCACTTGTCCAAGCTAACTCTATTCAAACATAGAGACAAGCAAAGGTCCACCACTTGTCCAAGCTAACTCTATTCAAACATAGAGAGAAGCAAAGGTTCACCACTTGTCAAAGCTAGGCTCCGTTGAAGTATGGAGAGAAGTAACCTCCATCATTTTTCCAAGATAGGTGCCATTCAAACATGGAAAGAATCAAGATCTACCATGTCTCCAGATTCTAGGCTCCATTGAAACACCCTAAAACCATGATATTTTGTACATGGGGTGTTTACATTCAAGGTCTACCACTTCTCTAACGTATTATACCTAGTAGCATGAGTGATTTGGTCTTAAGATTCACCACTTATCCACTCTATGTCATTATATTAAGAATAACTGGGTGTTAAGGTCCACCACTTGTCCAACCTATAAGGGTATATCTTAAATGGTATCCTTCACCACTTGTCAAGGTCCATCACCACTTTTCCAACCTATAAGGTTATATCTTGAATGATATTTTTCCTCATCACTTGTAATGTCCATGCTATGTTTTACAAAGGGGTTTTGTTCCAAGACCCACCACTTGTCCAAGCTAACTCCATTAAAACATAGAGAGGAGCAAAGGTCCACCACTTGTCCAAGATAGGCTCCATTGAAACATGGAGAGAAGGATGATCCACCATTTCTCCAAGATAGGTTCCATTGAAACATTGAGAGAAGCAATCTCCACCATGTCTCCAAGCTAGGCTCCATTGAAATACCCTAAACCCATAATTTTGTACATGAGGGGTTTACATTCAAGGTCCACCACTTGTCCAACCTATTATCCCTAGTAGCAACTGTGGTTTGGTCTCAAGATTCACCACTTGTACACTCTATGTCATTATATTAAGAAGAAATATGTGTTAAAGTCCACCACTTGTCCATCCTATAAGGTTATATTTTAAATAGTATCCTTTCTCACCACTTGAAATGCCCATGATATGTTTTACATGGGGGTTTCATTCCAAGGTCCACCACTTGTCCAAGCTAACTCTATTAAAACATATAGAGAAAGAAAGGTCCACCACTTGTCCAAGCTAGGCTCATTGAAACATGGAGAGAAGGAACCTCCACTGTTTCTCCTAGATAGGCTCCATTGGAACATGGAGAGAAATAAGCTCCACCATGTCTCCAAGTTGCTAGGCTCCATTGAAATACCCAATACCCATAATTTTTTGTACATGGGGGGTTTACATTCAAGGTTCACCACTTGTCCAACCTATTATCCCTAGTAGGTTTGGTCTCATGATTCACCACTTGTCCACTCTATGTCATTATATTAAGAGGAATTAGGTGTTAAGGTCCACCACTTGTCCAACCTATAATGTTATAGCTTGAATGGTATTTTTTCTCACCACTTGTAATGCCCATGACATGATTTACATGGGGGTTTTGTTCCAAGGTACACCACTTGTCCAAGATAAATCTATTGAAACATAGAGAGAAACAAAGGTCCACCACTTTTCCAAGCTAGGCTGCATTGAAACATAGACCTTAATACCAAATTATTTCTAGTAGCATGAGTGATATTTTGTACATGGGGCGTTTACATTCAAGGTCCACCACTTGTCCAACCTATTTCCCTAGTAGGTTTGGTCCCAATTTCACCACTTATCCACTCTATGTCATTATATTAAGAATAATTGGGTGTTAAGGTCCACCACTTGTCCAACCTATAAGGTTATATATTGAATGGTATTTTTTCTCACCACTTGTAATGCCCATGATATGTTTTACATGGGGTTTTTGTTCCAAGGTCCACCACTTTTCCAAGATAACTCTATTCAAACATAGAGAGAAACAAAGGTCCACCACTTGTCCAAGCTAGGCTCCATTGAAACATGGAGAGAATGATGCTGCACCATTTATCCAAGATAGGCTGCATTGAAACATGGAGAGAAGCAAGCTTTACCATGTTTCCAAGCTAGGCTCCATTGAAACACTCTAGGGGGTTTTATTTCAAGGCCCACCACTTGTTTAACCTATTATCCCTAGTAGCATGAGTGGTTTGGTTTCAAGATTCACCACTTGTACACTCCATGTCATTATATTGTGTTAAGGTCCACCACTTGTCCAACCTATAAGGTTATATCTTAAATGGTATCCTTTCTCGCCACTTGAAATGCCCATGATATGTTTTACATGGGAGTTTCATTCCAAGATCCACCACTTGTCCAAGCTAACCATATTCAAACATAGAGAGAAACAAAGGTCCACGACTTGTCCAAGCTAGGCTCCATTGAAACATGGAGAGAAGGAACCTCCACCATTTCTCCTAGATAGGCTCCATTAAAACATGGAGAGAAGTAAGTTCCACCATGTCTCCAAGATGCTAGGCTCCATTGAAATACGCAAAACCCATGATATTTTGTACATGGGTGATTTACATTCAAGGTCAACCATTTCTCCAACCTATTATCCCTAGTAGGTTTGGTCTCACAATTCACCACTTTTCCACTATATGTCATTATAATAAGAGGAATTGGGTGCTAAGGTCCACCACTTGTCCAGCCTATAAGGTTATACCTTGAATGGTATTTTTTCTCACCACTTGTAATGCCCATGACATGCTTTACATGGGGGTTTTGTTCCAAGGTTCACCACTTGTCCAAGCAAATTCTATTGAAACATAGAGAGAAACAAAGGTCCACCACTTTTCGAAGCTAGGCTCCATTGAAACATGGACCTTAATACCAAATTATTCCTAGTAGCATGAGTAATATTTTGTACATGGGGGGTTTGCATTCAAGGTCCACCACTTGTCCAACGTACTTTTCCTAGTAGGTTTGGTCGCAAGATTCACCACTTGTCCACTCTATGTCATTATATTAATAATAATTGGGTGTTAAGGTCCACCACTTTTCCAACCTATAAGGTTATATATTGAATGGTATTTTTTCTCACCACTTGTAATGTCCATGATATGTTTTACATGGGGATTTTGTTCCAAGGTCCACCACTTGTCCAAGCTAAATCTGTTCAAACATAGAGAGAAACAAACGTGCACCACTTGTCCAAGGTAGGCTCCATTGAAACATGGAGAGAATGATGCTCCACCATTTATCCAAGATAGAGTCCATTGAAATACCCAAAACCCCTGATACTTTGTACATGGGGGGTTTACATTCAAGGTCCACCACTTGTCCAACCTATTATCCCTAGTAGCATGAGTGGCTTGGTCTCAGGATTCACCACTTGTCCACTCTATAAATCAGTATAGTGATTCTGAGACAAATTATGTCCTTGGTGTGTACTTGTCAACACAAAAGCATTGAATAAATATGGCTATAAGATGCTTTTTTTATTCTAGTGTGTATCTTTCAACATTTGTATAATTTGATATAGTCTTTTTTTTTTTTTTTAAAGGTGTGTCAATTTTATGAACACTTGAATGGAGTGCACCCTACTCTAAGGGGACTTCAATGTACTATTGGAGTGCATCCTATTGTAAGGGGACTCTGATGTATTGCTAGAGTGCACCCAAATTTTTGGGGACTCATTTTTTATTTGATTGGGGCCTATGTTGGGTCATATAGTAAAAGAAATTCATTTTTTGTCAATTCATATCGAGGTTGCATTTATTTGGAACTATGAAAGAATTGATGTTTGATGTCAAAATAAAACTTGTAAGTGTGGATCAGAGAATTCATGGACTTTAAATATGTGAGAGGGATCTTTTTCTTGGGCACAAATGTTTGCTTCAAGAATTTTGTCATTACATACTTTATGTGAAAGAGTTTTAGAACCTAAAAGACTTTGAAAACAAAACTATGGAATCTAAGTGCATGTATTCTTGAATGGCTTGAAAGTTGATGTATACATGCATGTCGCCTTGATGAAGATTTAGATCTGACAAGATGGAAAGATATAATTCTTGGACGTTACCTTTGTCAATTTGGTAATAACATATTTAACTTTCTTTTAATATGGGTGGAAAATATATTATTATGTGCATTTGGAACCTAATTGCTTGACCTTCAAACCAAGATTCCTATGTTATTTTTTCATATACTTTTTTGTACTGAATTAAGATTGTGGATGCAAGGTCCACCACTTGTTCAAGCTAGATCTAAGAAAGTATATATACTGAGTCTTCAAACTAGTAAACCAAGGGAAGAGAGAAGCAGGGTCCATCACTTGTCCAAGCTCATCTCTAGACAACATAGAGAGATGTTATGTCTACTAATTGTCCAATATAGTCATGGAGAAATGATAGAAGGTTGATCCACTTGTCCAACCTATCATCTCTAGTAAAATGGGAGGTTTGGCCTTAAGATTCACCATGTAACCAACATATACTTCATTGTATTATGAAGAGTAGAAAAGAAAAGCTCCACCACTTGTCTAAGGTAGTTCCAAAATCAACATGGAGAGAAGAAAGCTTCACCATTTGTCCAAGATAGGTTCCATTAAAACATGGAAAACCTCATATATGTTGTACATGGAAGCTTTTTTCCAAGGTCCACCACTTGTCCAAGCTAGGATCCATTAAAACATGGATAGAAACAAGGCTCCACAACTCGTCCAACCTTTATAGCTGCGAAGTGTACCGGTTGTCTAAACTAGGCATGGGAAAATAATAGAAGGTCCACCACTTATCCAATATATTATCTCTAATAGCATGGGAGGTTTGGTCTCAAGATTTAGGAATTGGCTGACCTGTATTTCATTGTATTATGATGAATTTGGTTTTAAAGTCAACTACTTATCCAAGCTATAAGTTTATATCTTGAATGGTATTCCTTCCCATCACTTAGAAAACCAATGATATGTTGTACATGGGAGGGTTTGTTACAAGGTCCACCACTTGTCCAAGCTAGTTTCATTGAAACATGGATGAAGACAAGCTCCACCATTTGTTAAAGCTAGACTCCATTGAAATCTAGAAAATCCATTCTATGTTGTACATGGGGTTTTTGTTTTAAGGTCCAACACTTGTCCAAGCTAAGATCCATTGAAACATGGAGTAGAGAAACACTCCACCACTTGTCCAAGCTAGGCAACATTGATAGTAGTTGGTTTATTTTGAAGATCCACCACGTGTCTAAGCTAACTCTATTGAAACATAGAGAGAAGCAAAGGTCCACCAACTGTTCAAGCTAGGCTCCATTGAAACATGGACAGAAGCAAGCTCCACCATTTCTCCAAGATAGACTCCATTGAAACATGGAGAGAATCAAAGGTCCACCATTTCTCCAAGCCAAGATCTAGTTGTCCAACCTATAAGGTTATATCTTAAATGGTAATCTTTCTAATCACTTGGAATACCCATGATATGTTTTACATGGGGGTTTTGTTCCAAGATCACCACTTGTCCAAGCTAACTCTATTGAAACATAGAGAGAAGCAAAGGTCCACCACTTCTCCAAGCTAGTCTCCATTGAAACAAGGAGAGAAGCAAGCTCCATCATTTCTCCAAGATAGGCTAGCATGGATAAGTGCACCTTGAAACCAACCTTCCTATGAGGCAATAGAGCATATGCTACATATTTTATGTATGCCCCATGCCTCAAATTAAGAAGTTATAGATTAGAAGTGGACCTTGCTTAAATTTCACATGCAATAAATTAAGGAAAAATAGCCAAGTGGATTGTATTCCTCAATGGATCCTTGCTTTCACAAGTTGTGAACCTTGAGTCACTTTTACATTAACTTGGACAAGTGGTGGACCTAGAAACCAAGCTCTCCATGTTGAGATAAGTTGTAGGTAGGACAGTAGAACATAGACAACGATAATGGATGCAATATACTCCTCTCCTAATAATCCAATTGATTGAAACCATGATATTTTAGTTGTTTTCATTGTGTATTGTATGTGCATAAAGTGGAATGAGACCTTAAGAAAACTCAAATTTTTGACAAATCTCTATATTTTATACATGATATATTGAAAGTTGTCCAACCTGGGAATTGGGATTTTCCCACTTTACCTAATATGGTCTTTGCCCTTAGTGACCAAAAAGTAACATTTGTTAGGATTGAGTTTTAGCCGTGCCTCTCTGCACCTGAGGAAGACAGCAGAGAGCTGAGCGAGGTGCTCCTCTAGATTTTCCACTGAGGTTGAACATTGGGCACCTGAGAAGGTCAAAAAATCGTCCATGAAGATGCGAAGATGACCGGTAAGTAAAGGAAAGAATATAAGATATACTGCTCAATTGAAGGAAGGTGGAATGTTTTTCAACCCAAACGATATCCTAGTGTAGATAAAAATACCCCTGGGAGTCACAAAGGCCGTTTTAAGCTGATCACGTGGATGGATGTCCAATTGATTATATCCACTGAACCCATCCATGAAACTGTACCATATATGCCCTACTACATCTTCGAGCACACGCTTAGTGAAAGGTGTGGGGAAACCATTTGGGATAGTTACCTTGTTCGGAGCGCGGTAATCTACGCACGCACGGATTTTATTGGACTGCTTCTTGGGCGCTATCACCATGGGTGATAACCACTCAGAGTGCTCCACAGGTATAATGGAGCTCTGACTTGACAGGCTCTGCATACTTTGGGTTGAGATTGTAAGCTCGGCCTCTGTGATAGGCTTAGCCCCTTCAACCAGAGGGATAGTGTGGAGACCCAATTTTGGTGGGATCCCTTCCAAATCCTTGTAGGACCAAGCAAAAACATCCTTAAAAGAGTGTATAAAAGAATCTACTCGATCAAGTAATGCGGGATGCTCCCATAACCAAGCTGCTAAGAGGACTTACTGAGGGTTGTCAGGGTCGCCCAGGTTGACTTTTTTGACCGGGTCAGGAGGTGTAATTGTGGAGGGTACTTTAGAAGTTGAGAAGTGAGATGCCTCTTGGAGATTCGAGACATCATGTGCTGGTGTTTGATCGATTGGAAACTCCGCATACTCTTTTTGTAGCCATCGTGGTGGAAGCTCCTTGAAGGGTAAATCTTCAGACACAGACATAACAGAGTGCTTTTGAGGGGGCGGGGCGTCCGACCTGGGAGATGTTAGAGGAAGGGGGGAATCATTGTCGAGTTCATGCAGAGGATATTTCTTCCCCCTTCGGTGATGTGTTATAGGTTCCCCGAGGCTGACGGCTTTTATCATAGGAACATTTGAATCATGAGAATCAGGGACTAACACACTTACTTCTTCGAGTGGTACACTGTCTGCTGTAGGACTACTGTCTGCTGTAGGACTTGGGACATTTGTCATAATAATCAATATCTAATTCTCCTAAATGATTTTCTCATATTAAACTGATCATTTAATGTGGGGAAGTGCCAAGGGAGAAAAAGCTAGAATATTGGTTAAGTTAGCAGACCGGCCACAGTAGGGATCCAAAGGAGGGAAAATAGGGATCCAAAGGGGGGGCCATCTGCAAAAGAGCCATGTGAAACAATGGGCCAAAAAGACCCTAAGGTTCAGCCCATTAAGACTTCCAAAATGCTAAGGTTCCAAAATTCAAAGGTTGTGTCCAAAGGTCAACCCTAGGGAAAATTGGATGCTTAGTGTGTGCCCAAAAAGTCTTTCTGCATCCCTACATGGGAGGGGGCGAGCCCCAAAGCTAGGGGATGAGAGAGAAAGCCACACACACACACACAGGCTCCCTTTACACAAAGGGAATGAGGGACACATGTCAGCTCCCTAGGCCAGATGCCCACAAGGTGTGCCCAATTCCTATTGGAAGACCCTTGAAGTGGACCAATGAGAATTAAGCTAGAGTAAATCTAGTTTAATTAATTTAAAAACATTTAATAAAAGAAACCAATGAGAATTAAGTCTCCTAGAAGACTATTGGGCAGTCTCCCAAGGGGTCCAATGAGCATTCAGGAGCCCCATGGCTTGCCTGATTCCTATTGGCCAGGAGGCAAAGGGGTCCAATGAGAGTTTAGTTTAATTATTTAATTACCTAAAGCTCTCACAAAAGGGGAAAGGGGGACACATGTCAGAAGGCTATCACTTATGCTGCTTAATTCCTATTGGCTTGACCTGGGGAGGTCCAATGAGGCAAAAGCCAGACCTAGTTAGCAGCTAGGGCTCGCCCAAGAGACAGGGGGGGCTGATTTTTGCTTGGCATTGACACACACACACTCACACTTGACCATGTGTGAAGGAAGAATACTCTATCTCCTCCCAAGCTTTAATGGAGAGCTCATCACCTACTCCAAGCTTGTGAGATAGAAGCCTACATCAACACTCTCTTGGCATGTGGATGCAAATCCAACCAAGAGCCAAGCTTCAATGCATGCTCATCTTCTCTACCAAGCTAATTACTAAGCTAAGCTATGCTAATATGAGTGATTATGTGAGGAGATGTACTTCTTTCTCGTAAGATACTTCTTTTTCCTCTCAATCTACTCTCATACCCTGCTAGCTCTCACCATCTTCGAAGGTGTGTGAGGTCTTGGGTCTGAGAACGGGGATAATTCAAGTTGTGTTTGATTAAGTGTTTTGCTTGGTGTATGAAGCTTCCATCTTCATTGCACTAGCTAGTCTTGAAGGAACACAAAGAATTGTATTGTACAATGTCTCTTTTGATGGGAGAAACCATAATACAAAGCCTTTTGGAGGGGGGACCGGCTCCATGCAAATCCGGTCCTCAACTGTTGTCAATAGCTTAATTGCTCTCTCTTTTGAAAGTATTGTCGATGCTATCTAACTAGGTGTTATGCTTTTTGTTGCTCTCTCCACCCAAGCACTCTTGTAATTCTCATTAGGAATCTATTCTAATGAAATGCCCACTATGTTCATGCTAATTTCCGCTACACATAAGATTTTAGGCCATTAAATGTTACATTGGTATCAGAGCTCAAGGTTTCTCTTTTCTTGCTCAAGAAGGGACGTCCTCAAGCTAGCTACAAATGGTTGGTATTATTAATTGCCTGTGAGTAAGTAGAATAGGGATTTTTCAGCCTTGCAGTGCGCCTGCCTTTGTGCAGTTAACGGGGTATCACCGTCGAGAGCTATGGTCTTAATAGTGGAGTCCTACGGGGCTTGCCTATGGCTTAACCACTATTGAGCTATTAGAAGCTTGACAGGAGCCGGTGCTGTTTTGGTGTCGAAAGACCCTCTCTTCTATTCCTTGCAATTAATGGTATTCGAGCCGCGGGTACAGTAGCTTGAGTGCTTTTTCTAAAGGGGTAAAGAGGAGTAGCAACTAGGGCTTGAAGTGCCAAAGTACACCTAAAAAGTTTACACCTAAAAGTTGTTAGAATGGCTGACAATAGTAAAGAGAGTGAAATTAATGTTGATAACTTTGATTTTGCTCATGAGCAAGCTACTAATGATGCTTCAATGCTTGTTAACTATCTTGTTTCTAGGCTTCAACAAGCCATGGGCAATCCATCTCTCCAAAGTGAAGTGCAACGGCAGCTCCGTGCTCACGGGATTCTCCAAGCTCATCACCATGACGAGAGAACACCTAGGAAGCCTCCTTGTGAGACTACCAAAAGAGGTCTCTCTCCGATTCGGGAAGAAGAAGAGAATCCATATGAAGGGCTCAAGAACTTACTTCTTGATGATGCATCTCCTTCCCAAAGGAGAACTCAAGAGCCTCCACCGAAGGAACGAGAAAGAAGCGAGTCTCCCGTCACCTCGGCGGAGATGGCTCCACGAAGATGGCGGGCTAAACGCTCTCCATCACCACCAAAGCGGAGAAGACCATTACACTCTTCTCCACGCCATAATTCAAAGAGGGATGATAAAAAGCAAGAGAAGAAAAAGGCGAGAAAGAGGACACCCTCTTCTCCATCTTCTTCATCCTCTTCCTCTTATGAAAGCTATGGTGAAGATGACAAAGATCAAGACAAGAAAAAGGCGAGAAAGAGGTCACCCTCTTCTCCACCTTCTTCAAATTCTTCATCTTCTGAAGAAAGTGATGGTGCAACTTTTGAACCATCAAAAAGAAGAGGCCATAGGAAATCCTATGCCGCATGGAAGAGGTCGTCCAAGCTGAAGAAATTCAAAGAGGGAGGGAAGAGCATCTCTTTCCTTACCTATGATGGCACCTTCGGTGCTACAGACAAAGTTTTGGCCTTTATCCAGCAATTCGATGCGGCGTTTGGAGATGAGGGCTTCACGGAGTCCTCTAAGCTACGCCATGTAGCTATGCACTTTCAAAAGTCCGCCAGACAATGGTGGTCTAGCCTACGAGCCAACGGTGAAGCTCCACGAACATGGAAGGCTTTAAGAGCTTCCATTATGAAGCAGTTTTTGGCCACCGATGCCAAAGATAAAGTACTCACCGAATGGCGAAGCTTAAAGCTCTCTCCCAATGAATCCATCCACAAATATGTAGACAAGTTTTGGGACCTACAACTCAAAGCCACTGTCTTCAAAAAGTTGGATTTTGGAGAGCAAAAGCAACAATTTTGTGCGGGCTTAACCGAAGAAATGGCGGAGTATGTCAACTCCCAAAGGCCACGTACCATATCGGCGGTAATACACCATACTATGGTGGCCTCGCGAATCAATTTCCAAACGGGGGGTAAAAGAAATAATAAGCCCCCGGAAAACAAGGGTTCCAATGAGCCTAAGGGGAAGGACAATGTCCAAAAGTCTCCTAAGGGCAATTCCAACAAAGCTAAAGAGAAGGGAGTTTACAAAGGAAAGAATAAACTCTCTCCTGAAGAGCTTGAGCGTTATCGTAAAGATAACCGGTGTTTCAAGTGCGGCGAACAAGGGCATGCGTACTGCGCTTGTCCCCAAAAGAACAACCGCCAAGATCCTCCTAGAGCTTCTTTGGTTGAAATCCAAGAGGAGGAGATTCATCAAACTCACCACAAAGGATCTCCTCTATGCCATGCTTGGGGAAAGGTAAGAGAACATGATGCTTTTATTCTCTTTGACCCTGGTTCTACTCACAATTTCATATCTATGGAGTTAGCCACCAAGCTAGGCATACAATCCTACGAGATGGGAGATATCCTACCCGCAGACAGTGCCTTCAAGGGGCAAGAAGCTTCAGTCACTCCCTTAATCGGGAAATTGAGGCTTCATGTCCAAGGCTATGTGGACAAAGAGGACTTCTTTATCTCTCCTCTCAAGCATGAGGATGTAATCCTAGGGGCACCATGGTTTGACCGCCTGGCTGCCCATGTTAAATTTCCTGAAAGGAGAATCTCCTTTAAGTTCAGGGAAAAGGACATGTATATAGATGCTAGGGAGATGGGTAACACCATCCCCATTGTACATACACCAGCTTTCAACAAGTCAATAAAGAGCTCTATTTCCGTGTACATGATTTTTGTTAAAGATTCTCAAAATGAACCTAATGCTTTAGCAAAAGAAAATAAAAGCAACCAAAAGGAATTAGAGTTATCCAATTTTCTCAAGGGGTTTCAAGATGTCTTTATTGACGACATCCCTTGTGAGCTACCTCCTAAACGAGGTAATGACGACCATGCAATTGAACTTCTTCCAGGAAGTTCACCGCCTAACAAACCTCCTTATAGAGTTTCTCAAGCTCAACAAGAGGAGATTATGCGGCAAGTGCATGAGTTAGTTGAGAAGGGCATGGTTAGGCCTAGCTCATCTCCATTTTGCTCACCTGTGCTATTAGTGCAAAAGAAAGACGGCACATATCGTATGTGTGTTGACTATAGAGCACTAAATAGGATCACTATCAAGAATAGGTTTCCCGTTCCACGGGTAGAAGACCTATTTGATAAGCTACAAGGATCGACCTACTTCAGTAGGATTGACCTAAAAAGTGGCTATCATCAAATAAGGATAGTTGATCAAGACATTGTAAAGACCGCATTTCGTACTACATTTGGTCTTTACGAATACATTGTCATGCCTTTTGGCTTGACTAATGCACCGGCCACATTTAACCGCTTGATGGAGAAGTTGTTCAGGCCTCATCGAACCTTCACTGGAGTGTTCTTTGATGATATTATCATCTACTCTAATTCATTGGAGGAACACAAGCAACACCTCCAGGTAATATTTCAAGTTTTAAGAGAGAATAAACTTTATGTTAATCGAAAGAAAAGTGAATTTTTCTTGCAAGAGATTCAATATTTAGGTCACATTATCTCTCAAGATGGAATCCAAATGGATCCATCCAAGTTAGAGGTAATAAAAGGATGGCCTAAACCAAGGAATCTTCATGAACTAAGAAGCTTTATAGGTATGTGTGCATACTATAGACGCTTCATAGAAAAGTTCTCACAAATTGCGGGACCATTACATGACCTAACAAAGAAAAATGTTAGGTATACGTGGTCTGCTAAAGAGAACAATGCTTTCGAAAAGCTTAAAGAAAAGCTTATCTCTCAACCTGTGCTTACACTACGGGATCTCTCAAAACCATTTGAGGTCCAATGTGATGCTTGTGGTGATTGCCTTGGGGCTGTTCTGCTCCAAGAAGGGCACGCCATAGGCTATGAGAGTCGAAGGCTCGACCCTGTTGAGCAAGCTCTAGGCATATACGAAAAAGAACTCCTTGCAGTTCTACATGCCTTAGACTCATGAAAGCACTATTTATTGGGGACTCCTTTCATTCTGCGAACGGATCACCAAAGTCTTAAGTACTTCATGACGCAGACCAAGCTTTCCGACAAACAAATGAGGTGGGCAAATTTCCTTTCGCAATTTCATTTTCATATTGCTCACATTGCTGGCAAGCATAATCAAGTAGCCGATGCACTCTCAAGACGACCGAGAGTGAATGCGGTTTCCATAGCAACTCACAATGATCTATCTTCAATGATAGATGAGTATGCTATTGATCCCGATTTTAGAGATGTGATTTCAGCCCTTGCATTAGGGAAGAAAGAAGAACCATTTACTTTACAAGATGGTTATCTTCTCTATGGCAATAGACTATGCGTTACTAACTCACTACGTGAGAAAGTAATGTATGAATCTCATGCTCCCCCATATGCGGGGCATAGAGGGATTCAGTCTACCCTAAAGGGAATTGAAACATATTTCTATTGGCCTACCATGAAAGTGAACATACACGAGTATGTTTCCAAATGTGTGGTATGTCAAAAGACAAAATTTGATAGAGGGAAGCAACTTGGATTGCTTCAACCCTTGCCAATCCCTAATTCACCGTGGGAGAGCATATCCATGGATTTTATCTTTGGATTGCCTAAGTCTATCCATGGGAATACGGGAATATGGACGATAGTAGACAGGTTCAGTAAACAAGCTCATTTTATACCTGTCAAAAAGACTATCAAAGCCCATCAAATGGCAACCCTCTTCATTTCACAAATTTTCAAGTACCATGGCTTGCCAATGTCCATAGTGTCGGATAGAGATCCTAGAATGACCAGTAATTTCTGGAAGGGTCTCTTTGAGAATTTAGGAACAAGGCTAAACTTCTCTTCGGCCTATCATCCACAAACTGATGGCCAAAGTGAAATAGCTAACCTAACCATTCTTGATCTACTAAAAGCCTATGTAACGGAAGTAGATCAAAGATCCCAATGGGAGAAGTACTTACCCTTAGTAGAGTATGCTTACAATAACACTGTACATACTTCCACAGGAAAAGCACCTTTCGAGGTAATTGAGGGAAGATCAAAAAGTCCCTTGCTACTTAAGGTACATGGGAAGATCTTCGCTGCAGATGAGTATAGCCGAGACCTACAGGAATCTTTCCAAAAGATTAAGGATGCTATCTCTATCTCACAGCAAAGGCAAAAGGCTGCTGCTGACAAGCACAGAAGAGCCCAAGCCTTTAAAGAAAACGATTGGGTCTTGTTAAAGTTTCCCAAGGCTCGATTAAGGCACACGACGGGCAAGAATCCTACGGGCCACCAAAAGTACTATGCTAAACTAGCAAAAAGGTATTATGGTCCCTTCCAGATTCTTAGGCCAATCAATGAGATGGCCTATCAACTTAAGTTGCCCAATCATTGGCTCATACACAATGCTTTTCATGTGAGCCTCTTAAAGCCTTACAAAGGAGAGCCACCTCAAGAACCAACTATTGAAGACCCACCGGAGATCGAGGACCACGAGGAGGTGCTGCAGCCCGAGTCCATTCTCCGACATGAAGACAAGGTATTAAGAGGCGGTAAGACTATCCGACGATATCTTATTAAGTTTAAGAATTATCCTTTTGAAGATGCTAGATGGATGCAAGGCATACAATTAAAGGATAACCTAAACCTTGTCAATGCTTACAATGCTTCCCAAGAGTAAGCAAATGTACAAAATGTTAAAAATGAACAAAAATTTTTTGTCTTATAAGACTCTCTTTTTCTTGATTCGTGCACAAAAATGAAGTAGTATGCATGCTTAGATCAAGTTTGTGGAGACGACGTCTCCCAAACACCAAAGTAGAGCTTGTCACTCTACTATGGAAGACTGATAGGACTAATGTGCAGACATGCTTGCGGCAGCCTCAGGCTCTCAAGGGCCAAATGGACTAGTCATCCATTATGGAATGATGTCGTAGGGCAACATAGGGATCCTCTACCCGCTAAGAAAAGGACTCATGCATATGCTTTATCTTCTCTACACCATAGTCGAGGACGACTATGATTTCAAGAGAGAGGTAATGTCATAATAATCAATATCTAATTCTCCTAAATGATTTTCTCATATTAAACTGATCATTTAATGTGGGGAAGTGCCAAGGGAGAAAAAGCTAGAATATTGGTTAAGTTAGCAGACCGGCCACAGTAGGGATCCAAAGGAGGGAAAATAGGGATCCAAAGGGGGGGCCATCTGCAAAAGAGCCATGTGAAACAATGGGCCAAAAAGACCCTAAGGTTCAGCCCATTAAGACTTCCAAAATGCTAAGGTTCCAAAATTCAAAGGTTGTGTCCAAAGGTCAACCCTAGGGAAAATTGGATGCTTAGTGTGTGCCCAAAAAGTCTTTCTGCATCCCTACATGGGAGGGGGCGAGCCCCAAAGCTAGGGGATGAGAGAGAAAGCCACACACACACACACAGGCTCCCTTTACACAAAGGGAATGAGGGACACATGTCAGCTCCCTAGGCCAGATGCCCACAAGGTGTGCCCAATTCCTATTGGAAGACCCTTGAAGTGGACCAATGAGAATTAAGCTAGAGTAAATCTAGTTTAATTAATTTAAAAACATTTAATAAAAGAAACCAATGAGAATTAAGTCTCCTAGAAGACTATTGGGCAGTCTCCCAAGGGGTCCAATGAGCATTCAGGAGCCCCATGGCTTGCCTGATTCCTATTGGCCAGGAGGCAAAGGGGTCCAATGAGAGTTTAGTTTAATTATTTAATTACCTAAAGCTCTCACAAAAGGGGAAAGGGGGACACATGTCAGAAGGCTATCACTTATGCTGCTTAATTCCTATTGGCTTGACCTGGGGAGGTCCAATGAGGCAAAAGCCAGACCTAATTAGCAGCTAGGGCTCGCCCAAGAGAGAGGGGGGGCTGATTTTTTCTTGGCATTGACACACACACACTCACACTTGACCATGTGTGAAGGAAGAATACTCTATCTCCTCCCAAGCTTTAATGGAGAGCTCATCACCTACTCCAAGCTTGTGAGATAGAAGCCTACATCAACACTCTCTTGGCATGTGGATGCAAATCCAACCAAGAGCCAAGCTTCAATGCATGCTCATCTTCTCTACCAAGCTAATTACTAAGCTAAGCTATGCTAATATGAGTGATTATGTGAGGAGATGTACTTCTTTCTCGTAAGATACTTCTTTTTCCTCTCAATCTACTCTCATACCCTGCTAGCTCTCACCATCTTCGAAGGTGTGTGAGGTCTTGGGTCTGAGAACGGGGATAATTCAAGTTGTGTTTGATTAAGTGTTTTGCTTGGTGTATGAAGCTTCCATCTTCATTGCACTAGCTAGTCTTGAAGGAACACAAAGAATTGTATTGTACAATGTCTCTTTTGATGGGAGAAACCATAATACAAAGCCTTTTGGAGGGGGGACCGGCTCCATGCAAATCCGGTCCTCAACTGTTGTCAATAGCTTAATTGCTCTCTCTTTTGAAAGTATTGTCGATGCTATCTAACTAGGTGTTATGCTTTTTGTTGCTCTCTCCACCCAAGCACTCTTGTAATTCTCATTAGGAATCTATTCTAATGAAATGCCCACTATGTTCATGCTAATTTCCGCTACACATAAGATTTTAGGCCATTAAATGTTACAACATTGGTGTCCGCCTGAGGAGCTGGGAGAGAGAGTGTTACCGGCACATGTGAGTTTTGAATAGAGACCACATAGCATGGCATCGAGGTGGTAGCTTCCAACCATTGCAGCAGGTCTTCGTCAGACCCGTCAGGTGGGATGGGCTGCTCAGGGTGGGGTTTGTTGGACTGTATTGACAATGAGCTGTGATGAACCACTAGATCCATACCTCCTTCGAGCCGAATTGGTTGCATGGGGGAGCCAGGAGTATGTATCCACGTGGCGTCATTTCCCCAATCATGAAGTGCCTTAGTATGCCGCAACCATGGTCTACCAATCAGCAAAGGAAATCCTCCCTCCACCTGAGGAAGATTGACCACCACAAAATCCAAGCTAAATGTGAAGTCTTGTACCATTAGCGGCACCTTGTCTACTATGCCCACAGGGTAGACTGTCCTCTGCCAATGTAACAATGAATGGAGCAGGGCGGGTAGGTTGTAGACCTAAGGCCAACATAGTAAATTCTGGCATTAGATTGATCCCAGATCCACCATCCACCATGATGCCTGAGAATTGATGCCCAAGAATAGACGCAGTGAGATGAGGACTTTTGTAGTTGGTGAGGGGAGCAGCTGGATATGAAATCGTGTAGGACTCCAAGGGCTGCACAGGTAGGTGCCCGCCACTAGGCCCTGCACCAAGGTACAGAGACTGGATGATGGAAAGGGTGTCACTTCTAAAATTTGCATCAAGTCGAAGCATGGCGTACAATGACACTTGCTGAAAGGTGTTTTTCAAAATAGACTCTGCTGTAGGCTTCACTCCTTTGATTAGATCTTGCTTTGGTATCTTAAGCTTCTACAAGTCCTCTACTGCTTCCATGAAAGCACCATCAATATCTGATAGAAGCGAGTTAGGTTGGCTCTTGACACTACCTGCTGGTTTGTCAGTTACTAAGGGAGTTTGACTCATTTGTGTGACAGGAGATGGAAAAATTGGACCAGGGAGGCTGAGGCCAAGAGCTGCTCTTTGTGCCCGTGTGAGCACACCAGCCGGCTCTTCCACTTTCTTCAACCCATCTCGAGAGGCAACTACAAGAGTGGAAGGCAGGGCCTGTGGAATGGTGCTTACTGTGATGAGGTTAAGCTTTGGGAATGTAAATTCCTGCTGGTTCTAGTTTGTGCTTGCAGATGTGGATGCTCGTTGTTTTGGGCAGTCCTTACTATAGTGATCCTTAGCTTCAGGACAGTGTCGGCAAGGAGGGGACCCTTCTGGCAACGGACATTTGCTTTGATAATGTCCATACTTTCCGCACCTGTAGCACAAAATTGGCCTATTGGAGGGGCGAGGTGGTCTCTGCCCTTGCTGCATGGGACCGGATGCTGACGTGTAGAAGCTTTGGGGAACTGAAGGAGTACTAGCATGATAAAAGCTGGGGGATGCAAAGTTGTTGTGCATACCTTGCTGCATAGGAGGTGTTGTCAGCAGAGGTGGCAATGGGTTTTGATGGCCATAGGGTGAGACCATGTTGGATGCACGTGCTAGCCCTTGTTGGAGAGAAGGACCTAAACTTTGTTGTATTTGCCGCAATACCTTGATATAGTAGCAATCCTTGTCTTCGTGCCCAGATTTTTCGCAGAAGTGGCAATAAGCCCGAAGGGGACAGTCCTGTGGAGGATGTCCTGGAGAGCGACAAGAGTTGCACCATACCATAGCTTTAGTCTCCTGTTGAGACCGAAGCTCTTCTAGATCTTTCTTGGTTTGATCCAAAGCCTCCAGATGTGGTGGTTTCTCTTGTCTAAGAGAGATTGATTTCTCTTCTTGGAGAGTGCGTTGCAGTTTTAGGGCTTCAAGTTCTTTGCGCAAAGAAGTCAATGGATCAACAGGACTTTCCGAAAACACAGAGGGAGTCTCTATGTGAGGAGGGTTGGTGAACAGCTTCCTAGCCCCCTCTATCCTAGTAGCAGTTGCGATGAACTCCTCCAAAGTGGCGTCGGGTCGGAGACTCTCTTGGAGTTTTTACTGAGAAGTTTTGGGAAGCGCCTTCTCTATCCACTTCTTAACCATAAATTCACCAGGTTTCTTGGGAAGTTTGGCAAACAAAGACTTCGTTTTCATCATAAGTTCTGCAAAAGTCTCCTTTGGTTGGAGCACCATGTTGGCCAACTCATCCAAAACCTTCTCCTAATAGTCACCTGGCCTGAATGCTGCACAAAACTGTTGTCTTAAGGTTGCCCAAGTTGCAAAACGGTTCTCTGCAAACTGGCTGTACCATTTGTTTGCTAAGCCATCCAAGGTAGATGGAAAGAGTACCAAATAAGCATCCTCTCTATTAAGACCACGGCCCCTATAGAGAGATACAAACCTCCTTGCATGGTCGTCAGCATCTTCTGAAGAGAGTCCTTTGAAGGTAGGGAACTTGATGTTCACCTTGGCCAAAACACTTGCCAAAGCCCCATGGCCCCTTGCTCAGGAGCCCGTTGATCAATAGCCTGCTGCTCAATAGCCTGCTGTAGCAGAATAGGAGAGAGCTTTACTGGAGAAGGTGATCTCGAAGATGTGGAACCGGATGGAGGAATGGGGGATGTCCTGTGTGGAGGTATGGATGATGAGGTTGATGGACTTCTACTAGGTACAAAGGGTCGTCTTCTGTTGTAGTACTTCAGAGGACTCAGTAGTGCGCTTTGATGCTCGACTGACCGCCTTGTATGTGTCATGCAGCGACCACCGATCCAACCAAGCTTTGGGCAAGAAAACCTTGAACTGGATGAAGACTGGTCTAGACTCTACTAGACCAGGCAAGTGACTAGACCCAGGCTGGAGTAGGGACGAGGAGGACTAGAATAGGGACGAGGACTGGTTGGACCAGGGCGAGAGAGGACTAGACCAGTTGGACCAGGCGAGAGGAGAACAGTGCAAGGCAAGGTAGGCGAAGCTAGATAGACCCAACTAGCTTCAAGATTTGTACCTCATAGAGTGAGATTTCAATTGAGGTCCCACCGTGATCGCCAAAATGAGAGCACATGTAGCGTAGATAGTGTGTCGTGCTCTCTACAGTGGGTGCTCCTCATTGCAATGCGGGTGACAATCTCACTCAAAACAGACTGAAAACAGGAAACAATAGACAACAACTGAGCTCACAGAGACACAACAGCAGCAGTAGACCACAACAACTTACTCGACTATCTCAAAGAACTGATACAGACTCTAGCGTGGCAGCACACTCAACTCCAACCCAGGACTCTCAGGTACAATGGGGTTTCGAGGCTCAGATGTGCAGGGATGGTGAAGCCGTGCTGTGTGTATAGACTTACTCTAGACGACTACGTAAAAGATAATCCTGACCAAACCGCTACTACTCATATATACAACCATAAAGAGCCACCAACGGCTCATAAATGACAGCATCTAAGTCTATCGCCACTGAGTGGTGGTGGTGACCTTGCCACGATGTCCACTAGACCACTGTATCCCTGCCACGTGTCATTGCCCAGCAAGTCCGTCCAGTGTGAACCGACCGTTCGACCAGACCAAAGACCAGCTGTAAAGTCCAAACTATACTAACTGTCCTGTGAAAGTGACACTGTAGCCTGCTACAATGCCCAGGAAATCTCATCCAATTAGGAATATTCAGTGGTTGGCACATCACAATGCAACACAAATGCTTACATATGCATGTTACAAGACAGAGAAACATAAAGTTGCTGATGAACACTCCTCCCGCATAACCTAACAAGGTCCGGGCCGGGAGATATTCAACGACTCCCTCATCACTCCTCCCGCATAACCTAAAAAAGGTCCGGGCCAGGAGATATAGAGGCCTTTTACAACCAAACGCCCCCCAGACCGTAGCCTGCGTCGTTTGGAGGTCTGAGAGTAACCACTGCTCAGACTTCTTAATACTCCTCCCGTATAACCATCCAGGTCTGGGCCGGGAGTCACAACAAGAATTATTTTACAAGCATACAACCAACGCTCCCCAGGCATCGGCCTGTGTCGTTCGGAGGTTTTCAAACATACAACAAAATGCTCCCTAGGCATCGGCCTGCGTCGTTCCGAGGTTCAAACAATACCAAAACAGTATTTCTCACTTCTCCACTCGGGAGTAAAATCACCAATCATTGAAACCAGTATCAAACAAGAGTTAAACAATTCAAATCGGCACCAAAACAGGTTCAAAACAGATACCATCCATTTCAAACAAATTCCAAACAAGATCACCAAACAAGATCAAATAGAACTCAAACTTAAAAAGCAATCTCGACATCAGTCGACCTCGAAAAGTCGACCGACTTTCCATCTTGAAACTTACACCAAAAATTAAGGTTAGGTTCCTTCCATGAGGTCGTAGCCGAGCAGAGCATGGTCCGTCAGCTCTTGGACAAACAATGTTGTTTTGGAGGCGATGCTAGTCCCAAGATAGTAATCACACTAAACCTCCAAGGTCATCTGCTCGTGAAGAGACATCTACTGAGAGATGTCGAGAAATTTCAAGATATAATCTGCTAGGCTTTGGCAAGCATTTCAGGATATCCCTCTGCCAAAAGTTGCACTCTGAAGGAAGATGTCAGAAACCATATAACTTCGGTCAAAATTCTTTTTTTTCTTGAAAACTTGCCAAGTACTTGGAGTGTGCGGCTTGGTAGCTATAGACATCAACATCTGCATGGCACTGCTTTTGAGAAAAACAGTGACTTGAACCAAATATCGGATCCTTCTTTGCAAATGATCTTAATGGCTTATGCTCTGTAAGACATGAGCGGTGAAGACGGGAGCACGCCCGATGCGCGATGAAGTAAGGGTGTGAGTGGCTAATAAGTCCGGGTTGGTAGGCGAAGATACCTCAAATAAAATTCCAATAGCTCTGTTTGCTCTTTTGTAGGACCGGTATGCTTTCAAAAAAGCACACGCCTGATGCTCTCATACCACAGTCACAAGACGGGCACCACGTGCCAATAGAAAAGAACAGACTGAACAGACTTTTAGCACTTCAATAACAATTGAACTGAAAGAGAGAGACGACACGCAACACGGATTGGCGAATTTCCACCCGAGAGAGTATTGGCCCCAAACCTTGGCACCCCTTTCGTTATTTCTTTATAATGCATCAACACAGTACAAGCCGGTACTCCAGACTCTGCACCTTCGCCAGGAAGCATGCCAGAGAATGAGCCCTAACGTCATATTTAAAGGCCCTTGGCCTAAAAAGCAATTACAATGAAAAGCCTTCAAAACTCAAAAGCTCCTGGTCCAAAAAGCAATGCCAAAAGCTGTCAACTTTTCGTAAATCGCGTTGGTGTCTATACAGCAGGCCACGTGCTAGCCTGCCACGTTAGCAAATCAGGGTTAGGGTTTTTGATTTTAGGGTTAGGGTTTTGGCCAAAATTAGGGTTTTTGATTTTAGGGTTAGGGTTTTAGCAAAATTAGGGTTTTGGGTAGAATTAGGGTTTTTGATTTTAGGGTTAGGGTTTTGGCAAAATTAGGATTTTGGGCAGAATTAGGGTTTCTAATTTTAGGGTCAGGGTTTGGACACCTCAGGAGTTTGTTACACTCTCTCTCTCTATTAAAATGAAGTTTTTGTTCGTGTGTCACTGTGTTGCTATTGATTTCTCGCTTGAAGTGTCCAAGCCTGTTACACTCCAAGCGAGAAATCAATAGCTACACACCAACAAAAACTTCATAAGTAATGTAACACTCCAAGCGAATAATCAGTAGCAACACACGAACAAAAACTTCATAAGTAACAGGCTTGGACACTCCAAGCGAGAAATCAATAGCAACACACGAACAAAAACTTCATAATCATTGAGCTTTAATAAGAGAGAGAGAAAGAGAGTCAACACGGCCTGATGGAGTTCCGTGCCCAGAGGTGTTGGCCCCATAGTCTGGGGCCCCTTTCGGTATTTCTTTAACATTAATCATTGCAAAGTACAACTCCCGAGGGACCTGTGCTCTCAGACTCTACGTCTAGATGCCCTGCAAAGTGAGGCCCCAGGGGCTCTTATAAAGTTTACAAGGGATGCCAAAAGCAGAGCCCCCAAAAGCAAATAGTCCCCAAAAGCATCTAGTCTAAAATCTGCCCCAAAAAGCAGGCAGCGCAAATTACGGAACTCCGTACAGCCATGCCACATCAGCAACCAACGTGAAACGAGGAAATTTGTACAATCTGCCACGTCAACCTGTCAGCGCGTTTTATAGGATTCCGTACTGCTGCCACGTGACTTGTCCGTATAGCATGCTGGCGCATTTCATGGGGGGTGTATGTGTGCCATGTCATCATTTTGTGACACATCCTTCCTTCACTCCAATAGTGAAGTGAACTAGGGTAGAATTACCTCATTTTTGTGCTAATTTTTTCGATTTAATGCTTCTTTTAGTGCTAGGATTCATTATGGTTGAGTCTGCCCTTGATCTCCGGAGTCAGGACAGAAACTCAGTACGCTGATCTTTGTGTTGATGTATGCTCATGTGTGTGTGTGTGTGTGGTGTGTGTTGTGTTTGGGAGCATATGTTAGTACCTAGTTCTACACCCACTATTGGGCACTGACGACGTTAGTGGGGATGTCGTGGTATTTAGTCAATACTATGCATGATGGAGCTGATGGTTATATTGTCTTGTGGGTGACTACCATGGGTCTGTACCTTGCACTTTCCTTTTAAGGGTGAATTTGGGCCTATCCTGGATTCATCTAGGTATATAGAATTCCCTCGAGAGTGTGTACCTGCCCAGCAACTGATTTGTATAAAGCCATAATCCCCAAAATGAGCTCTGTGGGTACCCACCATGACCTGCAGTCGCCGCATCAGTCTAGCTTTGGGTACTGTATCAAAAGCTTTGCGAAAGTCCACAAAGCTACAATATATTGGTTTCCCATGTTACTTGCCCTCCTCAATGATGGCTCGTAGGGTACGGATGAGAGAGAGAGAGAGAGAGAGAGAGAGAGAGAGAGAGAGAGAGAGAGAGAGAGAGAGCAAGGAAAGGAGGGAGAGAGGGCTGGTTAGAGAGAGAGAGAGAGAGAGCAAGGAAAGGAGGGAGAGAGGGCTGGTTACTTTCATAAAGTGTTATGTGTGTGCATATTTGCAAATGTACTTATGCAATGGTGTTGCATATATTCTATCAATATTTCTGACCATCCTTTGCCTCTTTGTTTGGTTTGTTGTGTATTCTAGCTCATTTGCAAACCAATTGTTGGCCAAATATTCTTGAGTAATGGTGTAACATTCTCTGAATGAAAATTGAATGGGCCTTGATACTGCAGAAGGCCTTTTAAGAAGAGGAGACGGGACTATGTCTACTAAAACTTCCAAAGAGTTACTAGCATTAGAGGTGAGTGAAAGCTTCTCAAAAGAAGAGACCGATTATTTCCCTCTCCTTGCTAGGGAGGAAAGAGAGGACTCATCATATGCAAGGGGCGACTTAGCACAGACTCTTGCAGAAATGGAGGAAACATTGTTCATGATGGAGAGGAAATATGCAGCTTTTGTGCGACATGCTATTAATGGTCCAATGGGGAAAGGGCACATTCCTTTAAGTGAAAAGGCATGTTTGGTAGTGGCGCTGCTTTCTTTGTGCCCATGAAGGTGATGTTACTTTTGATGATCGCGATCGCCTACTACATTATATGCAGTATCTGTACTATGTTTAGGGCTCCAGATCAGAATGTGATTGAAGAGTTACATGTTGAACCTAGCATTTCACCCTCTGAAACAGAACACCCTCTGAAACAGAGGGTGAAACAAGTGGGGCAGAGGAGAATGGTTCTGATGCCTTTCAAGAGAGCTACACTCAATTGACAGGAGTGCAAAGATTTGTCATTGTCAAATTGGGGCAATTTCTCTCCAGGATAGTCTTGTTTGTGTTAGGTTTCTACTGGATCAAGGTTACCAGAAGAGACAAAGAGCAAGATGAAAGACTGCTGAAGGCAAGTAGTTACGGGAGCTTTTTTTGATGTTTTCAAAAAATTCTAGGTAAATAGAGGGCGAATTTCACACGATTGAGTGCATCAGATCTTGAAATTGTTTTTTTAAGAAGCTAATCCATTTTTTTGACGGTCCAACATGTCAAAGATGAAAAATGAATTGATTTATTTTCACCTGACTGCCTTAACAGGAGGGAATGATTTTATTGAAGACGGACCTTCGGCTGGGTCCCATTGTTTCATATCATGACTACATTGATATTTTTTATTACATGTCAGCTGCATTTCCCAGCTTTGTTGCAAAGGTACAGAAGTGTTTCACCAATTTTCATGAGAATTTGGGGCTGATGGAAGAGCATTAATGTTGTTTGGGTTCTTACATGTACTGGTGTGTATGATTAACTTAAAAGAGATCAGTACCTAAAATACCTCTCGTGGGTTTGGTCAGGTCTGTCCTTCTCCTTAATGAGTACGTCAAACTGCATACATTCTTTACCTTACTGATTTTGGTCATCCAAAGTACTTATTGCAGCAAATGTCTAGGCTGTGTATATGTTCATCGCGAAGATAAGCCTTCAGATGTCAAGGGTGTTGCAGGTATGCAACTCTTTTATCTTACTGAGTTCTATATTTGGTATAGTGAAGGTTGGTTGATAACTTAGGAAGATTTTTATAATTTGATCACATTCTTTTCAAGATTTAGCTTGTTAAGTGTAGTGGGACAAGCCTAGTGTTTTGCTGTGGGCAGAGAGGAGGGAATATGATGAATATGAAGTGTTTAACAACTGTTCTTTTGGTAATGTGGTCTGACCCCAATGGCTAGCTCCAACTTATTGTGGTCTTTTCAATTGACACATGGTTTCACCATGGACAGGTTGCCTCCTTTTCAATACTCTCTAGAGGCACCCTTAAGGTCTCTGACATGGGTAGAGATTAATAGACTCATTCGTCAGGATCTGATTCAGCTAGACACGAGGAGGACATGGATAGAGCCGTTACAGGAGTTGGGCACAAAGATGGCTTTCTATAGAGAGTATCTTCTCCACCTCAAAGGGGACGGGTTTGTGATTCGACCTAGCTATATGAACACGCATCTTTCTCATGGTTTGCGTTGTGCCATTGGCCAGATATGCACGTCCTCACATCAGCTCGAGATTGAGACTAACAGATTTAGAGGGACGCTAGCAGATAGCAGGATATGCCACTTATGCCATCTAGAGCCAGAGACAGAAGTACATTACATATGTCATTGCACAGTGTACTACGAGATACGAGGCTGTTTTCATTGTCTATTCAAAACAGGTTTTGGGCTTCTATCTAGGGTCATGAGTTATGAGGATCAAAGATGTCTTGGGCTATATCTACTTGAGTTACACAGGCATAGAGAAACTTTACTAAGGAGAGCTGAAGAGAGACAACCCCAGAGACAGATCACAGATTTCTTTACACTAGATATTGTATACCCAGAAGAACAGACAGAGGAGCAGCCAACAGTGGAGAGGCCTACCCGCACTACTGGCATTCTCATAGACCGAGCATTGGAGCTAGGGAGATCTAGACGACCTCGATGAAGAAGAGGAGCTACATAATTTCGAAGGAGGCTACAACAAAGGATTTGAACCATACTCTTTTGTCGTCCAGAGTGCAGATGAAGATGGATCTCTACTCCCCTCCCATATTGTCTTCACATTGTACTGCGTAGTTTAGGATCTCGCAGTATTTATATTTTGTTATCCTAGTGATAGCCGTTTTTCGGCTCTCCGTAATTGCCATAGTGAGTTACCTCACCCTACCAAAATCACCTAAACACTTTTGCTATTCTTACCTTTTCATTGTACATAGGCGTGTGTGAGTTAGGGGGGCTTTTCCCATATCTTCTTAAAACCCTCAGCTAGCTAGTCACTGAGCTAGTTGAGCAAAAAAATAAAAAAAATAAAAAAAATAAAAAAAATATATTATGGCAATTTGTGTGTATATATTTCATTGTACATAGCACCTAAATATAGAAAATTTTCATAATTAGTTTTGTATTTATTTAAATATTTCTACCTAGGTTTGCGTTATTTTCTTATATATGCTATGTACATTTACTCACCATTACCATAATATTTTTACCATTACTCACCATTCTATAAAAAATCATTTCATGCAAGCTTTTCTTATTTTTGGTGTGAATACACTTCAAGGAAAAACCTCAAAAATACCTTTCACCATCAGTCATTGCCTTTCACTAAATTCCTATTTCCTAAAGGTATTTTTTCGTATCTCTTGTAAATCAATATACTTCAATAAAAACAAATGAGGGTCCCTTCATTTGATTCCTTATATTTTTATATATCTCCTTTTTTCATTTTATATTTATATATAGCTAACACTATTCTAAATTCCATGAATAATTTATATATACTATCCTGTTTTTTTTCCATCATATTCATGTATTATATTTATGCATAATCCACAACCATGCATATTTTCAAACCCTTAGAATCAATTAGATCATGCTCTCATGCAAGGAGGGGCTCACCTTTAGAGCCATATGCAAATTCAACAAAAGGGGGCCACTGAAGACTTTTTTGTGAAAGAAAAACAGGTATTTTTGTGGGATTTTTTATATCCATCTCCACTCCGAATTTGAAGCGGTGGTCAAAATCAAAAGTGGAAACCAAGAGCTGAATAATTACCTCAAAAAGTTTGGTGATTTTTGGAGCAACCACCGGTGAGCTATGATTTTTTGAGTGGACGTCAGTCTGTCCACTTTTCTCACAAGTAGCCCATAGTCTTTTCTCACCTCTTTCCACACTTCTACACACACACACACACACACTCATTCCTCTCAATCTCTCACTCAAACCTGCACGTTCCATGGTTTCTCTCACCTTCTTTACCATTAACCTCCCCTCTTACTTCCATAGCTCTCATATGAGCTCTATATGTACATACACCATCTCTATGCCTCTCTCTATTATTTCCAAAGTACAATTTCATCTTACCCCTTCTCTCTATATATAAAATTCAGCATGTAAACCATGCTTAACCTCTGCAAATTGAGAAATCTCATCAACCGAATTGCCATTTTCATCGCGGTAATCAACCTTGACGGCGGTGGCATAAAGAAGAGAGGAAGAAGAAGATGATCGATGGTCATTTTGAGAACCTACACAAGTAAGTACTTCTTCAAGCTTCACTATCACAAGGATTTCTTTACTTCATTCAACCATCCACCTCATTCTACCCTTGTAAATATATTATTAACTTTCTAATGATTACTAACACTAATCACTAACATACTAACACAAAATAGCCATTGACCTAATCATAAAAGACACCTCACCTCAAGACATGTGTATAGTAACTCTCTCTCTCTCTCCTTCCTTAAAAATCTACTTTCACTTTATCTACCATCAATAATGCTCTCTTTTGAGCCCACATCCATGATTCAAGCAGACAAAGAAGGCCCGCAATGTTTTGATATTAAAAAAAAATCATAATCTTGATTTGTTAGCTTGTAATTTAGATTTCCAAAGAATCTTAATGAGGGTCTCCAACCTATAAATAGGTCCCTCTCCTTCTTGTAAAACAACCTCCAATATCTCACATAGCACCCCAACACTCTATGCGTGAGGAGAGACTTAGGTGTAGCAACCACTTTGTGAGCTTCAGTCTTGGTGTGAGAAAATCTTTCAAGCTATACATTGCAAGTGAGAGAGCGTGAGTTTAAAATCTCAAAACCACTATTGTATATATTTCTCCATCATCAATGAATTGAGGTTTGGTGCATCAAAGGCGTGATTCGACGTTCAAATCTTCGTCCTTCCACTTGTGCGATACGGTTTAGTGAATTCAAGGTGACTTGTGTATTTTGAGTTCTATCGTTTGATCTTGTTTTAGAAAGTGTTTTAGTGTATTTTCATTACCAATTTTGTGTCCATAGTAAGAGAGTATTGTGGTGAGAGGTCTCTCACACCCTAAAATATTGTGTGTGTGTGTTGACAATGTTTAACATTCACCAAGCATGGAGTTAGTTTTGTACAAGCTCAACGATAGCATCATAATAGACCATCTCCATTTGCAAGTCATAAATACGGCATTACGCAAGATCCCTTCCTCTCTCTCGTCCATTTTCTCTAGCTCTCCTTGGTTCATTTTGTGTGTGTCTTGTTGTGAGGTTGAATGTGTGTGTTTTGTGGCGCATCTTCTTGGTTGTGCCATAATCTCTCTTGCGTCCTAGTTCGCATACCATAACTAGGTGGTGCCCTTTCACTTGTTTGGCTGTGGGTTTGTTGTTGTTGTTTCTTGCTTGTGGTTGTCGTAACCCCAATTGAGCAGCACGAGAGCCTTGAGAGGTGTTTAGAGGTCGCCTCTCTTGTTGCCCGCCCTGGACCGCCTCAATTTTGGTGCCCCCACTGAGGAGGGCTTGTGTATGTTTTGTGTAAGCTCAACCTTTAGCATAATCAAGTAGCTTGCATGAATCACGAATATTTGTATGACCCATTTGTTCCTATTGCAAGGCAAAGGTACATATCCTTGTAAGCACAAAATTACAATTTCAGCGAGTAATTCGTAGAATTTTGGGCTCTCTTAGGTTTGCCGAGATAAACGCTTTAGTAAATCCTTTTATTTTGCCTCTCATTATGTACGACTTTAGTTTGGATGTCTATATATTTTTTTTTTAAAAAGCACTAAGTCATGCATAGACCATGGATAATGACCCAAGAATAGAGGTTTTTCCCTTCCATTTCACTCCACACATTAGAATAAACATTGCAATTAGTAGAAAAATCCATTTTCAACAAAGTATGGTGTTCATGTTTGGTGCCCAAAGAGTAGGAGAAATTCTCGCGTCACCAAACCTTGTTATCCTGCCGCTTATTGATTATCATAGGTCATTTGATGTGAATATTTTTATTTTGTTATAGAATAGATTGCAATATAGAAAATATTATTGTGTAAATTAAAAAAAAAAAACAAAACAAAAACGTGTTGTCACTTTGAACCTGATTCAATGGAGGCCCAATGCCAAATGTCCGTATATCCTCTTTTCTTTGGAGAGCCTAGAGAGGATGTAGAATTATTTTTAGCAAATTTCAAGATGTCTTGCTATATCAAGAGGATAGTAACTGATCAAGAACGTATAGAAATGTTTGAGGTGGTCCTTAGGAAAGATGTTAGTACTTGGTTTGACTCTTTACCTGAGGAAGTTAAAGGGAATCACATGGAAGTTGTAAATCATTTCAAGAGATACTTCTTTGATCCACAAAACAGTCAAAAGCTATGGCAAGGCATTGTTTCTCACAAATAAAAAGACTTAGATGACTACTACATGTATAAACAAGAGTTTCTATGTCTTTGGGCTGTATGGGTGAGAAATGTTGCTAACCTTGGTGATGGTGCAGAGTTCCTAAAGAAGGAGAGGGTCATAGCCGGTCTCTTTCCCACACTCAAGATAAAAGTTGAGGCGGGTACACCTGCTACCTTTGACGCAGCTGAAACTAGGGATGTTGAGAAGTATAGGAAACTCAAGTGTCTAAGAGGAGAGGTTCCAATAGAGGGTCCTAGACCTAAGGGAAAATTGAAAGCATCAACTTCCAGAGAGATTCCGGAGGTAACATCAGAGGTAATTGAAAAGTTAAATGAATCCTTAAGTAACTTGTCAATTTACCTTGCACAAGCTGTAGGTCCTAAGGGACAAGCAAAGAAGTCAGAAGAGCGAGAGCCACCACAACCTAGGAGAGTCTTGTAATGTTGGAATTGCAGAGAGTCTGAACATCCCACCGGGATGTATAATTGTCCTTGGCCCCGTGGGGATATAGGGAGACCTAACTTGAACTACCTAGTGATGAATGCAAGTGAAGGAACTAGTGAACAACCACGGCTTCTACAAAGTCCAAATGAAGCAAGACCACCTCCACGAGGAGTGGAAGGAGTTCCGCCTTTGCCAGACCCAAATGTGCATGTGGTAGAGGTGACAAATTCCAACGAGGTTGACCTGGAAGCAAATGGCATTAAGCGTGGTAGAGGAAAAGGTAAGGAGAAAGAAGGAGTTATGTCATAAAGTGACCATGGACGAGAAAAGAAGGCAAAGGAGACCAAGGAAACCAAGAGGACGCGACGTCGTATTAACCTCCAAGACTTTCCTCTTGGACATGGTATGGCTCCGTACAACTTGTTGGAAGACATGAGAGGTAAAGGTCCTGATATCTCATGGCCTCAATTTCTTGCATTATGTCCACAAGTTAGGAGGGATTTAACAAGGGCAATTAACACTAGGAGAAAGGTAAAAGAGAGTGTGCATGTTGTAAAAATTGCACAAGCTGAAATGAATGAGGACATTACATCTGTACTAGATTTTTACATCAAAGGGAGATTGGTTAGGAAAGGTCTAGTGGATGGGGGTGCACAAATTTGCATCATGACAGAGGGACTCATGCAAAGACTAGGCATGCACATCCATGAGACACCTGAAATCAAAGTCAAGATGGCAAACAATAGCAAGGCTAGGTGTGTAGGCATTTGTAAAAATGTCTTTGTAGAGGCCTTTGGCATTAAGAAGGCTGTTGATTTTTATGTTATGTCGACCAAGGGAAGTGGTTATCCATTTATCCTAGGAAGACCATGGCTAATGAAAATGCGAGCTTTGCAGGATTGGGAGAGTGAAAAATTAATTTGCAGGAATGACAATCATAAAAAGGTTGTCTTTGACATGAAGGAGCAACGCCAAGAGCAGCTCCATGAAGAATCATCTCAAAGTGAGACGGAAGAAGATTGGATTGATAACACTTCAGAAGAAGAAAGGAGCGGCAGCATTATTGAAGAGGATTTTTCCATCGAAGTTATGGGGGTAAGGTTTAAGCCAACCAACCAAGAGACCTCTTGTCAAGGTTTGGAGGAGGTAGGTTCCCAAGAGAACCAAAATGTTGAAGATGAAGGAATGTTAGAAGGTATGTTGTCTACAACTCTTACAAAGAATGAAAGAGAGGAGTTCAAAGGTGTGTTAAGGAAATTTCCTAAGCTTTTTGCTAAAGACTACACCGACGTGCGTGGAGTAGATGATGTTCAACACAAGATTGAGCTAAAGCCAGAGGCCAAATCTAAAGCTCAAAAGCTACAAAGGCTAGGAGTCATCAAGGAGCAGACTCTACTCAAGGAGGTAAGAAAGCTTCTAGCAGCAGGTTTCATTTATCCAGTGGAGAATTCAGAGTGGGTCTCTCCCATTGTTGTCACTCCCAAGAAAAACGGCAAGTTGAGGGTGTGTGTGGATTACCATCCGCTCAATGAGGCAAGAAAAAGAGATCACTTTCCCCTCCCATTTGAGGATGAGATACTAAATGAGGTAGCTGGTCATGAGAAGGACACTGTATGTGATGGCTACTCAGGTTACTTTCAAATAGGGATTGCATTGGAGTACCAATTGGACTGACAAATGCTCCTGCAACTTTCCAACGTTTCATGAACATGGTGTTTCAAGCATTCTTTGGAAAGTCAATTAGGGTGTTCATTGATAATTTCTACATTTACAGCTCAAAATCATTGCATCTACAAAAGGTAGAAGAACGTTTAAAAAAACTTTACGACATGGGAGGTCAACTCAACCCCGACAAGTGCCACATAGGTGAGGATAAAGTGATCTTGTTTGGTCACAAGGTTTCCTATAAAGGTATTGAGGTGGATCCTTCAAAGGCAAAGGCTCCTATTGAGCTACCGTCACCGAAGAGTCTTAAAGAGGTCATCTCATTCATTCAAAAGGTGAAGTATATGTCATGCTTCATTCACTTAGCCTCGGAGTTACTTCACCCTTTGCAAAAGTTGACACAACAAGTCGAGTTTGTTTGGTCTGATGAGCTTGAAGAATATTTTTGTAACATCAAAGTCATTCTGTTAGAGCTACCTGTTGGGAGTACACATTCTTTGTTAGCTCTAGTGTTGAGAAAGAAATAATTGGTGTTGTTTTGCTACAACAAGATTCCCATAGTACCAGGATGCGACCCATCTACTTTGCTAGTAGGGTCATGAATGCTTTGGAGAGAGGCTATACGGAGGCAGAACTCATGATGCTTTCTCTCATATTTTTGGTGAGAAAGTTTAGATCCTACTTGCTACCAAAAACTTTTGTAATTCTCACTGCAGAAATTTGTTCCCTTGGGTGTCATCTCAAATGAATCTTAGTACTAGGATCTCTAAGTGGATTATGGAGTTGCAAGAGTTCCAATACTCTTTCAAGGTAGAAGATAGTGTGCATGCACAATTGGCAGGGATTCTCACTTATAGAGTACATGAGAAGGAGATTAAGGTGCCTAAAGTAAAAACCCTACCATTGCCACCACCTAAAAGTATTCCTAATGCTTTTACCTTGTTCTTTGATGGAGCTTTTTGACGAGTCACAGGAAAAGCAAGGGGAGGGCTAGCATTGTTCAACCCAAGTGGAGAGGTGGTCATGAAAGAGAAGGTCAATCTACCAGATTCAACTGCAATAATGAAGCAAAATACGACACACTACTTCATGGTTTGAAGATGTGCATTAGTCAAGGTATACAACGTCTCATGGTAAAGGGGGATGCACTTCTCATTGTGAAGCAAATCTTAGGCATTTTGGGCATGCAAGAATAAAAGCCTCAGGACAAAAGTTCATGCCATTCGTAGGTTGTTTAATCAGTTTGAAGAAGTGCAACTATATCATATTCCTAGGAAACAAAATGAAGATGCCGATTTACTTGCACAACAAGCAGTTACATGTGCCCAAGAATTAACTGTGAAGAAGATTTTGCTTGCGGGGTATGTTTGGCCAAGCTTGCATGTAGATGTCCAACATTGGTGTAAAAGTTGTCACAACTGTCAGGTAAATGGAAATAAAAGGTTGGTGCATGGTCCGAGGCAAATAGTGTTTGCAAATGGACCCTTTGAAAAGTGGGGCATTGATGCTATGGGTCCTCTGCCTAGAACAAAGAATGGTAAACTCTACATTCTAGTGGCTGTAGACTACATGACTAGGTGGGTAGAGGCTCAAAGTGTGGCAAGAGTAAATGGGAAAACAGTGAGCAGGTTTGTCCACTAATATTTGTTGTAGATTTGACACACCTCTAGAGATTGTTTCGGATAATGGTCCAGGGTTCAAGAAGGGTTTACTCATAGAAGTTTGTGAAGAGCTTCACATTCTACATCGTCATAGCACACCCTACTACCCATAGTCAAATGTTTTGGTGGAGAAGGCTAATGGTGTCATTGCAGGCATCATTAGAAAGATGGTACAAAACAAGACAAAGTTGTGGGATGACTTCTTAGCTGGTGCCTTGTGGGCATATCGAACCACATATAGGAAAGCCACAGAGTTCACACAATTTCACTTGGTCTATGGTCAAGAGGCTTTGCAGCCTATCGAGCTCAACATCCCAACAATACGGCTTTATGGCAAAGGTGCACAAGATGATCAAGAGGTATGGATGGATCGACTTCTTACGTTAGTGGAGCTTGAGTGGAAAAGAGAATTAGCTTACGAGTGCTACAAGAGAAAATCCACAGAAGCGAAAGAAAAGCTCGATAAGAAACTGAAGGAAAAAGGTATCAAGGAAGGAGAGCTTGTGCTAAGGTATGACAATCGACTTGACAATCGTTTTGATGCCAAATTTGAAACTAGATGGCAACGGCCATACATAGTCAAGAAGGTTTTCAATCCAAGTTACTATCAGCTTATGGACTTGAATGGTAAAGAGCACTTTAGGAACTTGGTAAACGGGTATCACTTGAAGCCCTATTTGAGTCGCCTTCTACCAAAGGATCTACCAAAGATCTGTCAAAAGGCAGCTATCTCATGTAAGTATTGTTCCATGAAGCATGAGTGTAACTCCAGTCAAAATGCTAAGGGACCAAACAATGAAGATCTCGTCAAGGACTCTGAAGCACTCTCTTTGGAAAAGATGCTCTATGATCGTACATGAATATACCATCATCCCCTGGGAGGGCTAATGATAGCCATTTTTCGGCTCTCCGTAATTGCCATAGTGAGTTACCTCACCCCACCAAAATCACCTAAACACTGTGGCTATTCTTACCTTTTCATTGTACATAGGTGTGTGTTAGTTAGGGGGATTTTTCCATATCTTCTTAAAACCCTCAGCTAGCTAGTCACTGCGCTAGTTGAGCCAAAAAAATAAAAAAAATAAAAAATATTATGGCTCATTTGTGTGTATATATTTCATTGTACATAGGACTTAAATATAGGGAATTTTCATAATTATTTTTGTATTTATTTAAATATTTCTATCTAGGTGTGCGTTATTTTGCTATCTATGTTATGTACATTTACTCACCATTATCATAATATTTTTACCTATGTATCCTATAAAAAATCATTTCATGCAAGCTTTTCTTATTTTTGGTGTGAATACACTCCAAGGAAAAACCTCAAAAATATCTTTCACCATCAGTCATTGCTTTTCACTAAATTTCTATTTCCTAGAGGTATTTTTTCGTATCTTTTGTAAATAAATATACTTCAATACAAATAAATGATTTGATTCCTTATATTTTCATGTCTCTCTTTTTTCCATTTTATATTTATATATAGCTAACACTATTCTAAATTCCATGAATAGTTTATATATACTATCCTGTTTTTTCCATCATCTCCATGTTTTATATTTATGCATAATCCACAACCATGCATATTTTCAAACCCCTAGAATCAATTAGGTCATGCTCTCATGCAAGGAGGGGCTCACGTTTGGAGCCATATGCAAATTCAACAAAAGGGGGCCACTGAAGACTTTTTTGTGAAGAAAAACAGGTATTTTGATTTTTTATATCCATCTCCACTCCGAATTTGAAGCGGTGGTCAAAAGAAAAAATGTGGACCAAGAGCTTAATAATTACCTCAAAAATTTTGGTGCTTTTTGGAGATTTCTGGAGTAACCACCGGTGAGCTAGGATTTTTTGAGTGGACCCCAATCTGTCCACTTTTCTCACAAGTAGCCCATAGTCTTCTCTCACCTCTTTCCACACTTCTACACATACACACACTCATTCCTCTCAATCTCTCACTCAAACCTGCACCTTCCATGGTTTCTCTCACCTTCTTTACCATTAACCTCTCCTCTTACTTCCATAGCTCTCATATGAGCTCTACATGTACATACACCATCTCTATGCCTCTCTCTATTACTTCCAAAGTGCAATTCCATCTTACCCCTTCTCTCTATACATAAAATTCAGCATGTAAACCATGCTTAATCTTTGAAAATTGAGAAATCTCATCAACCGAATTGCCATTTTCATCGCGGTAATCAACCTTGACGGCGGTGGCGTAAAGAAGAGAAGAAGAAGAAGATGATCGATAGTCATTTTGAGAACCTACACAAGTAAGTACTTCTTCAAGCTTCACCATCACAAGGATTTTCTCACTTCATTCAGCCATCTCACTTCAAGCATCCACCTCATTCTACCCATTGTAAATATATCATTAACTTTCTAATGATTACTAACACTAACCACTAACATACTAACAGAAAATAGCCATTGACCTAACCATGAAAGACACCTCACCTCAAGACATGTGTATAGTAACTCTCTCTCTCTCTCCTTCTTTAAAACTCTACTTTCACTTTATCTACCATCAATAATGCTCTCTTTTGAGCCCACATCCATGACTCAAGCAGACAAAGAAGGTCCGCAATGTTTTGATATTTAGAAAAAATCATAATACTGATTTGTTACCTTGTAATTTAGATTTTGAAATAATCTTAATAAGGGCCTCTAACCTATAAATAGGTCCCTCTCCTTCTTGTAAAACAACCTCCAATATCTCACATAGCACCCCAACACTCTATGTATGAGCAGAGACTTAGGTGTAGCAATCACTTTGTAAGCTTCAGTTTTGGTGTGAGAAAAGCTTTCAAGGTACACATTGCAAGTGAGAGGGCGTGAGCTTAAAATCTCAAAACCACTATTGTATATGTTCCTCTATCATCAATGAATTGAGATTTGGTGCATCAAAGGAGTGATTCGACGTTCAAATCTTCGTCCTTCCACTTGTGCGATACGGTTTAGTGAATTCAAGGTGACTTGTGTATTTTGAATTCTATCGTTTAATCTTGTTTTAGAAAGTGTTTTAGTGTGTTTTCATTACCAATTTTGTGTCCATTGTAATAGGGTATTGTGGTGAGAGGTCTCCCATATCCTTAAACAGTGTGTGTGTGTGTGTTGGCAATGTTTAACATTCACTAAGCATTGAGTTAGTTTTGTACAAGCTCAACGATAGCATCATAACAGATCATCTCCATTTGCAAGTCACAAATACGGTATTACGTAAGATCCCTTCCTCTCTCTCGTCTATTTGCTCTAGCTCTCCTTGGTCCATTTTGTGTGTGTCTTGTTGTGAGGTTGCTTGTGTGTGTTTTGTGGCGCATCTTCTTGGTTGTGCCAAAATCTCTCTTGCGTCCTAGTTCGCATACCATAACTAGGTGGTGCCCTTTCACTTGTTTGGTTGTGGGTTTGTTGTTGTTGTTTCTTGCTTGTGGTTGCCCAAGCCCCAATTGGGCAGCACAGCAGCCTTGAGAGGTGTTTAGAGGTCGCCTCTCTTGTTGCCTGCCCCGGACCGCCTCACTAGTTTAATTTATTTTGTTAATCTGACTTTGTATCAGATACACCGCATTGTACTTTCTGGTCTCATAGGTCACTTTGGCCTTTTGAAGACGTTAATATAACATTACATTTCATTTCATTTCTCTCTCTCTCTCTCTCTCTCTCTCTCTCTCTCTCTCTCTCTCTCTCTCTCGTCGGATAGATCTTTGAGGTCTCTTGGGACAGTCTCCTATGACGTTAAAATTCTCTTCTTCTTCTTCTTCTTCTTCTTTTCTCTCTCTTAGTTTGACATAGGAGGGAGCTAGTAAGCTTGATGCACTGTCTCCAATGGTTCACCCCCCTACCACGTGACCACATTTTGTTACTTTGTACTTTTGGCCTTTCCAGATAGATGGAGGAGGGCATCATGTATATTTTATTTGTCTCATATGCTGACTTCAGTCTCCAATAGATGTAAAAAGATCTTTCTTTGTGTGTGCGCACACGCGCTATGCCATTCGCAGATTTCGCAAGGGAAATGCACAAGACCATGATGGACTGGTGGCTGAGCATCTTTTACATTCCAGAAGTATGATGGGAGAGCTTGTGGCTTGTATGTTTAACGCAACTATATGAACACAAACAACAATGTGCTCATATTCAATCAAGAAATCCGACCTTGTCAACTAACTATTGCACTATCATGATTGGTCATACATTGGCCAAGCTATATGCAACCATATACTATTTGGCCTCTACATTGATGAGATTTCAAATTATATTGCGAGAGGAGGAGCCCCTTTACAGTATTTTTAGCTACGGCTACAAATAAATGAAAATGTTTTTGTGCACACAAAATGAATTTATGAATTTTTCGATGCAATGTGCCGTCTAAAAATTTATCCGTGTCAAGATAGAATGATAAGTAGAGTAGTTGTTGGATGCAGTGCATAATAGTTCAGAACAAGCACATAAATAAGATGGTGTCACCAATTCGCTCAAAATAGCTATAATTTAATAGTTTTTGCAGTGGCCGCCCAAGAAGTGACTGGCCGGACACAGTGGATATACGACCCCGTGAGAGCTGGCAGATTGAGCTGGAAGAGACATGAAATTGGCCGGGTTATTAATGCCCTAGATTGTAAAACTAGGATTTAACGCCCGTTTTTAAGTAGAATGTTTAAAACCTTTAAAAAAAATAAGCGGAGGGGCCAGTTTGAACGCGGAAGACTCAACAGACAAAAAAGAACCATTCTTAGCTTAAGAAAACTGGAGCTAGCGCTACGTCTTGGCAGCATTCTGCAGCAGTTTCCATTCACATAGAGAGCCTCATCTCTCAGCTCTTAGTTCAACCAATTCTCTCTCTCCTCCCGATTCTCTTGCTCTGGTGTCTGTGAAGGCCGTGTAGAAGCTGTGAAGCGCGCGGTGGAGGTAGAATGCAGCCATAGGAGCTTGTGTGCGTCCCTGCGGGGAATAGTCGCAGTCAGACAATTACAATACTTGCTGACTGTTGCTAAATTGGCTTTATTTGACATAAAAAATAATTCTAAATGAATTATTGGATTTATAAGTGAGAGGGTTTTCTCGCTTGGAACACCAAGGAAAAATAATTCTAAATGAATTATTGGAATTTTAAGTGAGAGGGTTTTTCTCACTAGAGACATCCTTGTACAGAGTATTCCTAGTGTGTCATTCAAAGTAATGACGGGAGCACTTTGAATGACAAACTAGAACGGGAATATCTGTAAGGCCACTAGGAACGGGTACTTTTGATGCGTCACATCGGATGGGTGACAGGGAGCACCGGGAAGAAGTATCTGACCATCCGGGAACGGACATCTCTGATGCGTCATAGGATGGGTGACATAGAGTATCGCGAAGGAGATTGTACCGTAAGTTCGATAGGAAGTGACTAGGTGATGGGTATTCCTGATGCGTCACAAGGTGAATGACGGGTGCATCGGAAAGGGGATATCCATATTCGAGAGGAAATTCCGAACTGTGTTAGAATTGTGCACAAGGAAAAACAAGCACTTGAATGAAGATGGGTTCATAGGAAACTTTGAGGAAAAAAAGATGCTTTCTGAGAAAGAGAGATTGCTTTTCGGGAAAGCGGATGCTTTCCCGCGATGAAGTCTATGTCTGCATTGCAACTGTGCATGTGATTACATCCAGGGACGCCTAGGAAGTGCCGTGAAAGTATTGTTTTTAATTTAAAAGGTTTTATTGAGTTTTTAGGCAGATTCAGACCATTTTTAAAGGTGCCCGGCGGCCCACTTGATAAGTGGACAGCCTATGAATAAATAAAGCAGTAAAAACGAGCCAGTGATTTTTCTCTCTTTTTTTCTGGCAGAACAACGTAAAAAAAAAAACTCTAAAAAACGGCTGCAATCTCTACGCGAGCAGCCAATGCTCTTCTATCTTGTCGTGGCTAGGGAGCTATAAAAGCATCACACACCCTCTCCCAGAGAGAAGATCAATGTTTTGCAAGAAGAAGATGCTGCTGCAGATTTCATCCGCAAAGAAGACGTTGCCGGTGATACCCATGGCTGCCTCAAGTGTACTAGATGTCGCCAAGACCCAGTACATGAGTTCCCTCACGAAGAAGTGCCTACAGAGCGTATTTCCATCGTGACAAGTTGCTGTTTTTCTCTGTTTTCAGTCCATAAATGTCTTAGACGGGGTTGGTTTACAAGAAGGAACCCGAGAGCACACCTCTTTTGTGTGTAGGATTGGAAGAGAGGATTTTCTATGTAGAGATCTCTTCCAGGGAATTGCTTTTCGAAAACCGAGCCGCGTTTTGAGCATCGAGATTGTGAAGGTAACAATTTTCATGCTTTGATCTCTGAGTATCTGATTGCAGGTGTACTTCCTCTTCGTGAGGAAGTAGGAGCAGAGGAAGGCACAAGCCTTTGCAGGATAAAAGCGCTCTGAGGAACTAGAGCCAGATCAGTCCAAGGGTTTCATACCCGAGTTTGGGAAGTAGGTCCACGGATCCGAGAGTGGTAGACTCTCAAGATGTGATCCGGAAGTTGAAATTCCCAAGGGAAGGACTTCAGGTCCGGGAAAGCAGAGTTATGCTGCAGGAAGAGGTCTCTGGGAATAGAGTCAGAAAAGAGTTGCAGGGATGTCATGCCCTGAGTATGGAAAGTGAGATCCAGAGGCGAGAACCTTGATTCTTGAGGATTTGGAATAAGGAACGGAAGTTCCTTGGAATAGGGTTTTGCGCTAGGAATCGGAAGCTGAGGCTTCCAGGAACCATCAAGTATTATTCTAGAATGAACGTGGTAATACGTTCGGTTCAAGTGCTTGTATAGACTTCTCCTCAGTAATAAAGATACTATTACGGGGGGGGAGGGGGGACCAATGCATCTTCTGGTCCTTAGTAGTGTGTCGATCTTCTCTCTATCTATTTCTCTCTATATACTCTGGCTTCATTAATTAAGTGATAAATTCTATTTTTTCGAGTATATTTTATATTGCTATGCGCTCCCATTTGTGATAGTGGTATCATAGCATGGTCTCTTCTCTTTCTCTGTAAAGGAGGATGACTTTGGGAAGATACGGGAAGAAGCCATGACAAGCCAAGAGAGAAGTAAGCAGGCAGAACCCTAAGTCCTGCAAGGAAAAGCTCGTAGAGTTGGAAAAAAAAAATTATCTGCAAGAAGTCGACACAAGACTTGGGATTCTCTGAGAAGGCGACAAGAGCATGATGCTCAAGAACCTAGAGCATCCACGGAGCGGAATGCTCAAGATCCTTCAGAATCCAGAAGATATCCATGAACATCAATCCAGAACCATAGCCAAGAAATCTTGTCATTTTGGGAAGGATATGAAGAAGATCTATAGACCTACGAACACTCCAGTCAAGTTTGATACTTTTGACGGAACGGAAGATGTGCTAAAAGCTACTGCTTTCATTCGACAGTTTGAAGTTGCCTTTGCAAACGGCGATTTCTGAGAAGTGTCAAAGGTGAGGCATGTGACCAAACACCTCAAGGGGGATTGCAAGTACTTGGTGGTATACCAAAGCTCTGCAAGGAACTTACAACAAGACTTGGATTCAATTCAAGGCTGAAGTTTTCGACAATTTTTTTTTTCCTCTACGCTTTGAGGAACGCATCCAAGAAGATTGGGATCGGTTTGCCCAATAGAAACACAAGCGAGTCAAAGAAAGTAGTGGAAAACACTGCTGGTGGTAATAACTCGCAAGAGGAAAAGATTGGAAAGAAGTGTCGCCGTGCACAAGGAATGTTCGGATTGGAATTGTTCGCCTACGTTGAGCGACAACCCGGAACAAGAACCTTCTTTAATGTGATCGCAAACTCTCTTTGTGAAAGAAAGACATCGAGATTAATGCTCTATGACTTGGGCATTCCCTATGTGGGAGGACACAAGAGATTTAATACTCTCTGGACTACGAGCGCAGGATTACGCGCAAGGACAAATACCTAGATTGATTTTTAGGAGGATCATTCCTCTCGGGATTGAGAAGGTGGAATTGAGTTAACAGATTCTCGGATGAGGAAACTTCCGATCTGTTGGAAAGACGCAAATGACGAGTTCTTACATGGCTCGTAAGTTTGATAATTGGTGAAGGATATCCTCGAGATTTTGCTTTTTTCCTGTTTCTCTCCGAGCAGTTCAGTTGGACCTCTACAGTTGAGGACAACTGTTTATAAGTGAGAGGGATGCTGCTAAATTGGCTTTATCTGACATAAAAAAGAATTCTAAATGAATTATTGGATTTATAAGTGAGAGGGTTTTCTCGCTTGGAAAACCAAGGAAAAATAATTCTAAATGAATTATTGGAATTTTAAGTGAGAGGGTTTTTCTCACTAGAGACATCCGAGTACAGAGTATTCCTAGTGTCATTCAAAGTAATGACGGGAGCATTGAGAATGGGAATATCTGTAAGGTCACCAGGAACGGGTACTTCTGATGCGTCACATCGGATGGGTGACAGGGAGCATCGGGAAGAAGTATCTGACCATGTGGGAACGGACATCTCTGATGCGTCATAAGATGGGTGACATAGAGCATCGCGAAGGAGATTGTCCCGTAAGTTCGGTAGGAAGTGACTAGGTGATGGGTATTCCTGATGCGTCACAAGGTGAATGACGTGTGGATCGGAGAGGGGATATCCATAGTCGAGAGGAAATTCCGAACTGTGTTAGAATTGTGCACAAGGAAAAGCAAGCACTTGAATGAAGATGGGTTCAGAGGAAACTTTGAGGAAAAAAAGATGCTTTCTGAGAAAGCGGGATTGCTTTTCGGGAAAGCAGATGCTTTCCCACAAGGAAGTCTATGTCTGCATTGCAACTGTGCATGTGATTGCATCCAAGGGCACCAATGCCGTGAAAGCATTGTTTTTAACTTATAAGGTTTTATTGAGTTTTTGGGCAGATTCATACCATTTTTAAAGGTGACCGGCCTCCCACTTGATAAGTGGGTAGCCTATGAATAAATAAAGCAGTAAAAACCAGCCAACAATTTTTCTCTCTTTTTTTCTGGCAGAACAACGCGCACAAAAAACAAAAGTTTTGAAAAACGGCCGCGATCTCTCTTTGAGCAGCCAATGCTCTGCTATCTTTGTCGTGGCCAAGGAGCTATAAAAGCATCACACGCCCTCTCCCAGAGAGAAGATTAGTTTTTTACAAGAAGAAGATGCTGCTGCAGATTTCATTCGCAAAGAAGACGTTGCCGGTGATGCCCATGGCTGCCTCAAGTGTACCAGATGTCGCCAAGACCCAGTGCACGAGTTCCCTCGCGAAGAAGTGCCTACGGAGCGTGTTTCCATTGCAACAAGTTGTTGTTTTTCTCTGTTTTCAGCCCATAAATGTTGTAGACGGGGCTGGTTTATGAGAAGGAACCCGAGAGCACACCTCTTTTGTGTGTAGGATTGGAAGAGAAGATTTTCTATGTAGAGACCTCTTCCAGGGAATTGCTTTTCAAAAACCGAGCTGCGCTTCGAGCATCGAGATTGTGAAGGTAACAATTTTCATTTTATGATCTCTGAGTATTTGATTGCAGGTGTACTTCCTCTTCGTGAGGAAGTAGGAGCAAAGGAAGGCACAAGCCTGTGCAGGATAAAAACGCTCTGAGGAACTAGAGCCAGATCAGCCCAAGGGTTCCATACCCGACTTTGGGAAGTAGATCCACGAATCCGAGAGTGGTAGACTCTCAAGATGTGATCGGGAAGTTGAAATTTCCAAGGGAAGGACTTCAGGTCTGGAAAGCAGAGTTATGCTGTAGGAAGAGGTCTTTGGGAACAGAGTCGAAAAAGAGTTGCAGGGATGTCATGCCCTGAGGCTGGAAGGTGAGATCCAGAGGCGAGAACCTTGATTCTCGAGGATTTGGAATAAGGAACAGAAGTTCCTTGGAATAGGGTTTTGCACTGGGAATCGGAAGCTAAGGCTTCCAGGAACCATCAAGTCTTATTGTAGAATGAACGTGGTAATACGTTCTGTTCAAGTGCTTGTATAGACTTCTCCTCAGTAATAAAGATACTATTACGGGGGGCGACCAGCCCATTCTGGTCCAGTACTGTGTCGATCTTCTCACCCTCTATCTCTCTCTCTCTCTCTCTATCTATTTCTCTCTATATACTCTGGCTTCAATAATTAAGTGATAAATTCTATTTATCCGAGTATATTTTATATTGCTATGCGCTCCCGTTTGTGACACTGGCCATGAAAATTTTAGCATTTTGATGCATTCCAGAAGTAGATTTCAGCCAAGGAGAACTTGTGTGGGCATCGGCTACGCGAGAAGATATTAGTAGAAGCTTCTCCCGCGTTGAAAATCCAAGTGTTAAACAGTCGGCACAAAATTCATGTGGACAAGGATTTCAAAGCCATCTCCAAGAAGCAGATTCGACACCACAAGAAGAAGAAGAAGACGTTCTAAGCTGGAGATAAAGATGTTAAATTCGAATGTTATAATGGAAAGAGGGTTGATACGAACCACAAGAAGAAGAAGAAGACGTTCACAACTGGAGATAAAGGTGTTAAATTCAAATGTTTTAATGGAAAGAGGGTTGATACGAAGGCTCTCACTTTTATGGACAATTTGAGGTGGCCTTTGCAAAAGGTAAATTCTCAGAGCGTTCAAAACTACGCCATGTTAGCATGTATCTGAAAGATACGGCTAGCAATCGTGGCTTATCACAATTCTAGAAAAACGAAAACCCAAAGGCTACGAGGAGTTCAAAAAGGAGTTCTACACTCGGTTCCTCCCCGCCTCCCCCCCCCCCCCGCCCCCGACTTTGTCGACGACATGAAGAAAGAATGGGATTAGCTCTCCCCAAGAGAGAATGAAGTTGTGTCCGACTATGTCGACAAATTTTGGGAAGTCGAGCACGTAGCTATGATACCATGTCAAAGTCGGCGATGCAGAAGCGTAGAGATGAAGGGGAGAAAGCCGAGAGAAAGAGAGAGAGTCTCCTGAACCAATCAACCTTGGCAATGAATAATTGATACAATACAATGGGGACTAAGGATTGCTTATATACCAACCTCGATAAATTGCCCTACCTAGACTTTGACAAATAAATAAAATAAATACCTAAAAGCCAAACTAAATAATGGGATCACTTTGGACAATTCACTTGAGATGCCAAAACTCTGAAGTAGATGAAACTGATAAATACTTCTTCCAGAATAGATCATACACCAGAAGATCTCATTGTAAGTACTTAGTAAAGTTTAAGAATTACTCCCCTCTAGATGCTCCACTGGATGACTGAATGAGAATCGTAAGATTTCGTAGACATCTTGCATTAGTATCATGAAACCTTACAGTCGAGGACAATTGTTTGGAAGCCAGAGGGATATAATATTTTTAGCTATGACACAGATAAATGAAAATGATTTTTGTGCACACAGAATGAATTTATGAATTTATTGGTACCAATTATGAACGGCTAAAATTTTCCGGTGCAATGTGCCATCTGGAAATTTATCCGTGTCCGGATAGAATGATAAGTAGAACAGTAGCTGGACGCAGTGCATAATAGTTTGGAATAAGCACAGGAATAAGATGGTGTCCCCAGTTCGCTCAGAAAAGCTATAATTTAATAGTTTTTGCGAAAGAAATGGCCGGCCGAACATAGTGGAACTACGACCCGGCGGGAGCCAGTAGACTGAGTTGGAAGAGACATGAAATCAGCCAAGTCATTAATTCCCCAAATTGGCCAAAAAACTGGGATTTAACACCCATTTTTAAGTAAAAGGTTTAAAACCTTTAAAAAATAAGTAAAAGGTTTAAAACCATTTTTAAGTAAAAGGTTTAAAACCTTTAAAAAATAAGCGGTCGGGCTAGTTTGAATCGGCTAGACTAAATAAACTTTTTAAAAAAAAACCCATTCCTAGCGTAAGAAAACTACAACAACTAGCGTTTTCTATTTGCGAGCAATCTCTCTCTCTCTCTCTCTCTCTCTCTCTCTCTCTCTCTCTCTCTCTCTCTCTCTCTCTCTCTGGTGCCATTCGACAGAAATCAGCATGTGCTAGGTTATAGAAGAGCTAGCGCTACCTCTTGGCAACAACAGTTTCCATTCAACCAATTCTCTCTCTTCTCACGATTCTCTTGCTCTGGTGTTGGTAAAGGCTGTGCAGAGGCTATGTGTTGTTAAATGGACTATTCTCTTATTTTCTCGAGTAATTTCTTTTTATTGAAATTAAGATATTTAAATATGTGCACTTAAACGGAAAGGTTAGGAACTGTAGATCTACTTGAATTATTGAAAGCCATTAGAAATGGAAAACTCTGATGCATCATATGATGGGGTGACATTAAGCATCGAAAATGGAATATTTTGTTGGTTTGTCAGGAAACTCGAACTGGAAAGAGGAATATGCGTAAAGACGCAAGCACAAGAATAAAGACGGGTTTTGACAAGCTTTTCTTAAAAAGCGAAATATTTTAACGCGTTTTCCGGGAAGAGCAGACGCTTTCCCGCTAGAAATCTTTGTCTGCATTGCATTTGTGCATGTGGTTGCATCCAGAGACGCCTGGGAAGTGCTGTGAAAGCATTTTTTTAAACTTATTTTAAAATATGCAGGCCGCCCACTTAATAACTCAGCAACCACCTACAAAATAAAGCAGCAAATCCAGCCAGCGTTTTCTCTCTCCCTTTTTTTGGCAAAAGAGCAAAAAAAAAAAAAGCGCCGCAATCTCTATGCAGGCAACATATGCTCAGCTATTCCTGCTGTGGCCACGGAGCTATAAAAGCATCACATGCCCTCACTCAGAGGGAAGAGTTACCAACGCCAGCAAGAGGAGACTTTGCCGCCAGGAGATCGCGAGACTACGAAGCACGGAGGTCGCTTTTCCCGTGCAAGAGCGATAAGTATCTGTCGTAGATTCTCCATACGAGCTGTTGTCGTGTATTTGTGTGTATTTGCAGGTACTTCATCGCGAAGGAGAAAGCGGAAGGCTTCGGCCTACGCTTGGGAATTCCGGGAACGGAATTCGGAAATTGTTTGCGGAGTCTCAATTCCTAATACAGATGGAAAAAGAATTGAGAGCTCGTCTCTCAGATTTCCCTCACGGTAAGGAACGACTATCGAGTCTGAGAATTAGAAAGGAGGGGTTTTCTATGGTTCTTGTGCTTGTAAAAAAAGATTCTCCCTAATAAAGGATCCTCTCTAAGGGGGGGGGGGGACCAGCCCATCTTCTAGTCCCAAATATTGTGTCGAACTTCTCCCTCATCTCTGTTTAGTTGAAAGATTATTTATTTTCATCTTGTTGATTATTCGTGTACGCTCCCGTTTGTGACACTGTGAGGCGCACGGCGGAGGTAGAGTGCAACCATAGGAGCTTGTGTGCGTCCTTGCGGGAAATAGTCGCAGTCAGACAAGCGTATTATTGGCTGCCCACAAGAATTTCAGCATTCTGATGCTTTCCAGAAGGAGATTTCAGCCAAGGAGAACTCGTGTGGGCATCCCCTACGCGAGCAGATATAAATAGAATCTTCTCCCGCGTTGAAAATTCCAATACGAAGCAGACATAGCCGTTATCGGCTACAGGTATGATGAATTTCAGCCAATATGCTTATGAAACCATGCATCTTTATGCATAAATTATTTGAGACATGAAAAGTGAATTTTGTTTCGGGTTCATGTGCTTGTAACAGTTTACAAATCAATGAAAATCTCCTTGAATAGGGGGGATCAGCCCATCTTTTGGTCCCTAGTGTTGTGCCGATTTTCTGCATTGTTTTTCCCAATTCTATGTCATGCAAAATTCCACGTGAAATAATAAATTAAGTATTAAGTACACGCTTCCATTTCTGTGACACCCTCTCTTAGGCACTTGGATACCCCTATTGTTGTATGTAGATTATATTGTGCTTGTTGCAGACTTGTCGCAAGGGCTTTAGAGACATCTTGATGTACTACATGCATATGCACATGAGAGTGGTCTTTGAGTGACCCGTGGTAAAACCAAGCTCATGTTGTTTAATATCACAATGTAGTCGGTGAAAGCTGTAACGAGAGGGCACCCCGTGCCAATTGAAAAGAGCGGACTAGAACAAACGTTTAGCACTTTAAACAATTGAAGAGAGAGAGAGAGAGAGAGAGAGAGAGAGAGAGAGAGAGAGAGAGAGAGAGAGAGAGAGAGAGAGAGAGAGAGTGAGAGTGTGGTGGAGTTCCACTCTAAGAGCACTGGCCTTGAAACCTTGGTATCCCTTTTGGTATTTATTTTAGATTGGTTTACAAAGGTACATCTGCCGAGGAGCTCTGTCTTTGCTTCCGCACACACATGAATGTCACAGTGAGCCCCCAAGGCTCACATTTAAAGGCCCTTGGCCCAAAAGCATCAAGCATGAAAAGCTTGGCCCTCCAAAAGCTCACGAATGAAAAGCTTGTGCCCTTGTGGATGTTTCCGCAATTCGCAGGTTGTCTGTATAGTTGCCGTGTTAGCAGGGATTTCTGCGATTCACGTCGGGCTATCCTTAAATAGCTTTCATGTCATCACTCTTAATGTTCTTCGGGTGGGGTCGAGTGTTGGGTTCTTTTAATGTCTAACCCCCTTGGGTTCATGCCACATCATCAACTTGTGACATACCCCCCTCTTGAAAGAAGAGTAATTGTCCGTGATTAGACTTGCAGAATTCATTCCGATTCTTTAGGAGACACTGCCTTTATGCATACATGTCAATGCCCATCATTGCGGACAACACATTCTTTAGCATTCTTTAAATCATGCAGTTCCACAATCACCAATCATCTCATCTGCATCGGAGCTCTTGACATTCTGGCGTTAGCAATATTAGCCATCACACCCAGACCGCGCTAGTCCTTTTGTAACAAGAGGGCACCATGTGCCAACGGAAAAGAATAGACAGAACAAACATTTAAGCACTTCAATAACAATTGAACTGAAAGAGATGCACGACACACGAGACGCAGAGTAGCGGACTTCCACTCAAAGAGAGCGTTGGCCCCAAACCTTGGCGCCCTTTTTGATATTTCTTTATATTGCATCAACACTTTACAGCTCTGGTGGCTCTGCTGTGTATCTGCTTCCGTAGGAATGCCAGAGAGAGATCCCACTTTACAACTCTCGTGGCTCTGCTCTGTATCTGCTCTCTCTTCTCCCTAGCATTCATGTAGAGAGAGAGCCACCCACCGATGAATTTAAAGGCCCACGGCCATTCAAATGCAGTACCTGAAAAGCTATAAGTCTAAAAGCATTTGACCTTCAAAAGCTAGCGCAAAAATAGTCAGCGCTATTCACGGAAATACGTAGAGTGCCATGTCAGAATGTCAACGCGTTTAGTAGGCTGGCCGTAAAGCAGTGCCATGTCAGTAGATTTTACGCCATAGTCTTTGTGAGTGTGTGGGTCCTCCTTTGTTTTTAAGAACTTGGGCCGCATGGGACGGGGTCCCATAAGCTTGAATCTCTTCATTATTAGGCCACTCGGCAGGCAATTGGAAGTTGGTGATAACTTCTTCTTCTTCTACTGCTTCTAGGGTTTGGGTCCCTCGGCCGGGATTTGCAAGTCGGCTAGGGTTAGTAGCCTCAGGAAGCCCTAACCTGCTAGGTCTTTAGTGGCTTGACATCAGCAGCTTGTGACATAGTCACATCCCCCCTTCTTGAGAGAAGAGTAATTGTCCGCGATTACAATATGTCTACAAAACAACAACTCAAGTTAGCTCACAAATATCCGAGGGCCATTTTGAGGGACTTTCAATTTTCTCATTCTATATCGGAGCTCTTGATATTCCGTCGTAGCAAAATTAGCCATCACACCCAGACTGCGCTGATCTTTAACAGATGTCTTGATGCACTAAAATTACATACCCATGCAATCTCATCCAATCAGGAATATTCAATGGTTGGCACATCACAATGCAACACAAATGCTCACATATGCATGTTACAAGACAGAGAGACATATAGTCGCAGATGAACCCCAATGGGAGAATGGTGCTGTTACCGCACAACATTACCGCATAAGAGGAGAGACAGAGCTCCAAGAAAGAGAGAGAGTGTATGGTGCAGACCCGGTGGCACGTTCCCCAGCTTTACCGCGACAATTACCGCCTGTATTACCACACAAATAAACGCCTAGATTACCGCACCCGGAAAAGAATCCAAGTGACCCATTCCTCTCCCACTTTTCCCTTTCTATAAATCCTATTCTATTTCGTTACTTTTCAGAATTGGTACTCCCTTTTTGCATGGAGTGTAAGAAATCCCATTCTCATTGCGATTTTTAGTACCTCTCTTCTCTTTGCTTGCCTCATCTATTGGTATGATTCTCCTACTCTACTCATTTGTACTCCATGAGATTCTATATCAATAAATATTTTGTTTCCACTTCAAAATCTTATGTCAACTATGTATTCATATGAAAATGGCAAGCGAACGATGATCGAAATTGTATTGTCACCCCCTTTTTGCACGGAGTGTAAGAAATCCCATTCTCATTGGGATTTTTAGTACCTCTCTTCTCTTTGCTTGCCTCATCTATTGGTATGATTCTCCTACTCTAGCTACTCATTTGTACTCCATGAGATTCTATAAACAAAAATATTTTGTTTTCACCTCAAAATCTTATGTCAACTATGCATTCATATGGAAATGGCAAGCAAACGATGATCAAAATTGTATTGTCTTGCGTTCATTAACAAATAACCCTTTTGTACAACATAAGTAGAGAAAGAAGTCAAAATCCAAAAGATATTTATTAATTTTCATCCTCCAAGAGATCTCTACAAGTGCTTACATCCATGTCCAACCCCATGGTAGCTAAATCAACAAATAAATCTATTGATTCATCCTCTATAGCCTCTCCTATTGAATCATCATCATCCTCTCCATCCTCGTCCTCCTCCTCACTATGGTTGGTTATTGGGAATGGTTGGTTCTCCTCGACCTCAATTGCATCATCGTCATTGGCGTCTTCTTGAGATGGTATGGTGGGATTTGCCAAAGTCTCTATGTTCGTATCTGCAAAGATAGATCTGCTTCGTGGTGTGACTGGAATAACATACCATAGTCGTCTTCGATACATACAAGGCACATAAAACACTTGTAGGTCATAGAGAAAACACCAACATGAATGTAGTTTTTTATGTATCATATAATGTTTTAGTGAGTTGCACATGGACTTTACCTGCTCACAACTACTAGGTTGCACCAAGTTGTCGGTCTTCCCGCGATGAAATTGCCCGGAGTCTACCATATAGAGTCCATTCTCATGTCTCTTAACCTCACCCGCAAACCATCGGCAGTCAAAGAGATATTTGTGAAATGTTATGAAGTCCACTTTGATTATCCTCTCTATTGTTCCACATTCCCTCACCTCTTGTGTTGTCGTGTCAAAGTTGCCCATAACTCCACTATCATGAGTGGTTCGAAGCTCATCTATCTTGCGGGTTCGAAAATAATTTTCTTCGGACCACATAGAGTTGAATGTGAAGGCCTGCAAAAACCAATCAAGATACATGAGAGAGAGAGAGAGAGAGAGAGAGAGAGAGAGAGAGAGAGAGAGAGAGAGAGAGAGGTGACACACATACACACACCCACACACACATACACTGGCACACACACACTAAACACATTGAGTATATTACCCTTGGTAGACATCCTCGTGCGTACTCCCATTCTTTAGGGCTTATTTGTTCTCCTTGTGCCTTGGCCTTGGTCATGGCATTGTGTATCCACCCAACTGGAATTAGATCAGGGTATTTGGCAAGATCTTTAGGAAAGGGAGGTGCTCGCCTACTGCCATGCGACCTCTTCCATGCTTTCCTCTCCCTTTCTCTCATTGTACGCACCTCCACATACATATCCACCCATTTGCCCATGATGGGAGCATTGAGTAGACAATGGTTGTTGACTATGGCTTGAAATTCCCTATCCAAAATCAAGAGAGAACCTTTCCCACTTGGAATATTTGCGTGTTTTTTTGGATCCTCTTCCTCCGTCTTTAAACGAGGAAATGATGGATCTATTGTGAAAAGATATTGAGAGACATACACAAAAGCCTCTTGTACAATCCAACCCTCTGCCATGCTTGCCTGAACACATGTACATGAAACCATTAGTGATTAAAGTAACTAATAAAAAGCGTTGTGAATACAATCCAATCCTAATAAGGTTTAACGCTTAAGATCGATGAATACCTCTAGTTGTGATCGTAGCCTTACAAAGTCTTTCAAGGTCTTTAGGAACCTCTCAAGAAAGAACATCCACCTTGAGTGAACCACACCACAAATGGCTATCTCCTCAACAAGATGGAGCAATAGGTGAACTTGGCTAACAAGGATAGAACGTGGGAATGCATCCTCAATAGCACAAGTTGCTTCAATCGCTAGAAGTCCAGCTGTTGGAATGGCTGAAACTTCGATTTCTTTGGAACTCACAAACCTATAACCAAAAAACCCTTCATAATCTTCATAGTAAAGTTAGTTTACAAAGTAAAGTTTAGGAGGGAGGATCAAATGTTCTATACCTGACAACTTCTCCCACCTTGAATATTGCAGTCTTTACCTTCATGTCCGCAAATCCACTAATGCTAATTGGAAGCACAAACTATTGCACAAACAAAAAGACTTTTCAGTATCCAGAACCCTAAACCACACACACACACACACACACACACACACACACACACACACACACACACACATTACCTCAAGAATCTTGTGCCAATCATGGGATTTGAGTCCATTCAGTTGTGTGGATCCTCCTTTCTTAGTTTTAGTGAAGGCACCCTTGAGAGAACGCATATAACCTGTTGGAGTACAGATGGATGCAATGACTTGTTTCATCCGCTCTTGATCCACCCTTGATAGAATCCAAGGTGCCTTTGGAAGAACCATCTTCCCCCGAGGCCCCATGCGAGGTGTGGCCGAAGGAGGGAGCCTCCTTATGGCCCTCATGTCCTCTCTAGCCCCCAATGAATCTTTCTTGCCTACTATGTGATCCCATATAGCTTGGCTAACATTTTTGAACACATATATTGGATCCAATAGGTGTTGGATTTTTAATGAAGCCCAATAGGGTAGTGATAAGAAAATAGAGTACCTAGACATACCCCTAGGTGGATCATTGGGAGGAGGCAATGTGCTGTGATGCTCGTTCCAATGTCTTGCCCAATCGGCCATGGTTCAATGGAGTGGCTTCATCCCATTGCACGGTGGAGCATAAGATGGATGTGTGGGCGGCAAGAAGATGGTGGAGCATAAGATGGATGTAGGATGCGCATGCGCTCGTGTGGACCCACCCACATTGGACGGCGGGTGTGACCCCCCTCCCATGACTGCTTCCTGGCGCAATCGCTCTTCCGTCCTTCTCCCGCCTCCGCCCCTGATCACACTCCAATGGGGAGCGACATCAATGGATGCCAAAACCCTCGGATCGCTAGTTTCCATTCGAGCGCGTTTTCTCGGATCGTCCCATAGCCCATAATCATCCACGTGATCCAAGCATATACGTCGAAGCTGTGCAATTGCACGCTTACATCGCGTACATGGACATGGTAATCGCTCCACCAACCATCGAGTTCGTTCCGCGCCAACCGGCGGACCCACGTCATCCCAATCGTCCTGCACACACGACCACACACTAAATAAGAAAAAATTAAATAAGAATATGAAAAATCAAGAATGTTTGTACTGACATGACTGACACTCATTAAAGATAGAGGGTAGTGGGTACAACAGGTCATGCAGTCAGTCGGCATAACCTTAATGTCCTGTCATAGATTTTCGCGGTAATAATTGCGGTAACCTGCGCGGTAATACTCGCGGTAATATTTCAAGCAGATTTTTTTATATAAAGGGGGCACCTACGTGCCCCCGCGAAATTGAATGCCAAAATTTCAAAATCGACCTCCTCTTCTGCGCGGGCCTGTTTCCCTCTCCATCTCCAAGCACCCTCTCCTTCTCCTTCTCCATCTCCGACCTCTATTACTCTCTTCATCTCCATCCCCACCATTTCCAAGAGACCGAGGTCACGAATGTAAGTGCTCAAGCTCTCTCTTTCTTCTCGTTCTTCTACACACACACACAAACACATACACACACACAATGCATACACACACATGCACACACACACACACAATTTTATGCACAATCACACACTAATGCTTGCATTAGTGTGTGCATGCATTATACACACACTAATGCGGGCATTAGTGCGTGCATGCATTATACACACACTAATGCTTGCATTAGTGTGGTTGTGCACAAAATAGTGTGTGAAAACACACTATTTTGTGCACATTCACACACTAATGCCCGCATTAGTGCGTGCATGCATTATACTTTCACACACTATTTTGTGCACATTCACACACTAATGCCCGCATTAGTGCGTGAATGCGTTACAACCACACACTAATGCTTGCGTTAGGGTGTGCTCGTGCATGAATTAGTGTGTAAACACACTAATGCATGCACAAGCACACACTAATGCAAGCATTAGTGTGTGCATGCATTAGTTAGTTTTTACACACTATTTTGTGCACAAATTACACACTAATGCCGCACTAGTTGGTTTTTACACACTAATGCTCATATTAGTGTGTACATGCATTATACACACACGCATTAGTTAGTTTCTACACACTAATTTGTGTCCAAGCACACACTAATGCAAGCATTAGTGTGTGCATGCATTATACACACACTAATGCTTGCATTGGTGTGTGATTGTGCACAAATTAGTGTGTTTTCACACACTATTTTGTGCACAATGCATGCATTATACACACACACTAATGCTTGCATTAGTGTGTGATTGTACAGTAATTAGTGTGTTTTCACAGATTAATTTGTGCACAATCACACACTAATGCTTGCATTAGTGTGTTTCCACACACTAATTTGTGCCCAAGCACACACTAATGCAAGCGTTAGTGTGTTCATATCTCTCTAGCACACACTAATGTTTGCATTAGTGTGTGCTTGTGCACTAATTAGTGTGTTTTCACACACTATTTTAGGCACAATCACACACACTAATGCTTGCATTAGTGTGTGATTGTGCACAATCACACACTAATGCAAACATTAGTGTGTTTCCACACAGTAATTTGTGCCCAAGCACACACTAATGCAAGTGTTAGTGTGTGCATACCTCTCTAGCACACACACATGCTTGCATTAGTGTGTGCTTGTGCACTAATTAGTGTGTTTTCAAACACTATTTTAGGCACAATGCATGTATTATACACACACACTAATGCAAGCATTAGTGTGCATGCATTAGTGTGTTTCCACACACTAATTTGTGCCCAAGCACACACTAATGCAAGCGTTAGTGTGTGCATACCTCTCTAGCACACACTAATGCAAGCATTAGTGTGTGCTTGTGCACTAATTAGTGTGTTTTCACACACTATTATTGTGAGCATTGGTGTGTGAAAAAATTGCAAACACTAATGCTTGCATTAGTGTGTGCTTGTGCACTAATTAGTGTGTGAAAACACACCAATGCATGCACACACACCCTTAGTGTGTGCTTGGGCATGCATTAGTATACCAAAACATACCTCCATTAACATTAACAATATACCAAAACATACCTCCATGTGGGTGTGCGATGAAGTTGATTGAGACCCCAATGGTCACCGAGAAGCCCAACGGCAGATTAAGGTCCAACACACACACACACTAGATTAATTTCTTTGCCACACACTAACGCACACACACAATAGATTAACTAGAAGCACACACACTTTCATCTAAATGGATGCAAAAAAAAAAGCACATAAACCATTTCTTAAATAGGAGATAAAAGGAATCTTATGCAGGGAGGAATCCTATGCAATAAAGAATCTCACTTTGACTAGAATCCAATGTTAATTAGGGTCCCTTTTTTTTGTGAAATTGTAGGATATGGCATCCTCTTCCACGCCTGGCTATCGATCCATAGAGGACTTTCTCGCTGAGGGCCTCTCTTACGAGGACGCTTGTGATGCTTACTACTCGCAGTTTTCCTCCCACCAGTCACAATCCACCTTCGGCTTTCGATGGTTACGAGGTGCAGTACACGACCCCGACCTCGAGAGGGCATACCGCGCCCAGGGAGAGTGGCTATCCTCACAGCAGAGTCTTCGAGGGCGGTACACACCAGCACAGTTGGCTGCCTATGGGCTCTCACCGCTTGCGACACCGAGCGTCGGCACTCCGATCGTGCAAAGTGTGCCTCCCTCCACCTTACCCTCGACTTTCCCGTCACCCATATCTCCCTCCACCTTGCATTCGCAGTGATCCACGCCTGCACCGTCGAGTTATCCGTTGCCTACACCACCCAACGGTTCGGGCTCGGGCCAACGCTCTTCGGGTGGCCAGCGCTCTTCTCATAGTGGTGGCTCACGCTCTCGTTGAGGTAGTGGCTCGTGCTGCTTTGGTGGTGGAGGGGGCAGTGCTGCAGATTCACCTCCTCTTACACCCCGACCTCCTCGCTCACCCCTTGGAGCTCCACATGAGGATGAGGACCGCGATGCGCCCGTCCCGGACGCTCGTGGGTACTACTATTATATACATGGTGGGGGGGAGGTGGATCTAGGTTCCTCTTTGGGGAGGACATTTCGAGGGCACCTTAACCAGCTGATCCACTCGACATACCAAGATTGCTTTAAATCTTTCAAAGATCAGGACCCAGCCGACGTGACGTACATTCACACGACATTGCTCATGCGGTTCCCTAATCCGCAAGTGGAAGAGTTCTCCAGGCAGTGGCTCGAGGAATACATCAAGAATTTCTTGAAAAATAAGAAGTCCAGTGTGCGGAGGGCGGCAAAGCGAACATTTGAATTTGAGGGTCACAACTATCACCCTGGAAATGTTCACGACGAGGAGTGGGAGAAAGCCTAGGGCGAGCTGGAGGACGAGAGAGCAACGGGTGCTAAGGCGCACACTTGGCAGGTGGAGGCGAGGGCGCAGCAAACGCCCACGCATTATGGCTCGGACGGAAAAGCAGCATGGAAAGATAAATTTGTGAGTGTGCGGATTTTCATTTGAATTGATTTAATTTGTGGTAATAAGGTTAGGTTTGTGATATTTTTTAATTGATATACAGCAAAATATTACTATGACCCGTCCAAGCCGAGAGATCCAAAGATACAGAGAGAGCCACTCCGAATATCAGACATGGTGCTGGCTGTATGAAAACAACAAAATCAATCGCGAAGAATTTGAAAATGCATGTCGTACACTACAACCTGTAAGTATGAACTTTTTTTTAAAAATCATTGCATACAACTTTATGTATCCATTTTTATTAATTAAAGGTTTTGTTGTTTTTTTCTTTTCCAGAGTCAAGGAGTCCCTCGGGAGGTCCCAGGATCTGAGTAGCTCAATCCTCCAAGTGTTTTTGGGTCTGCGCGCACGTCTTCTTTTTGCCATAGTTGTATAGCCCCCATATATCGCCTATTTGGGCAATTTTGTAATATCCAATATAATTAAACACTTGATTTTGGCCCAAGTGTTCTTTTGGCCACAGTTGTATAGCCGCCATGCATCACCTGTTTGGGCAATTTTGTAATGAACAGTTTCTCCAATATAATTAAACATTTGAATTTGGTTGGTGCAATGAAATTGTTGTTTTTGAACAGTTTCTCCAATATAATTAAACATTTGATTTTGGTCCAAATTTTTGGTGCAATGAAATTGTTGTTTTTTATTTATTAAATGTATAGGAAAAAAAAGGCAAATGACCATTTGGATGGGTCCTACCATCCAAATGGTCATCTGCTTTTTTTTAAAAATATTCCGGGTGCGGTAATCGTCGCGGTAATAATTGCGGTAAAGTCTGCGGATATAAATGCGGAAATTTAGCCGGGAGTATTACCGCGACGATTGCTGAAGGACCATTACCGCGCTTATTGACTCCAGCATTACCACTCCGGAGATTTTTTGCCTTCAACTTTTCCTTTGTTTTTGTGCGTCTATCTGAGCGGTAATGTGCTCCAAATGTCATAGTGAACAATCCCCCACAAATAACCGGGCCATGAGCATCACTCCCATAAATAATTTAAAGCGGTCCGGGCCGTGAGATATAGAGGCCTTTTACAACCAAACGCTCCCCAGACCACAGCCTGCGTCACGTGGAGGTGCTGAGAGTAACCGTTGCTCAGACAGTAAATAACCATCCAGGTTCATGAGTAAAAACACCACTTTTAAAACATTCAATACTCCCTCCTCAAATAACCACAAGGGTCTGGGCCATGAGTATAAACACCACTCAATCATTCAATACTCCCCCTGCAAATAACCACGAGGGTTTGGGCATGAGTATGTGCAGGCATTCACATGCATCAATTTTCTCTTCGGTACTCTTCCCGGGAGTAAATCACAAATCATTGAAACCAACATTAAACAATTTCCAAATCGGCACCAAGACAGGTTCAAAGCAGATAACATTCATTTCAAACAAATTCCGAACAGTATTCTCAAACAAAGTTCAAAAAGTGTCAAAACTCAAAAAGTATTCTTGGTGTAGTTAGGTCAATCGAGCTCAAAAAGACGTCTGGCTTTCCTTCCTGAGACGTGCATCAAAGTCAGGGTTAGATTCCTTTTATATGGTTGTATTTGACCGAAGCATGGTCCATAAACTCTTGAATAGTCGAAACTGGCCCTGGACAGACAATGTTCTCGTAGTGGTGATGGAAATTGTGCCTTTATGTCACTTGGGCCTCATCGGACGGGGTCCCATAAGTTGGTGGGAACTCTTCTTCAAAAATAGGCTACTCGTCAAGACTTTGTAAGTCAGTAAAACTTCTTCTTCTTCTTCTTCTGTTGCTTCTACTTAGGGTTTAGGCTTCTTGGCCGGGATTTGCAGGTTGGCTCCGTTCTTTAGTGACTTGACACGTCAGCAAATTGTGACATTCCCCCCTTCTTGAAAGAGAGTAATCATCCGCGATTACAGCATATCTGCAAAACAACTCAAGTTAGCTCAAAACTTTCCGAGGGTCACTCCGAGGAACATTCCGAGGGACAATCAGTTTTCTCATTCCAAATCGGAACTCTTGATTTCCTGGGTCGTTGGCTTCCTAGAAGAATTTCATCCAATAAGAAGTCTCATTCTAGATCAGAACTTTTGATATCTTGGGTTGTTGACTTCCCAGAAGTATCTCATCCAATAAGGAATATTCTGTCACAAACTGGTGACGTCGAATGGTGACACACACACACACATTCTCTATTGCAGGGCAGTGACATGGCAACAGTCCCGAAATTCACGCTGCTTTGCTGACGTGGCAGGCCCATACGGTAGCCCTGCAATTCATGCCAGAAAAAGCGGCAGAGTACGGAATTCCGCGTTCTGCGCTGGGAGAAAAAAAAGCAGCTGTTTTTCTCTACGCAAGGGCTGAAAAAAAAAAATCTCACACAAAGTTGCTTTATTTACCAAAAGGGATTGTGAGATGATTTGCTTTATTTTATGGTAGCTTTTGGGATAGCTTTTGGGGCTTTGCTTTTAGCATCCCTTGTAAACCTTTATAAGAGTGGTTTCGGCTTCCACTTCTCAGAGCATCTGGACGCAAAGTCTGAGAGTGAGACCCAAATCACTCCCTTGTACTTTGAGCACAGATTTTAATACAAAAAGAAATACCGAAAGGGGCACCAGTCTTTGGGGCCAATATCTCTAAGCACAGAACTCCGCCAGGCCGGTGACTACTCTTCTACCAATCCTAGAAAGTTCAATAAATTGATTTTTTTTACAAGAGTATGTATTTTACGTACATGAAAATATCTTCTGTACAGAACAACATACAGTACGTACATATCCGCCACGTACAATACGTTTTGAACCACCTTATTCCCCCTTCTCTTTCCCGCTTCTAGTGAGACTTCCTCTACTTAAAAGTTTAGAAGGTGAAATTATTGGAGGCCTACCCCTAACTTATTCACTTATCTAGTTTGTTGAAAACCCCCTCTCCTTTGCACTTACGTGCTAGGGTAAGTGGCCAATTCCCCGGGAGTCCCTCTTACACGCACAATATTCTGATCGAAGTTATGATGCATCACTACTTTCTTCTCCGCGATCCACCAATGGAGTCAGTGGTCGCATCGAAGGTAGACCGTGGACTGAACATGGATGGTATATTTTAGTAGTCTGCTATTAGAGTGGACGAGGATCAGTGGACCAAAGAGGTGGGCCAAGGTGAGCTAGACCTAGGCTGGACTACCTTTCTGTGGGAGCACCCTTCTTGCTCTCAATAAAATAGCTCAACAACGCTCTCAAAAAATCCTTTCATCCTTTCCCCATTCGATCCAAATACCGGCTTCTCTGGAAAACGGCCGGTCTAAGCATTTTTTAACCACTTCATAAAGCAACAACTCAAAGTTCCGGCTTAGGACAAGTCAATTGCGATGAAGCATCATAATGGATTACAGAGCTTAACTATTGCTGTAGTAAAAAACTCAACTGTATTGCTACATATTTGTAAGAGGCCTCGAGGAAAAAAAAACAGGGGAAAGAGCGATAGAGAAGGAGCTGCGTTGGTTGTTGCAGCTTCCACAGCTCCATTGATTGCTGTCAGAGGTGGATGGAGGCCCTTTCTAGTCTTTGAGATAGTGTTTTCTTGGAGGCACTCTTCTCTCCTGGCGAAGATCATCAGCACAAGCTGGTGGCTTCGGTGTGGATTGTTGATCAGCCTTTGTACTGTCCTGGTGATGCAGCCACTGATCACTCTTGGAAGTTTACAAGTGGATGTTTTCAAAGGGTGCTACATCGCATGTGGCTGCAAATAGTCTCAGGCAGATTGATGTGGTGCTGCCGTCAAATCCTCTCCTCAGCTTCCCATTTCAGCCCTGTGTACATGTATTTCTACAGCTTTCACTGATCCATTGGTTTTTCCCCGGAACTTTTGTCCCTTACCCCTAACTTGAGGGGTTTTTCACCTTTGGTTGTATCTTGATATTTTAGCTTCAGCTTCATTACAAAATTGGCAATTTTCCTTTTATCTGATAAAGGGTACACAACGGGTACAAGCTCACATTTTTGCCAAAGAAAAAAAAAGAGAGAAGAGGGAGAGTTCCTCCAACGAGATTCATTATTTTTGGAGTGCTACGTAACATACATTATTGCAACGTTGTTTGGTGTACCTTAACAAAAACACCCATAGATTGGCTGCTCCAAGGGGTCCGTGTCTAGTTTGTATTTCAAACTTTGTAAGGTAGCATATTGAAGTATATCTGCACTTGAAGATAATTTTCTTCACATTTATGTCATAGAGATCCATGGACCTGATTGTCAACTAGTGTTGTTGAGTTTCAGGAATCATCAAACAAAGGATGCAAGCAGCTGCTGAGGACCCAATGCACCTTTGATGATGCTTTTCCCTGGTCAAAGCCTGCTTATGCTATGCCTTTGTCTTTGCTTTGCGGTTTTCTTATTGGGATGACCATTGACTGACTTGTTGTGCCCTGCAGAAGGAACAACTACAAATGGCTTCTATATACTTCCCTTCAAGACCGGAGCATTTCTTGCGGGGACTCTTGTCCGACCAGTCATTTTGAAATATTCATATAAACGATTCAGTCCAGCTTGGGATTCAATATCTGGGGCAAGCTTTTCAACTTGGAGTTCTGTAGTTATCGACTTTTTGCATTGCTGCATCTGAACGTTCGCATGCCCTGTTTGTATCCTCGATTACATAAATGTTTTTATCATATGCATTTCTTGATTGGTTCGTTTTGCCCAGATTTTTTTCGTGGCTGGGTTTGCGAGTTCATTTCGGTGTCTAAGAGTTTGTGAATTTCTTCCTTTACCTTCTTGGCAAGAGTGTCATCGTATGTGTATGGCCTAGCTTTCTAGGCTGAAATGCTGCTAGAGGTTTAAGGCAAACAGCCAATGTCTTAGGATGAACGAGATAAAAGATGGATGTCTAGCTGAATCTTGGTTCTTTTCTATTTAATTGTAGGTTCGGCATTTTATTCTTCTGTTATGTCAATTTATTAATTTCCTGGAAGTGATTTGGCTTCCTCTGTATATCCCATCAGAGAAGGAGAAGTCTGATCCAAGACTGTATGCCAGCAATGTCCGGTCATTGATGGCGTTGGGAGGTAAGCTATTTCGAGCTTCTGTTCGAGATGGTCCGAGTGGCTGATGATGGTTGTCGCATGAAGTCTTCATTTTCTTTGCTTGCTCTGCAGGGTGGTCTTTTGAAATCTGATATCGGTTTGAAGGAAAAGAGGATTTATCATTCCTTCCTCAATGGTATGTCACGTACCAAATCTATAGAAGATTATTGAAAACAACTTTTAGAGCTCGTTTTTCCTTTGTATTGCAGAGTATATGGCATTAAAGGGTGCTGCATGAGAGAGAAACGAGGTTGCTTGCTATATGAATCGGGCTTCTTTTGAAGCTCCCTTTCCGTATATTTGCACTGCAGCAGCTTATTAGAAGAAGAAAATTGCTCGTGTAAGTTTTGCATGTATGGCTGTTTAGCATGTTCACAGACATAGAAATGGACCTTCCTTATGTGGGTTTTCTTGGGATTTTGTCAGCTGTATAGTCATTATGTGGTTCCTAGTTTTCTTGATTAAGGTATTGGAACAAGACAACCGTGGTTCCAGTGTTTCTCATTTTTGATGGGTTGAACTGCATGTGAAACAGTTCATTCATTCATTGCTGCTTCTGGTTATACCGTGATGGACGCTAAATAATATGGAGAGCTGTTTTCTCATGTTTATAGGTGCATTTGGAATGCTCCTTGCATGCACATCTTTAGTGCAGAATCTTTTCCCCATTGGAAGCATGTTGGCATCATTAATGTGGTGGATGATCTCTCCTTAGAAACGTGCTGCTTTCCTTACCCTTTTGAGGGAGTTTGCAGAGAGCTTTGTTTATGTCTTTTAGACTCTTCCATTGTTATGTTACATGGAATTGCAAGTCGGTCTTTAAAAAAAAAATGGGTTTCGAGCTGATAGTTATGGGTCCATCGGACATATTCAGAGGGACCATCAGAGAGAGAGAGAGAGAGAGAGAGAGAGAGAGAGGTGTGCGTGTATTGGGAGAGCTTTCAAGTAGTAGCACTATCTCATGATCATTGTCCGCTCGTCACAGTCCAGGGGAGGGGGGCTGAGCATCTTGGCCTTCCATCTAGTGTCTATTAAATCACGCAATTTTTTTTTGGAGCCGCTGGATTTAAGACAACTCAACAGACGTAATTATCAATTCTGCAACCAATCACTGGCGACCAGGTCAGCGCAAGGAATCCGTAATTTTTTTTTGCATGGAGCCAGTAGACTAGAGACAGCTCAGCAAACGTAACTACACCTTCTGAAAACCAATCATTGGTAGCTACGTCAACGCAAGAATGTTGAGTGACCTCTGCGTGTGCTGTGCAGTCTTCGACAGTCGGCCCCCCTGCCTTGGACCTGTGACGGCCGGGAGTGGTCTTCTGGAGACCATTCCTCTGTAATAACAATTCCCACAGTGGCTCCCGGCCTCCGCCGGTCGCCACATGGTCACTGTTATTACAAGGAATGGTCTCCAGAAGACCATTCCCTACACTGTCAAGGTCGTGGGGAGGGGGGGAAGCGCATCTGAGCCGTTCGACTGCTGCACTTTATTTTGCAGATTGTAGCTCTGCAAGCATGGGATGCATGCCACATCAGCATTGGTAATCTCAGCCATGCAATCCAATGCGTGTCTCCCATATCAGCAAGCAGAATGTGCCTTGCTTGCAACACCTCAGCCGTCGTAATCACCTGAGCGTCAATGGCTCTGCAGCTGCCACATCAGCGCGTGGAATTCCGACTGTCACCCTCTGCAAGTCAGTGTACTGGCCCCCCTCTCCCACGACCATTGACGGCCGGGAATGGTCACCTACTGACCATTCCCGTAATCAGGGCTCCGGCCTCCGCCGGTCGCCCATGATTAACGGGAATGGTCAGTGTAGGACCATTCTCTACCCCATAACAAGAAAAGACAGAGTAAATCTAGGATGTGATTGAGAGGGGGGGTGTGAGGAAGGTTGTGAACATTGCATTTGGAGTCGTGAGGCAGGTGGAGACATGATCAAGAGCTTCCATAACTTGAGTGCACAAACTTGCCACAAAAGCATTTAGACGATAATAGTCCAAAAACCATGCAAGAGAGTATCATTTTCAAACGTTAACTTTACTTAACATCGAGACTTACACATTGATTATCATGTGTGGTATTCAAGGTAAATCTATTGACTATCATGTTGTCTCTTGTCTCTTTAGATAACATTGGTTGTGACTCAATCTCTCATAGAGTATGGTAAAAAAATGGTTAAATTTGCGTACAAGATAGATGAGGTTTGATCAAACACCTTTGTCTCGGATTGACATCACCAACTGGATTTCTATCAGGTGCACTATGTTACTTGTCATTTTCTTGCACACACACACACACACACACACACCACATTCAAAACACTTTTTACATCACTTTCATAAAAGACCCCTTGGCAAGTCTAGATTTGCTAGTTATGGAGATACATCACTTTATGGTAAGTGATGAAGAACACTCTTGCTACCCAAAGAGCATAGCTCAATTCATTGAGTCCTCGCAATCCAACCCCAAGGTTGAGGGCTCGAGGCTCATGGGCTACGCATGATGCGTGTTGTCAACTTCTCCATTGGGGGAGTTGTTCTTGTAGTATGACCCCATGTGGGTGTGATGTGTACAGCAGCAACCCCAAGGTTGATGGTTCGAGATTGATGGGTTGTGCTTGATCGGTGTTACCAACTTCTCCATTGGGGGAGTTGTTCCCATAGTATAGCCCCTTGTTGCTCCTCAATAAGGTCACCAAATGATCTAAGTCTAAAGCACAAAAGACCCATGTAAGTTAGTAGCTAGACTATACTGATTATTCCAAGTCTCATACTAGATGGGGCCTTAGTCTAGACTTACACAGTGACAAGACTCATTTGTAGCACGTGAGCTCACATGGGGAGGGGTTCATGTGAGGGTTTTCTTTATATTTCAAAGAGTTACAAAATTACATATGCAACATGGGTTTAAAAATGAAAAACTGAGAAAAAACTAGGTTTATGAAAGGAGAGGGGCCTTCTAATTCATGGTGCAATGTGTGTGGAGTGGTTTTTGGAAGGTGGATCCCTGAGCTTATGATGAGTGTAATCTTCTCATTACAAGCAATAAATAATGAAAAGAATTGTTTCAAGACTTCTAATAGATTTCCAATGCATGCAAAAAATAGTAAGTGCCTTCTCTCACCCATGCATCTTGAGTATTTCTTCAAGCAACACTTAGTAATGCCTAAAACCAACGCTTTGTGAATTCTTAATGCTAGGGCTTTAATAGGAGGTGCACTATTAAGAAATTAAAATATATCATGCGTGTGCTGTGTGTGCTCTTAAAAACATATCTTTAACATGCCTTCATGAATATAATGATCCCTTGTTGAATTAATAAAGGTTTTTTTTTTCTGAAAAGCATTATAATTTTGATGCGTTTAAAAAAATAAAAAGACCCCTTCTGCTTCAGTCAAGTAGTGGTGCGCTGGTAATGTGGACCCCCGCCTCCAGCCACTAGGGCGTTCAAGCATGTGTGTGTGTGTGTGAGAGAGAGAGAGAGAGAGAGAGAGAGAGAGAGAGAGCGCACAAGAAGAGGAGGAAGAAGAGTTTTAAAGAAGATGAGTCTTGAACTCACGAGAGAGAGAGAGAGAGAGCCCAATATAGGGATACCTCGGTCCTGATCCAGTGATATTTTCTTCCAACACATGGCGTCAACTACACCTGTTGTTGCCCAATAGTTAAAACATTCTCTCTCTCTCTCTCTCTCTCTCTCTCTCTCACACACACACACACACACACACGACAATATAGAAGAGCGAACCGTGCCTTAGAGTGGAAGCTGTAAGTAGTAGCTAAAGCTTGAACTTGCGAGAGCCATCGGCCACGTGGTGCTGAGGTACTTTGCTGCCGCAGGAGGTACGAGGTGATGCATGCATGCAGGACAACAAAGTAACCTCATCACCACGTGGTGGATGCAGCTCTTGCATTCTCTTCCATCTCTCACCTCATCTCAGTTGATGACCAGCGTTGGCTGTCGCTGCTTCTCAAACCTCCATTCTTTTATAGAAGAACTTAGCAGCCGCTCTTGGCCGCGTTCCGTTAAGGTAGTTACCAACGGCCTTCATAGTTCGCACCCTAGTCTCACTTGAGCGGCCAATAATATTTTTATTTTATTTTTTAAAGCCCGGCAAAAAAAAACAAACAAACTTTAAAGACAAGGTCCTCCCAAATGAAAAATAAATGAGTTTCCTCGTTGTTGGATTTGTTTGAGTGACGTGTAGAGTCCTCATTGGTGGGGGCGGCAGAGGTTCAATCCGGGGCTGCACTAGTCTTAGACATGATCATTTTCGTGCAACAAGAAATTACAAAACTCTGTTGCACAAGCTGTTACATGCTTCATGTGAATCCTCTCACAAAATATTCCACTATATAAATGGTAAATGTCCCATATTAAGGACATTGAGATTGGGCCGGCTCAATCGGTCGGCATCATGCAAAAGAAGTGCGTTGTCTTCTGATGGAGATCCCGTCAGTTGCGGCATAATTTCGATAATTAGTTCAACAAAACAGTGAGCCTGAAGGCGGATGCAGTCCGGGGCAAAAGAAGTACAATTCCACGAGAGGGCTCGACCTCGCGATCCGACGGGACTCCACAACTCTCTGTGAGTAAATGAGATAACCACATTCTCACACCAGCTCGTACGTTCACTGCTGCACCAAGTATTCTTTTTATTGAGGTGAGGACATGCCTTGAAAAGGGGCATGTCCCGTAATTGGCCCCTTTACCGTACCATAAAAAAACAAACCCGTGTTAGTTCGATGTCTCTATGTAGGGGCCTCACAAAAACCCAGAGCGAAAGATGACAGGCTTAAAAGTTCTTTTTTTGTTCAAGATTCTAAAGGTTGGGCAATCTTCTTCAAGGCAAGCTCAATGTATAGCTATTTTTTGCAATTATAGTCAATAAAAAATATAGTAAAGTCCAATTTCTTGTGCACAGTAGCTCGGGTTCATATCATGCACAAAAGGAATTCTAACATTGTAGGAACATTTCAAACGGACCTCATAGATATATCTTGAAAAGATATACAGGAGGAGAGACTTGAGCTCTTACAAGTGCGCGCACACACACACAACCAAGGGAGCACATAATGGAGATGGAGGCTGAAAACTAGCTTCTCTTCTATGTTGCACAAAATGATGATATGGTTTATAAAACATTCGTAGGAAATATAACATAATCAAGGACTATGTACGACGGTCAATGTGGAGCTGTTAGTGAATGACCTTGCAAAATCTATGACCATCACTCGCGGTATGTAGACCATGTTGGTGAAGTCCAACTTTAGTTTCACTAGCAATAAGATTCATGTATGCTATATTACGCCCATGATCAATGTAGGCAAGAAGTCATTTTAGCTACCATGTGTTGGGTTTGATATCTCAACGCTCCCCCTTGAGCTTAACTCCATCTCTCATACTCCAAGCATGGCTCAAAATCTTATCTTCTCGACTCCTAGGGCCTCATAGAGATGATTGCAACTTGTTCATCTATCCTCACATACCTACCCTCCTTCCTTAAAAAATTCCTCTTCTACCTATATTTTGCCTTTGGTTGTCAAGCATCTGTTGATTACCGTAATTTTGGAATCCACAACCACGTTCCATCTCCGTGACCTACACCACATCATCTACCTCTACATGTGTTTTAAGACACAAGATATGTAAACCTTTAAATATTTTCTCGAGTATAAATTGAGGTCTTGAATAGCTTGTAAGTGGTCCTAGACCATGAAAGGATGCTTGTACCTTGTCATCATCATCAACCGTGACACAAATAGATGCAAGGGATTCACATATGCCCTTAAGCTTCAACAGGGAGTCATTCATAGATAGACCCTTTTTCTACACACTATTAAACAATAATAGATAATCAATACATGACCTTCCATGCTCGTTGGTTTCAATGTTTAAAAGCTTTCACCTCTTGAGGAGTAGGTTTCTTCTTGGTCAACATTGGTGTGTTTTCCTATGAATACCTTCAATGTACTCCCAAAAACCTTTTATCCATTAGAAAATTATTGATGCTCAATTCCCAAGCATGGAATTTATTCAACGTTGATTTTGTCACTACTAAACATGTTTGTAGAAAGTAAAAATCTGCACAAAACCTACAGCGCAATAAAAATAGTTTGTATATGTCAAGTGTGACCATATGTAATGTGTGTGCAGACACCCAATATAATGTTCCATACTACTAGACATTAGCCGTGAAAAATGTAATCCCAACCAAACTTCCTACAACACCGAAATGGGAGGTTTGCTAAAACCCAAATGTTTGTGTTCTTGCGTGCAAACACACTCTTAACTCCATAACAAAGGTCGAACATGCCCATCATTGAATTTTTCCTACACAAGATTAGTCCAAAGGACTATAACAAAACACAAAGCAGACAATCTTTCACAAAAAAATGCAAAGATCAGAGATCGAGATTGGCACCTCCGAAGAATCTTGGGGGTGAGTATTAATGCATGTGGGAGGAGAATGGAGGACCATTGCTTGTTGCTCACCATGAAAAGCGATAGAGAAGGTGAGATCTTGAGCTCTTGCATACACACAGGCACACTATGAAAAGATCACATGATATAGACGAAGGTTTTAAACCGCTTCTTTTTTTTCACTACAAAAAAAAAGGGTAAGGTTTACAAAACATATATAGAAAATGCAACATGATAAGAGACTATGGACAATGATCAATGTGAAACTACTAGTGATTGAGGTAGTAGACCATATTGGTGAAGTCTAGCTATAGTACCAAGGATGATGATCCTCTTGTCTACTACCTTGTGCTAGAGTTAAATATGGGGGAGGATCCATCCAAGTGTACTATGTTGAGCTTGTGAAATATGCCAAGTTTTTTCTTGAAAGCTTTGAAGTTTGCAAACGTGCTTGTCTGAGGTGGTTTTTGTGATCCAAATGATGTGAGAATGTATGTGCATGTAGGAAAGAGTGTGTGGAACAAACTTATGATGTCAAAGTGTAGCCTTATGAGCAAATGTTAAGAATTGTGATTTTAAACATTTGTTACAAATTCACCTATGACATTCCCCACACATTACCTATGACATTCCTCACACATTGCCTGCTTGCTCTAGAGCATGTCTATGCAATCAAAAGAAAGTTTAAGTTTGAAATTTCCCCTTTATATCAAAGTTAGTATGAAAGCCTCTTATTTCCTATTTTCAATCCATGTATGATGGATCCAAAGTGATTCAAGTGCCCATATCCAACCTTGATGAACCCTATTGTAGAAGAAAATGGTCCAATCCTTCAAAAGTTAGATATCGCAATTCTACACTCTTAAGCAAATAATACAAAAAACCTGTAACTGTGAAAATAATCAATCATGGAAGCAATTCCTTAAGAAAATTTTAAAACCAAACTCACTTAATATTTTTTTTTAATTGACTATCAATTAAAATCCAGATTCCTTTAATTGGTGATTGTGGTTTTCCTCGATGAAGGTTTGTGGAGCAAATTGGAAATGTGTGTGAGGTCACTATCCCCATTAAAATCAATCCATATGGTTTGTTTAGATATCAAGCTCAACACATGGTAGACTCGGATGACTTCTCCATTACATTCTCAGTGGAATGAGGTAGCAAAGATGAGGATAATTACCAACGGTACTATAAATGGACTTAATTGAAATAGTCTACCTATCGAAAGTGATGGCGGTTTATCTTGGGAGCTCACTCACAAGTGGTTTCACATTGATGGTGGCACATTGTTTTGATTATGTTGTATCTCCCACATATGTTTTGTAGACCTTAGCCTTGAGGGGTGCAACTTGAAAAATCATGCGTATCACGTGCGATTGAAGGTTAATTAAAAAAAACCAAAAGTACACATTTTACAGATTCAAATAAAACAATCCCTCTTTCTTCATAAAATTACAATTTGTTTAAAAAATTGAATTAATAAGCCCCTCCCGTTGATGTAAATCTATAACTATTAGGAGCTAAAATATACCCTCTTGTCGAGCGCACCGATACACCTACGATTTTAAAAGGTGCACCATTGGGACCTTAGCATCATTTTGAGTGGCGAAGAAGAAGAAGCAGCTTTGTGCATCCATATCCATTATGTGCTTTCTTAGATGTGTGTGCGCTTGCAAGAGCTCAAGCACTCTCCTTCTCTATCTCTTTACATGGTGTCAGAGACCCATTACTCTAGAAGAAAATGGGATAACCAATTTATTGCACTTGGGTGATAGAAAGGTTATCAAGTTTTCCTCCTCTTATTTTCACACACACACGTTAGGAGGAATGTTAGCATCATATATATATATATATATATATATATATATATATATATATATATATATAGAGAGAGAGAGAGAGAGAGAGAGAGAGAGAGAGAGAGAGAGAGAGAGAGAGAGAGAGAGAGAGAGAGAGAGAGAATATGCACTACTCTTAGGACACCCAGTCAACCTTAAACTCCATATAGCCCCACCATAACCTACCACCGCTATAGCTACTGGGTCTAGGCATCACAGTAGTGACACCATGTTCTATCATGAGGAGCAATGTTAACATATGAGAGAGAGAGAGAGAGAGAGAGAGAGAGAGAGAGAGAGAGAGAGAGAGTGTATCTGCACTACTCCAAGGCCACCCCAATAAACCTTAAACTCCATATAGCCCCACCATAACCTACCACCACTATAGCTACTAGGTCTAGGCATCACAATAGTGACACCATGTTCTGTCATAGTGTTCCATAAGTGCATGGTACACCAAATTGGATGGCACTAGATAAAGAAAAGATCTTATTAAATCACCCTCAATGCAAGAAGAAAAGAAGCTAAAGCAAGTAAATGGCATAAGAAAATGACAATATGGCCTAATGGGCCTTAAAAAAAGAGAGTCATATGGCCAAATGAGCCTTTAGGAAAGAGCGTTTCAGGCGCACAAATTTTTCTTTCCCCTTTTTTTGGGGCAAAACTCACCTAAAATGGAGACTGAAAAGTAAATTGTAGAAACAAAAAATTACATAGAAATCTCATGCATAGACCGTGCCATGAAAGCAAAAAAGAATCAGCACATAGTTTGGAAAGATTACCATCCCAACATCGGCCCGAACAGGAGAGTCCAGTCCCCCACATCCATAGCTAGACATCAACAAGAACCAAAGAAGCATCAACCTACCCTAAAACAGAGAGAATATTTCCGACTACGGGGGGAGCCGTTAGCTCCATCCTTTGACAAATGGAAAAGCTTCCACATGCGTACAATTTTGTGCTTCTATAATGCATGTATGCAAGGCCTTTAAAAGAGGTGCTCAAACTACTCGCATGATCTTAATTGCGAAGATGGATAAGAGAACATATGTTCAGAATTCCTAAAAATGTGCTAGCTTGCAAAAACCCTCCTAAAGGTATCCAAGAAAAAATTTCTAAATGGACGTTCAAGGCAAAATAATACTTAATGAAGGGGGGGGGGGGGGGGGGGGGGGGGGGGGGGGGGGGGAGGGGGGGGGGATCAGGCCCGAAAGTGATGAATTCACCGATTGAGAGGGATGTGGAGATGGCTTTTGAAGTTCAAGTAAATCAGCCCGCGTTTTCACAGGGGGTGAGCAATGCTTCCCTGCTACTACTGCATACAACCCCACACTTTCCAGTTCTTTTCTAAGGATGCGGTGTAGCGTCGATTGGTGGTCAACAAACACATTTGGTTCTATTTTTCCCCAAGCATTTGACAAGCAATGGTTGCTTAAGCTACATCTCAAGTGGACCTAAGCTTTTGTCACATGGAATTCCCTTTGATTTCATACGTAATCCTTCTTCAAGGGTGCTCTGATGAGCACAATGAAGAAGGATTTGTGACACCTGATTACAACCAGATGCCTAAAAAATATTTAAATAAAGTGAAAGCTTTATTGAAAAGTATTTTGAAGCGTACAATTCTTAAGTACATGCCGTAGTATGGATGTACAATTGATCTTGATGGATGGACAAATTGTCAATTTTTTTCTGAAAAATGTGATGGTGATTTTTTCAAAAGGATTCGAATTTATTGAAGCAATTGATACATTAATGAAAGAAAAAACAGGGGGTTTTTTAATAGGTAGATATGAGCATACAATTGGAAAAGCTGGTGAGCCCAAAAATGTCACGACTATTGTCAAAGACAATGCATCTAACTACAAAGGTGCAAGATGTGCAATCGAAGGCAAGTATCATGAGATTACATGGGTTCCATGTGCTGCTCACATTTTGACTTTGCTTCTTAAGGACTTTAGGAAAGTGCCTTCAATAAGGAAAATTCTTATAGACATTAATCATGTCGTCAAGTTCATTAGAGAGAATGCTTTTACTTATACTCCATTTAGAACTAAGTCACCTGATAAAATCTCTAAATCTTTTGTGAGACAATGTGGTTTGTGACTGCGTACTACGTTCTTGCAACATTGCAGCATGTTAAGCTAGCTCTTTGTGAAATAGTTGCATATACATGATGGGATATTTGGCTTGACAAGTATCCCCACTATGAGGTTGCAACCACCAAGTGCTATCACCTTGTATACTCTCCAATGTTGGCGAAATGTGGAGAAAATTGTCATTGTTATAAAGCCTATCATGCATCTAGTGCACTTGGTTGCTAAATATTTTCATATTTGGGTGGGTTTATTGGAACATGCATGGGGTTGTTTGCAAGCTAAAGGAGAGTACATCCTTTATAGCATAAGAGAAAACCACGATCGTGTCCTTTTCGGTGAGAAACGTTCGGATCAATTACATACCTCTTTACATGGGAGAGGCTTTATGATGGATCCAAATTTGAAATGCACAATCAATCTACTAATACTGAGGTCATAAAAAATTTAAAGAAAGTGTGTGCAACTATTAGGTGGTGCGGATGGCAAGGTACCTTACATGCAAAGGAAGGACTACAAAAGTAGAGAATGAATGTTTGGGGTCCAATGGCACATAGATGCGATTAGGACATTGAGTGTACCTATTTGGTGGAAGGAATACGGAGGGAAGAAAGTGGAGCTATAGTATGTGGTTGTCAGGGTCTTGTCGATGTCCGCCTCCAATGGAAGTTGTGAGTGAAATTAGTCACCTTTCTTTTGCACACAAAGGAAAGAAATTGATTGTCCTAAAGGAGTTGCAAACTTAGTGTATGTCTTAGTGTATGTTTGGGGTTCAATGGCACATAGATGTGATTAAGACATTGAATGTACCTATTTGGTGGAAGGAATATGGAGGGAAGAAAGTGGAGCTATAGTATGTGGTTGTCAGGGTCTCGTCGATGGCCGCCTCCAATGGAAGCTGTGAGTGAAATTGGTCAGCTTTTTTTGCACACAAAGAAAAGAAATTGATTGTCCTAAAGGAGCTGCAGACGTAGTGTATGTCTTTTGCAGTATGCGACTAATGCGCAAGCCTACAAGGATAGGCATGTGAGCTACATAGCAAAGCTTCTGATGTTTCTAGAGCCACAAACAAATTGTAGGTGAAGCCCACTCTGATGATGAAATTGCAGGCAAAGCCCACTCTAATGATGAAATTGAGTGGGATTTGGAACATGTGGATCTAGAGTGTTCAGATATGGAGGAAATAGATGACATGGTGTGCGTGATTGATGCTCTAGGTGATGTATGATAAAGTTTATATTGTGGCAAAAAACTATACTTTTGTAATGATTATTATGTACTTTTAGTTACACTTATGTAACACTTTTGTATATGATGGTTTAGAGAGGCACTCCATTTTTGTAATGACTAACACTTTTGTATATGATGGTTTAGAGATACACTCCATTTTTGTAATGATTGAAAAGCCATACGTTGGTGAGAAGTACAACATACCTTTAATTATGTAAATTTTTGTGTCAAAAATCTCTTAATCTGTCTCACCTCATCGAATAAGGTCCCTTGGGATAGTTTCCTACGACGTTAAAATACTCTTCTCCTTCTTCTTCTTCTCTTCTCTCTCTCTCTCTCTCTCTCTCTCTCTCTCTCTCTATATATATATATATATATATATATATACATAATTAAATAAATAAATAAATATATACACACATATACATATACATATATACATGTATGTATATATATACATACATATGAATGTAAAGTTATATGTTTCTATTCTTTATCCACGGCATGCTTTCTCTAGGTCAATTTCATAGAGAGGAGGATAGATGTTTCATATTCATGATGTAACATTTAATGGCCTAAAATCTTATGTGTAGCGGAAATTAGCATGAATATAGTGGGCATTTCATTAGAATAGATTCCTAATGAGAATTACAAGAGTGCTTGGGTGGAGAGAGCAACAAAAAGCATAACACCTAGTTAGATAGCATCGACAATACTTTCAAAAGAGAGAGATATTAAGCTATTGACAACAGTTGAGGACCGGATTTGCATGGAGCCGGTCCCCCCTCCAAAAGGCTTTGTATTATGGTTTCTCCCATCAAGAGAGACATTGTACAATACAATTCTTTGTGTTCCTTCAAGACTAGCTAGTGCAATGAAGATGGAAGCTTCATACACCAAGCAAAACACTTAATCAAACACAACTTGAATTATCCCCGTTCTCAGACCCAAGACCTCACACACCTTCGAAGATGGTGAGAGCTAGCAGGGTATGAGAGTAGATTGAGAGGAAAAAGAAGTATCTTACGAGAAAGAAGTACATCTCCTCACATAATCACTCATATTAGCATAGCTTAGCTTAGTAATTAGCTTGGTAGAGAAGATGAGCATGCATTGAAGCTTGGCTCTTGGTTGGATTTGCATCCACATGCCAAGAGAGTGTTGATGTAGGCTTCTATCTCACAAGCTTGGAGTAGGTGATGAGCTCTCCATTAAAGCTTGGGAGGAGATAGAGTATTTTCCCTTCACACATGGTCAAGTGTGAGAGTGTGTGTGTCAATGCCAAGCAAAAATCAGCCCCCCCTCTCTCTTGGGCGAGCCCTAGCTGCTAAATAAGTCTGGCCTTTGCCTCATTGGACCTCCCCAGGTCAAGCCAATAGGAATTAAGCAGCATAAGTGATAGCCTTTAGACATGTGTCCCCCTTTCCCCTTTTGTGAGAGCTTTAGGTAATTAAATAATTAAACTAAACTCTCATTGGACCCCTTTGCCTCCTGGCCAATAGGAATCAGGCAAGCCATGGGGCTCCTGAATGCTCATTGGACCCCTTGGGAGACTGCCCAATAGTCTTCTAGGAGACTTAATTCTCATTGGTTTCTTTTATTAAATGTTTTTAAATTAATTAAACTAGATTTACTCTAGCTTAATTCTCATTGGTCCACTTCAAGGGTCTTCCAATAGGAATTGGGCACACCTTGTGGGCATCTGGCCTAGGGAGCTGACATGTGTCCCTCATTCCCTTTGTGTAAAGGGAGCCTGTGTGTGTGTGTGTGTGGCTTTCTCTCTCATCCCCTAGCTTTGGGGCTCGCCCCCTCCCATGTAGGGATGTAGAAAGACTTTTTGGGCACACACTAAGCATCCAATTTTCCCTAGGGTTGACCTTTGGACACAACCTTTGAATTTTGGAACCTTAGCATTTTGGAAGTCTTAATGGGCTGAACCTTAGGGTCTTTTTGGCCCATTGTTTCACATGGCTCTTTTGCAGATGGCCCCCCCTTTGGATCCCTATTTTCCCTCCTTTGGATCCCTACTGTGGCCGGTCTGCTAACTTAACCAATATTCTAGCTTTTTCTCCCTTGGCACTTCCCCACATTAAATGATCAGTTTAATATGAGAAAATCATTTAGGAGAATTAGATATTGATTATTATGACACATGATGTCGACAATGGGGCATGGCTCAGGCATTGATCTTGTCACAATAGAATGCAAATATCTAGAAATGGATATCTAAACAGATCGTGGGTGTGCTTTGATCATGTTTGACAGATAGAAGGAGGAACAACTATGGAAACACACGTTTACGAGCCAAGGCAAATTGTCTTTCTACATTCACTCCAAGATTGGATAGCACAAATCTCCTCTATGCATATTGGTAGCAATGAATGTTAATGTGGATGTGTGTTGGTATTTAGTGTCCAAGTGTTAGTGATGATTTCCATATGCTAGATGAAAGAAGAAGATACTTCAGCTCAGATGATATTCTAGAAAAAAATGATTGCTGTGGTAGAGCGCAATGGGGGACCTCCAACAGGTTTATGATTAGATAAGGTGATGGAAGGTAGGGAAAAATCTTGCATTTTCCATTGGGAACAAAGTCTAGGGATCCACACCATGGAATATGTAATCAATGCATTTTAAGATGAGTACAAGCGGCTATGTCAAATTTGGCGTTGTGTGCAAAGCACTGAAGATATAGAGGCCTTGTATCGGTATATTCAAGCTTGGTGGGCAACCAAGAAGTTGGAAGATGGGAATCTAGGCCCATTGCAGTGCTGGTTAAGTTCATGGCATGTGATTGGAGGAAGAAACTTTTTTGTCAATGTTTTTGGATAGATTCTAGGATGTCCATGTAATTATGCCTTACATGACATCAATAAGATAATGTTCCATCGTTTTGCAATCTCTAGATGACCACTGCATTGAGGTTGTCCCTCAAATAAATCTCTCAGAGTCACGTCACGCATCATGGCTAGCATGTGAAGGTCACAAGCAAAAAATTCTTTGTACGATGCAACAATTTTGGACATTGGGAACACACTCCTTTAGCAATCCAAAAAATTGTCATATACAGAGGGTAAATATATAGGAAGCCGACCAAGAATAAGAAAGATGAGAGACAAATTAGCTTCATGAAAATTCCACACACCTAGTCCATCATAGTCTAGTCGTGTTGTGAACAATGCAATAGGAGGCACCAACCTTCTAAGGATGGCTGAGTTTTTTGGAGACAAGGTTATAGTGACAAAGTGGCAAAAGACATTCACCAATGTTAAAGGCATAGAGTCAAATAGTTTGCATAGGCGAGAGTATGTCAACTGTCATTTGATGGTGCAGCATAGACAACCGAAGTACTCGTACAGATGAGGAAAATGTTGGGGTGAGGATTTCGGCCATCGAGGTTGACATAAATGACAGCATGTGGGCTATCCGAAGGTGCAAACCGTGGTGTAGGTTCACCTATCAAGGAATCATCAAAGGAGGAAAGAGCAAGAAGAAGGTGAATGTATGCACTCAGGGAAAAATGGTACCAAGATTTGGGGAAAATGCTATTGAAAGGGATGCAACACTAACACATGGGTATGGTTTTGTAGCAACGATGTGAAACATCAACGCCAGTGGCACGAGGCACGAGGCACGTCCTCAAGAGTGTCATAAATAAAGGCATTGCAACTTGCAGGGTTTCATATGACAATAGAAACTATGGAAGTGTAGGGTCAAAGATGTGCAGGCAAGTACAAGGCAGGTCTTTCTAAAGAGGCTTCCAAAAGACCAATGCACATAGAAAACGCACAGTAATCATATGAGAAGTCGGAGCAAAAGTCTCTTCATAATCTATGCCTTTTTGCTGTGCATAACCCTTTGCAACAAGTCAAGCCTTATGGCAATCGATCTCACCATCCGGCTTGCGTTTCAACTTGTAAACCCACTTCGTACCAATGGACTTTTCTCCAAGGAGGAAAATCACATAACGTCCATGTGTCATTTTCTATAACTGCATCATATTCTAATGCATGACAGCCATCCAATTTTCTAAATTTTGTACTTCATCAAAGGACAGAGGTTCCTCAACATCATGTAAGCTAGACACAACCAAAGCATAACAATCTGATGCATAAGATGCAAGGTGAGAGCCTGAACGAGTACAACTAGACAAAGCTGCATCCAATTTACTGTCACACAAAGTTTGCACCAGCCATTTTGGCATACCTCTAGCCTGCTCATTTTCAGCCCTTTCCTCATCAAGTACATCCTGTACATCTACATCAGTGATAGGCTCATCTATAACATTTTCGGAAACCCCCATAGGCTGTACATTTGCCTCATTGGAATTTACATTCGAATTTCCACCACTGAAAAGAGGCAACAAAGTGTCATAAATGTCCTGTGAGCTTACATTACTGTCTCTAGTACGTGACAGCAAGGACTGAACATAATCTTCCACAAATACTAATCCTGTGAAACCAATATACGCTTTGTTTGCGGATGATACAACCTGTAACCTGTGCTTCAGCACTATAACCAACAAAAATACATTTGACAGCCTTATGATCCAATTTTCTGTGTTGCACTTGTGGCACTAAACCATAAGCCAAACATCCAAAAACACGCATGTGCTCAATAGATGGCTTTCTATCATGCCATGCTTCATATGGAGTCATAGACTGCAACGCTACGTAGGACACCTGTTGAGTACATAAGTGGCACACATGACAACCTCGAGCCAAAAGAAATATGGTGAAGCTTGACTCTTGACCATACATCTTTCCATTTCCATAAGAGATCTGTTTTTCCTCTCAGCAACACCATTTTGCTGAGGCATATATGGCAATGTACATTGGTGTTTTATCCCACGACTAGCCAGAAATGCATTGAATTCATGAGACATATACTCCCCCCCTTGATCGGAATGGAGGGTGCCCATAGTACATTTTGATACATTTTCAGCCATAGCCAGAAATTGTATGAAGCACATAAAAACTTCGGACTTCGCTTTAAGAGGAAATACCCATGCATGCCTGGAGTAATCATCAATGAAAGTCATGAAGTACAGGTATTTGCCCAAGGACGGAGTTTGCATGGGCCCACAAACATCACTATGCACAAGCTGCAACCTGCATGTGGCCCTAACTGAACCATCCTTTGGAAACTTAGAACGCTGTAGTTTACCCAAAATACAGCCTTCACAAACATGTTTGATAGGTGCTTCAAGAGGCGGCAAAGAATCAACCATATCAGATTTCTCCAAACACAGCAAACTGGCAAAATTCAGATGCCCAATACGTGCATGCCAAAGTTTTGCATCTGAAATAGCTCTTGAATCTACAACTGCATTTGCAAAATTTTGTCCACACTTGTCATACAAAGTGAGCTTATACAGCCACGACAGAAAAGGCCAGATGGAACAATTTCATCACCAAAACTGAGATCATGAACTGTACATCTGTCATCCACAAATTTGACTACAAGTCCAAGTCTAGCAAGTGCGGATACAGGCAAAAGATTCTTCTTGATCCCAGGTACATAAAGTGCATCAACAAATGTGAAAGAACTGCCATTTGCAGCAGTAAGCACAATCTTTTCAACCCCCTGAACCGGATAAGAGGCATTGTTGGCACAAGTGACTGAATTCCCACGAGCGACAGACTCAAGAGAGGTGAACAATTCACGATGTGAGGTAATGTGCTTTGTAGCACCGCTGTCAAAATACCACACATGTGAATCTCCAGCAACTGACAAGCATGCATCATGGACAACAGGATTATAAGTGCACTCTGCACTAAAAAATCCCATTCTACATCAACATCAGCATCACAGACTCCTTTTACAGAAGACTCAACAATGGCTGCATTTGTAGTGGAACCACCATTTGCAGTGGAACCACCCTCTTTATTCTTAGCCTCTTTGGACTTCAACTTAGGAAACTGCTTGATCAAGTGATCATTAGCTTTACAATAATGGCAACGCATCTTCTTTTTGCCCTTATCACCAGAATTGCCAGACGAAGTGCTACCAGCAGAAGCATTGGGAACATAAGTTTTGCCACTCGCAGCAGAACCATAAGAAGTGGCTGCATTACTGTTACCACCCTTTCTTTAAGAAGAAATAAAAGCCTGTTCAACTGCATGCTATCTAGTCCTTTTTTTTTTTGGAAAGTGACTGTTGCAACAGCAATGTCCATAATGCATCAAACTTGACAACTTCAGGATTCCTTGGGTCATGAGTCTCCAAGTACTAGCAAAATTCTGGTAAGAATCTAGTAAGGCATCAAGAACAGTCTGCACAAGGAAACTGTCTGAAATGATTTCACCTCCAGAAATAAGTTGCTCATTGATATCCTTGCCACCAGCAAGGAAAGTGTCCATATCATCTTCCTCATGCATAATCTTCGACTGTAGCTCTTTACGCAACAAATCAATTTTAGCCACATTGCGACTTGCATAAAGACCAGCCAAAATATCCCAGGCCTGTTTTGCAGATTTTTGTTGAACGAATGTGAGGAACAATGGTGCGCTTCACCGACAAAACAATCAATGCATGAGCCTGCACATCCTTTACATCCCAATGAGATTGTTCTGCTGTAGGCAAAAGAACTCTAATAGCATCAATTCTTGTAGCAAGACCTGCAACATCCTCAACTTCGCCTGCATCCTCAGAACCAGGACGTACATCAATGCCCTACACAATATTCTAGATGCCCTTTGACACAAGAACATGTTGCATCATGTAAGCCCACATAGAGATGGAGTAATTGTCCCCATACAATCTTTCCTCAACAACAAACATCTTGAACACATCTGTGTTGTTGTCAACCATGGTAAATGTTGCACCTGATGTGAAACGTGCCCAAAAAGAGGAGAAACAAAGTGGGAACAACACATGCTATATAGCACAAGCGATAGTAGACTGTAAGGCACCTATTATGCAGAAAACGACATTGACAAAAATTCTGCACAAAATGACAAAATAGCCTATGCAGTACTGCATGTAGTGGAAACAGAGGCGGAAATGAGCCCAAATCAGAAATCTGAGCAGACTAGACTCTATGAGCTCCCCTGAAATTTTTGTCAACCTACGAACGCTCGCCAAAGCTCACAGAAATCGAAGAAAGTGAGCAGGTGTGTGGTGGAGCTGCTGGTGACTGAGCCCGGGAGGACGCAACCTGCTGTGATACCAATTGTTGGAATTAGGGTTGCAGAGAAACGCACACAGCTTGGAGAAGATGAAGGAAGTTCAAGGCACACAATAGAGAGTGTGTTACTTAGTGTGCAATGGAAAGATAGATAGCCCTAGAGTGATGGGCGTATATACAATGCTGGGGGGGAAAAACCTCCTAAGAGGGAAGAAATGCCTCAGCGGTCCTAGTGTGTTCACACACATCACTACCACATGTATATGGTAACAAATCCTATATTTTTACACACTTAAAATTGATTTACAGATCAAAAGACCAATAATACAAGAAGTCAATTTGTGATCAATTCAAGACAATATCATCATTTGAACATCTCAAAGTGAATATGAAAACCCAAAAATGTACAATTCTTACAATATATTGCCTTTTGGTCTCCACTAGCGTTTTGAGTTTGTTATCACCCAAACTAGATTCATGAATGAACAGGTTGTGGTTTATGTCCATTGCAAACACTCTCAAGTAGACTAATACAACTCTTTGCAAGCCATGTGGGTCATTCCCTTCCCTACCCTCGTTTGGAAGTCTCCACAAGTACAAGTGGGATTCTTAGCTATTGAGACCCGATATTTATCACCACATAACTTTGAGTTTTGAGTTTCCACAAGGGCACTTAGTGTTTTCTTATCTTTTTCACTTCCACTTGCTCAATTTCCATCTATACAATTTAAGCAATGTGATGGTGGTATTGCCGTGTGTCAGAAAAGTTACATAGAGACATTGCTATGTAAGTTTGGACTCGAGGATTGCAAATCTATTGCCACTCCCATGGAAAAATGTTTGAAATTGAGTCTACATGATGCTGGTGATTCAGTAGATGTCACTCTTTACCAAACTCGTATTGGATGCCTCATTTATGTATGCAACACGAGGCTAGTTATTCAGTTTGCAGTCTCATAGGTTAGCAGATTTATGCATAGCCCAGGGTCTAATCATTGGCAGGCTGTCAAGAGGATTTTATGCTACCTTAGTGGCACTTTACATCTTGGCTTGTTTTATCCCAAGGGGGGATCATTGCCGCCAGACTTACATGCTTTTTCGGACTCAGATTGGGTTGGTTGTTTTGACATGCAAGTGTCACAAGTGGTTTTTGTTTCATGCTTGGCAGTTCATGTATATCATGGTTGAGCAAGAAGCAACCTTCTATGGCCACTTCGAGTTGTGAGGCTGAGTACAAGGCAGTCTTCATAGCTACGGTTGAGTGTGTATGTCTCAGACGTCTTATGGATGATTTGGGTGTTGGACAGGACACTGCCAACACTATCTACACTGATAGTCAGAGCCCATTGGCAGTTGCCAGGAATCTAGTTTTTCATGCTCACACAAAGCACATCGAGGTGCATTACCACTATGTCAGGGAAAGGCTCTCAGTAGGAGAACTCAGCTTGGCTTATGTGCCAACACAAGACAACCTTGCAGATATTTTCACAAAGGCATTGTCTCGTGAGAAGCTTGAAGCTTTCTGCAAAGCTTTGGGCTTACTCCCCTTTGTGGACTGATCATGTCCTCAGGGCATGACACTTCCCTTTACTCATGTGCCAGCTCTCGTTCATCGCATCACTCCAAGGGGGATTTGTTACCATATACATGTGGTAGTGATGTGTGTGAACAAACTAGGACCCACGGGGCATTTTTTTCCCTCTTTACGAGGTTTTTCCCGCGAGCATTGTATATACACCCATCACTCTAGGGCTATCTATCTTTCCATTGCACACTAAGTAACACACTCTCTATTGTGTGCCTTGAGCTTCCTTCGTCTTCTCCAAGATGTGTGCATTTCTCTGCAACCCTAATTCCAACAAGATTTTGGTGAAATGATAGAAGTATGGAGAGAGAGAGAGAGAGAGAGAGAGAGAGAGAGAGAGAGAGAGAGAGAGAGAGAGAGAGAGAGAGAGAGAGAGAGAGAGAGAGAGAGAGAGAGAGAGAGAGAGAGAGAGAGTCAACGAGATAGAGAGACAGTGAGAGAGAGCAAGAGAGAGCAAGAGAGGAGGTCTTTGGCTACTCCACTAAAGTGAGAGAGGGAAAGAGAGAGAGTCAACAAGATAGAGAGAGTGAGAGAGAGAGCAAGAGAGGAGGTCCTTGGCTACTCCACTAGAGGGAGGGGCAGCAAATGGACAATGATGGTTGGAGTAGGGGTAGCACATGGTGGCAGTAAGCTAACACCACCAACCACCCGTGGTGGGCTAGGGTAGTCGTGGCCATGGGTCGTAAGGGTTGGCAATGGTGTTGGAATGGGAAAAAAAAAGAAGCTCGCTCCGAAATTGCCCCACATCCATTTTACCTAAAATAAATAACAACATAATATAAAAGAAATCCCAATGTGATGTAAAATTAAAAAAGTAAGAAATGATGAAGGATTGATGACGTCATGTGCAATTCAAATATACTAATGGAACTTTTAGAGCAAAAAACCTTAAGATTAAACAAGATAGTGATGTCATCTCTTACCTGTTGAACAAGATTCTACTAAAGAAAAATGAGAGCCGGATTGTTAACCGCATTCTAGTTGGGTAGAGATGGGAACAAATTGCAGAGAAATTGTTTGATGGCGATCTAACTAGAGCCAAGGGTATGCACATCAAGATGGGACATGTTTCAAGCATGGGAGGATGAGTGGGCAGGCATAATTCTTGCAAGAACAAAAAGTGCACCTACGGCAAGCCTAACAAAAATCTTAGTCTCTTGAGTCTACCCATATAACACAAAAAAACCTTTAATGCACAGATAATTTCCTTATGGAGCCGCCTCTGACCATTGTACTAAACTACAGCTCCCAACCATTCTTGCTCTATCTGATTGTGAAGCATATTGATTCACATCTCTGCTAACTTTATAGATGGGCAACACTTGCATAATAGCATTAGCACTTGTGCTACCTCTTCTTTGCCATTGAAAGTGCAGATTTTGACCTGGCTGTCTTCACAATTTGGCTAAGACATGTCGCACACCACCGTCGCTATTGCCAGCTTTGTGGCAAGCATATTGGTCACCCACCATGTGCAAGGTCTTAAGCTTTATGGCTCTATGGTGGGATCATGCTTTGTGGCATCATGGTAGGCCCAGCCTCTAAGCTCAGTGTCTCAAGCTATGTAGTGCATGATAGGCAAGGGTTTGTCCAGATTTTGATTCCCCATCCACCGTAATCAATAGTAACAAACTCATTCAGTAAGAGGAATTGGGTGTCCTAATGTCAAAATCTTGAGGACATTTTGAACCCACCGTAAACATGGGCGGTATCCAACCCTTGAAAAAAGGCTTTCTAGGTACTCTGGAGCGAGAATCACATGCATATGTTGAACCTTTGACCTCGGTGATCCAAAGACAATCGGTAACCAATAGTCCATTTTAGTTTTTTTCTTCTTCAATAAAAATTAGCAATTTTTATTTTTTTTTGACAATGTTAATGGGTTGGAGCATGGAAAAGGATGTCAAGACATGGATGTGTGTGTGTGTGTTTTGTTTGAAAATCCCTTCCTATCTAACCCATACTTAGAAAATTACATTAAATAAAACATTAAATAACAATACCTTATCATAACATAAAGTGTGTACACAGTTTGTATATAAACTCTTGTCTCACTTTTGTCAATATACCAAACAACATCTATATTCATCTAGATTCAAACTTTGGTCTTTAACCATTACAAAATAGGATATTATATATGTGTCCATCCTTTGGGATGAGCCTCCACTACACCTACAAGGAGAAGGATCCAGCTGTTACCTGCGTCCATACAAAAGCATTCAATTAGAACTGGCTATGCTTGTGTGTATTACAGGTGTCAATACTAGGTCCAGTTGTTATCCATGTCACACCTATAGAATTAGTTTACAGCTTATCCTACGGACTCTCATATGTTCATGTATCATCAAGCCAAAAGAAATAGGTTTTAAAAAGAAATTGGACAGCATCTTGTTTGTATTTCGGAGAATTTGTCAAAAAGCCACAATACTTGCCATCTCTTTGGAGACCCTCACAAGAGGATTAAGGCTTTTAAACACATTAGAAACTTTTAAATCATTATGTAATCATCAATATTGTTTTTACATTCCTTACTTGAATTAAAGTAATGAAAATCTCAATATGTAAAAAAACCAAATACCGCCTGTCCAACCAAATGCGGACAGAATCTTGCTTGTAAATAGAACAGTTTTTCAAACCATCCGTTTATGCGAATTGCAATCCTCCACGGGAGGTTTATGGCTTGCCAACGTAATAGGTATCAAATGTGATCAAAGCCCAATTTCACAGTACGTGTCAACCACAACTAGCCACATAACAAGTTACTTTGCAGCCATATCAAACGAGCATGGCACAGCCTCATAAGACCCTTTGAGGCTCCTACATACAATAAAAGCACCTGCTAAGTCCTAGTACTGCAAATCCAAGTTCTACGTTCATGTTTTTTTAGGAATATTAGTTGCATACATTTTAGGAAACAAATTGTGACTTGAAATTATGATTCTCAGAGTATAACTTTTTAATAAAAACCAATCAACACTCCGATCTTTTGTGAATATCCATGGCACAAACCATTTCATCATTACGATTGGGTGCCTTATTTTTGCAAAACGTCCAAATCCAGCAAGTTATGACACAAACTTATCAACAATTAAGCATGTCACAGTTATATTCTTCTAATTAGGTGCATGAGCACCTACCTGCTTGTAGTTCTTGTAGCAAGCCCATTCTGGACGTATAGATTATTGTAGCTTTTGACTCAAAGGTACTCCTAATGTGTGTGTGATGATTTTGCCAATGTTGGAACGACATCATCCTTGCATACTCCATGTATGCATGTCTTTGTTGGATAAAGTGTCCTGCCATACATGTAGATAGGCTAGCCACAGTGATGACTTTGAAGGGCTACCGATCATAAATAAGCTACAAGGGAAACATGGCCATGTCTGTGTGTACCTGTGTGTGTATGCTTGCATGTGTGTGTGTGTTCGGTTATTTTCATTAATGTTCGATCTTATTACTTTATGTTTAAATACCAAAGCATTTGTAAATCCTAGCTCTGATAATACATTTTAGGCAAGTTCTGATGGCCAAAAATGTGCAACCCATGTTACCATGTCACTATGTGAGTGGTATTCCAACAATGTGCATAAATAATTTCATGAGTACATATAATCTACTCAGAGAGACATCCAAAGCTTGTAACACTAATCATACTATCATTACACATATTGCAAGCTACAAGGATTCAAACCTGAGTTTTGGCATTGAGGGGTGATCCAACGTATGATCCTTATTCATCCAATAAGAGGTTATCTTCTTTGAGCATCATAAATACCTATGGAACCATGAAGTGACAATTTTTGCCAACTGTAATCATCTGTTGATGAATATTGAACTATGTAGAATGCCGACGAAGGAAACAACCTTGCATATCTAGTGATAACTTGCCTATTTGTGTATTTTCTGTGTTTTCATGGAGATTAAGGAGGAGGAGATGGAATGTGATTACCCTCCACCAAGTGCATGGTTCTGAATGAAGGGTATATATGCTGGTGGTCGTGATGGCATGAGTATTAGCTATGGAGTGGGCCAAGAAAAGCTATGGCATGGGATCATAAGAGCATGGATATGGGCTAAGTTCTAAGCGAGCAGGGACTCCACAACTTTGCATATGGTGAACAGGGTTGGATATGTACCCGTGTGTGTGTGTGTGTGTGTGTAGAAACGTTGCGAGAGAGAGAGAGAGAGAGAGAGAGAGAGAGAGAGAGAGAGAGAGAGAGAGAGAGAGAGAGAGAGAGAGAGAGAGAGAGAGAGAGAGAGAGAGAGAGAGAGAGAGAGAGAGAGAGAGAGAGAAGGCTGAACCTGTATGAGATGGGAATCAGGGGCAATATCGTGTGTGTGTGTGTGTGTGTGTGTGTGTGTGTGAGTGAGAGAGAGAGAGAGAGAGAGAGAGAGAGAGAGAGAGAGAGAGAGAGAGAGAGAGAGAGAGAGAGAGAGAGAGAGAGAGAGAGAGAGAGAGAGAGAGAGAGAGAGAGAGAGAGAGAGAGAGAGAAGGAGAGAGATACACTGAGAGATATAAAATCATAAATAAAAGCTCACAGAAGCACCTCAATACAAGGAGATAAGCGAGCGAGACGAAATCATTTATGTATACAGGAGGTTGCTCTTAAGTCCTCATGTTGAGAGTGTAGATAAGGGATAATGAGCAAATGAAAGGGGACCAGATTCACCCCAAGATATTATCGAATGGAGCACAACCACTCAATTTGAGACAGCCTCCTAAACATAGGGGCCTCTTAAGCATAGGTATGTCACTTTGTCTCTAGATCAGAAAGAGTAGGTTGTGTTTGGTAGTGATCCCTTTACATCTTTATTATGATTTAGGGGAGTTGAGAACATATTAGATGTCCATTATTTTGGTCTTTAACAACCATGGTTCTCCTTACGAGGTGTACTGTAGGTATAGTATTTACGAATTTTCAACGTGTGAGTCATCGTGTATCAAGCACAGGTTAGTTTCATTATAGAAACAGAGATCCCAATTGTGCCAAGACATTGTCTTCAAGATGAGTGTGTGTGTGTGTGTGTGTGTTTAGGAATGAATATCCCCTCATGAATATGAACCATACAAGTACAATTTTCTAAACAAGTATATTGAATAATAGTACACCATATTGACATTACTTTTTGAAAAAGATCTATTTACAGGACAGTGTCAAAGCTGACATACTACGAAGTCAACCAATTTATACTAAACAAAGTTACAAATTCTACATAAGGAGAAGATCTGTTACAAAAGTATTTCGCAAACTATTAGAGGAATATCTTGCTTCCATGTCCTTTTGGAAATATCCTCTACAAATCCGCCAAGAGAAAGGTCCAACTGTTACCTGCATCCATACCAAAGCACATGGTGAGAACCAGGCTGTGCTAATGTGTCTTGTAGTGGAACCAGTTGTTATCTTGTCACCCTTGAAGAGCCTGCAAAAACCATCTACCCATAAGGACACAAAGGAGGGTCAACAAGCCCTAGTAATGCAGCATATAAATTAGTGTCCTGAAATAAAGATATGCATGTAATACACAAAGTTATACCAGTGTCTTAAAACTTATACCAGACCTTCCTTTTAAATGAAAAATCTCCTTCAAAACACCTCATCTTGGTGCAAATGTAGTTAGATACCATCAATCGGCATCCAATCTCTTGCATGCTTAAGTTGTCAGTACAGATAGTGCCCATCTTTCCAGATCATGTAGAGAAAGACCTCCTAATCGTTGTAAAGAGCAATCAAACTCAACTTTGTTATGAGAACATTGCTGGCAAAATTTTGACAGTCTTGTTTGTACATAGAGTATTATTTCAAAAATAACATCTCCTCTTCTCAAAAGACCTTCAAGTGAGGTTTTTTGTTCAATATTAAAGCACAGCTCATCCAAGTTCGTCACCTGTAAAAAATCATTCGCAACCACAAGTTCTAAGGCTATCCGAGTATGGAGGTTATCACCCCCCTTACATAACCATTTAGAAAATGTACAGTGAGAAGCAACCGGTTATGAATTGGGTGAGTAAGCTTCTCAACCAATATCACACCAATTTGTGTGGTATGCAAGGACTCGAAGGTCTTCATGAATATAGTAGGCGAATTTTGTACTTCTTTGAGCTTACAAGGTCTTCATCAAAGCTACAGAAGAGCAGTGCTTACTCTATCCAATATGTTAAAGCATATTAAAGCTTAATCAAATAGTTACATCTACTTTCCATTCACCTAAGAGATAGATCTAGCCAATGATACAACATGTATGTGTGAATGTGTGTTGTTAATTAACTAGAGAAGGAAAAAACTGCACCTTCTAAATTATTCCCAGGAGACAAAGGGGGTTGTAGTAAGTTGAAGTCGCGATCATCCATTGCATGAGGGTGCAAGCTTCAACAATGAGCCATCGAGTTCCATGCTCGGGTTGCAAAGAAGGTGAATTAGTGTCAGGTTTGATAGCCACGAGATGGTTTCCCCCTTTCCATCGTAGTTTCATTGACAAGCTTCTGCTCGTACGTGGATCTCTACCACTCTTGCAGCCCCAAATTCATGTGTATAAAGAAGGCGAGAGAGAGGCTACAACAAACTAGTGTAAGTGCGTGTGTGGGTGTGTGTGTCAAAATAGACACATATGCGAGCTATACAAGGCTATGCCAACTCGCTACCTAATGATAACACAGATAGATCTACGCCAAAAGTGTAAGAGTACGGAAGCTCGAGTAAGAGAGGCATATTCGTGATAAAGAAGGGAGCAAAGGGAGCGTGCAAAAGCCAAGCCTCATAGCACACAACAAGACGCCATCTCCCATGCCAGCAATTTGGGTGGTTATCGAGCAGATAGGAGGGTGGGTAGTTAATACGCCAAGCGTATTAACTACCGAGCAGATAGGAGGGTGGGTAGTTAATACTCCAAGTGTGGATATTAGCAGATCCACACGGGCTCACATTCGTAGGTGTTGATAATCCTCAACGAGTGGTAGATAAGCACCAGAACCTAATATCTTCAATTAGAAGAAAATTTTTACTGTGTAATAATATTATTTGTTGAAAGAATACTTGCAATTATTGATTTTTAAATACCATATTTTATATACAGAAGGGTTCGATAAGTAGCACGTCTATGGACAGTCTCGTCGTAGTACAAAAGAAGCGCAAATTGTCCATACCTATTGTATACCTGAAGCATATACGCCTGCCAAGCGCGAGTTCTAGCCTCAGTAAGACTTTTTTCCATATGAGTAGGCAAAGTAAGCAGGGGTCAACCAAAAAGAACTTTGTGTAGGCATACGAAAAGACGCCTTCAGAGTCGGGTTAGAAGAAAAAAAGAAAAAACCAGAAGTAGCAATGTCGGGCCTCCAGGGCTGTCGATACTAGGGCACCTGCATCTAATGGGAGAGAACCCACATCGAACTCTGCATAAGCTGAGCCAGATATATGGGCCCCTCTTCTCCTTGCGTTTTGGCTCTGTGCCAGTTATCGTGGCCTCGTCCCCGCAAACCGCCCGCCTTATCCTGCAAACCCACGACCAAATCTTATGTGGTCGTTTTTCCACCACCGTCGATCTTCATCTCAACGGCCACCATAGCATACTCAATTCCCATCCTGGCCCATACCACACTTTTGTCTACCAACTTTGTAACACCCACCTCTTTAGTTCTAAAATGGTTCACCACTTTGGCCCCATAATTAGCCAAGAATTAGCCCACCTCTTGTCCTCTATCTTAGCCCACTCTCACACCGCCCTCCCTTTCCCTCTTCGCCCCCTCCTTTACTCCACCTTTACCAACATCGTCTCTCGTATGACCCTCGGAAATAAGCTTGCTTGCAAGTTTATTTTACTGGACCTAGTCCTCGATTGGGTCCACTTGATGGCAACTTTCAATTTGAGTGACTACATTCCTTGCTGTCGTTGTTGAAGGAGTACGAGCGGAAGTGCGACGCGAGAGAGAGTGCGAGAAGAAGAGCACGACGATATGGTGAACTCGCTCTACTGTAATGTGTAGAGCATAGTGAGTTCTTATTAGGTTTTTACAAAAGAATATGTGTACATACTTGGTGGCCCGCCCACTTACCTGGGCGACCACATTGGGCTTTATACCCCAACAACCTCCCACTTAAAGTCCAATGTGGTACTGTAAGTGTGAGAGAAGCTACTATACAAGCTAATATACAAGAGATGTAGAGAAGTGATGTACTACCCTACACCTAACTGCTTGCGAAAATGCGCAAAGCTCTCTGAGGGAAGTCCTTTTGTAAGTAGATCAGCAGGATTTTCTGTGGTGTGAACTTTGACAAGCTGAAGTTGCTTATCCTCGAGCATTTCCCTGATGAAAAGATACTTCACATCCACATGCTTTGTCTTTGAGTGATAAACTGGATTGCGAGCCAATTGTATAGCACTTTGACTATCACAATATAACACAGGCATCTCTTCTTTGATTCCCAAATCTGTTACTAGTCGATTAAGCCAAATTGATTCTTTGCATGCCTTTGATGCTGCAACATATTCAGCCTCTGTAGTAGACTGAGTAACACAATCTTGTAATCTAGAACGCCATGATACTGCTCCACCAGCCAATGTAAAGACATACCCTGACGTAAACCTTCGGTTGTCTAAGTCACCTGCATAATCTGAGTCTGCAAAACCCTTTACACTTAGCTCCTGACTCCCATAGCATATACGCATACTCTTTGTAGCTTTCAGGTATCTCAATATTCCTTTCACTGCCTCCCAATGTTTCTTGCCTGGGTTTGACATGTATCGACTTACTACTCCCACTGCAAATGCAATGTATGGGTGAGTAGCAATCATTGCATACATCAAACTACCCACTGCAGACGCATATGGAATCTTATCCATTTCAGCCTGTTCTTCCTCAGACACAGGACAATCTTGTTTGCTAAGTTTCACATATGGTGGCAATGGAACACTCAGTGCCTTTCCCTTCTCCATATTGAAACGTTGCAAAACCTTGTCAATATACTCTGTTTGAGATAACCAAATCAACTTCTTTGATCTGTCTCTCTCAATGCGCATACCAAGTATATGACTTGCCTCACCCATGTCTTTCATGTCAAACGATTTTGCCATCTTTGACTTCAAAGCTGAAATTTCTTCCAAGTGCTTGCCAGCAATCAACATGTCATCCACATACAAAATAAGGATTAGCCAACCGCCATCCTTAGCCTTCTTTGTATATAGACAATGATCGAACTCACTACGTTTGTAGCCTTGAGAAAGCATAAACTTGTGGAATTTATGGTACCATGCCCTCGGTGATTGTTTTAAGCCATAAAGACTCTTTAACAACTGGCATACCCAATCTTCCTTGCCTTTCTCAACAAACCCTTCTGGCTGCTGCATGTAAATTTCCACATCTAAATCACCATGCAAGAACGCTGCCTTGACATCCATTTGGTGCAACACCAAATCTAATATGGCAACCAATGCAAGAAAGCATCTCAATGTAGTCATCTTGACCACCGGAGAGAATACTTCATCAAAGTCAATGCCTTGTTCTTTCTTAAAGCCCTTGGCAAAAATCCTTGCTTTGTACTTTGGCTGACTATCATGAGCGGTGATCTTATACCTGTAAACCCATTTACAGGGTAGAGCCTTTTTGCCCCGTGGTAATTTAACTAGCTTCCATGTCTGGTTTTTATGCAGAGCTGTCATCTCTGAGTGCAAGTCCATCTTCTTGGAAGACAACTCTTCTAATCTCCTCAAACCTCTCTGGTTTAGAATGATATTTGGATTCATTAAAGTGAACATCATTGCTACGGACAACCTTTCTGGATTCGGGATCCCAAAGTCTGTACCCCATCTCACCAGAATTACCATAGCCTAGAAAGATGCACTTTCTACTCTTTGGCTCAAGTTTGTTCCTAAATTCTTTTGGAACGTGAGTATATGCCTCATAGCCAAAGACTCTGAGATGCTTGCATGAGGGCATTTTGCCTGACCATACCATCTCTGGCACTGAATCCTTCTGCAAAACCTTGCTAGGAGATCTATTTACAAGATGAACAGCTGTTGATACAGCTTCATCCCAAAACCCATTTGGCAGCTGTGCATTAGACAACATACTTCTGATCTTCTCTTGTATGGTCCTATTCATCCTCTCAACAACACCATTTTGAGGAGGATTGTAAAGAGCAGTAAGTTCACGTTTTATACCTTTTGACTCACAAAAGTCTTGAAAGGCCTTTGAAACATACTCTCCACCATTGTCAGTGCGTAAGCATTTAAGCTTCTTGCCACTCTGATTCTCCACAAGTGTCACAAACGTTTTGAAAACACTAAACGCTTCATCCTTGTGCTTGAGAAAGTAAACCCATACTTTCCTCGAGTAATCATCTATAAATGTCATAAAGTAAGAAGCTCCCCCTAGAGATAGGTTAGGCATAGGTCCACACAAATCACTATGAACAAGTGCCAACTGTGTATCTCTTCTACTGCTTCTATGCTTATGTGGCTGCTGTGTTTGCTTACCATACAGACAATGTTCACAAAATAGTGTCATCCTCTGCAATAGTGTTTGTCACATTTATTTCTTGAATCTTCACTGAGGACTTGTTCTTCTCACCATGGTCTTCAGCTTTCTCTTTGTCTTTTTCTGCTTTCCATTCTCTGCAGTCTCTTTTCATGTGACCCTTCTTGCCTTCTTTGGTCCTTCCCCTGACAACTAAGGCTGTTCCTTTGCCTTTGTCCATTGTCTTTCTATTGGTTTCTTCAGTAAGCAGACTTCCTTCTACACCTGCTATGTTCAAACCATCTGGAGGTGCATAATTACTCAAAGCTGTGCGAAAAGTGTCCCAACTTTCCGGCAATGTGATCAACAGGAACATAGCTCTAAGAGGTTCATCAAACTTGACACCTTGAGCTGACAACTGACTGTAGATGGTGTTGAATTCATTCAGATGATTGGACATAGGTGTCCCTTCTTTCATCTTCAAGTCAACAAGCTTCTTAAGCCAGTATACCTGTGAAGCTGCACTCTGCTTCTCATAAAGATCACTCAGCTTTAACCATGCTTGATAAGCCGACATCTAGTCTGCTACATTGAAGTAAACGCTTTCTGCCAAAGTCAGCATAATGGTAGAAAGTGCCAATTCATTCATTTCGCTCCATTCATCTTCGTCCATATCTTCTTGTTTTATCCCCTTGAGCTTTATAGGTTTTATCTGCTTCTTTTGTACCAACACGTGCCAAATCTGCTTCTTCCACAATGGGAAATTGGTTCCATCCAGCTTCTTGATATTGTAAAGAGCAGTGTCCTGTGATCCAGCCATAGCTACGTTTCACAGTAGTTTACTTTCCTGGGAAAAATTCGGCACAGTTTCCCCTGTAAACTGACCTCTGAACCAATATCAACCTGTCAAATGAACCAAGAAAGCTTCAGATTTTGCATAAATTTCGGCAGAGTCTCCTTTGTAAAATGGCTCTGGTGTACTCAAAAACAGACCAAACAACAGCTCAAAAACACTGTCTCTCTGACACTGTAAGCTGTGGGTAAACCTGTCCTGCACCTGTATTGTCTCTGACTGTCCTGTCACTGTCCTGTAAGCATAGACTGCGACAATGCCTCAACGGCAGTAAAGCAAAGATGCAATCCCAACTATCTAACTCACAGTCAATACATCCTAGCTGCCTATCTAAGGGTGCTCGATGGATCGCTCCAAGACCTGTATCACCGAAAGGATCTCAACATTCGAGAATCCCCCAGCTCAATAAAACCTATCTCGACCCTCAACAAAGGCTGCAGTAAATCTGACTATACATAGACTTCCCACAAAGTCATACATCCACAAATTTCCCACTGTATGCTGTAACCGCTGCGGCGGTTGTTTGCTGCGTGACTCACAACCAGCAAACCCTCAACAGACATACATCATCTCTGACAATACATCCCATGTGGAAGTACCTGCAATGTCAAGATGAAATCTGGAATATCAAGTAGCAAACACAAGCTACCTGATGAACTAGTGGATGTCGCCTACAGTCTGTGTAGATGCGCCCGTGTTGTATGTGACACGCCTCCAAGAACTGTGAGCCGTCCTTCGAAATGTAGACAGCCACAAATCAACACTCTGGGAGTGTCGATATCCTCAGCACCAGCAGTCGTAGGCCGAAAACCCCAAATTTGCAGAGTCAGATCTGCACTCGCTGAGACCACGTAGTCGAAAATGGCCTGCGCAGACCTTTGTCGAAGCCGAACGGTGGCCGAGATGACCTCAGAATGAAATTCTGACAACACCAAGCCCTTTGGGTTCCCCCACGAGATTTGGGGCCGTGTCTTCGCCTGTCAAATTTCACTCCAATCTGAGTTGGTGACTCTAGCCTCCTGCAGTGCTGCCCCGAGCCTCGATCTGAGCTCTGATACCAGTTGAAGGAGTACGAGTGGAAGTGCGACGCGAGAGAGAGTGCGAGAAGAAGAGCACAACGATACAGTGAACTCGCTCTACTGTAATGTGTAGAGCATAGTGAGTTCTTATTAGGTTTTTACAAAAGAATATGTGTACATACTTGGCGGCACGTCCACTTACCTGGGCGACCACATTGGGCTTTATACCCCAACAGTTGTCTTGACCTCCAAGGCTATGCCAATCAAAGCAAGCTTCTCAGAAGCAAGTTAAGACAACCTTCAAGAAGGACATCGATCAACGGCGACAAGACCATGCACAAGTTTACGATCAGCCTCATGATTTTCTCAACACCTTATTATCAACATCCCTTGACAACCATCGAGCTAATATAGAGATCACTGATGATCACATCATCTCAATATTGATGGTGAGTCTCTCTTAAACTCGCCATGCATCGAGGGCTATCCACCATGGTGCAGTGTATGGGTGAGTATACAATGATGGGTTTTTTTGGCTTTTGGGGGGGGGGGGGGGGGAGTTAGGATGGGTTTGCAAGGAAAGAAAGGAAAAACAATAGATTTTACAAAGGAGGGAGGGTAGTTTGCACTTAGGTGATGAGCTTTGGTTAAAAATCGGCTTGCTTGCCATCGTGGCGAAGCAGCCGAGCCGGTTGTTTGTCAAAAGCAACTGCCTGCCAGTTGTTGACCAAAATGATGAGAAGGGACACCACACACAATGCTTGATCCCCGAACATTCCATTTTCCACTCTGGTGCTCTATCAGTATTGCACTGTGTCCAGGTGTTGCGAGTGTGTTGTAGCCTTTGCATAATAATGTCGAAAAAGTTGTTGCTTCCCAAAAAAGTGGCGTGACCGGCTATTCCAATCACGTTCACCTACACCGGGCCTAGCGGGCCGATATTTATCATAAGCCTGATGGGTGTCCCCCTGGTACTAATATTGAATCCTTGGCAACAACCTTAGCTAGGAAGCTAGCTAGTTACTATTATTGGCAAAGTGAAATATTTGAGACTCCAAAAATCCTTTGCTTATGATAGGTTTTGTTCATAGATTCGGCCTCATAAGATCATGTTTAGCTCTTTCCAACAAAAATATGTGCCTATAATCATTTTCCCATTTCTTTTCATGAGAATCTCAGAAGATACTCTTACAGCTTTGAGGGAAAAGGGAGGGAAGGTGGCACGTGGAGGGGAAGAGAGAGAAAGGAAGAGTAAGAGAGGTTCCATGTGTTAGGATTAATAATTTTGTATATTTGGAAAAATGATTTTTTGCCACGCTGCAAATAGTTGCCACGAGCTCTAGGCGATGAAGGAGCAGTAGGAACGAAGGCCGGTGATGCCTTTGTGGAGGTTGCAGACAATTCGTCAGGCGCGTGAGGGTTGCAGGCATGTGTGTTTTAGTCTGTCGCAGTGAGCGAGATTTCTCTCTTTTGCAACGCAACATAGTTGGTTTTAATTTGCGGCATCATAGGAGATTGAGGCTCTCTCTCTCTCTCTCTCTCTCTCTCTCTCTCTCACACACCACCCCCGTCGAGTGTTGCACAAGTGGGTTGGGCTACAAGGAGAAGGCCATGGAGGCAAAGCGATGGCGGCCTTGTGTATGGGAAGGAGTTGGAGCAGGTGCAAGAGGTTACGTGAGAACGCGCTCGACAAGCAGTTTTAGCTTCGAGCTTGTAAAAAGATAGGGAATCTTACAAGTTAATTAACTAATTGATGTACAATAGACCCAATATATGTACCTTTCACGTACCATACTACTAGAAATTTCTTTCTTTTTCCTCCTAGATTAGAGACCCTTGTGAGGATTTTATTATCAAGGTAAAATCTAAGTAATCATACTTTGATGAAACAAAGTACTAAATAAAACATTCGCATAATTGTTTTACAAAAGAGGCTCCCTACTCATTCAATTTCTTGATTACTTTATTGCCAAAACAATTCTAGCTGACTTTCTACATTTTCCACTTGTAGAGCTTGTTTGCTGGAGGTATAGATACTTCTACATTGGCAATTGAGTGGGCACTCATGGAGCTACTTGCCAATCCTGAAAAGTTGTCGGTAATCAAAGCCGAACTTTGCAATGTTGTAGGCACTACACGTTTCGTTCAACAGAGTGATGTTTCTTGTTTGCCCTACTTAAAAGCGGTGATAAAAGAGACTTTTCGATTGCATCCGCTTGCCCCATTGTTATTTCCACATTACACAATCCACCCTTGCCAATTACTTGACTTTGAGATACCATCAAAGACAATGGCATTTGTAAATGTTTGGGCAATTGGTAGAGATCCTATCCTCTGGGAAAATGCTTCCAATTTTGTTCCTGAGAGGTTTTTAGGTAGCAATATGGATGTTCATGGTAGACAATATGAGCTACTTCCCTTTGAAGAGTTTGCCCAGGTTTATTGCTAGGACTAAATAGTGTGCAACTAGTCCTGGCAAATCTCCTTCACTGCTTTGATTGGGAAAATGTAGGAGAGTTAGAGTTTTCTGAAAAATATGATATAGTTTTACAACCCCTCAAGCCTCTAACTACACTTGCCAAAGCAAATCTACCTCTCCATGTCATTGAGGCGCAATTGTATGAAGCCTCTTAAAAAACTGCAGTACATTGGTAGTTGAAATCAAGAGGAGAAATTTTAGAGCTACTTTGCTTTCAAACAATTTAACTCTTGACACTTACTACATGCACATTCAATAACAACAATTGCTTTTTTGAAATATATTCGAAATTGAAATTTATGTCAAATGGGATGAGTTTTTTGTTTTAAGTACTAAGTCTTACATTTCTTCAGCCCAAAGAAATGCATTTATGTCGTATTCAAGGCTCAAAAGATCGGTTCTTCATGTGTAAGGATGAAAAAAAATGAAGACCAAACAGAAAATTCATGTGATTGTGTCTTATTAGGTTCAAAGTGCTAGTATGTGTGATACAATATTAAAACATTTGTTTTGATCGAATCACGAGAGATGCAATCCGTGGCTCTGAAAAGAAAAAGCGTGGACGCGGCACGTGGAAGAGAGAGAGAGAGAGAGAGAGAGAGAGAGAGAGAGAGAGAGAGAGAGAGAGAGAGAGGCTGACGGGTGGCAAGCATCGACGCATGATAGCTAAGTAGGCAGCATAGCTTTCTTTTTATTGTCATATGTTGCTTCACAAGGCAAGTGATTTCTTGCGATGCCATGGTTAGCTCAGATGGTTTCGTCGTGTGGGGGGAGCCCCGGCAAGCTCGATTCCTAGGTGCAGGCTACCTTCTTCTTTTAAATTGAAAGGTGGAGTTGAAGAGCTCATGAAGCCAAAGCGAATGCAATCTCTGAACGACATGGCAAGGAAAGCGAGCCTTGGAGCAGGAGAGAGAGAGAGAGAGAGAGAGAGAGAGAGAGAGAGAGAGAGAGAGAGAGAGAGAGAGAGAGAGAGAGAGAGAGAGAGAGAGAGAAGATAAGGCACGGGTGGAGCAAAAATGACAGAGAGATTAGATTACATTTTTTTAGCCTTTAAATAGGCTGTTCATGCACAATGATGGTTGCTACCTTCTTCTTTTAAATTGAAAGGTGGAGTTGAAGAGCTCATGAAGCCAAAGCGAATGCAATCTCTGAACGACATGGCAAGGAAAGGGAGCCTTGGAGCAGGAGAGAGAGAGAGAGAGAGAGAGAGAGAGAGAGAGAGAGAGAGAGAGAGAGAGAGAGAGAGAGAGAGAGAGAGAGAGAGAAGATAAGGCACGGGTGGAGCAAAAATGACAGAGAGATTAGATTACATTTTTTTAGCCTTTAAATAGGCTGTTCATGCACAATGATGGTTGCCCAAATTGGGCTGACCCAACATTGCCCCTTTCAACCAAACTTGGCGTACATTACAATGGGAATTATTTCACCACCTAAAAGTCATGTCACATGCCTAGGCTTCTATCACTTGATTCATTAGGTGGTTCCTACCAGATTCATTACCTGGTTCAATCCGATATAGCTAGATGACCTTGCATCATATCATAATCATCAAGAAGGTCTTACCTTGACTCATTCTAATGTTGAGACAATGTCTAATCCGGTTACAAAGACATCATCGAAGTAGATAATTGTGGGGCTTTGCCAAAAGAAAAGGTCATTTGTCATCCATACAATCCTTGTTGAACAAATTTCGTGTGAGGAACCTCTTAAAGATAAAAGGCTTATTTAAAATTTTAAATGAAGCTTTGAAAATTAAAAAATGTGGACTTGTGGACATCACGTGAACGCGTGGCTTTCCTCTTCTGTGAGGGTTTTCGTGATCTCGCCTCTGGGTCACTGGGTGTGCATGCCGATTTGGTACGCCAAAGGCATGGCTGCCATAATTTCCAGCATTGTCGTCATTAGACAACTCCGGAAACCTAGCCCGTCGCCTCCTCTTTCTTAATGTCTTGCCCCTCAGTCTCATTTGGCCCTTCGAATGGCTCTCACTTTCTGTGCAATATAAACCCCCGGCCCTGGCTCTTTATCTGCTTAAATCAATATTGCCATTGCTTTCGGTTGATTCCCTAGTCTTCTTGTGCTTGAGCCTTTAGCCTTGAGCCACACTCTACTATTGCCCAACGATCGGCTCAGCCTGTGCAGTCAAGCTGGCTCCCAGTTACCTTGAGCTTCCCACCTTAGGGCGCTTTACCTCTCAACTAGCCTGAGTGCTTCCGGCCGCCCCTTAGGCTCTTTTGTGTGTGTGCCAGCCTGGCTTGCTGTGTGCTTAAGATTGGCCTCCTTGACTGGTTGATCTCCTCGCAGCGGCTGGTTGAGCTCTTCATCGGGGCTCCTCCGATCGCTCTCTACTTCAAACTGATGGTCAATTGTTGTCAAGCGTCCTTCTCCAAGCTTCTTACTGTGACCTTCTCTCTATTGCTGCAAAACTCCCAAGATGAGGCCTTTGCTTTGATATCAGTAGAAGGGTGGCTAGAAGAGCTCCTGAAGCCGAAGCAAATGCAATCTTTGATAGACATGGCAAGGAGAGTGATCCCTCGTCACTAAATGACACCTCCAAAAGGAGGTGGGATCAACGCTGGAGGATACAGGGAGGATGTGCATCGTTGATGTCAATTGGGAATCCAAATGGAATCCCTAGAGAATAATAGAATTGGACCTCCAATTTCTTGAACTAAGCGTGCCGCCTCCAATTTTGGCAGCATGCGGGATGGGGCGCAGTTCACACAATCGTGTGGCAGTTCAGAAGGCGAACGGGGGGGTTGCATGCGCGAAGTGCATTCGCAGAGAAGGGGCGCCAGCTGAGGAGCTTGGAGGGTTCTCTCAAAACCAGGTGCGGCTCTTTCTCTCTCTGACACACACAGAGCCGATTGACACGAAGTATAATCGACACACTCTCTCTCTCTCTCTCTCTCTCTCTCTCTCTCTCTCTCTCTCTCTCTACTCACACGCACACACACACACACACATGAATAATTCGGCGGACGGTCGACTCTCTTAAGATCTCTCTCTCTCACACACACACGTATGTACGTGCAAAATCGTCTCTCTCTCTCTCTCTCTCTCTCTCTCTCACACACACACACACACACACACACACACACACACACACACACACAATTGCACGCCTAAACATACACATGATCGACTCTTTCAGGCACACCATTCACACCAATACACACACTAATGTGAATGCAACTTTTTTTGCCTGCATTACTGTAGTGTACTAGACACCATGGCTGCAAGTAGCGAGCCAAAATTGTTTGATGACATCGTGCTTGAGGATGGGTGAAAAGCACGTATGTGTCTTGTTGATGGTGCATGTCATAGTCAACATGTACGCTACTTGCAACGAGGAGACATGATGAATTACCTACCCGAAGTCCATGGAGTAGAATGTGATATTCCAAAGCGTAAGGGAGGTCGTCCCCTTGGTTGTGTCGCTGCAAAGTCCCGAAGACCTGTATACAAGAAGTAATGTCGTGCACAATTTGAAGATGTTGAATATAAGTTCAAACGTAATGTGAAGGTACAAGAAAACAAAAAAATCTTGGGATGCGCTCGAGAAAGAGGCAAAAATAGATGCAGGTTCCAAAGAGACTTTTCTTAACCTCAAGGCATCACAGGCCATGGAATCTTACCTTCGTGATAGTGATGAATGAATGGCCAATATTTGTAGAATGATTGCAGATGGATTTGATAAGCACGGAAGTCCATGGTTATTTTGCATTTGTTTTATTATGTTAAAAATTCAAATTTACTTTTCTACTTAGACGTGAGTCCTACTAAATAGAGGCGTCCATGTAAGAAGGACTCAAACAATGCGAGGAGACGCATGATTCTAGTAACAAGGGCTCTGTAGGATCAACACCGGTACGGGCATATGGTCGTATCTGTTTGTCAAGTCTGTTGTCGTTTGGAAAATGTACAAAGTCTCTTTAACGTTCATGTGTTTTAGAAGAGACTTCAAACCACTGATGAACAAGGTCCTTTGTTGGCGCCAACGAAAGTCCGTGGCAAAAAGGATTTTCTTGAAGGGTCTCCCATATCCTCTTCTATGAGTTCACTTCCCAAGGTAATTGCAAAACAGGCCACGTGCATTTGTCTCTACATGCATTGTGCGTTTTTGTTTGTGCATTTGTTTTTGTTAGTTCCGTTTTCATGTGCAACATCCCTCTCCGCACTTGGTTAGCGATTCACCACTGCCAAGCTCTTCTCTTCCCCTCACGTTGTTGGTGACAAATAAATATGTGCACATGGATGTCAAGACATCCAAAAGTATAGGAGGAGAGCTCCAATTGGAGGAAAGGTTAGAGGTTTGCGTTCAATCACACATCAATGTCCACAATGTAGGATGTCATACTTCCAAACATTTAATGTGGTCTTAAAGGCTTGTATTCTCATTTTAGATTTGAATCTAGAGGAAGTATTCAGTTTATTTCAAAGCACAAGAAATTGATCGTGGATGTAGACTTTCTGCTAGTGGATACCATAAGCAAGGAAAAGGCTTCCACTCGGACGATGACATTATTTTACATGTATGCATTTGTTTTTCTTTCCTCAACATTGTCTACATACGTTCTCAGTAAAATAGCTTGCAGGTGGTTGGAAAACACTCTCTCACAAGACGTGCTTGATAGCGTGTGCTTGGTTTGACTTTTTGAAATTGGAGACGTCCCAGAGTGCTAAGAAGTTGTAAACCTATTTTAGTGGTGTGGATGCCAGCAAACATCTTTTTGTGTTCTTCCCAATTGTGGACAGGTATTTGTGTCAACCAGGAATTAGTAATGCGACTTGTGCATGTTGATCAATAATGTTATTGTCATAGGGATCATTGATGCGTTTTTGTATTGTACAATAACGCAATCAAGAAGATAACAAAGCTTCCTTGGGAGAACCATGGACTCATGTACCTTAATTTCTTGACATCGGATGACTCTTAAGAATATTTGCCTTTTGTGTATCGATAATCCCTAATTTTGTATGGAAAGAACATCAGGTAAGTAAATATTTATGGAATGATAGTCTTTAAAGTGTGTGTTTTTTTGTAGGGCATTGAAATTGATGGCTTCAAATTGCACGGCTCTGTCCTTGAAGGAGTTCATGGTTACGCCTAGAGATGAATCGGAGCATAGCGAGCATCCTCGGGTATGACTAGTAATAAGCCTCTTAGTCATGTTTATTTGTCTTACTTTTAGGATCTTTTGGAATACAAGAACGGCGCAAAAGCCCGCCTCTATTCTTTCTTTTCTGCTTCTGTCAGAGAGTGAGAAAACTACTCTTTGAATACTGAGAGGATTTTCCCTCTGCTGTGAGATTTTGGGAAGCTCTCGGAAGTGAGAGTATATCTTCCACAAAACTCAACGGAAGCTCTAAAAAATGAGAGACTACCTTCCGCTAACTGTGTCCCTTTATGCATAATCATTCCTGCAATAAAAACAAGGGAGAAACACGCAAAATGCAAGCACACATGCTTGCTGTAATTTTATGCACATAATCTGAAAATGTTACCTGAGCACGTTCCAATGCCGAAATAGAGACCTTTTTTGCAATGGAAACGCACCAAACTTTGTGTATGCATTGAGGAGGTAGAGAAGAACTAGATTCTATGTGTACTTTGCTGAAATTCACCCTAAAAGAGAATATTAGGGATTGAAAACCTAAAAGAGATGATTAGGGGTTGAAAACAAAGAATTTACAGTCACCACACTCTACGGAGAGAGAGTATGCTGCAACTTCTTACAAAGAATATTCACCAAAAGTTGGATATGGATATGAGAACCCTTGTTCTAGAGAATGAGAGCACAAGGCCACCACATATGTCGCAAGGGATTGCTCTCAAGCTTCCATGGAGGGCTCCAATGCGTAGAGCACACTCACAATATGGGGGGGTAGGAGCACTGCCAACACTAAGAAGAGGGGAAGAGGCTTCTCTCTTATAGACTCCAACAAGAAAGGGGGTGCTAGAAGAAGAGAGAGGGTGAGAGTGACATTGAGAGTCACTTTGTATTGGTAAGTGTGCCAATTTGCACACGTACTTAATAACCTAAAAACCATTCAACTTTCTAAAAGTCCCTAAGCTATTAATAAAATGTGCATTAACTCAGAACTGGACATGGGGATACTGCTAATAAAAACGTTAGCTGCTCCACAGCACAATGCCGTATCGGCACTCCTCTAGCATTACCTGTTCGCACTTCTCCGGCCATTTGTTCCGGTACAAAAATTTGAAATATTTTAACTGACTTATCCTTAGGCCGTAAAAATAATTCAGGCCTTAGGGTTATTGTTCTTAGGATCCCATCTCATTCATGTGCTCGTACTGATGCCTTATTTTCCTAAGCTTGAAATCTGAGGCTACTATCTACCCCTTTATTGAAGACCCAATTTCCCAATCACTAGGGCTTTTGGGTATTTTCTGCTAAGGTCTCCCTGAGGTGCTCTGGCCCAAATTTGGGCGCACTTGAGGCCCAGAACTGCTAGATCTATTTTGATGTGCACACAACTAATTAGATAATTATTTTCTCGTAAATAAATTAATTATTTACAAAGTCTGACATTGTTACATCCCTTTTGGTTCTAAACATTTGACCTCAACTATAATAGAGCGTCAACATAATTGTGCAAGATGTCTGGGTAGTCCTTGAGATCAGACTCAATCTTCCACTTTGAATCTAAAGGGGTGTAATTCTTGAACTTGACTAAATACTTTCAATGTAGGCTCCCGGACTTTGGTTGTCTCTCAAAGTGGTGTATTATCTATTTAGGTTGAAGGATTTCCTCAGTCTCTTCGACTTTTGGAAGATCTTCTTGTACTGGCGCCACTGGAGGAGGTCCAACATATGGTTGGATCAGGAGACTTACATGAAAAGCATTATGGATGCGCCAATGCGAAGGCAAATCCAATTTGAAAGTCACTTCGTTGACTTTATCTGTAATCTTGAAAGGGCCGTAAAATCTATGGGAAAGTTTAACGACTTTCCCTTTTTTGACTTGCTTTTTCAATCTAGATTTCTCAAAGTTAAGTAGGACATATTGTGCTTTTTCAAGATTGAGTTTCCTTCAGTGCTTGTTTGCTTTTCTCTTCTCTTGCTCTTGAGTATGAAGAATCGCTTACTTTAGTTCTTGGTAGGCAATATCAATATTGCGCACAAATTCATTTACGACAAAGATGTTTTCTTTGGTAACCATAATAGGAAGTAAGGGTAGCTTCCCATAAATAATTTTGAAGGGAGATTTACTAGTTGAGGAATGTATGGTATTATTATATGCAAACTCAACTAGTGGTAAGTATTGTTCCCATTCTAATTGTCTTTCCAAAACATAGCACTTGAGGAGTTCTAAAACAACAGCGTTAGCGATCTCGCTTTAACCATCAGTTTGAGGATGATAAGCTGACGAAAAATCAAGCTTAGTTCCCAAGTTCTCGAACAATGCTTGCCAAAATAGACTAGTCATGCGAGGATCTCTATCACTGACAATAGTCTTTGGCAATCCATGGTGTTTAAAAATCCGAGCTAGAAGTATTCTAGCCATGTGATTAGCTTTAATCGTTTTCTTAGCTAGAAGGAAATGTGTCTGCTTAATGAATTTGTCTACTATAGTCCAGATTGCATCATTTCCATTCTTGGATCTAGGAAGATCCATAATAAAATCCATGGCAATACTTTCCCATGGCGTGTTAGGCACAGAGAGTGGCTGAAGTTTGCCATAAACCTTATGTCTGTCATATTTCACTTTTTAATATACTAAACACTCGCGTAAATGTTTTCCAATGCTCGAAGTGTTGGCCAAAAGAAATATCTTTCGAGGGCACTAGTGGTAGCAGTGATTCCCCAATGCCCATCATAAGGAGAATTATGTGCTTCATCCATCACCTTCTGTCGTAAGGACTGAGCTATGCATATTGCCATGCCTTGAGTGACCAGCTTGAAGATTTTCCCAAATTGTAGTGAAGTCTGAATCTTGAGGATACATCTCACTAAGAGATTCTAGTTCCTCATGATAAATTGTTGTCATTGCATTGATCTTTGGGCACCTAAAGAGAGCATCTGCAGCGGCATTCTTTGTTCCAGAAATGTGTAAAATCTGAAAATGGAACATTGAAAGTAAGTTAGCCCATCTCATCTGCTTTTCTGATAACTTTCTTTGTGTGAAAAAGTAGTGAAGACTTTGATGATCTATCTTGATTTTAAAATCAGCTCCTACTGGATAATGTTTCCAAATGGAAAGAGCATGAATTACAGCCATGAGCTCTTTCTCATAAATGGAAGCATGCAACTCTGCATCTTTAAGGCACTGACTTTCGTAGGCTATGGCGTGACCCTCTTGGTTCAAAGCTGTTCCTACACAATCTCCAGATGCATCGCAGTACACCTCGAAATGTTTGTGAAGATCAAGGACGGTGAGAACAGGTCCATGACTAATTAGTAGATACTTAAGATTTTCAAAAGCTTGTTTTTGTCCAGGTCCCCAATAGAAGGGAATTCGCTTCTTTGTCAGATCATGGAGAGGACCCGCTATGGCGATGAAGGCTCGAATGAAATGCCGATAATAGGAATAGAGGCCGAGAAAACTTTGTACGTCATGTACTGTAGTTGGCGTAGGCCATTCTACAACTGCTTGAATTTTATCAGGGTCCATCATTAGGAAAAATGTGGACTCTCTTTGGGCCATATAGGATTAAGGTTAATTAGGCTCCAGCCAATAGGAAGAGAGCAATGTATATAAGTCTAGAACCTCAGAAAGTAGAGAGAATAATAGGGTTGTCCACTCATTTATTGCTTTGTATCGTAGAGGGAGATGGATGGGTAAAAGAGGGAGGGGAAAAAAGGGAGGGGGGGAGTGGTGGGTCCACAGATACGTTTTTGCAAAAACCCTAAAATTTCAAAAATTTCAAAAGAAAATTAAATTCAAAATATTCCATCCAAAACTCCCCCCAAACCTACCCTATGATCAAAAAGTCATTTTCTCACTCTAGAACCTTTTTTCCAAGACTTCCTTCCTCCATAGCCCCTTTCCATAACACAAAGCTCTCACTCTCTCTCTAAACTCTTACACCTTCCTCCTTCTTCAAGCTCTCCATTGCAACTTTAAGCTTCCACTCTCTCTCTAAACTGTCTCCCTCCTCCTTCCTCAAGCTCTCCCTTGCAACTTTAAGCTCCCACTCTCTCTCTAAACTCTGTCTCCCTCCTCCTTCCTCAAGCTCTCCATTGCAACTGTAAGCTCCCACTCTCTCTCTAAACTTTGTCTCCCTCCTCCTTCCCCAAGCTCTCCATTGCAATTTCAAGCTCCCACTTAAGCATCCATGGCAAACAATGGTCAAAATAGACGCCCCAAACCCATCATTCAAAGTATGGTTCTCCACAACTTGAAGAATGAGGAGCAGCAATATGAACCTCAGGTTTTTCAAGGTGCGTGGGTCTACATGCAACCTTCCGCAATCGGTCCCCATCGTGTTCGTGAAAGAACAAACGTTGATTTCCATTGGAAGGGAAGACTAATAAGCTTCAAGCAAGTAAGAGACAAGGGTACGGTGGCAATCGTTCAACATGTTTTCATGTTTGGACACATGCGTCTACGAGGGATCAACCCAAGGGATTTTCCTTGTAATTGTATGTCCCTTGCACTTCAATGGTTTTGGTGGTAACAAAAAAATGGACTTTTTACATCTCACGGACTGTTTTGTTTCTATGTAGATGTTTTCCCTTCTAGCCTTGTGGAGGAGCAACCACTCTCGTGCCTTTCAAGCACATTTACGACCATGCATGCAAATCTTAGGGATATGCTCTTCTCCAACACAACTTCATCAAACCTTGCATGACAAAGGGTGTTCTTCTACACCCACAAGTACATTGTACCTACAGATGAGGAAGGCTACGGAGAGCTACAACCTTTGGAGGCTACAACCTTGCGTAACATGGAGTGGCCAAAGAGAGATGCATTCACTGTAATGTCTTTGAAAGCCAAGATTGTAGCTGATGTGAGAGCATCATTAAAATTTGGAAAAGCCTCGCGTTCCGTTGGGCTTGGATGGTGTTATCCTGCTCATGTCTTCGCTAGCATCTTTGGATCGTTGCCTTTCCATCATACAAATACTATGTATGTTTGCAAAGATCTACAATACGATACATTGGAAGCCATCCTTGGCGAGAAGTGGGGGTATCTTGAAGGACTTCACAACGGAGATCGCTTTTGGTGTAAGGTTGGAAGTTTCAGCATTGCTATCCGTTTCATCAAGGTGCGCTCCACCCTTTATGTGCGGTACTTCTATGAAAGATGGATGTGCAAGCTTGGTGAATGGATTCCATTGCAATCCACCGATGCTACAATTGAGGTATTTGATATTGCAATCAAATTGTCGAGTGGTGCCGTTGAAACCGTCCAAGTGAACAAGCATTGGACATTGGCCAATGTGCGGGAGCACTTAGTGATAATGGGTTTAGAGCATGGAGAAGATACAAAATTTTGCATCGGACAACGTAAGGTGAATGATTTCTCTCTTAATTATGTTATATTTATGTTCTTTTGATTATTCCCTGCTCTAAGTTGGGTATGCTATTTCTTTTTTTTTTTGCTAGATTGGTAGCCGCATGGAGAGCACGATTCAAATTGAAAAGGCGTGGACGACGGAAGAGAATTTGATTTTATCATTAGAGTAGTTATGTTTTGTACTTAAATTTCTTATAATATCACAATTGTAAGTTCAAGCAGATGGTTGTATCAAATTTTGGCAATGCACATTATCTTAAAGACGTAGTGATGTGTTTTTAGAGTTAAATGATTGTAATTTAGTTTGTAAGTTTTTTATAACTTCTTGTTATTTGTGCTACTTTATGAAAATTGTTTAATATTTTAATTATTGTTATTATTTTTTATTTTTTATTTTTTTTTTTTTTGGGGGGGGGGGGGGGGGGGGGGGGGGCGTGCTATATAAAGCCTCCTAAACCCTACCATTTTCACACTCTTTGCCTGTTCACACTCTCATTTGAGCTCCAACACTCTTTGCATTCCTACCTTAAGAGCTAGCATTATGGCATCCTCCTCCACCCCTCCTGAAGCCACGGCGTTACAACGCTTCCAAGCATTTTTACAAACAACCGAGTGGCAAGATCGTGACGATCTTCACAATTTCTTCACCCAATTCCCTGATGTGAACGCAACTATTCACCTAAACAGCCAATCTTTTCATCCTATCTCGGAATTTTTTGAATTTTACATCGACAAGTATGCTATACCAATTGTCGGACAAGGGGAATTGTGGATTCCATGCGATTTGCTTCGCTACATACACAAAAGCGATCGGCCTTTCACCCAACGACTTCAGCGATTTTGTGTAATTGCGGGTGAGGCAGGTCAGTACATTGAAGATTCATGTTTGAAAAAGAAGAAGGTCGGCACCCAGTTTCTAAGTCGCTTGGCGACTTTTGTGTTTCTTCTTGCGGAGGAGCCTGAAAGATCTGCGGTGAGTTTGCCTCATTTGCGCCTTGGGGGTGTCGTCAAGGACACAAAGGAGCCCATTACAGCGCCCTGGGATGCGAGCAAAGAGGGAAATATTCTTGCCCTAACCTACCCAGAAGGTGTCATGGATGCCGCCAAATCCATGGGTGATGAGGGTGCAGAAGCATCCTTTAAGCCTGCTGCAGATGCGCCAGAGGAGACATTAACTCCGGAGGTTTTTTTTTAACACCTCTCCCCAATTGTGATAAATGGGGAGGAATATTTGTTTTTACATGATCTTGAAAAGACTTTTGACATCCGCATGGATGAGTGTCTATCCATCCTCTATGCCACTGTAGAGTCCTCTTCCATTGACCCCTCTTCCGATCCTTTGGATCGAAGCCTCCTTCCCCTTGGAGAGAGTGTAGTAGATACAGTGGAGTTGGCAATGGTAGCGGTGACAGATGCACTGCACTCATCTGTGTTGGAGGATGAGTTTGTAGCTACACGCGCATTGCTTGAAGCCCAATGCACGCCTATGCTTGTTCATATAGATGAACTTGAGAGTGTTGCTATGGCTCCCAATTCATCTATTTCTCTTGACAGCAAAGGCATAAATGATGAGGACAACGAAAAACAAGAGGTATTAATTAATTTTTGTTTTGTGATTACGTTAATTTTCATTGTTGCATTCTGAAATCTTATTTACCTATTGATTTCTTTGTAGAATGTTGTGGAGCTGGATGAGCATGCAGGTCGGGGAGGAGATGGTAGGTGCCAAGATTTTGGATGGCAGTCGTCTCTTGCGCATTACCTTGGCAAGCTCCTCCAGGACGGCTTTGCGATAATCCACAAGGAGTACACTCCTTGTGGTCAATTTTGGGTGTCAATGATGAAAGCAATGAGCCGCATCCTATGCCTGTCAACCATATCTCAAGCCTCCCAAGTTATATATCTTGTAAATAAATCTCTGGCCAATGCTGCATTTGGGACACACATTCGTGGTCGTGTGCTTTGTAACGTGGCCTTAAGCCAAGCTGTAGGTCTAAGCAATGTGGAACAAATTGCTTGGGATGTGCTGCACAAACAGCTTCCCTACGCCCAAGAGCGCCGAGAAAACATTGCTCGCCATATCTTAGACGGCTCAAGCACTCAATAGCTGCATAAATCTTGTAATTAACTCCTTCAAATATGTAATGAGATATATCACATCTTTGTACTTTGTTATTTCAAAATTCGAATGGGAATTGATTTTAACTGGTACTTTCCAACTTCTGTATTGAGTTTATGGTACGATAGACAATATGTGATTGGTTCTATCTTGTGATACGATTGTGCAATTCTTTGAATCAAAATATAGAGTTTTTTCATATAAATAACATCAAAAAAAGCATAATATCATAAAATTCTTATAATTTTAGCCTAAAAAAGGTTTAAAAAGGCTGTCTAGAGGTCTGCCGCAGAGGCGCGCGAGAAAGCAAAAGTAACTTCTACTTTTGCCTTCTCGCGCACCTTTGCGGCAGGCCTGTAGACAGCCTTTTTAAACCTTTTTTAGGCTAATATTATAAGAATACAATGCCTTTTTTGGTTATTCAATCAACCACACTTGGTTGACAGCTCTTCTATCCACATCTCTCTCTCTCTCTCTCTCTCTCTCTCTCTCTCTCTCTACTTAGTTTTACTTATATCACTTAAAACACAAATGTACACGACTCGTTATATTTGAAAAAGCCACGACTCGTTATATTTCAAAAAGATATCTTTACATTGGCAAAATTGCATAAAAGTCAAATTCAATCTCTTTCTCCTCTGATTCGACGCGCAAGAGCTAAATCCTTGGGCATTATTGTCACCCGTTTTGTATGAATAGCACACAAGTTGGTGTCTTCAAAAATAGAAATTAGATGATATTCTGCCACTTCTTGCAGAGATTCTACGGCGATACCTTGAACTCGAAACGCCATTCGATAACTTTGCATGATCTCTTTCACCAAATGTGCGAATGGTGCCTTGCGGATGAGAAGGTATGAAGTTTTTTGATAGTGACGAATCTCTTGCAACACCTTTGGAATGCGTCGCTTCACAATAGGAGCCCGTTGTTGAGGGATGGTAGGATCTGGGACATGGGCCTTGCGAGGGCGAACCTTGAAAAACTTTTTCTTTTTACGAGAGGGCTTGCGAGCTGGAGGAGCTTGCACATCTTCAAGGCCACCATGTGCTCCGACTGGCTCTTCAACTCCACCTTGCGCTCCAACTGGCTCGTCTGCTACATCCTCAAAATCCTCTTCATTTAGTAACCCATGATCACCTCTAGGCTGATCTGACGGCAGAGCGCCGAAGCCACGTGGCAATGTCTTCCCAGCCAAAACTCGATGATTGCTTGGGATCTCCTGTCTGCTCCATGGTGGGCTTTGTGCTTCGTTGTCCGTTTCGGTTTCTGTGTCTGATGTCACTACCCGTTTCTTCTTGCGCGCGTGAAGGTTGTCCATCTTGTTGCTCTTCACCTGACCATTCTCTCTCCATCTCTTCTAAGAGCTCTTTTTCGTGTATCCAAGGTGGTTTTTGAGCACCTTGGACGGTTGAGTGAGGGTGAGCAAAAAAAGGTTGATCTTTTCTTGCTGTTTGCTTTGTGCGTGCCATGGTGTAAGAAGGGGCAAGATTGAAAATGAGACTCCCTCTTCTCTAAAAGCCCTATATTTAAAAAAAAAAAGGTCTCTTCACACTTGACCAGGCCACTTAAAAAAACTCTTAATATCATCAAAATATAAAAAACAAAAAATGGATAAATGGAGAAGTATTATATGCAACTCAACAAAGACATCTACAAACATAAACATTACATTGCATAGCATCATTTGTTTTACATGTTGGGTAACCAACGTTTGCCCACTCTATGGCGATTTTCATGCCACCTAGCATGATTAAGGGGTCCGGTGGAGTTTCTCCATTTCTCTTTAGCAGTAAGTCGAGATTGTCTCCTAACCTCCTTGGCAAGACTTGACTTTCGCGCTCACTCTATGGCATGACATCTCCCCAAAGAACAACGAAAGAACCAATCAAACATCTCCTTCATGTAGTTGGATCTCGTAGTTCCACCACCGTGACGTGTATTTTTAAAGTAAACACCTTTGGCTCGATAATGTGATTTTTCCATTCCTTGAGTGCTCCACATGTCTAATGAACCATATTTTGACATAAAGAATGCTCCATGCGTATACAAAATATGCTGCATCAAGAAAAAATGCTTAGATAAATATTTATGTATAGCATCAAAATTTGAACTGAACAAAGTAACTTACCATGTAGTGTGTGATATTGATCTCTCCCCACGCTTGCACAAATGCTTTAGTGAAATTCGAAATGTGATCTTTGAACAAATTTTGTTGCTCGCTCGTGGTTTGGGATTTCCACATGATTTGAAGCACTAACTCCAAGTGGTGCCACACTTGCCTACGCAAATTTACAAGCACCGGATTTGAATCTTGATCAGTCGTACACTTGCAAAGCGCTTTCCATAGCTCCCATGGAGCATCCTCTTCACCCCTCTCCTTTCGCATCTCTGGTTTCTTGAAAAACCTACGTGCTTTCACACCATTCATAGATACTTTTTGTGGCACTTCATGCATATTTTCCACCTCACCGATGATAGAAACATTGCCACCATGACATCCAATCGAATTTAGAATTGTTTCAACTATTCCAATGGCTTCCATGGATCTGGAAAGTGGTTTCATTGTGAAAGCGTACTCTATGTGAAGCTTTAACAAGCGATCAAATATACGCATAAAGGCATGCAAAGTGCAAAAGTGTACATTTGTAAGTGGAAAATTGAGAATGGGATGCCATGTTTTATCTTTTGTCGATCGATTGGGGACCTCCATGATAGGACACTTCAACACCGAGCACACCCAATCCCTTGCATCATCATCCATTGACCTTGTTGCCTGACTTCCCTTGACATTTTTCTTTGAAGACGTGGAGCCACGAGTACTCTCCTTGTATCCTCGTATACAATATGGACAAGGAAGAAGTGATGAAGCACCTTGTTTACACCCAAGTATACATTTGATTGTTTTTAGATCACCTCCTAAGTGCCACTTAACATCAAATGTACCTACTCCATCTACTTCTAGCTTTTCTCCCTCTAGTTGTGCCTTAATAACCTCTATGATCCACGGGATCATAGAGAAGACCCATGCCAACACCTCACGAGTCTCTTTCGAAACTTCAAAAGCTCCTAACCACCATATTTCTTTTTCTGATTGTACACTAAATGATGGTTTCTGAGAATGATCACCGATAGCATCGACTTTTGCAAAAAACATTGCCTCATTCATGAGTGTGACACTCATACGTTCCAATCTCCGTCCTTTGACAATTTGACATTCATCTAGCTTAAGAATAAATATGAGCTTCTCTCCAAGTACTGAAACAACACATATTTCACACAGGAATTGAATTGTTATACTAAATGATATTCAATACAAATAAAAAATGACATTACAATTTGTATTACCTTGTGGAGACAAAGCATAAAATTTAACCATAGCTCGTTGTAGTCCTTTCAAGTCAACAAAAATATTGTTGAATTGATGATAACTAAAAGACTTTGCCCCATTAGGAATAGTATTGCCTCCCTTTATATTACCACATAACTTGGCACTCGTGGAAGAGTACACCATGGATCCTTCAATGTGTTTGTATTCGCCAAGGGATTCCTGAACGAGATCATTGTTTGCTTTTTTTGCAAGTCGGAACCTATGTGGAATAGGAAATAAATTATTGGTGATGCCTTGCTCTCGTAATGCATCTTTCATCAATCCATGAAGTGCATGGTATGCATTTGTGCTGATCCCAACCTCATCACAAGCTCTCTGGACATCATCCTCAAGCACAAGGTTAGAGATCTTTTTTAGGATCTCCTTTGTGATGGCATCTTTCATGTGTTTGGCCTTTTCACAACCTATGATGTAAAGTATATCTTCCTTTGAGATGCATCCTAGGAGAAGATTGCAACGGTCCTCTTGTCTAAAACTTCCACACACATCTTGTATATATGTCCTATTTCAAAAGGTGAACCGAGTTACAAATTGATGAAAATTATTTGAGAGTTATGAACACTGTGAATTTAAAAAAATACCTGGTTGCCGTTATCCGCTTCTTACGTGCCCTTCCATTAGAGGATAAGTTTTCAATGGAAGAGAACTCCCTCTTACGCTCACGCATGCCAAATGGAGTGGCTTTTAGGTGCATCATTGCAATCTGTAGCTTAGTTACCTCTGTTTCTGTAGCTTTCATCTCCTCTTTAAGATCTTTGAGTTGTTTCTCTGTGGAATGTAGTTGTTGTTGGAGATTTGTGGAATGAATGTGTAACACTTGACATTGTTGTCAGAAATATGCCGACGCACCTGCGTGATTGGAGTCCAATCTCTTACAATACCCAAGAAGACCACGTTCTCCTTCTCCCACATATTTGATTAAGCTTGGGAGTGTACGGAATGTCGGATGACAGCCCACGAGCGGATCTTTTGGATACAACCCTCCATCAAGCCACAAGTCAACATTGGTTTCTCCTCGAAACCGTCGTATGGATGCCGATTGAGATGCTTTCTCGTCATTTTTTTTTGTGGGAGCAAATTCGATCGGTAGACGCAGATTGACATCAGTTGACCTAGTAGATGACGACGCAGGTGATTCATTGGTTATGTCGCGAAGAGACATGGTGAAAAGTTATGATGGGGAAAAAATTTGATAAGATATACTTTTTAGGATAAACAGACAATTTTTGGGATAAAAAGACTTAAAAATATATTTTTTCATATATAAATTCAATTTTTGAGCTCAAAGGAGATAAATTTTTAAATTTTAAAAATTTCAATTTTTAGGCTTTATTAGATGGACGTTTTGATGATGTGGCATTATCTATTTATTCTTGGAGTTAATGTAGAGAGGGACCCAAGGAATTTTAGATTTGGAGCTTATAAAAGTTAGATTCTTCTAAAAAAATACTGTTATATATATATATATATATATATATATATATAGATAGATAGGGACCTTTTGAAAGCTTAAAAGATCCATTTTGAAGTTTTTATAAAAAATTCAATTTTTTGGGGTGAATTGATGCATGAACTGAAAAGTGGATTTTGTCATGACTACTTACTCTCTTTGTTTGGTGATAGGTAGAGAGAGAATGGTTCTTCTCTCTACTTTTACTCCTCTCTCTCCTACTTTATCCCCCCTCTTCCTCCTACTTTACCACCCTTATTCCCTACTTTCCCCCCCTCTCCTATCTAGAGAGAAGTTAGAGAGAGAGCTACAAAAGTAGCCCTATTTATTGTCTTTGTTCCCTCCATCCCCTACAAAATTAGCTTTAATCCCTTAAAATTAGAAATCCTTATATGGCCCCAAGGGGGTTCAATATTTTCCTAATGTTCTCACCTAGTTGTGAGATACTATATGGCCCAAGTAGTGAATTTCATTTAGAAAGAACTCACTCTTCTTAGCATTCACAAATAATTTGTGTTTGTGTAATCCTTCAAAGACTAAGGCGAGATTCTTGTAGCGTTCTTCTTTTGTCTCTGAGAAGATTAAGACGTCATCGAAGAAAACTCCTGTAAATCTTCTATATGAGTGAAAGATTTTATCCATCATTTTGTTGAATGTGTCTGGTGCATTAGTGAGTCCAAAAGCCATCATTACAAATTCATACAACCCGAAGGTTATTCTAAATGAAGTCTTATGCACATCCTAAGGAGCTATGCAGATTTGATGATACCCGCTCTTCAAGTCTATACGACTAAAGACACTTGCTCCTTGTAACTTATCAAGAATGTCATCAATCTGAGGGATTGGGAATCGATTCTTGATTGTGATCTTATTTAAAGATCTATAGTCTATGCACATGCGGAATGTGGCATCCTTTTTCTATATTGGTAAGACATGTGAACAATATAGAGAAGTATTAGGCCTTATTAAGACCTTCTCCAAAAGTTTGTTAATCTGCTTGATGATTTCCCGTTGCTCCATTAGACTAACTCGATAAGGGGGCTGATTTGGAGGAAAACTTCCTGGGATCAAATCAATTATGATCCTCAAGTCGAGAAGGTGGGATTTCATTTGGAAGTTCATCTACAAAACAATCTTCAAAACTTTCTAATAACTTAATTCGTTTTTTATCTAAAGAGGAAGAAAGTTGTGAAGCAGACACATCTCTCTCTCTCTTGCAAAAATTAAGTATGCTAAAACACACTTTTTTATTAATTTCTTGATTGCAATGTGATTGTGGACGGTGATACTCCAATCACTTGCATCTACAAGTACAAGATATTGATTTCCTTTATGATCAAAGGATAAAGTTTTTTGAACATAGTCAGGAATGGGATGCATCTTGTAGTACCAAGGCATTCCCAAGATGACATCACACTCTTGAAGTGAAGCTAGTAAGAAAGACTCTTTAGTTGTTGACCTTTAAATTCAGCTTCCCTATGATTGGAGTAGAGCTCGAGTTCTGTCCTTTGAAAGCAAATTGTGCTTGAATAAAAAATCCAAAACGGTTGAGGTGTAAATTCAGATTATTAGCTAGCTTTGTAGAGATGAAATTGTATGTACTACCGGGATCAAAAAAAATAAGAGCCCGTTGGTTGTTGATGCTACCCCATGCTTTAAGAAGAGCTCTTTCTTTTCCATCCTTGGTTGTATTCCCCTATACATCTGGGACTGCATTTGAAGAAGGTGGTTGAGAGGTTTTGGTAGGGCAATCACCCTTCATATGTCCAAGTTGTCCACACTTGAAGCATCTTTCTTCGTTGATGTAGGTTCTTAATTCAGCAGGAGAGAGATATTTTCCTTTCTTGGGTTGATTTGGCTTTGTTTCTGCATTGGAGGCAGTTCTTTTCTTCTTTTGAGAAGAAGAAGTAGAGGTAGGTTGTTCATGGAGAGCCTTCTGCTTGGCATGATAGGTGTTTTGCTCCATCTTCCTGGTAGTACCCTTGTCATTTATTCCATCAGCTATGCGAGATGATTCCATAAGTATTGACAAGTTACCTCGAGGGTAAAGCTTCATAGCCTTTTGCAAGATGATTACAAAGAAATTCATAGCGAGCGAGACTTGCAAAAGGGATAGAGAAAAAGGAGGTGGGGGGTGGGGTAGTAGAAAACACCAATTTTACACCAAACACGTTTCGCTTAGATTAGCTCATCGGTGGTGTAAAAAATTGGTGGAGAGAGGGGATATAAATAGGAGGGCATGGTTCAAAAACCTGTACAGAGTACTCTAATCAAGGGAGAATAGGGCTAGTTATAAAGTTGAGTTACTCCACAAATTCTAAGGAGGTACTAAAAAAGGGGGGGGGGGGGGGGGGGGGGGGGGGTTCTAAAGGGTGTACAAAATTGGAGGCTAGTTAAAGGGTGTACAAAAAGTGGAGCCAAGTTTAGAGTTATTGAGGTTGTACAAAAACGGAGGCTAGTTTAATGAGGTTTTGAAGGTACCATGGTTGGGAGAAACTCTAAGAGGAGAAGTATATGCGAGGTAGGGTTTAGCAAAAAGAAGAGGGAAAGAAAAAAAAGGGGAGGTGGGCGGACATTAGATATGATTGGTTTTCAAAACCTAGATCTCTGAACAATAGGAGAACAAGAACATTAGAGTCGTTTAGGTACAATACCCGCCTAATAACTACTATCTATTTTTCTTTAACAATGCAAATGTAGCATTACAGATAGTTAGTCAAGGACAATGGATTATTAAAAATGCCCCCTTGTTAGTGTTTAACTGGAACCCTCGGTTTAACCGTAGGGGCCCAAAACCTACCAAAGTCCCTCTATGGGTGGACTTTCCTGATTTACAAGTAGACTACTACCCTTGGTTGAAGGACATTGGCTTCTATGTTGGGAAAGTTCTGGGTCAAAGAGTAAGAGGTGGCATTAATCCCAAATGGGATCCCCTTGCCAACTCCTTATTGAGGTGGACCTGGCCTCTCAGTTTAAATATGTGAAACCTGTTAAAGACTCTACAGGGAACTTCCTACATTTGCAGAGGATAGCTTTTAAGAACCTGCCAAACACTTGTTTTCACTGTATGAAGAAAGGTCATTTTATTAAGGACTGTCTAGATCTGAAACCCCTGCCAGCTCATGAAGACAACTCTAAGGCCAATCGGGAAGGTTTTCAACCTATCTCAAGGAAAAATATAGTCAACGGTAATAAGGGCAATAAGGCTACGAACACACTTAAAAATTCTTTCATCCCTCTCTTTGAGAAGGTATTTGATCCCTTCACCTATGAAATTCCTGAAGAAAACTAGTCTAGTCCAATCCAATCCAAGACAGATCAGAATAGAGGATGGAGGGAAATTTGATTCCCCCAAACGGACCTCAAGCTCAAACCAAACAAGATGAGATAGAGATTCCAAGACCACCTGACAACCCAATGGAGAAAACTAGGGGCTTATTCTCCTCTTCTTCCTCTAAAGATGAGGGAAAAACCATTCCCAATACACCATGTGCACCAATAAGGTTCAAGCTGATGAGAAGCTATTGATAAACAACTGGAGGAACAAGACCTAGAAACTAAGACCCAACTAGCCTCTTCCCCAAACCAATCAATGGATATAGTAATGACTCAGGATGAAGAGAAGAGACTCCTAATGCCTAAACAAGGTAAACCTTAAAAGAAAAAACGAATCTTCTAAAGATATTGCCAGAGGCTCTGTGTCCCTGGCTAAACCTTTCAAAATCAGTCATTCAAAATCAGTCAAAAATGAAATTCCCAAGCATTAAAGGATGTACATTGAATTGCAAAGGCCTCACCAACTCCTCAAAGCTCAGGTTTATAAAAATTGGATGTTGAACTCTAAGTTGTTGGAAAACCTCTGATTACTAACCTGCAAAGATTGGGTAGCAATCACTCTTGGTACCACACTGACCACTCCTAGGGTAAATGAGGAACAGTCATGGAAATCTCTAATAAATACAGTCAACTTGTGTCCCAAGTCATCAAAGGAGGAAATGGGAGCTTGATTGATTTATCCCTTTCTAGTCCTTTCAATTATACTATAATTTCTATCTATGCCTCAAAATCCATTTTTGAAAGAGCCAGCATGTGGCAGGAGCTGTCTACTTGTCATTAACCTTGTATTCTAATGGGGGACTTTAACATCGTGGAGGATGTTTGTGACAGGTGGAATCAGAAAGGGCAAGCTATTAGTGGTATAGAGAAGGTAAAAAGAAGTAAGATGATAAAGGCCCAAGTAGAGGAGCTAGAATCTTCTACTCCCCCAATTTCCCTCCTCCTCCCCCCCCCTTAGATCTGAGAGAAAAACTTAAACTAAAGGAATTAGTGGCTGCTAGGGCTTCCATACATTAGACAAGGGAAATTTGGGTCGGGAAGATAGACAGAGTAGAAGAAAACATGTTTGCGCTATTAAAAATAAGAAGAAGAGTAAGGACTTTGTTCCTTTTCTGAGGAATGAGCATGGAATTGTGGTCACTTCTCACTCTGATAATTTTCAATTTGTTTAACAATACTATATGAAAATATTCTCTGACCCCCCTCAAAGAGGGGTTGGTCAGACTACTCACACAGTCAAAGTAGCCAGAATAAGGGGGAAAACTATACCCTAGCAAATGGCAAGAGGCTTAGACCAACCCATCACAAATGGGAAGCTTAGAGACACTATTCTAGATCTTAAGACAGGCAAGTCACCTAGCCGGATGGTATCCCTAGTGATTTTTTTCATCATTATCATGAATTCCTAGTCCCACATCTCTTGTCCATATGGATGGAAGCACTCAGAGCTAGTATTTTGTCCTCTAACATAAACACTGGTGTAGTGAATCTCATTCAGAAGAGGGGAGATAAGGAGGATCTAGGCAATTGGAGGCCCATCACATGTCTGACTTCTATCTATAATATATTTTCCCTCTCTCTAGCTAGGAGAAAACTAGGCCCATAATGGATAAGATTATTCTTCCAGAATTGAAAGGATTTATTAGAGGAAGGTTTATCTTGGACTCTATAATCACCATTTGGGAAGTAGTGGAGTATGCTTAGGAGAGTGACCATGATTTTGTCTCCTTAATTAAAATTGATTTTGATAAATCTCATGATAGGATGCAGTCGGATTTCATTTTTCAGTCATTGTTTGACATGGGTTTTGGTAAGGAATCTATCAATTTTTTCAGGTCCTATTTGGCGATGCCAAAGCCACGATAGATATTAATGGAGACCTCACTGATGTCTTTCCCTTGACCAACTCTATCAGACAAGGATGTCCTATTTCCCCCCCCTTGTATGTTGTTTGTTCAGATGCCCTTGGATGTCTTACCCAAGATGCTATGAGAAAGAAGAGTTAAGGGTGTTTCTATTTCGAATGCCACTAAGGATCTGTGTCTACAACAATATAAGGATGATACCAATGCTATGATGACGGGAAATAAATTTTGCACGTTTAAACAAGGTGAGGACTCACGATGGCCTGTTGAAGGTAAGGGGGGAGGAAAGATTTATGCAAGAGGGAAATGGCATAACCAATCTACCACACTTGGGTGATAGAAAGGTTATACCATTTTCCTCTTGAATAACAGGTCTTGAGTTCAACTCTCCTCGTCGGCTAGATCTCTAAGGTCTCTTGGGATAGTTTCCTACGACGTTAAAATTCTCTTCTTCTTCTTCCTCTCTCTCTCTCTCTCTCTCTCTCTCTCTCTCTCTCTCTCTCTCTCTCTCCCTCCACACTCACTCACACACACACGTATACACAAATACACAAGCATGTATGCACGTGTTGAAATTGACCTATCTACCATCCCAAAAGCTGATTTACACAAGAAGATGTACTCTTGCTAAATCTAATAGTGGGTTGTCCACAAAATTCCTCTCTTTGTCAACTCTCTCTCTCTCTCTCTCTCTCTCTCTCTCTCTCTCTCTCTCTCCGTCTCCGGTTACATACTTGAGTTGCATCGAGATCTACCCCATGGATGCTCGAGCTTTGTCATAAGCAGGCAAGCCCTCCTCTCTTTATAAAATATACTCAATGTTTGAGTTTTTGTTAATGTCTCTGTCATGTGCATGTACGTACATACATGCACTCACTATAGTAACCGATAAATTGAGAGAGAAGGGACACCAACACAAGTGCCCAATGCGAATAATTTTTCAAGCACTTTCAGAAAGGGTATAGAAGTGTCTCTTTATAGTTATTTTTAAAATTTTGAAAATACACTTGTTTGTTTCCAAAATACACGAATGTCGTTGTGGCAAGGTACGGTAAGTAAAAGTTTGTTAGTATAGTACACTTAATTTGTTCTTGGTAGCCTCTGGGAGAGAACAAATGTGTAATCTTCAGCACCTCAAGGCTCGGCTAAGGTTGAGGTCTTTTTGTACTTTCTTTGAGATTTAAATACATTCACTTACTATTGTGATTTTGGTCAAATTTTTTTATTTGAAAATACACTTTCACAAATTGTTAAGAGATATCAATATTGGTCTTTAAAAAAACCCTTTGAAAAAACAAAGGTAATTTTATCTTTAAAAATTAAGTTCTCGTAAAACAATAAAATATCCACAACAATTGTCATTTTTTTGTTATGTACACTTAAGCTGGACTATTTACTTTATGTAAAGTAGAAAGGCTTTTGACTTTACATTTTCCAAAGTCTTTTTGCTATGTGTACTTAAATGGTTCAGTTACTTTGTGTAAAGTAAAAAGCCTTTGATTTTCAATTCCCAAAAGTCTTTTCATTTTTTGCAATGTTACTATTCACTTTTGTATTTTAAATCTTCCTACCTTTGAGTTTTGCATTTTAAAATAGAGGTCTTATAAGGTTTCTCTTGAATGAAGGAGTGAGTGACACATGGAGGGTCTCTCTTCCTTAAAAAATTTAAGCTGCTTCATATATAGTATAGAAGTATAGAAGTCATTTTCAAGCATGCAAACAAAGTAAATACTGACTTAGTTTAAGCTTTCTATTCACAAGACTTTTGAATCCCTTAGGGACACTTGTCTCTCAAAGAAAGTGATGTAAGAAAACAAAAGAGACAGCAAAGATATTTTATAAAGAACCTTGCCATGTGGTGCTCATCTAGCCAAAGAATCCAACGGCCTCAGTTTTGCAACAACTTTGTACACTTAACCCTATGGCCTTCCATAGGCCAAAAATTGATTTTTCTCGAACACTATCACCATGTCATGCGAACAATTGAAGTCTTCTTTATTGGTCTGCAGAAGACCATAGTGAGGTGGGTGGATTTTGGGTGCAGATTGTGGACCGTTGATGTAAGTCAATCGGATGGAGGACATGTATACAATTGCTTGTTTTTTAATAATTTTTTTAGGTTTTTGTGAAAGGTGTTGACATTTATGTGCCTCTTTCTTTAAAGAGGACCATTGAAAATTGGGTCACACAAAGTCTTTTTTGTCCTCTTCCACCTTTTTTTTGTTATTTTAGTTTTTTCATTGAAGAACATGGGCTCCATTTCATTAAAAAAATTATTTTATCTTTGTTTATTTAGACTGCTTTAGAAAACCTTAAAGAACAAAGCATTAGTAGTACATTCATAGAATTTTGATCCTATTATGTGAAATGATGTAATATTTTGATTTGTAAAAAAATCTTTTAATTTAAAACCTCCTAAAAAGACATGATGTGAAATAATGTAATATTTTGATTTGCCAAAGAATCTTTTCATTTAAGACCTCTTAAAAGGACGTTTTATGAAAATATTTGTGTATTTTTATTTTTATTGAACCTACTTTTTCTTAAGAATTTGTTTAATTAGTATCTATGCTTATTAGATCTACTTTTTAATTTGTAATGGGGTCTCTTTATTTTGTTGTTTTTTAAAATTATTATTTTAATTATAATTTTTTACTTTGTTTTATCTTAAAATGTCAATGTGATTTTTTCACCTTGTTTTAGTAGATCCATTGTACCAGACAAGGCATCTTTACTACTTCTTTATAGAGTTTGAAAAAAATAAGTGCCATCTTAAGGATGATTCAACTTTTTTCATTTTGAAGGCCAGAAAAAAACTTCCCTTTTCTTTCAACATTTATACAAACTTTAACCTCACTATTTGTTGACCATTTCACCTCTATGTAGACGTGTGTGCATTTGTGTGGGGGGATTGGGGACAAAGGAAAAGTGCATTTCCCATATCCATAATCTGTTGTTGAAGGCAGTGGTGGGGGCCATACCGATCAATAGGCCAGTTTGAAACCTCTAGTTTCTAACACCCGTGTCACATTGGGACATGCAGAAAATGTTTATTCTCTTCCCAACCAATCAACGGATGTACCGACGGAGTCACCTATCACATTGGGATGATGTCCATGTTTTCCCAACTTAGTTGGCCATATAGCTTAGCGACACACTTTTTTCAAAATTGTATCGCCCTCCCATGCCCGCCCAACTTCAACCCCAACACTAATCCTATCGTTTGATTGGACGCATAGCAACTTTTCTAATTTTTCGCATGCGCTCAGTGTGACAGCATTTGTGCTAGCTATTGTAGTCCGAACTCTTCTCATGCAAGGGCATGTTGATCATGATCGTCCAACTCATAATGGATACGCAACTCAGTGTGATAGGGGTCTAATTATGTGTGTATATAGACAATACAATTCTATATCAAAACAATACAATTGCACAACTTATTGAGACCTACTTTTGATAGATCGTCCCCCTCTTCCTTACCTTCAATAGGCCATCTTGACTCCTCACCTTGTTTGTAAAATGAGTCCCTTCATTTCATACCGTAGATTTGAACCTCCCTTTTATTTTAGTGTTTTAGAATCAGCGTGAACTTTCACCGTATCAAAAGAATGATTTTTTTACTTGGGTGGTGGGTGTGTAATGCAGGCCCGCCCATTCCCAAGAAAAGATGGGCAACCTCATGGCCCAGCGGCTCAAAGAGTCGTGCACGCAAATTACTAGCAGACTAGGCCTATACAATTAAGGGGTTGGGGTAACTGGAGATCATTGTGCGCAGAGAGAGATGACCATGGCTAGCTGCTTGAGCTACTGCGTAGGGCGTCTGTAGTCGCGTGTTGTGCTGAGAAGAGTTGCTGCTGTCAAGCTGAGCTGCTGCCGCCAGGACGTCGGAGAGAATAATGTACGACAGCGAATACGGCGATTCCGCGCAGAGATGACAATGGCGACGTTGAGCTGGTGCGCGCAGATAATAGTTTTGCTACTGCCTGCAGTCGCAGTTTGTGTGCTTGGGTCTATTATTGTAGTAAGGAGATCAGCTGCTCGCAAGGGGTTGAAGCTGCCGCCGGGGCCTCCAGGGCTGCCGATAATAGGGCACCTGCATCTAATGGGAGAGAACCCACATCGAACTCTGCATAAGCTGAGCCAGAGATATGGGCCCCTCTTCTTCTTGCGCTTTGGCTCTGTGCCAGTTATCGTGGCCTCGTCCCCGCAAACCGCCCGCCTTATCCTGCAAACCCACGACCAAATCTTCTCTGATCGTTTTCCCACCACCGTCGATCTTCATCTCAACGGCAGCCATAGCATACTCAATTCCCATCCCGACCCATACCACACTTTTGTCCGCCAACTTTGTAGCACCCACCTCTTTAGCTCCAAAATGGTTCACCACTTTGGCCCCATCTCCAACCAAGAATTAGCCCACCTCTTGTCCTCTATCCTAGCCAACTCTCACACCGCCCTCCCTTTCCCTCTTCGCCCCCTCCTTTACTCCACCTTTACCAACATCGTCTCTCGTATGATCCTCGGCAATAAGCTTGTTTGCCAATTCAATTTACTCGACCTAGTCCTCGATTGGGTTCACATGATGGCAACTTTCAATTTGAGTGACTACATTCCTTGCTGTCGTTGGCTTGACCTCCAAGGCTATGCCAAACAAAGCAAGCTTCTCAGAAGCAAGATCAAGACAACCTTCAAGAAGGCCATCGATCAGCGGCGACAAGACCATGCACCAGGTTACGATCAACCTCATGATTTTCTCAACACCTTATTATCAACATCCCTTGACAACCATCGAGCTAATATACAGATCACTGATGATCACATCATCTCAATATTGATGGTGAGTCTCTTTGAAACTCACCATGCATCGGGGTCTATTCACCATGGTTCACTGTATGTGTGAGTGTACAATGATGGGTTTTTTTTTTTTGGGGTATTTTTGGCTTTTGGGGGGGGGGGGGGGGGCGTGGGGGGTAGTTAGGATGGGTTTGCAAGGAAAGAAAGGAAAAACGATAGATTTTACAAAGGAGGGACGGTAGTTTGCACTTAGGTGATGGGCTTTGGTTAAAAATCGGCTTGCTTGCCATCGTGGCGAAGCAACCGAGCCGGTTGTCAATCAAAAGAAACTAACTGCCAATTGTTTACCAAAATGATGAAAAGGGATGCCACACACAATGCTTGATATCTGGACATGCCATTTCCCACTCAAGTGCTCTACCAGTACTACATTGTGTGCAGGTGCGTTGTGAGTGTGTTGTAGCCTTTGCATAATAATGTTGAAAAAGTTGTTGTCCCCAAAAAAGTGGCGTGATCAGCTGTGCCAGTCACGTTCACCTACACGGGGCCTATCGGGTATCATAAGCCAATGTTTAGCTCTTTCCAACAATAATTTGGGTCTTGATCATACTACAAGAAATTTCTTTCTTTTTCTTTTTTTATTATCAAGGTAAAATCTAAGTAATCATACTTTGATGAAACAAAATAAAAAAAACATTTGCATAATTGTTTTACAAAAGAGGCTCCCTAATCATTCAATTTCTTGATTACTTTATTGCCAAAACAATTCTAGCTGACTTTCTACATTTTCCACTTGTAGAACTTGTTTGCTGCAGGTATAGATACTTCTGCATTGGCAATTGAGTGGGCACTCATGGAGCTACTTGCCAATCCTGAAAAGTTATCGATAATCAAAGCCGAACTTTGCAATGTTGTAGGCACTACACGTTTCGTTCAGCAGAGTGATGTTTCTTGTTTGCCCTACTTAGAAGCGGTGATAAAAGAGACTTTTCGATTGCATCCGGTTGCCCCATTGTTAATCCCACATTACACAATCCACCCTTGCCAATTACTTGACTTTGAGATACCATCAAACACAATGGCGTTTGTAAATGTTTGGGCAATCGGTAGAGATCCTATGCTCTGGGAAAATGCTTCCAATTTTGTTCCTGAGAGGTTTTTAGGTAGCAATATGGATGTTCATGGTAGACAATATGAGCTACTTCCCTTTGGATCTGGAAGAAGAGTTTGCCCAGGTTTATTGCTAGGACTAAATAGTGTGCAACTAGTCCTGGCAAATCTCCTTCACTGCTTTGATTGGGAAAATGTAGGAGAGTTAGAGTTTTCTGAAAAATATGATATAGTTTTACAACCCCTCAAGCCTCTAACTACACTTGCCAAAGCAAATCTACCTCTCCATGTCATTGAGGCGCAATTGTATGAAGCCTCTTAAAAAACTGCAGTACATTGGTAGTTGAAATCAAGAGGAGAAATTTTAGAGCTACTTTGCTTTCAAACAATTTAACTCTTGACACTTACTACATGCACATTCAATAACAACAATTGCTTTTTTGAAATATATTCGAAATTGAAATTTATGTCAAATGGGATGAGTTTTTTGTTTTAAGTACTACGTCTTACATTTCTTCAGCCTAAAGAAATGCATTTATGTCATGTTCAAGGCTCAAAGATCGGTTCTTTATGTGTAAGGATGAAAAAAATGAAGACCAAATAGAAAATTCATGTGATTGTGTCTTATTAGGTTCAAAGTGCTAGTAAGTGTGATACGATATTAAAACATTTGTTTTGATTGAATCACAAGAGATGCCTTCCGTGGCGTGGACTCAACGTGTGGAGAGAGAGAGAGAGAGAGAGAGAGAGAGAGAGAGAGGTTGACGAGTGGCAAGCAACGATGCTCGAGGACTAAGTAGGCAGCATAGCTTTCTTTTTATTGTTATATGTTGCTTCACAAGGCAAGTGATTGTTTGTGGTGCCGTGGTTAGCTCAGATGGTTTTTTCGTGTGTGTGTGTGGGGGGGGGGGGGGGGGGGGGGGGGCTCGATTCCTAGGTCCAAGCTGGCTCGTTCTTTTAAATGGAAAGGTGGAGTCCAAGTGAAGATAGAGGTGGAATCTCTGAAGATTCCACCGAATGAGAGCCAGTATGATTAGATTCTTTCTTAATAACTAAAAGAGCAATATAGTCTCGAGTTTCCCTTTTTGCTTTCCTTTTCTCCATGAAGAGTTGGCATAAAACCTCTCACTATAATGGAAAGGTATGCTAATTACATAGATAGCCACTCACCTACTACGTCAGATTATAGAAAAGAAAGAACTTGCAAGAAAGGTAGTTGGGTCACTGAGGGCATGATCATCGTCCAATGGGTTAGTGTAGCAAGTCATTGGAATAAATACCCACATAGATACCCTCGGAGATACAAGATTGATAAAATGAAATCTCATTTAAATGTTTATCTACAAGCTGAAGATCTTGGAACAGCTATCACCAAATTTGATTTTGGTCTACTTTAATGATTTTCTCTCTCTAAAAAGGGTGATTCTTAAAACAAAAAATCAAAAGAGTGGAAGGATCGATACAAAAATGTTTATAAGGTGAAGGACCTTAGGGTTCCAAAAGGGAAAAGCAACCATCAAAAGTGCAAATGCAGTTAATATAAGGTGCATCGCATGACCTTAGGTTGTGAAAGGATGATGCAAGCTTTAGAACTGCCAATGGAATTCTTTTCAAAATCAAATGTGCATTTATAACATTAAAACATGTATCAATAATGGATCTTGAATGCCTTTGAATGTGTGCAAGAATGCCAGGTAAAAAGAAGATGTGGGCTAGCTTGAATATAGATTGAAGATCCCTTATTATCCATGCACACACACCTCTTAAGGAGGAGTGGTGGATACTCCTCAAGGGGAAAGTAGTGGGTAAATAACTAAAGGAAAGATCCAAAACTACTTTAAATATAAAAAAAGAAGACATATTGACACTATTTTCAAAGTGTTTCTTGATAGAGAGCCGTCTCTAAAAAGAACCCTATGGATTCACTTGAAATGATAATATATGTGACTTTCATGTTGAACACTTTTGAATTGAAGAGTGAAAAGGGTGAAAATCATGCATTATTGCTAGGCAAGAGGCTAATCATAGCTTGTAGAGAAAGGCTTTGTTACCCTATATGTGGTAGTGATATGTGTGAATACAATTAGGACCATCAGGGGATTTATTCCCTCACTAGGAGGTCTTTTCTATCTTTCCATTGTTCACTAAGCAATACACTATCTATTGCATGCCTTGAGCTTCTTCATCTTCTCCAAGTTGTCTGTACATCCTTACAACCCTAATTCCAACAATTGGTATCAGAGCAGGTTGCATCCCTCAAACATAGTCACCAATGTTGCCAACACATGCCTACTCTCTTTCTCCAATTTGGGTGAGCTTTGTGTAGCAGGGCTACAATATCACTTTCACAAGACACACAGTTAGTATAGTTTGTTTGGTCTAGTTCACACTGGATGGACTCTCTGGGCTGGACAGTGACACGTGGCAGGGATACGGACGGTGGTCTAGTGGACACCGTGGCTAGGTCACCACCACTCAATTTTGGGATAGACTTAGATGGCTGACATTTATGAGCCGTTGGTGGCTCTTTATGGTTGTACATATGAGTAGTAGCGGTTGGGTCATCGGATCATCTTCTAGCTCTATGGTCCAGCGTGGTTGTTAGGAGTAGCGAGTCTATACACACAGCACTTCTGCACCATCCTTGCACATCTGAGCCTCGACACCCCATTGTACTTGTGAGTCCTAGGCTGGAGCTGAGTGTGTTGCCACGTATCAGTTCTTTGAGATAGTCGAGTCATATGTTGTGGTCTGCTGCTGTGTGGCCTGCTGGTCTGGTCTCCTCTCGCCCTGGTCCAACTAGTCTAGTCCTCTCTCGCCCTAGTCCTCTCTCGCCCTGGTCCAACCAGTCCTCGTCCCTGGACTAGTCCTTCCTCGACCCTGGTCTAGTCCTCCTTGACCCTGGTCTAGTCCTCCTCGTCCCTGGTCCTTGGTCCAGCTAGGTCTAGTCACTTGCCTAGTAGAGTCTAGACCTGTCTCCAACCAGTTAAAGGTTTTCTTGCCCAAAGCTTGGTTTGATTGGTGGTCGCTGCATGACACATACAAGGCCGTCAGTCAAGCGTCAAAGCGCACATCTGAGTCCTCTGAAGTACTACAACAGAAGACGACCCTCGGTACCTAGTAGAAGTCCATCAACCTCATCACCCATACCTCCACATATGACATCACCCATTCCTCCATCCGTTCCACATCTTCCAGATCACCTTCCCCAGTAAATCTCTCTCCTATTTTGTTACAGCAGCCTATTGAGCAACGGGCTCCTGAGCAAGGGGCCATGGAGGCGTTGGCTAGTGTTTTGGTCAAGGTAAACATCAAGTTCCCTACCTTCAAAGGACTCTCTTCAGAAGATGCTGACGACCATGCAAGGAGGTTTGTATCTCTCTGTAGGGGTCGTGGTCTTAATAGAGAAGATGCTTATTTGGTACTCTTTCCACTACCTTGGATGGCTTAGAAGACAAATGGTACAGCCAGTTTGCAAAGAACCATTTTGCAACTTGGACTGCCTTAAGACAATAATTATGTGCAGCATTCAGGCCAAGTGACTACCAGGAGAAGGTTTTGGATGAGTTGGCTAACATGGTGCTCCAGCCAAAGGAGACTTTTGTAGAACTTATGACTGAAACCAAGTCTCTTGTTGCCAAGCTTCCCTAGCAACCCGGTGAATTTATGGTTAAGAAGTGGGTGGAAAAGGCGCTTCCCAAAACTTCTCAGCAAAAACTCTGAGAGAGTCTCTGACCCGACGCCACTCTGGAAGAGTTCATCACAGCTGCTACTAGGATAGAGGAGGTAGGAAGCTATTCAACAACTCCCCTCACATAGAGACCCCCTTTGTGTTTTCGGAAAGTCCTGTTGATCCATTGACTTCTTTACGTAGAGAACTTGAAGCCCTAAAACCACAAGGCGCTCTTCAAGAGGAGAAATCAATCTCTCTTCGACAGGAGAAACCACCACATCTTGAGGCTTTGGATCAAATCAAGAGAGAGCTAGAAGAGCTTTGGTCTCAGCAGGAGACTAAGGCTATGGTATGGTGCAACTCGTGTCGCTCTCCAGGACATCCTCCACAGGACTGTCCCCTTTGGGCTTATTTCCACTTTTGCGAAAAGTCGGGGCATGAAGACAAGGATTGCTACTATATCAAGGGATTGCGGCAAATACAACAAAGTCTAGGTCCTTCTCTCCAACAAGGAATAGCACTTGCATCCAACAAGGTTTCACCCTATGGCGATCAAAACCCGATGCCACCTCTGCTGACAACGCTTCCTATGCAAGCTATACAAGGTATGCACAACAACTTTGCATCCCCCAGCTTTTATCATGCTAATACTCCTTCAGTTCCCCAAAGCTTCTACACTTCAGCATCTGGCCCAATGTAGCAAGGGCCGAGACCACCTCGTCCCTCCAATAGGCCAATTTTGTGCTACAGGTGCGGTGAGTATGGACATTATCAGAGCAAATTTCTGTTGCCAGAAGGGTCCCCTCCCTGCCGACATGACCACCCTGAAGCTAAGGATCACTATAGTAAGGACTTCCGAAAACAATGTGCATCCACATCTGCAAGGACAAACAAGAACCAGCAGGAGTTTACATTCCCAAAGGTTAACCTCATCACAGCAAGCACCATTCCACAGGCACTGCCTTCCACTCTTGTAGTTGCCTCTCGTGACGGGTTGAAGCAGGTGGAAGAGTCGGCTGGTGTGCTAACACGGGCACAGAGAGCTGCTCTTGGTCTCAGCCTCCCTGGCGGTCCAATTTTTTCATCTCCACTCACACAAATGAGTCAAGCTCCCTTAGTAGCTGACAAACCAGTAGGTAGTACCAAGCGCCAACCCACCTCTCGTCTATCACATATTGATGGTGCTTTCATGGAAGCAGTAGAGGACTTGCAAAAGCTTAAGATACCAGAGCAAGATCTGATCAAAAGAGAGAATCTTACAGTAGAGTCTATCTTAAAAAACACCTTTCAGCAAGTGTCACTGTACGACATGCTTCGACTTGATGCAAATTTTCGAAGTGACACCCTTTCCATCATCTAGTCTCTGAATCCTGGTTTGGAGTCCTACAGGATTTCTTATCCAGATGCTCCCCTCACCGACTACAAAAGTCCTCGTCTCAATGTGTCTATTCTAGGGTTCCAATTCTCAGGAGTCATAGTGGATGGTGGATCTGGGATCAATCTGATGCCAAAATTTACTATGTTGGCCTTAGGTCTGCAGCTTACCCGCCCTGTCCCATTCACTGTTACATTGGCAGACCAGAGGATAGTCTACCCTGTGGGCATAGTAGAGAAGGTGCCTCTGATGGTACAAGACTTCACATTTAGCTTGGATTTTGTGGTGGTCAGTCTTCCTCAGGTGGAGGGAGGATTTCCTTTGCTTATTGGTAGACCATGGTTGCAGCATACTAAGGCACTTCATGATTGGGGAAGCGAAGCCATGTGGATACATACTCCTGCCTCCCCCAAGCAACCAGTTCGGCTTGAAGGAGGTATGGATCCAGTGGTTCACCATAGCTCATTGTCAGTACAATCCAACCCAGCCCCTGAGCAGCCCATCCCACCTGACGGGTCTGACGAAGACATACTGCAGTGGTTGAAAGCTACCACCTCGATGCCATGCTATGTGGTCTCTATTCAAACCCCACCTGTGCCGGTAACACTCTCTCTCCCAGCTACTTAGGCGGACATCAGTGTCCCAAGCCCTACAGCAGAAAGTGTGCCAGTCGAAGAAGTAAGTGTGTTAGTCCTTGATTCCCATGATTCAAGTATTCCTCTAACGGAAGCCATCAGACTTGGTGAACCTATAACACATCATTGAAGGGGGAAGAAATCTCCTCTGCATGAACTCGCCAATGATTCCCCCCTTCCTCTAACATCTCCCAGGTCGGACGTTCCGCCCCCTCAAAAGCACTCGGCTATGTCTGTGTCTTAAGATTTACCCTTCGATGAGCTTCCACTAGGATGGTTACAAGAAGGGTATGCAGAGTTTTCAATCGATCAATCACCAACCCATGATGTCTCGAAGCTCCAAGAGGCAGCTCACTTCTCAACTTCCAAAGTACCCTCCCCAGTTACACCTCCTAACCCGGTCAAAGAAGTCAATCTGGGCGACCTTGACAACCCTCAGCACGTCCTATTAGCAGCCTGGTTATGGGAGCATCCTGCATCACTTGATCAGGTAGTTTCTTTTATACACTCTTTTAAAGATGTTTTGCTTGGTCCTACAAGGATTTGGAAGGGATCCCACCAGAATTGGGTGTCCACACTATCCCTCTAGTTGAAGTGGCTAAGCCCGTTAGAGGCCGAGCTTACAAGCTCAACCGAAAGTATGCAGAGGCTATCAAGTCAGAGCTCAAAGAAATGCAAGAGGCAGGGATCATTGTACTTGTGGAGCATTCTGAGTGGTTATCACCCATGGTGATAGCACCTAAGAAGCAGTCCAATAAAATCCGTGTGTGCGTAGATTATTGTGCTCTGAACAAGGTAACTATCCCAATTGGTTTCCCTACACCTTTCACTGAGCGTGTGCTAGAAGATGTAGCCTTGGCATGTATTTTACAGTTTCATGGATGGGTTCAGTGGATACAATTAGTTGGGCATCCATCTAGGTGATCAGCTTAAAACGGCCTTCGTGACTCCCTCGGGTATTTTCATCTACACTAGAATGTCGTTTGGATTGAAAAACGCTCCACCTTCCTTCAATCGAGCAATATATCTCATATTTTGTCCTTTACTTACGGATCATCTTCGTATCTTCATGGACGATTTTTTGACCTTCTCAGGTGCTCAATGTTCAACCCCAATGGAAAATCAAGAGGAGCACCTCGCTCAGCTCGCTGTTGTTTTTCTCTGGTGCAGAGAAGCACGCCTAAAGCTCAATCCTAACAAATGTCATTTTTTGGTCACTGAGGACTTCTAGGCCATGTGGTGTCTGCCAAAGGTTTAGCACCTGACCTAGAGAAGATCGTGGACATCTTGAAGTTACCATCTCCCATCAACCTGAAAGGTGTTCAGAGCTATTTTGCTTTTGAACAATTTAACTCTTGACACTTCCTACATGCACATTCAATGGCAACAATCACTTTTTTGAAATATATTCCAAATTGAAATTAATGTCTAATGGGATGAGTTTTCTGTTTTCCCGTACTAAGTCTTACATTTCTTCAGCCCAAAGAAATGCATTTATGTCATGTTCAAGGCTCAAAGATCGGTTCTTCACTTGTAAGGATGAAAAAAATGAAGACCAAATAGAAAATTCATGTGATTCTGTCTTATTAGGTTCAAAGTGCTAGTATGTGTGTTACGATCTTAAAACATTTGTTTCGATCGAATCACGAGAGATGCCTTCCATGGCTTTGGAGAAAAAAAGCGTAGACTCAACATGTGGAGAGAGAGAGAGAGAGAGAGAGAGAGAGAGAGAGAGAGAGAGAGAGAGAGAGAGAGAGAGAGAGAGAGAGAGAGAGAGAGAGAGAGAGAGAGAGAGAGAGAGGTTGACGGGTGGCAGGCAGCGATGCATGATGGCTAAGTAGGCAGCATAGCTTTCTTTCTATTGTCATATGTTGCTTCACAAGGCAAAAGATTGCTTATGGTGCCGTGGTTAGCTCAGATGCTTTTGTCGTGGGGGGGGGGACTGGCTCATTCTTTTAAATTGAAAGATGGAGTCCAAGTGAAGATAGAGGTGGAATCTCTGAAGATTCCACCGAATGAGAGCCAGTATGATCAGATTCTTTCTTACTAACTAAAAGGGCAATATAGTCTCAAGTTTCTCTTTTTTGCTTTCCTTTTCTCCATGAAGAGTTGGCATAAAACCTCTCACTATAATGGAAAGGTATGCTAATTACATAGGTAGCCACTCACCTACTATGTGAGATTATAGAAAAGAAAGAACTTGCAAGAAAGGTAGTTGGGTCTCTTAGGGCATGACCATTGTCCAATGGGTTAGTGTAGCACGTCATTGGCAAAAATACCCGCATAGATACCCTCGGAGATATAAGATTGATAAAATGAAATCTCATTAAAATGTTTATCTACAAGCTGAAGATCTTGGAAAACTATCACCAAATTTGATTTTGGTCTACTTTAATGATTTTCTCTCTCTAGAAAGGGTGATTCTTAAAACAAAAAATAAAAAGACTGGAAAGATCGATATTACAAAATGTCTATAAGGTGAAGGACCTTAGGGTTCCAAAAGGGAAAAGCAACCATCAAAAGTGAAAATGCAGTTAGTATAAGGTGCATCGCACGACCTTAGGTTAAAAGGATGATGTAAGCTTTAGAACTGCCAATGGAATTCTTTTCAAAATCAAATGTGCATTTACAACATTAAAACATGTATCAATAATGGATCTTGAATACCTTTGAATGTGTGCAAGAATGCCAGGTAAAAGGAAGATGTGGGCTAGCTTGAATATAGAAGACCATATTAGGTAAAGTGGGAAAATCCCAATTCCCAGGTTGGACAACTTTCAATATATCATGTATAAAATATAGAGATTTTGTCAAAAATTTGAGTTTTCTTAAGGTCTCATTCCACTTTATGCACATACAATACACAATGAAAACAACTAAAATATCATGGTTTCAATCAATTGGATTATTAGGAGAGGAGTATATTGCATCCATTATCGTTGTCTATGTTCTACTGTCCTACCTACAACTTATCTCAACATGGAGAGCTTGGTTTCTAGGTCCACCACTTGTCCAAGTTAATGTAAAAGTGACTCAAGGTTCACAACTTGTGAAAGCAAGGATCCATTGAGGAATACAATCCACTTGGCTATTTTTCCTTAATTTATTGCATGTGACATTTAAGCAAGGTCCACTTCTAATCTATAACTTCTTAATTTGAGGCATGGGGCATACATAAAATATGTAGCATATGCTCTATTGCCTCATAGGAAGGTTGGTTTCAAGGTGCACTTATCCATGCTAGCCTATCTTGGAGAAATGATGGAGCTTGCTTCTCTCCTTGTTTCAATGGAGACTAGCTTGGACAAGTGGTGGACCTTTGCTTCTCTCTATGTTTCAATAGAGTTAGCTTGGACAAGTGGTGATCTTGGAACAAAACCCCCATGTAAAACATATCATGGGTATTCCAAGTGATTAGAAAGATTACCATTTAAGATATAACCTTATAGGTTGGACAACTAGATCTTGTCTTGGAGAAATGGTGGACCTTTGATTCTCTCCATGTTTCAATGGAGTCTATCTTGGAGAAATGGTGGAGCTTGCTTCTGTCCATGTTTCAATGGAGCCTAGCTTGAACAGTTGGTGGACCTTTGCTTCTCTCTATGTTTCAATAGAGTTAGCTTAGACACGTGGTGGATCTTCAAAATAAACCAACTACTATCAATGTTGCCTAGCTTGGACAAGTGGTGGAGTGTTTCTCTACTCCATGTTTCAATGGATCTTAGCTTGGACAAGTGTTGGACCTTTAAACAAAAACCCCATGTACAACATAGAATGGATTTTTTAGATTTCAATGGAGTCTAGCTTTAACAAATGGTGGAGCTTGTCTTCATCCATGTTTCAATGAAACTAGCTTGGACAAGTGGTGGACCTTGTAACAAACCCTCCCATGTACAACATATCATTGGTTTTCTAAGTGATGGGAAGGAATACCATTCAAGATATAAACTTATAGCTTGGATAAGTAGTTGACTTTAAAACCAAATTCATCATAATACAATGAAATACAGGTCAGCCAATTCCTAAATCTTGAGACCAAACCTCCCATGCTATTAGAGATAATATATTGGATAAGTGGTGGACCTTCTATTATTTTCCCATGCCTAGTTTAGACAACCGGTACACTTCGCAGCTATAAAGGTTGGACGAGTTGTGGAGCCTTGTTTCTATCCATGTTTTAATGGATCCTAGCTTGGACAAGTGGTGGACCTTGGAAAAAAGCTTCCATGTACAACATATATGAGGTTTTCCATGTTTTAATGGAACCTATCTTGGACAAATGGTGAAGCTTTCTTCTCTCCATGTTGATTTTGGAACTACCTTAGACAAGTGGTGGAGCTTTTCTTTTCTACTCTTCATAATACAATGAAGTATATGTTGGTTACATGGTGAATCTTAAGGCCAAACCTCCCATTTTACTAGAGATGATAGGTTGGACAAGTGGATCAACCTTCTAGCATTTCTCCATGACTATATTGGATAATTAGTAGACATAACATCTCTCTATGTTGTCTAGAGATGAGCTTGGACAAGTGATGGACCCTGCTTCTCTCTTCCCTTGGTTTACTAGTTTGAAGACTCAGTATATATACTTTCTTAGATCTAGCTTGAACAAGTGGTGGACCTTGCATCCACAATCTTAATTCAGTATAAAAAAGTATATGAAAAAATAACATAGGAATCTTGGTTTGAAGGTCAAGCAATTAGGTTCCAAATGCACATAATAATATATTTTCCACCCATATTAAAAGAAAGTTAAATATGCACATAATAATATATTTTCCAAATGCACATAATAATATATTTTCCACCCATATTAAAAGAAATTTAAATATGTTATTACCAAATTGACAAAGGTAACATCCAAGAATTATATCTTTCCATCTTGTCAGATCTAAATCTTCATCAAGGCGACATGCATGTATACATCAACTTTCAAGCCATTCAAGAATACATGCACTTAGATTCCATAGTTTTGTTTTCAAAGTCTTTTAGGTTCTAAAACTCTTTCACATAAAGTATGTAATGACAAAATTCTTGAAGCAAACATTTGTGCCCAAGAAAAAGATCCCTCTCACATATTTAAAGTCCATGAATTCTCTGATCCACACTTACAAGTTTTATTTTGACGTCAAACATCAATTCTTTCATAGTTCCAAATAAATGCAACCTCGATATGAATTGACAAAAAATGAATTTCTTTTACTATATGACCCAACATAGGCCCCAATCAAATAAAAAATGAGTCCCCAAAAATTTGGGTGCACTCTAGCAATACATCAGAGTCCCCTTACAATAGGATGCACTCCAATAGTACATTGAAGTCCCCTTAGAGTAGGGTGCACTCCATTCAAGTGTTCATAAAATTGACACACCTTTAAAAAAAAAAAAAAAGACTATATCAAATTATACAAATGTTGAAAGATACACACTAGAATAAAAAAAGCATCTTATAGCCATATTTATTCAATGCTTTCGTGTTGACAAGTACACACCAAGGACATAATTTGTCTCAGAATCACTATACTGATTTACAATTGTGTTGTATGTATAGACTCTCTTATCTCTTGCATACAACCATCCTACCAACCATGGAATTATGGTTCTCTGCAAGAAGTTTTGAAGTTGCTCGGAAGTTTGCCTCCACATCTTTGGAAATATAAGATATGTCCCTGGCATGTTCCACATCACCCTATATGGAGTGTCATCAAAAATTAAGGTATTGTTTGCATCCAAATCCTCAAATATCTTCCAAATATCACTCAGATTTTTGTGATAAACCCTTGTAAATCCTAACATGATATTTGGATTTTGGCAATTTTTGTTACTCATAAACACCTTGAACTTGGTATACTGCTCAGGAAAACACTTTTGTGTGATGCGTTGCACCCTTGTTAAGTTATAGCAACTCCATATCCATAGCTCAAAGTATTCAGCACAAAAATCCAAAAAACTTTGTGCGTCTGGTCGCACCACATGATAAACTTCATCTTTGTCCTCCACAAGTCGCATGTGTTGAGCCCAAGATGGCATAGAATCTCCATGTTTCATTTCAACTGTCTTGAGAAGTAACCCCTCTAGATCCAAGATAAGTACTCTTTTGATGTCCTTGAAAGCAAGTGGTAGGTGATAAGGAGGTGATTCATTCCTTGGACAAGGTCTTGGAGGAGGTTGGATGGGTAATTCAATAGTTTTCTTCAATTTATGCCAGCATATAGCCAATCCATTTTTCTGTAATGGTTCTGAAATTAAAGAACAAGAACACTTAATGCAAACACAACAATAGACATGATTTTTACATTGTCTACCCTAAGGTTTTATTAGATACCAAAATCCATCTATGATCTACTCATTAATAGAAAGAAAGTCAAATTAAAATCCTGACTCTTTTTTATGCTACACTCTCTCTTAGTCTCAATACCATGGAGTTCAACTAGACTTAAGTCAACTAATAACTACTACTTGTTGTTAAAGGTATGCTTGAAGTGTATAAGGCTTAACCAATGCTCTAGTGTAGAATGGTATTTAGGTCTCAAGGTCTACCACTTATCCAAGCAAAGATCCATTTAGATATGGAAACCCAATTTTTCTTAATATAATGATATAGAGTGGACAAGTGGTGAATCCTGAGACCAAGCCACTCATGCTACTAGGGATAATAGGTTGGACAAGTGGTGGACCTTGAATGTAAACCCCCCATGTACAAAGTATCAGGGGTTTTGGGTATTTCAATGGACTCTAGCATCTTGGAAACATGGTGGAGCTTACTTCTCTCCATGTTTCAATGGAGTCTATATTGGATAAATGGTGGAGCATCATTCTCTCCATGTTTCAATGGAGCCTACCTTGGACAAGTGGTGCATGTTTGTTTCTCTCTATGTTTGAACAGATTTAGCTTGGACAAGTGGTGGACCTTGGAACAAAATCCCCATGTAAAACATATCATGGACATTACAAGTGGTGAGAAAAAATACCATTCAATATATAACCTTATAGGTTGGAAAAGTGGTGGACCTTAACACCCAATTATTATTAATATAATGGCATAGAGTGGACAAGTGGTGAATCTTGCGACCAAACCTACTAGGAAAAGTACGTTGGACAATTGGTGGACCTTGAATGCAAACCCCCCATGTACAAAATATTACTCATGCTACTAGGAATCATTTGGTATTAAGGTCCATGTTTCAATGGAGCCTAGCTTGGAAAAGTGGTGGACCTTTGTTTCTCTCTATGTTTCAATAGAATTTTCTTGGACAAGTGGTGAACCTTGGAACAAAACCCCCATGTAAAGCATGTCATGGGCATTACAAGTGGTGAGAAAAAATACCATTCAAGGTATAACCTTATAGGCTGGACAAGTGGTGGACCTTAGCACCCAATTCCTCTTATTATAATGACATATAGTGGAAAAGTGGTGAATTGTGAGACCAAACCTACTAGGGATAATAGGTTGGAGAAATGGTTGACCTTGAATGTAAATCACCCATGTACAAAATATCATGGGTTTTGCGTATTTCAATGGAGCCTAGCATCTTGGAGACATGGTGGAACTTACTTCTCTCCATGTTTTAATGGAGCCTATCTAGGAGAAATGGTGGAGGTTCCTTCTCTCCATGTTTCAATGGAGCCTAGCTTGGACAAGTCGTGGACCTTTGTTTCTCTCTATGTTTGAATATGGTTAGCTTGGACAAGTGGTGGATCTTGGAATGAAACTCCCATGTAAAACATATCATGGGCATTTCAAGTGGCGAGAAAGGATACCATTTAAGATATAACCTTATAGGTTGGACAAGTGGTGGACCTTAACACAATATAATGACATAGAGTGTACAAGTGGTGAATCTTGAAACCAAACCACTCATGCTACTAGGGATAATAGGTTAAACAAGTGGTGGGCCTTGAAATAAAACCCCCTAGAGTGTTTCAATGGATCCTAGCTTGGAAACATGGTAAAGCTTGCTTCTCTCCATGTTTCAATGCAGCCTATCTTGGATAAATGGTGCAGCATCATTCTCTCCATGTTTCAATGGAGCCTAGCTTGGACAAGTGGTGGACCTTTGTTTCTCTCTATGTTTAAATAGAGTTATCTTGGAAAAGTGGTGGACCTTGGAACAAAAACCCCATGTAAAACATATCATGGGCATTACAAGTGGTGAGAAAAAATACCATTCAATATATAACCTTATAGGTTGGACAAGTGGTGGACCTTAACACCCAATTATTCTTAATATAATGACATAGAGTGGATAAGTGGTGAAATTGGGACCAAACCTACTAGGGAAATAGGTTGGACAAGTGGTGGACCTTGAATGTAAACGCCCCATGTACAAAATATCACTCATGCTACTAGAAATAATTTGGTATTAAGGTCCATGTTTCAATGCAGCCTAGCTTGGAAAAGTGGTGGACCTTTGTTTCTCTCTATGTTTCAATAGATTTATCTTGGATAAGTGGTGTACCTTGGAACAAAACCCCCATGTAAATCATGTCATGGGCATTACAAGTGGTGAGAAAAAATACCATTCAAGCTATAACATTATAGGTTGGACAAGTGGTGGACCTTAACACCTAATTCCTCTTAATATAATGACATAGAGTGGACAAGTGGTGAATCATGAGACCAAACCTACTAGGGATAATAGGTTGGACAAGTGGTGAACCTTGAATGTAAACCCCCCATGTACAAAAAATTATGGGTATTGGGTATTTCAATGGAGCCTAGCAACTTGGAGACATGGTGGAGCTTATTTCTCTCCATGTTTCAATGGAGCCTATCTAGGAGAAACAGTGGAGGTTCCTTCTCTCCATGTTTCAATGAGCCTAGCTTGGACAAGTGGTGGACCTTTCTTTATCTATATGTTTTAATAGAGTTAGCTTGGACAAGTGGTGGACTTTGGAATGAAACCCCCATGTAAAACATATCATGGGCATTTCAAGTGGTGAGAAAGAATACTATTTAAAATATAACCTTATAGGCTGGACAAGTGGTGGACTTTAACACATATTTCTTCTTAATATAATGACATAGAGTGTACAAGTGGTGAATCTTGAGACCAAACCACTCTTGCTACTAGGGATAATAGGTTGGACAAGTGGTGGACCTTGAATGTAAACCCCTCATGTACAAAATTATGGGTTTAGGGTATTTCAATGGAGCCTAGCTTGGAGACATGGTGGAGATTGCTTCTCTCAATGTTTCAATGGAACCTATCTTGGAGAAATGGTGGATCATCCTTCTCTCCATGTTTCAATGGAGCCTATCTTGGACAAGTGGTGGACCTTTGCTTCTCTCTATGTTTTAATGGAGTTAGCTTGGACAAGTGGTGGGTCTTGGAACAAAACCCCTTTGTAAAACATAGCATGGACATTACAAGTGATGAGGAAAAATATCATTCAAGATATAACCTTATAGGTTGGAAAAGTGGTGATGGACCTTGACAAGTGGTGAAGGATACCATTTAAGATATACCCTTATAGGTTGGACAAGTGGTGGACCTTAACACCCAGTTATTCTTAATATAATGACATAGAGTGGATAAGTGGTGAATCTTAAGACCAAATCACTCATGCTACTAGGTATAATACGTTAGAGAAGTGGTAGACCTTGAATGTAAACACCCCATGTACAAAATATCATGGTTTTAGGGTGTTTCAATGGAGCCTAGAATCTCGGAGACATGGTAGATCTTGGTTCTTTCCATGTTTGAATGGCACCTATCTTGGAAAAATGATGGAGGTTACTTCTCTCCATACTTCAACGGAGCTTAGCTTTGACAAGTGGTGAACCTTTGCTTCTCTCTATGTTTGAATAGAGTTAGCTTGGACAAGTGGTGGACCTTTGCTTCTCTCTATGTTTGAATAGAGTTAGCTTGGACAAGTGGTGGACCTTGGAATGAAACCCCCGTGTAAAACATATCATGGGAATTTCAAGTGGTGAGAAAGGATACCATTTAAGATATAACCTTATAGGTTGGACAAGTGGTGGACCTTAATACATAGTTCTTCTTAATATAATGACATAGAGTGTACAAGTGGTGTATCTTGAGACCAAACCACTCGTGCTACTAGGGATCCTAGCTTGGACAAGTGGTGGACCTTGGAAAAAAGTCCCCCTGTACAACATAGATGAGTTTTTTCATGTTTTAATGGAAGAGAGATCCGACAAATGGTGGAGCTTGCTTATCTCCATGTGGATTTTAGAACTAGCTTGGACAAGTGGTGGAGCTTTGCTTTTTTACTCTTCATAATACAATGATGTATAGGTTGGTTACATGGTGAATCTTAAGGCCAAACCTCCCATCTTACTAGACATGATAGGTTGGACAAGTGGTCAACCTTCTATCATTTCTCCATGCCTATAATTAGACAATTAGTAGAACTAGCATCTTTCTATGTTGTCTAGAGCTGAGCTTGGACAAGTAGTGGACCTTGCTACTCTCTTCCCTTGGATTATTAGTTTGAAGACTCATTATATATACTTGCTTAGATCTATATAATTACTCATTAGTTAGGTTACAAGTGGGTATGTAATTTGTTAGCCTCAAGGGACTTTGAATATTGAATAGTAAGACCAAGTGCTGGTTTGAAGATCTTTTGCTTATCTAAACTAGACTCTAACTCAATAATAAGTTTCATAAGTTCCACGAATTGTCCTATCTAAGCTCCAAAAGAGTCTTAATTGGTTTGTGCTAGATTATAACTTCCTTGATGGGGTAGAATCCTAGAAAAATGAGGCACTATAAGTTTTACCTTAGCTCAAATGGATTTTTCACTTAAACTCGACTGCAATTTGGCTATCTAGTCTTTGTCTCGATGGAGTTTAACACTAGATACATAGTAGTGATATTTAAGCTTCATGTCTCTTCACTTGATCGAGATATGAGACCATACTTTCAAGGTCACCACTTGTCTTACCTAAAGACCAATGTGAGACATGGGAGCAAGAAAGCCATCCGATATTGTTTTAAGGACTATTACATAGGCAATCAATAACTTAAGTAAAGCAAAAAGACTTGGATCTTTCACAATTAATAACTTAAGTAAAGCCAAAAAGACTTGGATCTTTGACAGTTTTTTTCAAACTAAAAAAGCACAATCTCATGCTAACAAAACTATAAATCACAATTGAAAGGTTTGAACAAGAAAAAGATCAACAATCTTAATAAGAAGGATACTTTTCATTTCATTTGATGATTACAAATCTAAAATAAAGTCTCTCAAGAAATTGATAAACAAAAAATGTAGGTGACTGCTTCATTATTTTGAGCAAAAATATCAAAATCTCTATTGATTGAGCTCCATCTAGTAGTATCCTTTGTAAGATCCTGCAAGAAGGAATAAAAAGAAAGATTTGTTAGATACCATGCACATGAGTGTTCAAGCATGTGTATCAAGAATATATGACATGTCACTAGTACCTTAGGGTTGCTTTCTATCCAGCCTTAGAAGATTGTTCTCAGCTTTCACCTTATTTATATAAGCCTTTGCTGTGGTTGCCTTCAAAACTCCTTTTGTGTTACAACCCAATTGCCTAGCTAAAGTGGTCAATTGTGCCTTCATGCTTTCAATGGGTGTACGCTCCTTTGCCAAGATCTCTTGTATTTGGGCTCTTCTCATTTCATTGCGGTGGCTTGTGTCACTTGCATCTTCAATGATAGTTTCATCTCTGTCACCTTTTGCAGGTGGTATTCTTCTTGTAAAGAACACCTTAGCTGACCAAACATCATTTTTCTGCTTCCAATACTCCATGATTTGTTTGTATTCACTATCATTTGTCACTATAGGTTGTCCATAACGATTAGAAGCAATTAAATCACGCACATCCCTTCTCTCATCAAGCTGAATCAAGTATGGCAGTAGCTCCTCCAAGAGCATATTGTCAACCATCTTCTCAGCATCAAATTGTGGTGGAAAAATGAAATTGTTTGCTGGTGAAATACATCCCTTGTAAGGAGAGTCATCAATAAGCACTGTTCTTTGTGGATCACATTCAAACCCCATGGCAATTTTGGCTAGAGGCTTGAACATTGCCTCAACGTTTGGATTGTCGGGTCTAAACAATTTTTGAGTTTGAGCGGTGTAGCAAACATCTTGCGACCAAATTGCAAAGAAAGGCAATGTATCCTCAGCTAAGTTGTTTAGTGCTGCAAGGATTTGATACACATTATTCCTAGTAGCTGTCGACCAAATTGCAACATTAAACCTTTGTTCAAGAATTGGATGCAACCTGGCCTGAGTATAATATATCTTTTTGAGTCCATTTGCACTGAGTTGTGGTGTGAGGATGGTTGAGGGGAACGTTTCAACAATAGACCATTTAAATCCAATATAATTGTAAGCATGGATTTCTCAACATCTACGCTACATGACGTAGTACCAATTGGCAATAGCTCGTGAGTGGACTTTTCAGTCTCTTTTGATGTATGTTGCATTTTTGAAGCATCGATTTTTTGGTTCTCATTATTGGAAGCTTTCTCAAGTTGCACAACACTAGACTCTAGTATAGAAATATCATCCATCTTGGGCACTTTAGAAACCATAGAATCTATGGATTCTATAGTTGTTGACTGAACCATAGGAGCATTATCCATCCCAGTTTGTGAATCTAAGAAAACACACACACAAATGGTATCTCAAAACCACTAGAATTTTATTCACCATATTTATATGTAGAACTCCTAGTAAGAAATTTATTTAAGGTAAAGTCGTTGTTAGAATCCTTGCAACCATTTTCAGCATTCGTACACCAAACACCACTTGTCTAAAATACAATCTACTAACTCAACATTTTCCATCCTACACTTTATTAAATATGAGTACTTAAAGTGAAAACTAAAAGCCACCCTTGTTGAGGAAACATGGATACAAGGTCCACCAAATGTCCAACCTAGACTACAAGAAAATAATTAGAGATTTGGCTTAGATTTGGATTCAAAGGCCACCACTTATTCAAGTAAGATAACTCCACTTGTTTAAGACAGTAATGTTTGAAGCCCCACCACTTGTCCAACCTAGACATTGATTAAATTTTGGTAAGATTTATCACAAATCTAGAGTAGAATCAAGATTCTATGGCCAAGGTAGTCAAATATGTTAGACAACACACAAAGCATAAGAGCACTCTAGATTCTCGTTGAGCATAAACTAAACAATAATCAAATGTTATATTCACTTGAGATTTCATCCATGAAAAATGAAAATGATGCATGTACTTGAGATTTCCATCCATGTACAATACTTTACAATGTCAAGTAAAGTTATAGTCAGCAAACAACTCTTCTCCTGCTTCAACTTGACAAATAGTCTCAATGCATACATGGCCATATTCTTCTAACTTGATGTGTGAAGAGGTGCATTTATGCCAAGGTGGCAAATTTGGATCAAATGTATAGGGTACGTTGGGACAGACATTTGTACTGTGAGAACTATTTATATAGCCCGACACGTTTCCTTCTTCTACACAACCAATAATGTATGATTGATCTTCCTCTTCTTCTATGTTTGGATCCTCTAGAAGAGAATATTTATAAGCTCTTGGAAATATTTTTCATATCTTTTTCCAGTCTTGAAATCTATACTTATGCCCTCCATAGTTTAGAATAGTTAAGCCACTTTCCAGGGTAGTATGCACAAATAGCCCATAACCAGCTCCTTCAATACATGAAAGTCGCACTTCAAAATCCACACCGTTAATATGGAAAATTACATCTTTGGGAATAGGAAAAGTTGGTGTCCCAAAAGGATCTTCATGCCAATCATAGTGTGAAATACATCTAGTTTTTATATCACTTAACTCCTTTGTGTCTGCAAAAAGAAGAAAATATTATGCATAAAATAATGACAATATCAAAGAAAGATATCATTATTTTATAGTCCAATAGGTCCATTGTATGGAAGACTTAGAGTGCCTCTTACATGGTGCCTCCAAGGTTTCAAAAAAATAAAATCATTGGAAAAAAAAGGCCACTGTGTCTCCAATCTATTGCCCATTTGAAGCATAGAGAGAACCAAGGTCCACCACTTGTCCAAGCTAGACATGGAGCATTGACACAAGATCCAACACTTATCCAAGAACCCTATAGTATATGTGGTAACATGGGATGCATTGATGCAACAAAAGTAGTGTAGCCTCCTCATCCATCTCTTTTTTCTTGTAGCCTAGAGGGATTAGTTTCAAGGTCTATCACTAGTCAAAAACTACACATAGAACATTGATACAAGGTTCCACCACATGTGAAACCTATCATCTCTAGTAGCATGGATGGTTTGATATCAAGGTTCATCGCGTGTCCTACCTATACTCTATTGTAGCATATAGATTCTGGTTTGGTGGTACTACACTTGTCCAAACTTGGCTTGTTGTTGATATCTGGAGGTAATCAAGGGTCCTCCACTTGTCCAAGTTAGGCATATAAAACAATTGCAAGGTCCACCATGTGTACAACATATGATTGATTATAGCATGCATGGTCTTATTTCATGGGCAACCATCTTCTCTCCAACATGTGTCCAACCTCGGCTCCATTGAAGCATGGAGAGAAGCAAGGTCCACCACTTATCAAAGCTATTATTTTCTCCCAGTGCTTTCAAAACCCATAATACGTTGTACATGGGGGGGGGGGGGGGATTCTTGTTTCAAGGTCCACCCCTTGGCTAAGATTGGATCCATTGAAACATAAAGAGAAGCAAGCTCTACCATTTGTCCAAGCTAGGAGCCATTGAAACATGAAAACCCCATAATATGTTGTATACGAGGGGTGTTTTTCAAGGTCTACCACTTGTCTAAGCTATGGTCCATTGGAACATGGAGAGAAGCAAAGCTCCACCACTTTTCTAAGCTAGGATCCATTGAAACATGGAGAGAAGCAAGCTCCATTGTTTGTCTAAGCTAGGCTCCATTGGAACAAAGAGAAAACAAGCTCCACCACTTGCCTATTATTGCATAGAGATTCTGGTTTGAAGGTCCACCACTTGTCCAACCTTGCCTTCATGTATGGAGATAATCAAGAGTGCAATGCTTCTCTAAGTTAGGGACATAAAAGAGTTTCAAGGTCCACTACATATACGATCTATGATGGGTTGTAGCATGGGAGGTTTCATTTTAAGGTTGACCACTTCTCCAGCTCCGCTTGTCCAACCTCAGATCCATTGAAGAATGGAGAATAAAGGTGTACCAACTCTCCAAAATAGGCAGGACAATCTCTATAAAACCCATGAATTGTTAATATATGCTATGCTGTGGAGTTTTGTTTGAAGTTCCACTCCTTATCCAAGCTACAATCCATTGAAGCATGGAACTAAGTAAGATATATCTCTAGTCCAAGATAGGATCCATTGAAACATAGAGAGAATCAAGGTCCACCACTTGTCCAAGCTATGCATGGGTAATTGATATAAGGACCACTACGTTTTCACCTGTACTATGCTCTATCATGGATGGTTTCATATCCCACCAATTTTCCAACCTATTTAGTAGGTTGTATTATGGGGGTTTGGTTTCAAGGTACTTCACTTGTCTAAGGTGGGTTCCATTGAACCATGGAGAGAAACTATGTCTACCACTTGTCCGAAATATGCTCCTTTAAAACATAAAAACAAGGTCCACCACTTGTCCAAGCTAAAGTTTCTCTCCATTGAAGCATGGAGAGAAACAAGGTCTACCACCTGTCCAAAATATGCTCCATTGAAAGATAAAAGCAAGGTCCACCACTTGTCCAAGCTAAAATAACAAATGGGTGTTGGTTACAAGGTGTACCACACTTGTCTAAACTAGTCTTCATGCAAGGTCTACCACATGTCCAAGCTATATGAGCTTGTTTTGAAGGTCTACCACACCTCTTGAAATTAGGATCCATGTAAGGTCCACCTTTTGTCAAGCTATGCATTTAATGAGTACTAAAACTAAGTAAATTGCAGTACTTAAATACCTTTCCAAGCTCATTAAGATTTTGGTCTCTAAGGCCGGCCACCACCACATGTCTAATCTATGCTCTAATTGATTACTTATGCTAGTTCTCAAAGTCCAAACATAAGCTCCCTTCTAGTAAGGTTAGTTTAAATTTAGGCTCCAGCACCTGTCTAAGCTAGGTTCAATTTATGAAGCATCACCATTTAACCATGCTACGATCTAATGTATCATATCAAGGGGGTATTGATAAAAGGTCCAAAACTTATTGAGTTCAAGCTCTTAAGTACACTACAAGAGGTTCTTCATATTAGCGACGCTCACACAGCGACACTCAAAAAAAAATTTCCCGGCGTCGCTATGAGCGTCGCAAATTTATTTGTAAATTTGCGACGCTCATAGCGACGCTTATAGCGACGCTCATAGCGACGCCGGCTGGGGTAAAAAAAATAACCGAGCGCGCCCAAAAACTCAGATCTCAGATCTGAGTTTTTCGACGCCCTCAAGCAAAGAGCAGGTAACGCTCTCCCTCACTCTCTCTCTTTCTCTCTCTTTTTCTTCTCCACACACACACACACACACACACACACACACACACACACACACGAGGAGAGGAAGGAGAGCCAGGTATGCTCCTTCCCTCTCCTCATTCTCATGTTCCCTTCCCCTCTTTCTCTCTCCCTCTCTTTCTCTCTCACATACACACATACACACACACACACAGTGTTTTGTGTGAGAGAGAGAGAGAGAGTACAAACAAAAATAAAAACGCACACACACATACATAAACAAAGAATGCACACACATTGAGAGAGAAAAAGAGAGAGAGAGCATGCATAAACAAAAAACGCACGCATTGAGAGAGGAAAAGAGAGAGAGAACATGCATAAACAAAAAACGCACACATTGAGAGAGGAAAAGAGAGAGAAAACATGCATACGATCCAAAAAAACGCACACACATTGAAAGAGAAAGAGAGAGAAACTAATTTAACGTCGTAGGAAACTAATTAAAATTAAAAGACCTAAAGATCTAACCGACGAGGAGTTGAACTGAAGACCTATTATTCAAGAGAGAAATGGCATAATCAATCTATCATACTTGGCATGGGTGATAGAAAGGTTATATCGTTTATCTCTTTTTATTGGCACACACATCCACACACGCGTACACACACAAGAAGAAGAGAGTTATAACGTCGTAGGAAACTATCTTAAAAGACGTTAAAGATTAGGTTATATGTAGACTTACATTAAATTAGATTTAGGTTTATTTTTAACTAGATTTACGTTTATTTAAGCTAGATTTAGATTTACGTTATATTAGATTAGATTTAGGTCTCCATAGACTGCGATGCCTACATGAAGCGGGTGAAGAAAGCCCTCAATGGAATATAGGGTATTGCTGTCTTCACTCATGGTGGGCTCCGTCGATCCAAAAGTACTGGTGAAATGTCTTCAGAAGATAGGGAAGAAGGTGGATCTTCAGGGCGGCAAGAGTCACTACATCCCCGACACAATGACCATCTAGACAACCTCTAGTCATTAGACTTACGTTAAATTAGATTTAGCTTTATTTTTAGTTAGATTTACGTTTATTTAGATTTACGCTTATTTACGTTAGATCGAGTCCACGCAAGAATTACTTACGATTTAGGGTTTAGAGTTAGACGAACAGTGAAAAGATCTACTGTGAAAAGATGTTAAGATGAAGTGAAGTGCTACAGCTAGAGAAGAGGCAAAGGGATTTTGTCCACTACATGCAGTATCATGTAGACATGGGTGTGTAGATTTCTTGTACCCACAAATACAGGTATTGACCAATAAAGACGAGATGATAACCCGGTGGTTCTGATCTCCGTGCACCTCTAGACCGAGGTGTGCGGGGATTGGACATGACTAGAGAATGTGAGATAAAGAGAGAGAGAGAGAGAGAGAGAGAGAGAGAGAGAGAGAGAGAGAGAGATAAGACGAAGAATGCCAATAGAATATTAAATTTGTTGTCCAGGTTATAAGTTTTTTATCCTCATTATGAGTAGCGACGAGGATGTGGGACCGTCCAATCGAAACACCTATCTCTCAACGAGGGTCTTATGTCCTTGTAATCAATGCAAGCATGCTGTGCGACGGACAAGACGTGTTTCTTTGCAGCACGTTCGCGAATTTGGCGAGTTCGATCCATCTATTATAGATCGAGTTGTTGCCAATTATAACTCGTCGGACTCTGACGCTGGCCAACAAGCAGCAATCTTGCAACCCAATAGACGTGTTCGCAGGCACTTTGGTCAAGCAGCATATGTGAGGCCACAAGATGTAGCCTCTGACAGCTCGGGGGATGATCATGCAGAGCACATTCCCAATGAGGCAATGTCTGAGCCCGAGATTGATGAAATGATCGAGACGATCATGGATTCAGAAAGGCTTATCTATGATGATATGAAAAGTGAAGCCGATACGTCATTGTATAATGGAGCACGTATGTCTAGATTGAAAGCACTCCTGGTTCTTCTCAACATGCAGGCAAAGTTTGGATGGAGTGACACTAGCGTCACAGCGCTTTTCAGGTGATCTATTACAATTAGTTTACTTTAATAGAACTCTAAATGTATAATGATCTGATAGATTTTTACACGATTGTATCATATTTTTATATTGTGTAGATTGCTGAAAGAGCACATACTACCAGCTGACAATGTGATGCCAGATTCCCGAGATGAAGCAAGAAAGATTTTGCGAAACTTGGGGATGGATTACAATTCTATCCACGCTTGTCCTAATGACTGCATTCTTTTCAGAGGGGAATACACAGACATGGAGAAGTGTCCAAAATGTGATTCCGAAAGATATCGAGTAGATCTCCACGGGACAAAAATTCCACAAAAGATTTTGCGACATTTTCCTTTGCTTCCTCGCATCAAGCATTTCTTCGAATGTAAGTCCATGGCCGCCCTAGCATCATGGCATGAGGAGAATAAATCTTCGGATGGTGTGCTACGAATTCCTGCAGATTGCGCAGCCTGGAAACATATAGATGGAACATGGTCGGATTTTGCCAGGGAAGCTCGAAATTTGCGCTTAGGCCTGGCTATGGATGGAGTAAATCCATTTGGTCAAAGATCAACATCTTACAGTGTATGGCCCGTTGTCATCGTCAACTACAACATTCCCCCGTGGTTGACTACGAAGAAGGGGCACCTATGGCTAAGCTTGATTGTGCCAGGGCGATATAAAGTGGGGAATATGGATGTGTATCTTCGTCCACTATTGGAAGAGCTACAACAATTGTGGATTGGCATAGAGGTGGTGGATATGAGCCGACACACAGGACGACGGAATGCTTTGATCAGAGGTATTCTAATGTGGACCATGCATGACTATCCCGGGCTAACAGAATGCTCAAGTGATCTATTGACACTCCTCACTCAGACACTGTAAATCTTGTTTTTTCCCATAGTTGATCTATTATCATGTGTATACATGCAGGGCTTCAAACAAGCGGATACAGAGCATGTGTCACATGTGGACCTAGACTGAATGCACGTAGGGCACCCTCACTGAAGAAGCAAATCTACGAAGGTCATCAAGCGTATCTTCCAGAGAATCATGTGTTACGCGACGGCTTTTTGGGAAGAGAGCCACCAAGGATGTCTGCACAAGCATGGTTAGAGCAGAAGGAGATGTGCGATGACGGATTGCCTCCAGGGATGAAGAGACTATCTCTATGGTACGAGTTACCATACTGGCCCCGACTCGTGATCAATCACTTGCTCGATCCAATGCACATATTCAAGAATGTGGGTAATCTACTATGGGACCATTTGACCGGCAAGAAAGATACTTTGGGAGCCAGAGTTGACCTTAGAAATGTGGATCGTATGGAGCAATATTGGCCGCAAACAGCGTCTGATGGATCGATAAAACTCCCTAAAGCACCATGGATTTTCACAGGAGCCCAAGAACGCAAAGTAAAAGAGGCCATTCGATCTTTGCGGACCCCCACTGGCGTAATGCACTCGCTCCGAACGTGTTTTACTAAAGAAGGAAAGCTTACCGGTTTGAAGTCACACAATTGGCATAAAATGTGTCAGGTACGTTCATAGTGGACTTTAATATCATTGCATAAAATGTGGACTTTAATATCATTGCTACACATACTTTACAGTTTATCTTACCGGTTGCCATTGAGGGATGTTTGTCTCTCGACATCCGTAACACAATCTACAAACTTGCAAAGCTGGTGCAATGGATCTCACAAAAGGAGATCGACGTAGACTCCATACCATTCGCCAAACTAAATGCTGCGGAGCTTGTGTGCATGTTTGAGAAACATTTTCCTACTACAATGCTAACCATTCAGGTGCATCTTCTTGTTCACCTAGTTGATGAGGTGGAAATAGCTGGCACAGTTCATTCGAGATGGATGTTCTTCTTAGAGCGTTTCATGAAAACGCTTAAGGGATATGTGCGTCAAAAGGCACGTCCGGAGGGTAGCATGGCAGAAGGTTGGTTGGTATCAGAGTCCCTAGTGTACATTGGAGAGTGGCTAGACGGATTTGATAAATCCCGGGACACGCTATGGCGAACCATAGATGATGAGCGCATATCTGGGATTGTCATGTGCAATCTCGGTATTGAGAAGAAGATGACGGAAGATCTAGAGGCTAAAATCAACCGATTTTGCATGCTTCACAATCCAGTGATGCAAAAGTGGATTTCACAATATGAGGATGCAAAGCAAGAGCGACAAAGGGCATGAATCGAGTGGAGACGGGGAAGACGACCACCGATGCACTATCCAGCGGTTCTGGAGAGCCTACCAACCTTCATGAGCTTAAGATGGTTGCACAACCAATTGAAAAGCGCACAACAATGCGGTGACGAAGTGACTGAAGAAGAGTGGGAGTACTCTCGGGGTTGCGCGACCAAGGTAAGTTTGCAATGTACGACTAACAAGTGACTTTATTTATAAACGTTTGAACGGCCACTCATAATCTTTGTTCGTTGTAGTATAAGTCATACACAGCAGCATGGTGTAAAGGTCGACATTTTAGGGTGGAACGAATCGACAAAAAGCGTTTTACTCAAGATTGTGGAATCATGGCAAAATTTGAACAGTCTAGTCGACGACGTTCCTCTGATGCAGATCCTGTGGTGGCGGAACTCACTTACTTCGGCACGCTGCAAGAGATTTTGAGGATCGGTTATAGAGGATTTTTTGTCGACTTATTCGACGTGCAATGGTTCAAGATAATCATGGAGGGTCGCAACGCTACTGTGCGTAGAGGAGAGTCTGGTTTTCTTGAGGTGGATTCTACTAAGAAATGGACTGACCTAAGAGACACTTTCGTACTACCCGAGCATTGTGAACAAGTAAGTATATAAATAGTTAACATCCCCCTTTTACAAGTTATGTGCTTGAAAGCTCTCATGTAAGTTATGTGGCTCTGGCAGGTAGTATTTCATCCTACAAAGTCTACATCAAACTGGTGGTACGTCATAGAGGTAGCCCCTCGTAGTGCAAGGACGTATGAAGGCTACCATGTGCCAATCACAACGACATCAATGGAGGAGATTAGAGAAGATGCTCAATCAGAAGCCACTGCGGTGGTGCCAGACGAGCATCAAGATGCTACTACTCTATATGGGGTGCATGCAGAGGAGCTACAAAATGAAACAGAGGATATGTGTTTAAACGGAGAGCTCTATATAGATATAGGAAGTTATGTTGAGTTATGCGAGGATGAGAGAGAGATCTCTTAAAGCCACAAATATTGTATTTGAACAATTTTGCTCCGTGCTGTAAAAGCTCTGTTTTCGACTTGCCTCTTCTATCACTCGATTCATTGCGTCATTGTATTTATATGCTTCATTACGTCATTGTATTTAATGGTCTTTGCGTCATTGTCTACTCTATTCATTCAATATTAAGTTTAAATATTCGTGTGTTTAATGCAGGTATGGATGATGAGGAGTTTCTTTCTTCTTTGTCACCGCAGCAGAGACAGTGGTACGTGGAGCGTCATCGCTCTGGCGCATCATCGCGCGTTCCTACACCATCCGCATCTCCCTCTCTTTCGGAGCATTCGACGCGCTCCGAAGCTTCGGCGTCGACGAGACGAGCGTCACACTCGTCTAGACACCGGCGCTCTAGTGGTGGCGGTGGCGGTTGTTGTGGGGATTCCGCCACCGATGCCTCCACACCGCCTCGTGTTCGACGAGGCTCTTTACCCTCCCCTTCTTTGCCCGCCCCCACACCAGCCACAGCATCGCCGTCTACGCCAGGTTTTTCACGGCTGACTGTTCCTAGAAGCTACACACCTCTACCTACTCCGCCAGGAGCCACCCCACTCGACACTCCTCGCTTCGGGGCCCAGACGCCGGTGGAGACACCTGACGTCCGTACCCCCATCGACACGCCGCTAGAGACCCCTGCCGGGACACCCAGGTTCACGCGTCACCGGCCAGAGGGCTTGCCTTACTCCGTCGACATCAGCGGCGGCATCATCATGGATGATGAAGGCAAGAAGGTGATCTCGCGCATGCGTGGTCTTTGCTCTCAGCTGTTTAGACACTATATACTAAACAAATGGAGTGAAGTACCAAGTGATTTAAAAAACAGAGTCATCAGCATACTTCATGATGAGTTTCCCGTTCCAACACGGGATCAGCGCTTCAATGAAGACCTGATGAAGATTCGAATGCGCAAATACTGCAAACACAAGCGTTCCGAAGTGCAAAAAGCGATCAAGAATGGGTGGAACAGGCCAGATTGGCTGGCCAAAGAAGATTGGAAGAATGCGAAGAAAGCAGCGCGCGAGAATCCCGACAAGTGGAAGCAACAAAAGGATGCAGCCAGAGCGCGAGTAGAGGCAGGGAGCTCGCACCACTTGGGGAGCGGTGGATGGGCATCATTTGAGGCCGATTTTGTAAGTCTTTTCACATTGCTCTTTATGCATGTTCGATAGTTTAGGGTTTATGAGTTTTTTAGTTCTAACATAATGAAATCTTTGTATGTTTTGACAGTGGTCGATGACAGGACGTGATCCCACACCGTACGAGCGCGAGTACGCAGGCAGGAAGGGCTTAAACGCCCTGATGGACATTCTCAGTTCTCGCGGCGGCATGGTTAGTATTAGGGTTTACTCTTTTTTATTTTTTGTATTGTTTTATAAATGTCGTTATATGTTTATATTTACTGAAAACTGTCTTATTGTCTTTTTTTGCAGAATCCGACAGATACGCCGCTTGGACGCGATGAGACGTCTGACTAGACGACGTCAGTTTAGCCGTAGCTAGATAGCATTAGTTTAGGGTTTCTCATAGCTTATGTATCATGAGACGGATTTTATACGTCTTTTTGAACCATGTATATTATTACATTTGTCACCGCAGTTCCTTTTGCCAATAAATTCTTTATGCCTATGATGTTATACAATTGTCATTATTACATTTTCCAATCAATTCATTTTGCTTATGATGTGTACAATTGTCAATTTTGCAAACAATGCGTCTTGTGGGTGACTATTTTGGGTCTCTTATCTACCTTTGCACTTTTTTTTAAAAAGTGAATCAAGTACAATATGGTTGATGGGTGGCAGGGCATTGAATGCCCTGCCACCAAAAAAATATTCTCTCGAGCGTCGCTATTTATGGCTCTGTAGCGTCGCTATGAGCGTCGCTATAGTCTTCTGTGAGACCGTCGCTATAGGCGTCGCTATATGCGTCGCTATATAGCGACGCTGATAGAGACGCATATAGCGATGCCTATAGCGACACCTATAGCGACGCTCTCGTAGCGACGCTCGTAGCGACGGTTTTAGCGACGCCGGGGGTTATAAAAACCCAATGTATTTCCGTCGCTAACAGCGTCACAAGAGCACACAACCTCTTGTAGTGGTAATTAAGTCTTTGTGAGTATTAAATGTTTTAGTTTTAGTCTACAGATCCACCATTCAAAAACTCAAGTAATTTACTATTTACATTCAAACCTTGAATGCTTGAGATAAAAAATACAAGTTCAATCAATACTATATAAAGCAAAATCTAACATTAAGAGTATCAAATCAGTAACAAGAAACACTAACATGCACAAGAAACTCAAAACATACGTGTCTCCATTTCCAAAAAGTCCTCCATTGACAGAGGATGGTGTTGTTGTTGTTCTTCTTCTCTTTGTGGAGAGCACTCCTCTGTAACAGGCACAATGTCGCCTGATTGCGAAGTGGATTGTTGAAGTCCAGCCCATTTTTCTATATCTTCATGAGACTTAACAAAGTCTAGCAGCATGGTCTCCATGCTTTTTGCCTCCTCCACACTATCAATTAAGCAGATGACTTCTTTTTTCTGTTGTATTCCTTCTTGTGCAACCAAGGAGCCATCACCAAAAACATCAACAAGCTTGCGGTCTTCAAAACAATATGTACGAATGTAGTGCTTGACCAAAGCTCTTTTTTTGGCCTCCAAATATTGCAAATCTGACATATCGTTATCTGCTACTTGAAGAAGAGAACAATCAATTGGCATGGGATGTTCCTCTGATCTTCTTCTCAGGTCTTCAAATGCATTGCCTTGTCCCAAGAAGGCAATAACTGTTAGGAATTGAATTGCTCCTTTGCAAGGAGCTGATGGAAAGTGATGCAATGCACCACAACAATGGTAGCTCAGATTATCTCCCATGGCGTGAAAGGCACATTGCAATTTTGTGAAGTTAGTGAAATCCACAAATGCAAGAAAGACAAATCCAGGATCTGTTGACCCTCCAGCAATAGCCAAGATCCCATCCAAAGCATTGTTAAATGTCTCCTCACTCCACTTCAAATTGCCTCCAACGTTTTTTGTCATATCTAAAACACATAAGCCAATAGGCACTTTATTATTGAAGTGGCGCATCAAGTAGAGATTGCCTTCCATTTGTAGGCTCACCACATAGATTGACCATGGCAAATCTCTAGGCTCAGTTTTCTCCTTTTGAAGGTGAATTTCCCATTTCATGTATTTTATTGCTCCATCTGGAAAAGCCATTTTCTTTGTTCCACGCGTCAAACTAGATCTGATCCATTCCTCGCATAGCATTAAAATTGTTTTATAAACAACATCATTGATGTTATACATTTTGACCACCTCCTCCCAGTCTTTACATGGTGAAGACTCATTCAAATTGTTGAAGCCTTCAAGAAGTGCATCTTGAATCAATTTGTCTTGCTTCAACTGCTTGATTCGATCATACATGTCAGTTGCATCACCATCCTTTGCACTCTTTGACAGTAAAATCTTCTCATCTCTAATCTCTTCTTGAATAGTCTTTACCTCTGATTCCTCAAGGCCACAAAGGTATCTAAATACAGTTGTTGGGGGTTTCTTATTCTCCTCTTCTAGATTTTCAATGATTTCTATCCAGCAATCATAAACTAAATCAGAGTAGGTGACCATGTGTGCCTGTTTAGCAATCCAACTTGCTGCTGCACTCATTCTTGCCAATCGAAGAAAAGCCTAAAAAGAAATAGAGAAATAATTAAACTATTGAGCAAGATTTGTTAATTAAACACTATCAAAAAGACAAAGAAAATAACTTACATCCCATCCGGCACGAGATGCATGTCCCTCTGCAATTCCACTTGCTGCCTTTGGTGGTCGTCCTGAGAAGATCCATTGACTCCGTAAATGTCTCAATATTTGGCTGTAAGGTTGCTTGACATACAATGCCTGAGCCTCCTCATTTGCAATGGCAGATATAGCAGTTGCAACAAATGGAGGAGCATTCACAACAATGCGAGCCTTTCTAAATTTATACACGCTAATCAGTCTTTCAAAGATCTCTTTGTTGTTTTGTTCATTGTGAAGCAAAACTTTTGCAGCATAGATTGAATGCTGCCCATCAAGAATCCAATAATGATAATCTTTAATTTTTTGCTCCTCTACCTCTTCTACTGCCAAAGGAGTCCCCTTCTTTGATTTTGCATTTCGAACAGGCATCAAATATGCACATGCTGCAGGCTTGGTCGTACTCCGTGAAAATCCAAATAACACACTTTCAGCATGTTTTTCATCCATAATACGTGCATTATAGTGATCAGGAGCAAGCCAACAATTTTGAATAGGGATATCAAATTCCCTATATTGGAAAGGAAAATAATTTATGTACTTATTCATTCCACCTGTATCTTTTTCTTGTCCTTTCATGGCCTCAGCTTCTAAAACATCTGGATCCACAATTCTCATCTTTGACATTGAACCCTCTATTGATGAGGATGCCAAAGATGCCTTGTCTACATCCAAAATGGAACTAGTTCGCTTAGCTTCTACTTTCTGCACTTTTGCTTGCTTCTTTGTGGATGGTGGTCGTGAAGCTTTCACCTTTTTTCGTTGTAGTGTGGCAATGATGGAGCTTTGAAGTTGATCTGCTGTGATATTTGGATTTGATTCTGCAAACTTCCATCCTCGAGAAAACATTGTCTCTTCTTTGTTTCTAGACATGCGCTCCAATGCATATGCTCCTGGAGATAGTTGAAATTCTAGATTCATTGGAACTAGAATGTCAATGCATTCCACCTCTGGATGACTATCAACTACAGAGACAGATGCTTCCACAACTTGTCCAACATCTTCAAACAAGCTGTCATTCTCCTTTTTGGCAATAAATAGATGCACCTTATGAAATTGTGCACCCTCTATACCATGTATGTCCAAATACCATTTCCTAAGATCATTGCAAGTATAGTCAACTGAGACAGCAACCCTTGCAACCTGTTTTTTTGGAGCCATCTTTCCTGAAACAAAAAAGACCAAATGTTATTTTAACATATACTTTTTTGTAATGGATTAAGTTTGTGTGAATACAAGTTCCACCACTTGTTCAAGCTAGATCTAAGCAAGTATACATAGTGATCATTTAAGCTAGTAAACTAAGGGAAGGGAGAAGTAAGGTCCACCACTTGTCCAAGCTTAGCTCTAGACAACATGGAGAGATTGGAGGTCTACTAATTGTCTAATATAGGCTAACTATATTGAAACATAGAGAGAAGCAAAGGTCCACCACTTGTCCAATCTAGGGTCCATTGAAACATGGAGAGAAGGATGCTCCACCATTTGTCCAAAATAGGCTCCATTGAAACATGAAGAGAAGCAAGATGCACCATGTCTTTGAGATGCTAGGCTCCATTGAAATACCTTAAACCCATGATATTTTGTATATGTGGGGTTTAAATTCAAGGTCCACCACTTGTCCAACCTATTATCCCTAGTAGCATGAGTGGTTTGGTCTCAAGATTCACCACTTTTCCACTCTATGTCATTATATTCAGAAGATCTGGGTGTTAAGGTCCACCACTTGTCCAACCTATAAGGCTATATCTTAAATGGTATTATTTACCACCACTTGGAATGCACATGATGGGTTTTACATAGGGGTATGGTTCCAAGGTCCACCACTTGTCCAAGCTAACTCTATTGAAACATAAAGAGAATCAAAGGTCCACCACTTGTCCAAGCTAGGCTCCATTGAAACATGGAGAGAAGGATGCTCCACCATTTGTCCAAGCCAGGTTTGATTGAAACATGAAGAGAAGCAAGCTGCACCATGTCTCCAAAATGCTAGGCTCCATTGAAATATCTTAAACCCATGATATTTCGTACATGGGGGGTTTACATTCAAGGTCCACCACTTGTCCAACCTATTATCACTAGTAGCATGAGTGGTTTGATGTCAAGATTCACCACTTTTCTACTCTATGTCATTATATTAAGAAGATCTGGGTGTTAAGGTCCACCACTTGTCCAACCTATAAGGCTATATCTTAAAGGGTATTCTTTCTCACCACTTGGAATGACCATGATAGGTTTTACATGGGGGTTTGGTTCCAAGTTCCACCACTTGTCCAAGCTAACTCTATTGAAACATAGAGAGAAGCAAAGGTCCACCACTTGTCTAAGCTAGGGTCCATTGAAACATGGAGAGAAGGATGCTCCACCATTTGTCCAAGATAGGCTCCATTGAAACATGAAGAGAAGCAAGCTGCACCATGTTTCCAAGATGCTAAGATCCATTGAAATACCTTAAACCCATGATATTTTGTACATGGGGAGTTTACATTCAAGGTCCACCACTTGTCCAACCTATTATCTCTAGTAGCATGAGTGGTTTGGTCTGAAGATTCACCACTTTTCCACTCTATGTCATTACGTTAAGAAGATCTGGGTGTTAAGGTCGACCACTTGTCCAACCTATAAGGGTTTATCTTAAAGGGTATTCTTTCTCACCACTTGAAATGTCCATGATATGTTTTACATGGGGGTTTGGCTCCAAGGTCCACCACTTGTCCAAGCTAACTCTATTGAAACATAGAGAGAAACAAAGGTCCACCACTTGTCCAAGCTAGGCTCCATTGAAACATGGAGAGAAGGATCCTCTACCATTTGTCGAAGCTAACTCTATTGAAACATGGGGGGTTTACATTCAAGGTCCACCACTTGTCCAACCTATTAACGCTAGTAGCAGGAGTGGTTTGGTCTCAAGATTCACCACTTTTTCACTCTATGTCATTATATTAAGAATATTTGGGTGTTAAGGTCCACCACTTGTCCAACCTATAAGGCTATATCTTAAGGGTTATTCTTTCTCACCACTTGGAGTGACCAGCATAGGTTTTACATGGGGGTTTTGTTTCAAGGTCCACCACTTGTCCAAGCTAACTCTATTGAAACATAGAGAGAATCAAAGGTCCACCACTTGTCCAAGCTAGGGTCCATTGAAACATGGAGAGAAGGATGCTCCACCATTTGTCCAAGATACGCTCCATTGAAACATGAAGAGAAGCAAGCTACACCATGTCTCCAAGATGCTAGGCTCCATTGAAATACCTCAAACCCATGATATTTTGTACATGGGGGGTTTACATTCAAGGTCCACCACTTGTCCAACCTATTATCTCTAGTAGCATGAGTGGTTTGGTCTCAAGATTCACCATTTTTCCACTCTATGTCATTCTATTAAGAATATATGGGTGCTAAGGTCCACCACTTGTCCAACCTATAAGGCCATATCGTAAACTTTATTCTTTCTCACCACTTGGAGTTACCAAGATAGGTTTTACATGGGAGTTTGGTTCCAAGGCCCACCACTTGTCCAAGCTAACTCTATTGAAACATAGAGAGAAGCAAAGGTCCACCACTTGTCCAAGCTAGGCTCCATTGAAACATGGAGAGAAGGATGCTCCACCATTTGTCCAAGATAGGCTCCATTGAAACATGAAGGGAAGCAATCTGCACCATGTCTCCAAGATTCTAGGATCCATTGAAATACCTTAAACCCACGATATTGTTTACATGTGGGGTTTAACGTCAAGGTCAGTCACTTTTCCAAGCTATTATCCCTAGTAGCATGAGTGGTTGGGTCTCAAGATTTACCACTTTTCCACTCTATGTCGTTATATTATGAAGATCTAGGTTTTAAGGTCGACCACTTGTCCAACCTATAAGGCTAGATCTTAAAGGGTATTATTTCTCACCACTTGGAATGACCATGATATGTTTTACATGGGGGTTTGGTTTCAAGGTCCACCACTTGTCCAAGCTAACTCTATGGAAACATAGAGAGAAGCAAAGGTCCACCACTTGTCCAAGCTAGGCTCCACTGAGACATTTAGAGAAGGATGATCCCCCATTGGTGGAAGATAGGCTTCATTGAAACATGAAAAGAAGCAAGTTGCACCATGTCTCCAAGATTCTAGGATCCATTGAAATACCTTAAACCCACGATATTGTTTACATGTGGGGTTTAACGTCAAGGTCAGTCACTTTTCCAAGCTATTATCCCTAGTAGCATGAGTGGTTTGGTCTCAAGATTCACCACTTTTCCACTCTATGTCATTATATAAAGAAGATCTAGGTGTTAAGGTCGACCACTTGTCCAACCTATAAGCGTATATCTTAAAGGGTATTCTTTCTCACCACTTGAAATGTCCATGATATGTTTTACATAGGGGTTTGGTTCCAAGGTCCACCACTTATCCAAGCTAACTTTATTCTTCTCATAGAGAGAAGCAAAAGGTCCACCACTTTTCCAAGCTAGGCTCCATTGAAACATGGAGAGAAGGATGCTCCACCATTTGTCGAAGCTAACTCTATTGAAACATGGAAGGTTTACATTCAAGGTCCACCAGTTGTCCAACCTATTAACGCTAGTAGCATGAGGGGTTTGGTCTCAAGATTCACCACTTTTTCACTCTGTGTTATTATATTAAAAATATTTGGGTATTAAGGTCCACCACTTGTCCAACCTATAAGACTATATCTTAATGGTTATTCTTTCCGACCACTTGGAGTGACCATGGAAGGTTTTACATGGGGGTTTGGTTCCAAGGTCCACCACTTGTCCAAGCTAACTCTATTGAAACATAGAGAGAAGCAAAGGTCCACCACTTGTCTAAGCTAGGGTCTATTGAAACATGGAGAGAAGGATGCTCCACCATTTGTCCAAGATAGACTCCATTGAAACATGAAGAGAAGCAAGCTGCACCATATCTCCAAGATGCTAGCCTCCATCGAAATACCTTAAACCCACGTTATTTTGTACATGGGGAGTTTACATTCAAGATCAACAATTTGTCCAACCTATTATCGCTAGTAGCATGAGTGGTTTGCTCTCAAGATTCACCACTTTTCCACTCTCTATCATTATATTAAGAATATTTGGGTGTTAAGGTCCACCACTTGTCCAACCTATAAGACTATATCTTAATGGTTATTCTTTCTCACCCCTTGAAAGACTATATCTTAGGGGTTATCCCTAGCTATTATTACTAGTAGCGTGAGTGGTTTGGTCTCAAGATTCACCACTTTTATTAAGAATATGTGGGTGTTAAGGTCCACCACTTGTCCAACCTATAAGACTACATCTTAAAGGTTATTCTTTCTTACTACTTGGAGTGACCATGATAGGTTTTACATGGGGGTTTGGTTCCAAGGTCCACCACTTGTCCAAGCTAACTCTATTGAAACATAGAGAGAAGCAAAGGTCCACCCCTTGTCTAAGCTAGGGTCCATTGAAACATGGAGAGAAGGATGCTCCACCATTTGTCCAAGGTAGGCTCCATTGAAACATGAGGAGAATCAAGGTGCACCATGTCTCCAAGATGCTAGGCTCCATCGAAAAACATTAAACCCATGATATGTCGTAGATGAGGGGTTTACATTCAAGGTCCAACACTTGTCCAAGCTATTATTGGTAGTAGCCTGAGTGGTTTGGTCTCAAGATTCACCACTTTTCCACTCTATGTCATTATATTAAGAATATGCGCGTGTTAAGGTCCACCACTTGTCCAACCTATAAGGCTACATCTTAAAGGTTATTCTTTATTACCACTTGGAGTGACCATGATAGGTTTTACATGGGGGTTTGGTTCCAAGGTCCACCACTTGTCCAAGCTAACTCTATTGAAACATAGAGAGAAACAAAGGTCCACCACTTGTCCAAGCTAGGGTCCATTGAAACATGGAGAGAAGGATGCTCCACCATTTGTCCAAGATAGGCTCCATTGAAACATGACGAGAAGCAAGTTGCACCATGTTTCCAAGATGCTAAGCTCCATCGAAATACATTAAACCCGCGATATTTCATAGATGAGGGGTTTACATTCAAGGTCCACCACTTGTCCAAGCTATTATTGGTTATAGCCTGAGTGGTTTGGTCTCAAGATTCACCACTTTTATTAAGAATATGTGAGTGTTAAGGTCCACCACTTGTCCAACCTATAAGGCTACATCTTAAAGGTTATTCTTTCTTACTACTTGGAGTGACCATGATAGGTTTTACATGGGGGTTTGGTTCCAAGGTCCACCACCTGTCCAAGCTAACTCTATTGAAACATAGAGGGAAGCAAAGGTCCACCCCTTGTATAAGCTAGGGTCCATTGAAACATGGAGAGAAGGATGCTCCACCATTTGTCCAAGGTAGGCTCCATTGAAACATGAGGAGAAGCAATGTGCACCATGTCTCCAAGATGCTAGGCTCCATCGAAAAACATTAAACCCACGATATGTCATAGATGAGGGGTTTACATTCAAGGTCCAACACTTGTCCAAGCTATTAGTGCTAGTAGCATGAGTGGTTTTGTCTCAAGATTCACCACTTTTTCACTCTATGTCATTATATTAAGAATATTAGGGTGTTAAGGTCCACCACTTGTCCAACCTATAAGGCTATATCTTAAAGGTCATTCTTTCTCACCACTTGGAGTGACCATGACAGGTTTTACATGGGGGTTTGGTTCCAAGGTCCACCACTTGTCCAAGCTAACTCTATTGAAACATAGAGAGAAACAAAGGTCCACCACTTGTCCAAGCTAGGGGCCATTGAAACATGGAGAGAAGGATGCTCCACCATTTGTCCAAGGTAGGCTCCATTGAAACATGACGAGAAGCATGCTGCACCATGTCTCCAAGATGTTAGGCTCCATCGAAATACATGAAACCCACGATATTTCCTAGATGAGGGGTTTACATTCAAGGTCCACCACTTGTCCAAGCTATTATTGGTTATAGCCTGAGTGGTTTGGTCTCACGATTCACCACTTTTATTAAGAATATGTGGGTGTTAAGGTCCACCACTTGTCCAACCTATAAGGCTACATCTTAAAGGTTATTCTTTCTTACTACTTGGAGTGATTATGATAGGTTTTACATGGGGGTTTGGTTCCAAGGTCCACCACTTGTCCAAGCTAACTCTAATGAAAGATAGAGAGAAGCAAAGGTCCACCCCTTGTCTAAGCTAGGGTCCATTGAAACATGGAGAGAAGGATGCTCCACCATTTGTCCAAGGTAGGCTCCATTGAAACATGAGGAGAAGCAAGGTGCACCATGTCTCCAAGATGCTAGGCTCCATCGAAAAACATTAAACCCACAATATGTCGTAGATGAGGGGTTTACATTCAAGGTCCACCACTTGTCCAAGCTATTATCACTAGTAGCATGAGTGGTTTTGTCTCAAGATTCACCATTTTTCCACTCTATGTCATTATATTAAGAATATGCGCGTGTTAAGGTCCACCACTTGTCCAACCTAAAAGGCTACATCTTAAAGGATATTCTTTATTACCACTTGGAGTGACCATGATAGGTTTTACATGGGGCTTTGGTTCCAAGATCCACCACTTGTCCAAGCTAACTCTATTGAATCATAGAGAGAAGCAAAGGTCCACCACTTGTCTAAGCTAGGCTCCATTGAAACATGGAGAGAAGGATGCTCCACCATTTGTCAAAGCTAACTCTATTGAAACATGGGGTGTTTGCGTTCAAGGTCCACCACTTGTCCAAGATTTTAGTGCTAGTAGCATGAGTGGTTTTGTCTCAAGATTCACCACTTTTTCACTCTATGTCATTATATTAAGAATATTAGGGTGTTGAGGTCCACCACTTGTCCAACCTATAAGGCTATATCTTAAAGGTTATTCTTTCTCACCACTTGGAGTGACCATGATAGGTTTTACATGGCGGTTTGGTTCCAAGGTCCACCACTTGTCCAAGCTAACTCTATTGAATAATAGAGAGAAGCAAAGCTCCACCACTTGTCCAAGCTAGGGTCCATTGAAACATGGAGAGAAGGATGCTCCACCATTTGTCCAAGATAGGCTCCATTGAAACATGAAGAGAAGCAAGATGCACGATGTCTCCAAGATGCTAGGCTCCATCAAAATACCTTAAACCCACGATATTTCGTAGATGGGGGGTTTACTTTCAAGGTCCACCACTTGTCCAAGCTATTATCGCTAGTAGCATGGTTTGGTCTCAAGATTCACCACTTTTATTAAGAATATGTGGGTGTTAAGGTCCACCACTTGTCCAACCTATAAGGCTTCATCTTAAAGGTTATTCTTTCTTACTACTTGGAGTGACCATGATAGGTTTCACATGGGGGTTTGGTTCCAAGGTCCACCATTTGTCCAAGCTAACTCTATTGAAACATAGAGAGAAGCAAAGGTCCACCCCTTGTCTAATCTAGGGTCCATTGAAACATGGAGAGAAGGATGCTCCACCATTTGTCCAAGGTAGGCTCCATTGAAACATGAGGAGAAGCAAGGTGCACCATGTCTCCAAGATGCTAGGCTCCATCGAAACACATTAAACCCACGATATGTCATAGATGAGGGGTTTACATTCAAGGTCCAACACTTTTCCAAGCTATTAGTGCTAGTAGCATGAGTGGTTTTGTCTCAAGATTCACCACTTTTTCACTCTATGTCATTATATTAAGAATATTAGGGTGTTAAGGTCCACCACTTGTCCAACCTATAAGGCTATATCTTAAAGGTCATTCTTTCTCACCACTTGGAGTGACCATGATAGGTTTTACATGGGTGTTAAGGTCCACCACTTGTCCAACCTATAAGGCTATATCTTAAAGGTCATTCTTTCTCACCACTTGGAGTGACCATGATAGGTTTTACATGGGGGTTTGGTTCCAAGGTCCACCACTTGTCCAAGCTAACTCTATTGAAACATAGAGAGAAACAAAGGTCCACCACTTGTCCAAGCTAGGGTCCATTGAAACATGGAGAGAAGGATGCTCCACCATTTGTCCAAGATAGGCTCCATTGAAACATGACGAGAAGCAAGGTGCACCATGTCTCCAAGATGCTAGGCTCCATCAAAATACATTAAACCCACGATATTTCGTAGATGAGGGGTTTAAATTCAAGGTCCACCACTTGTCCAAGCTATTATTGGTTATAGCCTGAGTGGTTTGGTCTCAAGATTCACCACTTTTATTAAGAATATGTGAGTGTTAAGGTCCACCACTTGTCCAACCTATAAGGCTACATCTTAAAGGTTATTCTTTCTTACTACTTGGAGTGATTATGAAAGGTTTTACATGGGGGTTTGGTTCCAAGGTCCACCACTTGTCCAAGCTAACTCTAATGAAAGATAGAGAGAAGCAAAGGTCAACCCCTTGTCTAATCTAGGGTCCATTGAAACATGGAGAGAAGGATGCTCCACCATTTGTCCAAGGTAGGCTCCATTCAAACATGAGGAGAAGCAAGGTGCACCATGTCTCCAAGATGCTAAGCTCTATTGAAAAACATTAAACCCACGATATGTCGTAGATGAGGGGTTTACATTCAAGGTCCACCACTTGTCCAAGCTATTATCACTAGTAGCATGAGTGGTTTTGTCTCAAGATTCATCATTTTTCCACTCTATGTCTTTATATTAAGAATATGCACGTGTTAAGGTCCACCACTTGTCCAACCTATAAGGCTACATCTTAAAGGTTATTCTTTATTACCACTTGGAGTGACCATGATAGGTTTTACATGGGGCTTTGGTTCCAAGATCCACCACTTGTCCAAGCTAACTCTATTGAATCATAGAGAGAAGCAAAGGTCCACCACTTGTGTAAGCTAGGCTCCATTGAAACATGGTGAGAAGGATGCTCCACCATTTGTCGAAGCTAACTCTATTGAAACATGGGGGGTTTACGTTCAAGGTCCACCACTTGTCCAAGCTATTAGTGCTAGTAGCATGAGTGGTTTTGTCTCAAGATTCACCACTTTTTCGCTCTATGTCATTATATTAAGAATATTAGGGTGTTAAGGTCCACCACTTGTCCAACCTATAAGGCTATATCTTAAAGGTTATTCTCTCTCACTACTTGGAGTGACCATGATAGGTTTTACATGGTGGTTTGGTTCCAAGGTCCACCACTTGTCCAAGCTAACTCTATTGAATAATAGAGAGAAGCAAAGGTCCACCACTTGTCCAAGCTAGGGTCCATTGAAACATGGAGAGAAGGATGCTCCACCATTTGTCCAAGATAGGCTCCATTGAAACATGAAGAGAAGCAAGATGCACGATGTCTCCAAGATGATAGGCTCCATCGAAATACCTTCAACCCACTATATTTCGTAGATGGGGGGTTTACTTTCAAGGTCCACCACTTGTCCAAGCTATTATCGCTAGTAGCATGGTTTGGTCTCAAGATTCACCAGTTTTCCACTCTATGTCATTATATGATGAATATCTGGGTGTTAAGGTCCACTACTTGTCCAACCTATAAGGCTATATCTTAAATGATATTGTTTTTGACCACTTGGAATGTGCATGATATGTTTTACATGGGGTTTTGTTCCAAGGTCCACCACTTGTCCAAGCTAGATCTATTACATATATATTATACGTACAATATTCAACTAGATTCCCTACCTATCATGTCCAGTAGCATGGATGCTCTAGCTTGAAGGTCCACCACTTGTCCAACCTATACTCTCTTATGTAAGGGAGATCTCGCTCTAAATTCAAAACCTTCCCGCCTAAATTTAAAATATTCCTCCCAAATCTTAAATATCCCGCCTAAATTTTAAAATATCCCGCCCAAATTTTAAAATTCAAACTTTTCTATAAAAATTTAAATTTTACTACTTAAATTTAAAATATTCCACGCGAAATTGATTTTAAATTCAAGTTTACCACAAAAAGATATCATTATACCACCTAAATTCAAATATGCAAACCTCAAAACATTATATTGTACATAAATTCAAACAAATTCAAATTAACAAGCCTAAACTGATATTAGTTTGCATAGATATGAATTTATCACACCTAAATTATGTCACCATGTTAGAGAGAGTGGTTAGAGAATTTGAACAAGGTCCACCACTTGTCCAACCTAGATACCAAGAAGGATTGAGTGTACAAGGTATTGTTTGGAGGTCCTTATAGTCCACTGGTCTCAAGGTCCACCACTTGTGGTAAGGGTCACCAAAAAGTGTATATATTCATCCAAAGAAATACATGTATTTTTGGTCTACATGTCCTAGTTTAAACCATTTATGTCCATTAGGTGTATCACTAAACAACACTACTATTTTTGAGAAACAGAAGTTACAATCATATCTACAAATGGATTAGAGGAAAATCAACTCAGCATACATCCAGAACTCGCTACAAGAATCGACTTTAACAGATCACGCAAGTAAGTCTTCCATTCAATTTTACTAGTATTACAATGTGTTAGTTATTTGTGATATTTATGTATGTATATATACTATGTATGCATATCGTAATTAAGTGTAATTGTGTATCTGCATTATGTATGAGTATTACAATGAAATAACACAAATATACATACATACACATAGATAACACAGACGCACACATACATGAGCATGTATTTTCAAGAGAGAGATAGCAAGATACAGAGATAGATAGATAGAGAGAGAGAGAAAGAGATAAATACCTATTTTTTAGAGAGAGGAGAGATAAAGATAACAGATTTCACTGTGTTTATGTATGTGGAAGAGAGGAAGACGATGTATGGGAATATGTGCACGTATTTTCAAGAGAGAGACAACAAGATAACAGATTTCATTGTGGTTATGTATGTGGAAGTGAGGAAGACGATGTGTGGGAATATGTGCATGTATTTTCAAGAGAGAGACAGCAAGATAACAGATTTCACTGTGGTTATGTATGTGGAAGAGAGGAAGACGATGTGTGGGAATATGTGTATGTGTGCGGGGATACTTTTAAACTATGTATCTCTGTCTTTTGACGAGAGAGTGTGTGTGCAAGAAGAGTTACAGAGAACCATCTTCTCTATATGGAGAAAGACAGAGAGTGAGAGAGAGAGAAATACCTGTTTTTTCTCTATTCGTGTAGTGTGCAATGTCTCCCGAGAAGACTGCCCGATCGTGCCCTTCTGGAAAGCATTGTGTACGCTACTGTTTCTTTATCTTGTGCGCGAATTTCCAATCCTGTGCACTCCACCTGTGTGTTGTGTACGATGCCGAGCTTGCTCCTCTACGCGTGCGTATACTCCAACTGTGTGCGATCCGTGTGCGCTTTCTGTGTGTTTGCTGCTCGCCTGCTTTCTCTGTGTGCGTTGCTCGTGCGCTCTCTGTGTGCCTAATCTTGATAGGGTTTATTAGAATGCCACGTATGCTACAAGTCCATGTTTTATCATAGGATTAAAAAAAACAAAAGCAATATAAAAAATTAACCAATTCACACGACCAAATTAAAGAAATCATGGTTGAAAATATGAAAAACATGCGTAACTCTATACTCAAGGGATACTTGGACATTGGAAAGCATAGTCCTATAGTAGTTGATAGGTGGCAGTGGGTATTACAACTAGGTCCACCACTTGTCCAACCTATGCTCTCATATAGCAAAGAGGCTTTGGTTTCAAGGTCCACCACTTGTCCAACCTTGCTTCCATTAATATAGCAAGGAGGATTTGGTCTCAAGGTTCACCACTTGTCCAACCTATGCAAACCTTTTTCATGTTGTAGCATGATTTTTTGTTTGAAGAGTATTTTTCTATAACTATGGATTTAACAATGTAATCTTTTTACTTACAGGATGGACTTCGAATCTGGGGAGAAAGTACATATGATACTTGACAATGAAATCGTTGGTATTGGTTGTGTGTGTAGAACAGATCCCAGATTCCACTTGTGGTGGTACAAAGATAGGGCTGGGAAATGTCTCCATACTAGTGGAGGAATGCTTGAAGGATGTGGTCCTACCTTTTCCTACAATGGATACTTCATCTCTCCAAGGCTCATTATGGAGTGTTGTTCGATGGTCAAAGCTTCTTTTGCAATCTTTTGTATTAAATGGGAACTTAATTGATCCACACGAAAGCTACAATGGTGATGAAGAACATGATCATTCTGATCCTCTAGTTACAGATGCAATACCTATGACAAGCCCAGAATTTGAAGCAATGATTCGAGAGTCTTGGAGAAATTAGAGGGTCCTTTTAAAAGATGACACAATGATGCAAACCATGAATGAAGGGACCATCTTATATGTATTTCCACATGATTATGTCAACTTTCAGGAACTTGGTCCTGATTGTGTGGGTGTGGGTATTGAAAGAGAAAATGCAAGCATTCATGATGTGGTTGAAGTGGGTAGCATCACTTTGCTAAAGTGGCCCATCAAGCAGACAACAATGTTGAATGGGAGCCCATTACAACGCTTTGTTCCTGTTGATGGCATGCATGCTACATATGAGGATGTATCCAACGATGGCAATGTTGGAAAAAAACTTGATGGGAGTAATGTTGTCCAGTTGTCAAGGAAGAGACGATACACTTTCATGAACAGGACTCAAAAATCAAAAGCAGCACCAGCTTCGACTTTTTACCTTTCAAACAAATCAATTCAAAGGGTATCATGCATTGATTGTTGTGCACAAAAATGCTGCCAATTTGTAGATCGTGATATGGTGACAAGGTTACGACAACAATTTTGGGGAGAGTCTCAAAAATCACTCACTAATTATGTTTATGATGTTCTTTCTATATGTTATCAGAAAGATGAGAAGTCACGATACCAATTCAGGCTAAATGGCTCTATTGTTTGTTGTAGAGCATGGTATGAGCTACATGGAATACCAAAGACATCATTTTATCGATACAAGGAGAACTTTGAAAATGGTGTGCGCCAATATGTACATGGGAACACATGTACATTGAGAAGGGGACTTCAACATACTAGTTTAGCAAGAGCACTACTAAATGAGTTTGTGGAAAACAACTCTGAGAAGATGCCACATAGAAGTAGAACAATGCTAGATGGCTCAAGAGAGACTCAATTGGTGATTCCATCAACATACAAACAAGTGGATATTTTATGTGAAATCAACACGACACTTGACCAAATGGGCTATGAGAAGAAGCTATCCCAATCTTCTTTTGGTAGAATTTGGAACAAAGAGTACCCACATGTCACTTTAACAAAGACGAGTGAGTTCTCTAAGTGCAATATTTGTAGCTCAATCAAGGCAAGGTTAGAAGCTAAACCTTCTCTTGAAGAGAGAGCTCTTCTCTTGAGGGAGAGAGAAGTTCACATGGCACAACAAAAGAGTTGCAGAAGCCTATATTATGCATGGCGCACGTATTCAAAAACTCAACCACAAAAATATGTATGCATAATCCATGATAAGATGGATCAAAAGAAGACTGCCATTCCTATATTACGCATTGTTCCCAAGGGTGTGGATTCAGGATATAATCTGCAGGTGGCATTGATTGGCATGATCACTCATGGACATGGAGAAGGTCATTACGGACACTTTGTCTTGAATGGTTTGTGGCCAGCTGATCCAAATCTTACAATTGGCTCAATTGCTAATTGTTTACATAACCTCGAGAGGATAGATAAGCATCCTCTTGGTGATCTAGTAACAAATGGACTTCCAAGGAGCAATATTTCACTACTACATGCTTTGAACTCAAGGGATGCTTTGGACTACCATAACTTGAGTGATGGAAAAGAGCCCATTGTGCAGTCGTCAGAAATTGCAGAAGAGGAATTGGGGTCAACATTTCGCAGATTGCCAGAGAACTTGTTGCTACAATTGGATAATTGTGCAGGGGAAAACAAAAATCGATACTTATTTGCCTATTTGTCAATGCTTGTTGCAAGGGGTGTTTTCAAAACCATCCAGCTGGGATTTTTAATGGTTGGGCATACACATGAGGACATAGACGCCATGTTTAGTAGGTTTTCAGAGAAGTTGAGAGTTACACAAACCTATACTTTGCCACATTTGATGGATACATTACGAAACAGCTCATCTTCATCTCCAGCTCCATTTTTTCTCACAAAGATCCCCGATTTCAAGCAATATTGTGATGGCTATCTTTGTGATGGACAAGACATACTTGTTGGACATTCCAAACCGCTTCAGTTCAGGTTCTTTATGCAGGATGAGACACCAATGATGCAATATAAGGCACATGTAGGTGTATCAAGTTGGAGTGGAAGTATTCGCCTTTGGAAAACAGACACAGAAGGCAAGCCAATGTTACCACATGGAGATCCACCTCTAGTACAAATGGCGGAGTATGTCAAGGCCCACGAAGAAGTCATTTTGGGGCTAAAGAACTATATAAAATTTTGAAAAAATTTAGGGAATGGTTCAAGTATTCCGCGATATTATAGACCCGTGATAGATTATTGGAGTAAGGTAATTGAAGAGATTGGAAAAGCAATCATATCAGAGGGAGTCTTGTATGAAATGTTTTGGCCAAAAACTCAAGAATATTCTCATCTACAAAGCACTACAATGAATTTGCAACAAAGAGCAGAAAGATTCCTAGGCCTTGAAGAGTTGAACGATCATTTTTGTGGGCCTCAACGAGATAGGCCAAGGGAAGAGTTTGACCCTATGTCTGATGTGCACCAAGGTGACTTTTTTATGCTTGTTCCGAGTGACACAGAAATCTATCCAGTGTGGCTTGCAATGGCTTTATCTGACATTGATAATGAGCCTACATCACCAAACTACAGAAAACTCTTGATTCAATAGTGGGCACCTTGCGCGAGAAAAAGTGGGATGACAGATACTCAAGCTTACAGTAATTGTTGGAAGGGTTATTGGGCTGTCAACTATAAGGACCCACAAGTGTGGGAAACTATAGATGCAATTGTTTGGTCCTGGAGACCCAACAAAGAAGGACCATTTTCTAGAATAAAGATTCCAGAAAGACATGCTCTAAAAGCCAAAGAAGGCCTCACTCGTGCACATCAGCCACACTTGGATCAAAGTTCAGATATGGTATCAAATGTGGAGTAGAATTATGTGGAGCTTCTATTGTGACTATACTAGTCAATTTGTAAACAAAATCTTTTTTGTATCTTCCTTTGTTTTATGTAATTTATAGTTATTATTCAAATCCATGTGTTGTACATCCTCTTGACTTTTGGTGTTTATCAACACCACAATCCTATAAGATTTTCACTTTATTTACTAGCCACACACCTCAATTTTTCCCACTTTAAGTGGAAAATTCCCAAATTACATGAATTCGGTCGATTTGGAGATTCCCATAATGTGAGATTTTTACCAAAATACCTAATATGGTCTTATAGATTGAAGATTCCTTATTATCCATGCACACACACCTCTTAAGGAGGAGTGGTGGATACTCCTCAAGAGGAAAGTAGTGGGTAAATAACTAAAGGAAAGATCCAAAAATACTTCAAGCATAAAAAAAAGAGACATAGTGACACTATTTTCAAAGTGTTTCTTGATAGAGAGCCGTCTCTAAAAAGAACCCTATGGATTCACTTGAAATGATAACATATGTGACTTTCATGTTGAACACTTTTGAATTGAAGAGTGAAAAAGGGTGAAAATCATGCATTATTCCTAGGCAAGAGGCTTCATAGCTTGTAGAGAAAGGCTTTGTTACCCTATATGTGGTAGTGATATGTGTGAATACAATTAGGACCATCAGGGGATTTATTCCCTCACTAGGAGGTCTTTTCTATCTTTCCATTGTTCACTAAGCAATACACTCTCTATTGCATGCCTTGAGCTTCTTCATCTTCTCCAAGTTGTATGTACATCCTTACAACCCTAATTCCAACAATTGGTATCAGAGCACATTGCATCCCCCAAACATAGTCACCAATGTTGCCAACACCTGCCTACTCTCTTTCTCCAATTTGGGTGATCTTTGGTGAGCTTCAATAGGCCAATTAATATATTTTGGGGGAGCTCACAAATCCTTGTGTACTGAGAATGTTTCATTTTGGCCTCCGTTTCCACTACAGGCAGTACTACACATGCAATTTTATCCTTTTTGTAGAATTTTTATTAGTGCATTTTTTGCAAAACAGGTCTCTTGCAGTCCTCTTTGGGTTTTGCTATATAGAACATCTTAGTCCTACTTTGTTTTTCCTCTTTCTAGGAAATTTTTACATCAAGTGTAGTCAATGGCCATGGATGCCAACAACACATATGTTCTGAAGATGTTCATTGCTGAGGATAAACTGAATGTGGATAACTACCCAATGTGGGCTTACATGATTACAGATGTTCTTGTGGAAAAAGGAGTTGGGAATGTTGTCCAAGGCATTGATGTACAGCTGCCTTCTGTGGATACATGCTCTGCTGAGGACGATGTAGGTTTTGGCAGGTTTGTTGCTACTACTAGAGTTGTTTTACCTACAACTATTAACTAGTCTCCTTGGGATGTTAGAGCTGTGTAGGTCCATGCATTAAAGGCAAAATAAAAAAAACAGGCTTGGGATACTCTAACTGATCTTTATGCAAGTCACAACAATGAGGCTAAAATTACATTGCTACATAAAGAGTTGTCCCCAGAGTCAATATTATTCAAGAGGAAGATGCCACGGACACTTTCCTGGCTAGTATGAGGGATATTAGTGAGCAACTCATTTTTGCAAGCGAAGTCATTTTTTACAGTTCACTTGTGGAGAGTGTTCTCGATGCATTTCTTGACTCTTACTAGACTTTTGCTAGTACTTTGAGACTTATGACCCAAGGAAAATCCTGATGCCACGGACACTTTCCTGGCTAGTATGAGGGATATTAGTGAGCAACTCATTTTTGCAAGCGAAGTCATTTTTTACAGTTCACTTGTGGAGAGTGTTCTCGATGCATTTCTTGACTCTTACTAGACTTTTGCTAGTACTTTGAGACTTATGACCCAAGGAAAATCCTGATGCCACGGACACTTTCCTGGCTAGTATGAGGGATATTAGTGAGCAACTCATTTTTGCAAGCGAAGTCATTTTTTACAGTTCACTTGTGGAGAGTGTTCTCGATGCATTTCTTAACTCTTACTAGACTTTTGCTAGTACTTTGAGACTTATGACCCAAGGAAAATCCTGATGCTGTCATGTTTGATGCATTATGCACATTGCTATTGCAAGAGTCACTTTCAAGAAAGAACAGTGCTAAACAATGTGCAATTGAGAAAGCTTTTGTTGTTGCTAAAAGAAAAGGTGGTAATAGCAATGTAGCCACTTCTCATGGTTCTTCACTGAGTGGTAAATCACCTGTTTCTAATGCTTTAGCTTGCTACATCTCATGTAGGAATTCTAGTGAAAAGATTAAGAAGAAGATGCATTGACATTATTACAAGAATAATGATCACTTGATAAAGCAATATCCTAAGTTGAAGGAAAAAGAGGCAAAGAAGAAAGAGGCCAGATCCACTACAAGTGCAACTACTATAGAATCTTCTGGGAAAGGAGATTGTGATGTTGATGTAGATGAGATTGGGAATTTAGTGTAGAGTGTACTTATGGTTCTTTTGTCCATGATGCATCTATGTCAGTTGTTGAAGATTCACATGTTTGGTACTTTGATAGTGGGGCTACAAAGCACATTACTTCACATGGTGACTAGTTTACCCCTCTCGAGTCTATCCTCATGGGAATACGGTCACTTGTGCCAACAATACTTCTTCTCTGGTCAAGGGAGTTGAAAAGATTGTGCTAAATACTACGAATCGTAGTTTTTTCACAATTGTTGATACACTATATGTACCAAGGATAAAAAAGAACCTTTTTTGTTTGTATCTGCAATTGTATACCGTCTTGTTGTCAAATTTGTGGATGACAAATGTGCAGTTCATGGTCTTAGTTTTGGTGATGAAATAGTTGTGGGGTAAAAATTTTTCAAATCTAGTTGTGGATTCAAAGGCTATTTCAAATGCAAAACTATAGCATGCACATTTTGGGCGTTTGAATTTTGCCAATTTGCAGTGTTTGAAGAAATCTAATATGGTTGCTTCTTTGCCACCTCTTGCAGCACCTTCTAAGCATGTTTATGAAGATTGTATTTTGGGTAAGATGCACTGTTCAAAGTTTCTAAAGGATGGTTGAGTAAGGGCTACATGCAAGTTGCAGCTTGTGTATAGAGATGTCTGTGGTCCTATGCAAACTTCATCCTTAGGCAATTTCCTATCATTGATGATTGATTGAGTCATGTGTATCCGCTAAAAGCTAAGTCTGAAGTATTCATGTGCTTCAAGAAATTTTTGGCTATGGCTTAAAATGTATGATGCGCACCCTTTCCATTCAAATTGAGGGGGGGAAGTATATGTCTCATGTGCATTTTTTGCTAATTGTGTGATAAAACACCAATGTATAGTGCCATATACACCTCAATAAAATGTTCTTTTGACAGAAAAAGAAAATCACTTACGGAGATGGGATGATGTGTGGTCAAGAGTCAAGCTTTTCCACATTCATTTTGGCTTGAGGCTATCATGTGTGCTACTTATGTACTTAAAAGTGTCCTACCAAAGCCTTGCAGTCTATGACTCCTTATGAAGCATGGCATGATAATAATCCATCTATTGATCAAATGTGCATTGCTAGTTGTTTAGCTTATGCTTTGGTGCCATAAACGCAAGACAAAAAATTGGATGATAAGGTTGTTAAATGTTTTCTTTGTTGATTATAGTACTAAAAGCAAAGTTTACCAATTATACCATCTACAAATGAAATGTATCTTGGTTTCATGAGATGTTGTGTTTGTGGAAGATTCTGTTCAGTATTTGTTATCATGTAGAGATAGTAACGTAAGCTCGTAGGACATTTATTACTCTTTTTTGCCTCTTTTTCATCATGGAAACTTGAATATAAATTCCTATGAGGAAAATGTACACCCTATAGGATTTTTTGAAAATGTTACGGATCATCTTGTTATTGATGTAGATGTACATGATGTACTTGATGTGGAAAGGGTTGAAAATGAGGATGCTAGAGGAAGGTGCAAGTGTTGTGCAAATAAAGACGTTTGAAGATTAGAACCATGTAGCTCAAAAGGTCATGTACTGGATTTTTGTGAGTGTGTAGGACACTATGATTGGGCACATACAAGATTCTTATATCCCTACGGAGGCTTGGGACACTTTACCTTCATTGAATGTGTCCAACACAAAGGCAAAAAAGTTGTAGTTGAAGACTAAGCTGAATATTGTGCTAAAAAAAATCATGTCCATCAATGACTATTCGTTGATGATAGCGAATCGTTGCAACGGGATGTCTGTAGCATAGTTATATGGCACTAACATAATGTCAATACTCAGGGAAGCAAATTGGATGGGGCCATCTGCAAAAGAGCCATGTGCAACAATGGGCTAAAAAGACCCTAAGGTTCAGCCCATTAAGACTTCCAAAATGCTAAGGTTCCAAAATTCAAAGGTTGTGTCCAAAGGTCAACCATGGGGGGAATTGGATGCTTTGTGTGTGTCCCAAAAGTCTTTACAAATCCCTACATAGGAGGTGGCAAGCCTAGCTTGTAGGGGATGAGAGAGAAAGTCACACACACACACACACACACACACACACACAAGCTCCCTTTACACAGAGGGAATGAGAGAGAAAGTCACACACACACACAAGCTCCCTTCACATAGAGGGAATGAGGGACACATGTCAGCTCCCTAGCCCAGATGCCCACAAGGTGTACCCAATTCCTATTGGATGGCCTTCGAGGTGGACCAATGAGAATAAGGCTAGAGTAAATATAATTTAATTAATTTAAAAACACTTAATAAAAGAACCAATGAGAATTAAGTCCTCTAGAAGACTATTCGACAGTCTCCCAAGGGGTCCAATGAGCATTCAACAACCCAATGGCTTGCCTAATTCCTATTGGCGAGGAGGCAAAGGGGTCCAATGAGAGTTTAGTTGAATTATTAAATTACCTAAAGCTCTCACAAAAGGGGAAAGGGGGACACATGTCAGAAGGCTATCACTTATACTGCTTAATTACCATTGGCTAGGCCTGGGGAGGTCCAATGAGAGTAGAGCATGAGCAAATAACAAGAGGGGTCGACCAAGAGAGAGAGGGGGATGATTTCTGCAAGGCATTATCACACACACACTCACACAATCTCATGTGTGAACTAAAGAAGACTCTCTCTCCTTCTCAAGCTTTAATGGAAAGCTTACCACCTACTCCAAGCTTGTGAGAAGGGAGGCCTACACCAACAACTCTTGGCTTTGTGATGTAAATCCAACCATGATCCAAGCTTCAATGCATGCTCATCTCCTCTACCATGCTAATTACTAAGCTAAGCTATGCTAATATGAGTGATTATGTGAGGAGATGTACATATTTCTCGTAAGAATACTCCTTCTTCCTCTCAATCTACTCTCATACCCTGCTAGCTCTCACCATCTTCGAAGGTGTGTGAGGTCTTGGGTCTGAGACCGGGGAGAATTGATGTTGTGTTTGCTAAGTGTTTTGCCTAGTGCATGAAGCTTTCATCTTCATTGCACTAGCTGGTCTTGAAGGAACACAAAGAATTGTATTGTACAATGTCTCTCATGATGGGAAAAACTATTATACAAAGCCTTTTGGATGGGGGGACTGGCTCCATGCAATTCCGGTCCTCAAGTGTTGTCAATAGCTTAATTTTTTTCTCTTTTGAAAGTATTGTTCATGCTATCTAACTAGGTGTTATGCTTTTTGTTGCTCTCTCCACCCAAGCACTCTTGTAATTCTCATTAGGAATCTATTCTAATGGAATGCCCACTATGTTCATGATAATTTCCGCTACACACAAGTTTTTAGGCCATTTGCTATCCTCTCATTGGACCTCCCTAGGGCTAGCCAATGACAATTAAGCAGCATAAGTGATAGCCTTCTAACATGTGTCCCCCTTTCCCCTTTTGTGAGAGCTTTAGGTAATTTAATAATTCAACTAAACTCTCATTGGACCCTTTTGCCGCCTGGCCAATAGGAATCAGGCAAGCCGTTGGGCTGCTAAATGCTCATTGGACCCCTTGGGAGACTGTCCAATAGTCTTCTAGAGGACTTAATTCTCATTGGTTCTTTTATTAAGTGTTTTTAAATTAATTAAAGTAGATTTAATCTAGCCTAATTCTCATTGGTCAACCTCCAAGGCCATCCAATAGGAATCGGGTACACCTTGTGGGCATCTCGCCTAGGGAGCTGACATGTGTCCCCGATTCCCTTTGTGTAAAGGGAGCTTGTGTGTGTGTGTGTGTGGCTTTCTCTCTCATCCCCTACAAGCAAGGCTCGCCCCCTCCTAAGTAGGGATTGGTAAAGACTTTTTTGACACACAGAAAGCATCCAATTCCCCCATGGTTGACCTTTGGACACAACCTTTGAATTTTGGAACCTTAGCATTTTGGAAGTCTTAATGGGCTGAACCTTAGGGTCTTTTTAGCCCATTTTTACACATGGCTTTTTTGCAGATGGCCCCCCCTTTGGATCCCTAATGTGGCCGGTCTGCTAGCTTAACCAATATTCTAGCTCTTTTTCCCCTGGCACTTCCCCATATTAAATGATCAGTTTAACATGAGAAAATCATTTAGGAGAATTAGATGTTGATTATTATGACATTACCTCTCTCTTGAAATCATAGTCGTCCTCGACTATGGTGTAGAGAAGATAAAGCATATTTATGAGTCCTTTTCTTAGCGGGTAGAGAATCCCTATGTTACCCTACGACATCATTCCACAATGGATGACTTGTCCATTTGGCGCTTGAGACCCTGAGGCTGCCGCAAGCATGTCTGCACATTAATCCTATCAATCTTCCATAGTACAGTGACAAGCTCTACTTGGTGTTTGGGAGACGTCGTCTCCGCAAACTTGATCTAAGCATGCATACTACTTCATTTTTGTGCACAATAAAGAAAAAGAGAGTCTTATATGACAAAAAATTTGTTCATTTTTAACATTTTGTACATTTGCTTAGTCTTGGGAAGCATTGTAAGCATTGACAAGGTTAAGGTTATCCTTTAATTGTATGCCTTGCATCCATCTAGCATCTTCAAGAGGATAATTCTTAAACTTAATAAGATATCGTCGGATAGTCTTACTGCCTCTTAGTACCTTGTCTTCATGTCGGAGAATGGACTCGGGCTGCAGCACCTCCTCTTGGTCCTCGATCTCCGGTGGGTCTTCAATAGTTGGTTCTTGAGGTGGCTCTCCTTTGTAAGGCTTTAATAGGCTCACATGGAAAGCATTGTGTATGAGATGAAATTGACCAACGGTGAAGCTCCGCGAACATGGAAAGCTTTAAGAGCTTCCATTATGAAGCAGTTTTTGGCCACCGATGCCACAGACAAAGTACTCACCGAATGGCGAAGCTTAAAGCTCAATGTCATAATACTCAATTATGAAGCAGTTTTTGGCCACCGATGCCACAGACAAAGTACTCACCGAATGGCGAAGCTTAAAGCTCAATGTCATAATACTCAATATCTAATTCTCCTAAATGATTTTCTCATGTTAAACTGATCATTTAATATGGGGAAGTGCCAGGGGAGAAAAGGCTAGAATATTGGTTAAGCTAGCAGACCGGCCATAGTAGGGATCCAAAGGAGGGAAAATAGGGCTCCAAAGGGGGGGCCATATGCAAAAGATCCATGTGCAACAATGGGCTAAAAAGACCCTAAGGTTCAGCCCAATAAGACTTCCAAAATGCTAAGGTTCCAAAATTCAAAGGTTGTGTCCAAAGGTCAACCATGGGGGATTTGGATGCTTTGTGTGTGTCAAAAAAGTCTTTACGATCCCTACATAGGAGGGGCCGAGCCTTGCTTGTAGGGAATGAGAGAGAAAGTCACACACACACACACACACACACACACACACACACACACACACACACACACACACACACACACACACAAGCTCCCTTTACACAAAGGGAATGAGGGACACATGTTAGCTCCCTAGGCCAGATGCCCACAAGGTGTACCCAATTCCTATTGGATGGCCTTGGAGGTGGACCAATGAGAATTAGGATAGAGTAAATCTAGTTTAATTAATTTAAAAACACTTAATAATCGAACCAATGAGAATTAAGCCCTCTAGAAGACTATTGGACAGTCTCTCAAGGGGTCCAATGAGCATTCAGCAGCCCAATGGCTTGCCTGATTCCTATTGGCCAGGAGGCAAAGGGGTCCAATGAGACTTTAGTTGAATTATTAAATTACCTAAAGCTCTCACAAATGGGGAAAGGGGGACACATGTAAGAAGGCTATCACTTATGCTACTTAATTGTCATTGGCTAGCCCTAGGGAGGTCCAATGAGAGGGTAGCATGAGCAAATAGCAAGAGGGGTGGACCAAGAGAGAGAGGGGGCTGATTTTTGCAAGGCATTATCACACACAATCTCATGTGTGAAGTAAAGAAGACTCTGTCTCCTTCTCAAGCTTTAATGGAAAGCTTACCACCTACTCCAAGCTTGTGAGAAGGGAGGCCTACACCAAAAACTCTTGGCTTTGTGATGCAAATCCAACCAAGAGCCAAGCTTCAATGCATGCTCATCTCCTCTACCATGCTAATTACTAAGCTAAACTATGCTAATATGAGTGATTATGTGAGGAGATGTACATCTTCCTCGTAAGACTACTCCTTCTTCCTCTCAATCTACTCTCATACCCTGCTAGCTCTCACCATCGTCGAAGGTGTGTGAGGTCTTGGGTCTGAGACCGGGGAGAATTGATGTTGTGTTTGATAAGTGTTTTTCTTAGTGCATGAAGCTTTCATCTTCATTGCACTAGCTAGTCTTGAAGGAACACAAAGAATTGTATTGTACAATGTCTCTCTTGATGGGAGAAACCATAATACAAAGCCTTTTGGAGGGGGGACCGGCTCCATGTAAATCCGGTCCTCAACTGTTGTCAATAGCTTAATTTCTCTCTCTCTTTTGAAAGTATTGTTCATGCTATCTAACTAGGTGTTATGCTTTTTGTTGCTCTCTCCACCCAAGCACTTTTGTAATTCTCATTAGGAATCTATTCTAATGAAATGCTCACTATGTTCATGCTAATTTCCGCTATACACAAGTTTTTAGGCCATTAAATGTTACATTGGTAGCAGAGCACAAGGTTTCTCTTTTCATGCTCAAGAAGGGAGGTCCTCAAGCTAGCTATAAATGGTTGGTATTTCTAAATGCCTGTGAGTAAGTAGAATAGGGATTTTTCAGCCTTGTAGTACGCCCATGTTCCTGCAGTTAACGGGGCATCACCATCAAGAGCTATGGTCTTAATAGTGGAGTCCTACGGGGCTTGCCTACAGCTTAACCACTATTGAGCTATTAGAAGCTTGACAGGAGCCGGTGTTGTTTTGGTGTTGAACGACCCTCTCTTCTATTCCTTGCAATTAATGGTATTCGAGCCACGGGTATAGTAGCTTGAGTGCTTTTTCTAAAGGGGTAAAGAGGAGTAGCAACTAGGGCTTGAAGTGCCAAATTACACCTAAAAAGTGTACACATAAAAGTTGTTAGAATGGTTGACAATAGTAAAGAGAGTGAAATTAATGTTGATAACTTTGATTTTGCTAATGAGCAAGCTACTAATGATTCTCTGATGCTTGTTAACTATCTTGTTTCTAGGCTTCAACAAGCCATGGGCAATCCATCTCTCCAAAGTGAAGTGCAACGGCAGCTCCGTGCTCATGGGATTCTCCAAGCTCACCACCATGACGAGAGAACAGCTAGGAAGCCTCCTTGTGAGACTTCCAAAAGAGGTCTCTCTCGGATTCGGGAAGAAGAAGAGAATCCATACAATGGGCTCAAGAATTTACTTCTTGATGATGCATCTCCTTCCCAAAGGAGAACTCAAGAGCCTCCACCGAAGGAACGAGAAAGAAATGAGTCTCATGCCACCACGGCGGAGATGGCTCCACGAAGACGGCGGGCTAAACGCTCTCCATCACCATTAAAGCGGAGAAGACCATTGCACCCTTCTCCACACCATAATTCAAAGAGGGATGATAAAAAGCAAGACAAGAAAAAGGCGAGAAAGAGGACACCCTCTTCTCCATCTTCTTCATCCTCTTCCTCTTATGAAAGTGATGGTGAAGACGACGAAGATCAAGACAAGAAAAAGGCGAGAAAGAGGTCACCCTCTTCTCCACCTTCTTCAAATTCTTCACCTTCTGAAGAAAGTGATGGGGCAACCTTTGAACCATCAAAAAGAAGAGGCCATAGGAAATCCTATGCCACATGGAAGAGGTCGTCCAAGATGAACAAGTTCAAAGAGGGAGGGAAGAGCATCTCTTTCCTTACCTATGATGGCACCTTTGGTGCTACGGACAAAGTCTTGGCCTTTATCCAACAGTTTGATGCGGCGTTTGGAGATGAGGGCTTCACGGAGTCCTCTAAGCTATGCCATGTAGCTATGCACTTTCAAAAGTCCTCCAGGCAATGGTGGTCTAGCCTACGAGCCAACAATGAAGCTCCGCGAACATGGAAAGCTTTAAGAGCTTCCATTATGAAGCAGTTTTTGGCCACCGATGCCAAAGGACAATGCCAACAATGAAGCTCCGCGAACATGGAAAGCTTTAAGAGCTTCCATTATGAAGCAGTTTTTGGCCACCGATGCCAAAGACAATGTACTCACCGAATGGCGAAGCTTAAAGCTCTCTCCCTATGAATCCATCCACAAATATGTAGACAAGTTTTGGGACCTACAACTCAAAGCCACTGTCTTCAAAAAGTTGGATTTTGGAGAGCAAAAGCAACAATTTTGTGTGGGCTTAACCGAAGAAATGGTGGAGTATGTCAAATCCCAAAGGCCACGTACCATATCGGCGGTAATACACCATACTATGGTGGCCTCTCGAATCAATTTCCAAACGGGGGCTAAAAGAAATAATAAGCCCACGGAAAACAAGGGTTCCAACGAGCCTAAGGGGAAGGACAATGTCCAAAAGTCTCCTAAGGGCAACTCCAACAAAGCTAAAGAGATGGGAGTTTACAAAGGTAAAAACAAACTGTCTCCTGAAGAGCTTGAGCGTTATCGCAAGGATAACCGGTGTTTCAAGTGCGGCGAACAAGGGCATGCGTACCGCGCTTGTCCCCAAAAGAACAACCACCAAGATCCTCCTAGAGCTACCTTGGTTGAAATTCAAGAGGAGGAGACTCACCAAACTCACCACAAAGGATCTCCTCTATGCCATGCTTGGGGAAAGGTAAGAGAACATGATGCTTTTATTCTCTTTGACCCTGGCTCTACTCACAATTTTATATCTATAGAGTTGGCCACCGCGTCATGAAGTACTTAAGACTTTGGTAATCCGTTCGCAGAATGAAAGGAGTCCCCAATAAATAGTGCTTCTATGAGTCTAAGGCATGTAGGACTGCAAGGAGTTCCTTTTCATATATGCCTAGAGATTGCATAGAGGGATTGAGTCTACCTCAAAGGGAATTGAAACATATTTCTATTGGCCTACCATGAAAGTGAACATACAAGAGTATGTTTCTAAATGTGTGGTATGCCAAAAGACAAAATTTGATAGAGGGAAGCAACTTGGATTGCTTCAACCCTTGCCAATCCCTAATTCACCATAGGAGAGCATATCCATGGATTTTATCTTTGGATTCCCTAAGTCTATCCATGGTAATACGGGAATATGGATGATAGTAGACAGGTTCAGTAAACAAGCTCATTTTATACCTATCGAAAAGACTATCAAAGCCCATCAAATGGCAACCCTCTTCATTTCACAAATTTTCAAGTACCATGGCTTGCCAATGTCCATAGTGTCGGATAGAGATCCTAGAATGACCAGTAATTTCTGGAAGGGTCTTTTTGAGAATTTAGGGACAAGGCTAAACTTCTCTTCGGCCTATCATCCACAAACGGATGGCCAAAGTGAAATAGCTAACCTAACAATTCTTGATCTACGAAAAGCCTATGTAACGGAAGTAGATCAAAGATCCCAATGGGAGAAGTACTTACCCTTACTGGAATATGCTTACAATAACATTGTACATACTTCCACGGGAAAAGCACCTTTTGAGGTAATTGCGGGAAGGTCAAAAAGTCCCTTGCTACTTAAGGTACATGGGAAAATCTTTGCTACAGATGATTATAGCCGAGACCTACAGGAATATTTTCAAAAGATTAAGGATGCTATCTCTATCTCACAACAAAGGCAAAAGGCTGCTGCTAACAAGCACAGAAGAGCCCAAGCCTTTAAGGAAAACGATTGGGTCTTATTAAAATTTCCCAAGGCTCGATTAAGGCACACGACTGGCAAGAATCCTACGGGACACCAAAAGTACTATGCTAAACTAGAAAAAAGGTACTATGGTCCCTTCCAGATTGTTAGGCCAATCAATGAGATGGCCTATCAACTCAGGTTGCCCAATCATTGGCTCATACACAATGCTTTCCATGTGAGCCTATTAAAGCCTTACAAAGGAGAGCCACCTCAGGAACCAACTATTGAAGACCCACCGGAGATCGAGGACCAAGAGGAGGTGCTACAACCCGAGTCCATTCTCCGACATGAAGACAAGGTACTAAGAGGCGGTAAGACTATTCAAAGATATCTTATTAAGTTTAAGAATTATCCTTTTGAAGATGCTAGATGGATGCAAGGCATACAATTAAAGGATGACCTAAACCTTGTCAATGCTTACAATGCTTCCCAAGAGTAAGCAAATGTATAAAATGTTAAAAATAAACAAAGTTTTTGTCTTATAAGACTCTCTTTTTCTTTATTGTGCACAAAACTGAAGTAGTAAGCATGCTTAGATCAAGTTTGCGGAGACGATGTCTCCCAAACACCAAGTAGAGCTTGTCACTCCACTATGGAAGATTGATAGGACTAATGTGCAGACATGCTTGCGAAGACGACGTCTCCCAAACACGAAGTAGATCTTGTCACTCTACTATGGAAGATTGATAGGACTAATGTGCAAACATGCTTGTGGCAGCCTCAGGCTCTCAAGCGCCAAATGGACTAATCATCCATTGTGGAATGATATCGTAGGGTAACACAGGGATCCTCTACCCGCTAAGAAAAGAACTCATGAATATGCTTTATCTTCTCTACACCATAGTCGAGGACCACTATGATTTCAAGAGAGAGGTAATGTCATAATAATCAATATCTAATTCTCCTAAATGATTTTCTCATGTTAAACTGATCATTTAATATGGGGAAGTGCCAGGGGAGAAAAAGCTAGAATATTGGTTAAGGTAGCAGACCGGCCACAGTAGGGATCCAAAGGAGGGAAAATAGGGATCCAAAAGGGGGGCCATCTGCAAAAGATCCATGTGCAACAATGGGGTAAAAAGACCCTAAGGTTCATCCCATTAAGACTTCCAATATGCTAAGGTTCGAAAATTCAAAGGTTGTGTCCAAAGGTCAACCATGGGGGAATTGGATGCTTTGTGTGTGTCAAAAAAGTCTTTACCTATTGGTTAAGGTAGCAGCCACAGTAGGGATCCAAAGGAGGGAAAATAGGGATCCAAAAGGGGGGCCATCTGCAAAAGATCCATGTGCAACAATGGGGTAAAAAGACCCTAAGGTTCATCCCATTAAGACTTCCAATATGCTAAGGTTCGAAAATTCAAAGGTTGTGTCCAAAGGTCAACCATGGGGGAATTGGATGCTTTGTGTGTGTCAAAAAAGTCTTTACCAATCCCTACTTAGGAGGGGGCGAGCCTTGCTTGTAGGGGATGAGAGAGAAATCCACACACACACACACACACACAAGCTCCCTTTACACAGAGGGAATGAGGGACACATGTCAGCTCCCTAGCCCAGATGCCCACAAGGTGTACCCGATTCCTATTGGATGGCCTTGGAGGTGGACCAATGAGAATTAGGCTAGAGTAAATCTAGTTTAATTAATTAAAAAACACTTAATAAAAGAACCAATGATAATTAAGTCCTCTAGAAGACTATTGGGCAGTCTCCCAAGGGGTCCAATGAGCATTTAGCAGCCCAATGGCTTGCCTGATTCCTATTGGCCAGGAGGCAAAGGGGTCCAATGAGAGTTTAGTTGAATTAATAAATTACCTAAAGCTCTCACAAAAGGGGAAAGGGGGACACATGTCAGAAGGCTATCACTTATTCTACTTAATTGTCATTGGCTAGCCCTAGGGAGGTCCAATGAGAGGATAGCAAGAGCAAATAGCAAGAGGGGTCACCCAAGAGAGAGAGGGGGCTGATTTTTGCAAGACATTATCACACACACACTCACACAATCTCATGTGTGAAGTAAAGAAGACTCTCTCTCCTTCTCAAGATTTAATGGAAAGCTTACACCTACTCCAAGCTTGTGAGAAGGGAGGCCTACACCAACAACTCTTGGCTTTGTGATGCAAATCCAACCAAGAGCCAAGCTTCAATGCATGCTCATCTCCTCTACCATGCTAATTACTAAGCTAAGCTTTGCTAATATGAGTGATTATGTGAGGAGATGTACATCTTTCTCGTAAGAATACTCCTTCTTCCTCTCAATCTACTCTCATATCCTGCTAGCTCTCACCATCTTCGAAGGTGTGTGAGGTCTTGGGTCTGAGACCGAAGATAATTGCTGTTGTGTTGTCTATGTGTTATTGTACTTTATCATGAGCCTCTGTTGGGCTTTCATTAGAATACATTCCTAATGAGAATGTATTCTAATGGAATGCCCACTATGCTCATGATAAAAGCAAATGCACTATGCTCATGAGCAAAACACAAACACAATTTCTTCGGTCTCAGACCCAAGACCTCACACACCTTCAAAGATGGTGAGAGCTAGCAGGGTATGAGAGTAGATTGAGAGGAAGAAGGAGTATTCTTACGAGAAAGATGTACATCTCCTCACATAATCACTCATATTAGCATAGCTTTATCTTAGTAATTAGCATGGTAGAGGAGATGAGCATGCATTGAAGCTTAGCTCTTGGTTGGATTTACATCACAAAGCCAAGAGTTGTTGGTGTAGGCCTCCCTTCTCACAAGCTTAGAGTAGGTGTAAGCTTTCCATTAAAGCTTGAGAAGGAGAGAGAGTCTTCTTTACTTCACACATGAGATTGTGTGAGTGTGTGTGTGATAATGCCTTGCAAAAATCAGCCCCCGCTCTCTCTTGGTCGACCCCTCTTGCTATTTGCTCATGCTACCCTCTCATTGGACCTCCCTAGGGCTAGCCAATGACAATTAATCAGCATAAGTGATAGCCTTCTGACATGTGTCCCCCTTTCCCCTTTTGTGAGAGCTTTAGGTAATTTAATAATTCAACTAAACTCTCATTGGACCCCTTTGCCTCCTGGCCAATAAGAATCAGGCAAGTCATTGGGCTGCTGAATGCTCATTGGACCCCTTGGGAGACTGTCCAATAGTCTTCTAGAGGACTTAATTATCATTGGTTCTTTTATTAAGTGTTTTTTAATTAATTAAACTAGATTTACTCTAGCCTAATTCTCATTGGTCCACCTCCAAGGCCATCCAATAGGAATTGGGTACACCTTGTGAGCATCTGGGCTAGGGAGCTGACATGTGTCCCTCATTCCCTTTGTGTAAAGGGAGCTTGTGTGTGTGTGTGTGTGACTTTCTCTCTCATCCCCTACAAGCAAGGCTCAGCCCCTCTTAAGTAGGGATTTGTAAAGACTTTTTTGACACACACAAAGCATCCAATTCCCCCATGGTTGACCTTTGGACACAACCTTTAAATTTTGGAACCTTAGCATTTTGGAAGTCTTAAAGACCGTACGGTCATTTTAGCCCATTGTTACACATGGCTCTTCTGCAGATGGCCCCCCCTTTGGATCTCTATTTTCCCTCCTTTGGATCCCTACGGTCTGCTAGCTTAACCAATATTCTAGCTTTTTCTCCCCTAGCACTTCCCCATATTAAATGATCAGTTTAACATGAGAAAATCATTTAGAAGATTGATAGGACTAATGTGCAGACATGCTTGCAGCAGCCTCAGGCTCTCAAGCACCAAATGGACTAGTCATCCATTGTGGAATGATGTCGTAGGGTAACATAGGGATCCTCTACCCGCTAAGAAAAGGACTCATGAATATTCTTTATCTTCTCTACACCATAGTCAAGGATGACTATGATTTCAAGAGAGAGGTAATGTCATAATAATCAATATCTAATTCTCCTAAATGATTTTCTCATGTTAAACTGATCATTTAATATGGGGAAGTGCCAGGGGAGAAAAAGCTAGAATATTGGTTAAGGTAGCAGACCGGCCACAGTAGGGATCCAAAGGAGGGAAAATAGGGATCCAAAGGGGGGGCCATCTGCAAAAGATCCATGTGCAACAATGGGCTAAAAAGACCCTAAGGTTCAGCCCATTAAGACTTCCAAAACGCTAAGGTTCCAAAATTCAAAGGTTGTGTCCGAAGGTCAACCATGGGGGAATTGGATGCTTTGTGTGTGTCAAAAAAGTCTTTACAAATCCCTACTTAGGAGGGGCCAAGCCTTGCTTGTAGGGGATGAGAGAGAAAGTCACACACACACACACACACACACACACACACACAAGCTGCCTTTACACAAAGGGAATGAGGGACACATGTCAGCTCCCTAGCCTAGATGCCCGCAAGGTGTACCCAATTCCTATTGAATGGCCTTGGAGGTGGACCAATGAGAATTAGGCTAGAGTAAATCTAGTTTAATTAATTTAAAAACACTTAATAATAGAACCAATGAGAATTAAGCCCTCTAGAAGACTATCACATCACATTTATGATGATCCACCTTCACTTGTGGACCAAGAAGAACAACTCATCTCTACACAAATAGTTGATCAGGAGACCAACACCACACGCACTGGCATGGTTTATAACCGCTATCTTTTGACCTTTAAAGGCCACCCTAGAGAGGATGCCAAATGGGTACCTGCAATTTTTTCCCATAACTTCCTAGACCTTCTCCACACTTTCCATCACTCATGGTCCAGTTGATTCTTTAGTGAGAAACTAAGGACAATTGCTATCCATGGTGGGAGGGATGTTACGAGACTGGGCACCCTCATGTTGCATGTGGTTAACTGCAATTGGGATAGCTGGATTAATGGTTAATTATGTGCTATCTAATGATGTTTTTATCAGTGAGTGCATGATGGTTTGTAGATTGGAATTTTGGGAGTTGACGAAGAGGCACTGACAAATAAAAATCCTCTCGGTCATTTTATTCTTGCACAATATTTTAGATATTTTATCACTAAGACACTATGGCTGCTTTGTAAATAGGACAATGAGAACTCACGCTAAGAGGGTCATGCAGTAAGTAATGTGCTCTACTCATAACTAAAGTGGGACTAAATTGTAAAAGAGGAGCATCCAATTTTTGGCAACAACAATAATATCAAATATCAAATATCAAATACCAAACTCCACAAGAGGTGCCGTTGATTTTGGGGCTGCAATTTTTAGAACTTTCTTGTGTAGATGCCCTGAATTTTCCCTTCTCTCTCTTTTATGCTATGATATGTTACTCTGTGTACTCCATGATTATGTCTACATCTCTTACAACCCCTCTTACACTCTCTTTCCTTCTCAATTTATTCTCTTGTGTGTGTGTGTGTGTGTGTGTGTGTGTGTGTGTGTGTGTGTGTACTATCATAGTCTAGGTGTGTGTGTGTGTACTTGGCAAATTGGAAGAGATGGTGAAAGGTTGACAAGCAGGTGTGCAAGAAAATTGGGAATTGGAGGCAAGCGTTCTCCCCTTCTCCCTTCCAACATAACAAAATAAAGGAAATAAGAGGTAGCGAGATTGGAAGAGACAATGTGCACTTTGGAGTTGCGTGTTTATTGCACCCCAAAATAAGAGGGCTCCAATTATTGATTGATATTGTGTGCAGAATTTCAAGTTACTAGAGCCTAGATTCATACTGATTAGGCCCCATGATGGTTGCACACAGCAATGAGCAAAGAAGCTTGAGGAAAACTTTTCACTTATTGTGAAAATTCACGAAGAATGGCCCTTGAAAAACTCGTTGCTTCTCACCGCCCACATCCAAGTAGCATTTGGAAATGCTACTTGAAATGGGTCAGTGAGAGATACTTCTCACCAAACCTTTCCAAGTAGCATTTGGAAACGTCAGTTGAAATGCACTTGTGAGAGATTGTGCATGAATATCATGCTCACACACTATTTGGAGATGTATTCTAGTGTCATGGAAGAGATAGGATCATAGATGGAGGCAAGAGAGAGCAAAAACACAAACAACCATTGCATTAAGCAAGGTCTTGTTACAACATGACTGCCCTTCCTTCTCTTATGTGAATTCCAACACCCCTTACCTTTGCACTTGGACGTGCCGTGATGACGACTTGACCTACCAATCATCAATCATCAATTGTGATGGCCACTAGCGGATCACATTGCACAAGGTCTCTCTCTCTCTCTCTCTCTCTCTCTCTCTCTCTCTCTCTCTCTCTCCACCCTATAGCTACACAGTGAAGTCCTATTTCATAGATTGTTCCCCCCCCCCCCCCCCCCCTCTCTCTCTCTCTCTCTCTCTCTCTCTCTCTCTCTCTCTCTCTCTCTCTCTCTCTCTCTCTCTCTCTCTCTCTCTCTCTCACTCTCTCTCTCTTTCCACCCTATAGCTACACAGTGAAGCCCAATTTCATAGATTGTTCCCTCCCCCCCCCCTTCTCTCTCTCTCTCTCTCTCTCTCTCTCTCTCTCTCTCTCTCTCTCTCTCTCTCTCTCTCTCTCTCTCTCTCTCTCTCTCTCTCTCTCTCTCACACACACACACACACACACACACACACACACACTTGCTCCTTGCCAATGGACAGTACTACAGGAGATTACTACGCCCAGGGTGATCCACAGCTTCTCTCTTTCGATGAGCTGTAAGGTGGTCTGAGCACGGATGAACATACACAAATCCATTTCATTATAAATTTCATTCCGACTAATCAGGATTTTCTTTGTAATTATTGGGCTACAAAGAAACATGAGTAGAGAAGCAAAGAAAGAAATCCTTCTTTTGCTCTTGGATTACCAAAAGCCATGACAAGGAAGAACATTTGTGCAGTGGTGGCACAATGTTGGCACAAGAAAACACTAGGTATATCCAGGAATGAACAAAAGGAAATATTCTAGCAACTCTTGGACCACCGGACATTTTTTGAGCTGCAAAACAAAAAAATCAGCAAAGTCAAAGACACCATTCTATCGAGTGTGCGCAACACTTTCACTTAAATTAAGGTCTCGCACTCAGCAAATGAGCTTTTTTTTGAAGAGAACCTCTTTGAAAATGATCTTGAACAATAGTACAGGTAAGACCTCAATAAACCAATCTAAAATTGCTAGTGTCCTGGGTGTCCACCAAAGGAATATAGTTGCTTCAAGCTCAAGGTTGGAGAATAAAGATGAGGATGAAGTGGTGCCATTGAGTGCTTGTGAGAGACAATTGCCTCGAGGAACCACTATCACCAATGAAAAAAGAGATTTGGTGCATGCATTTTGGACATTAGAGACCAGAGTTTCACCTAACAAGAAGTACATATGCAATAAGAGAATTGGAAGGAGAAGTGTCATCAAACATCCTGTGCATCTACTCGACGACTCTCAGGTACCAACAACTTTTAGCAATTGTAATTTGTTTGGCAATCCTTAAGGATGATTTGGTCAAGACAGTACCAAGGTTTGTAGTCTGATATATGATAGTGGGTGTGTACAATACCTTACAAAGGTCATATACATTACCAATGCATTCCTATGTAGTTCCAAAGATGTCCTGCATAGAACCACTATATTTGGTGTTCAATCGTTTACTAGTAATTCCACATCCTATCTAGATAGAGTACCAAAGCCTTTGTATATTACCTTTTCCTTCCCTAGAGACACCAAAGCCTATCTATAGAGTACCAATGCCTCTCTCTATTTTAGCAAAGCCCAATTGTGTAGTACCAAAGTCTTTGTATAGTACCGAACTGTTACTCCATGTATAGCACCAAAGCATTCTTGATAATCACCAAAGAATTTTCAAAGTACCCATATAATACTCTTCTGGATAGAGTTCTACTATGAGTCAAAAGTACTGAAAGAGTACCAAATTTGACTTTTTGTTATATGGCAATGGTCCTCCACAGTACCAAAGGTCTTTGTGCAGTACCCAAGCCTCTGTAAACTACCCAATTTGGTACTCTCCTGCATGCCAATGGTTGTACATAGTACCAAAATCCTAATGGTAGTACCAAATATGAAAATAATATATCTATAGAGTACCAAAGCCTCACTCTATATTTTCAATGCCTAATTGTGTAGTACCAAAGTCTTTTTGCAGTACCAAACCTACTCCCTTCATAGTACCAAAGCATACTTATTTATCCCCAAAGAATTTGCAAAGTACCCATATGGGTACTCTTCTGCATGAAGTTCTACTATTAATCAAAAGTAGACGGACAATATTAAATCTAACATTTTGTTTTATGGCAATGGTTGTTCACAGTACCAAATGTCTTTGTATAGTCCCTAAGCCTCTCTAAATTACCCAATCTGATACTCTCCTACATGCCATTGGTTGTACATAGTACCAAAATCCTAACTTGATAGTACCAAATATGAAAATATTATATCTATAGAATACCAAAGTCTCACTGTATTTTACCAAATCATAATTGTGTAGTACCAAAGTTTTTGTGCACTGCCAAACCTACTCCGTGTATAGTACCAAAGCATTCTCGTTTATCATCAAAAAATTTGCAAAGTGCCCATATCAGTACTCTTCTGCATAGAGTTCTACTATGAGTCAAAAGAAAACAACAATACCAAATCTAACTTTTTGTTATATGGGAATGGTCGAACATTGTACCAAAGGTCTTTGTATAGTACACAAGCCCCTGTAAACTACTCAATCTGGTACTCTCCTTCCACAGGCCATTCGTTGTACATAGTACCAAAATCCTAAACACAGTACAAAATATAGAAATATCCCTTTATAGTGCGAGATGTTTTATGAATAGTCTCAAATTTTTATAGCACCATTTTGTTTTTGAATAGTCTCAAACTTGATTGGTTTTGGTGCTCTCCATATCTTAAATGCTATTCTGTTTCATGGGGCAATGGTTGTATAGCACCAAAGGCCCTCAAAAACCCATTTTGTTGTGTATTGATGTGCATTGGTTCTATATTATACCAAAGAAGGTAGAAATGATTCATTTTGGTTTACCAATAGGACATTTTTGTACTCTATAGTACCATATTTGGTACTGTCCTACAACCAATTTTGGCATTTTACCATCTGCATCAAGTTGCAATCTCTAACCGTTTTTGTTTTGGTGCCATATACAATGGTCATGTCTCTTAGATGCTTTGAGCCTTTAAATCCATACTTTGTTTGGAAGTTGAAAGAGATGTATACTTGCTGCTCTGTATCCCATGTGCAGATGCTCTATTTCAAAGAGGCTTTTAATCAGATGTTGCAAAACAGGTATGGGCATCACGGGAAAGGTCACCTTTGCACTTGCTCCATATGTTGTAGAAATGATGATATAAGAGGGTGTTTTTCAAACCAAGCAGTATGTCATCACATCACTAGTATGTGGGAATCCATCATGTGACTGAAGCCTCCAAATAGTGATCACCATGCCAAGAAATGCTTGATGGGAGACTTCTCCCAATGTGGTGTACAAAAGTTGACATTTTGTCCCAGTGAGATAGCAGAGGATAGTAGGGAGGTGTCTATGAAGTTTATTATGGATGTTGGAACGGGATAGGCTGATGCAGGTAGGAGTGAGAAGAAGAGAAAGGACTTGATTGTGCAACGAATGAAAAGTGGAGCTTTTCTTAGCTTGTTTTCAGCCCATCTCACAAGCTTTATCAAGCACAACTTTGTCTTCTGTTGGCAAGCCCAACAATTCAAGGATTGTTTGCTCAAGTTTCCTAGCAATGTCGTTGTATTAGTTATTGACTTCATAGAGAATTATTCTTTTAAAATTCAGAACGAGATTCAGTCAATGCATTGGTGGTCTACTCAAGTCACAATACTTGTGCATATCACTTATGTAAGAAATGCAAAAGGTGGTGTTCAAAAGATGCTACACTTTTACATATTAGATGATAGGCATCATGATACATTGTTTGAAGCACCATCAGGTGTGGTCAGATGGTGTTGTTTCACAATTCAAAGGGCCCGTAGACCTTACTATTTTGTGTCCAGGTACTATCAGATGAGAGGCTTGCATAGGATGCATAATTTCTCAGCAAAGGAGAGCATGATGGGGCACGCGAAGTCATCAAGAGAACCTTGACGCATGAGGAATTGAAACCCAATGGCTAGCCTATGAAGTGTGTGGTTGATGTGTTCAAATTCTTGAATGTAACTTTTCAGCCAAGAGAACATTCTATCAAGTCTAGTACACATAGAGTCTTCTAGATTATTGGTGTACATGATGTGCAACGTGATCTCCAGTGGGATTATGAGCGCATCGTGGTCTCTCACTTGTTTCATTGTGTTAATGGGTATTCGAAGGACAACCAGTGCACTGCACGATTTCAAACACTTTCATGCTTTTGTAATCCATGTATGAGTGGGCTATGGAGAAGATGAAAAATAGAATGCATATAGAAGAATGGAAATATGTTTCCATCAAACCACTACCAAAGTCTCTAAATACAGGAAGGGACATGATGAGGAGGAGGATGGATATTTAAATTCTATGGCGATGAGCCAAGTTTTTATCTTTCCATTGTATGAAGGATGCCCTGAAATGTTATGTGGAATGTTGTCCATTGGGGATAACTTTGCAGTGAAAACAACCAAGGCTAAAGAGGACTTCTACCTTATCAAATGCATGAAAGTGGTATACCAAACAGTGAGAGCACAAAAGGATAAGTGGCATAACAAGATTGTTAGATGAGGGAAGGTTGTTGAAGGCTTCTACTATGGCCAAGTGGAAGGAAAAGTTGATACATATAGTCTATTGGATCAAACATCCCCAATCAGGATGTACTCACATCTTGTAAGGGCCACTTTTCTTGATGGAGCCTCTTACAGGAGTCCTTAATCAATTCAAGCTATCTACTAAAGTATATGAGAACATATACAATAGCACGCCATATGATGATGATGAGAGTGATGGTGCATCCATGTTACTTGAAACACAATTCTAGAACCCCTAAGAGGAAAAGTAAATGCTTTTTCTCCTAGACTAAATATATCTTTTTCTCCTACACTAAATACATCTTTTTCTCGTCATGATTTATATTTTTCTTGCTATCCTTCACTTTCTATGCTCAATATTTAAGATTGTTGTACATTAACTTTCAACCTCCATACCAACTTGCCCCTAGCCAATACCAAAATAATACTAACCAGCACCAAAAGGGAGCTAAGTAGTAACAAAGTGATGACAAGCAGTACCAAAATTTGATACTGTAGATTCTAGAATTCTTTGCATAAGTTCATGTACAACACTGTGAGCATTTGGTGCAAGACAATGGATCCAAGTTGCAACTATATATTTGCAACTTTAGGGTCTCAAATACAAGTGATGCACAGTAGGGTCTCCAAAACCTGATAGACAACATGGCTCACTACTAGCATGAAGTGAACAGTCCCAAATTCTTAAGAAAAATTTGTACTCGATAGCACCAAGTTTGGTATTGGATAGCACCAAATTTGACTCTGTTCTAGCACCAAATTTGGTACTATTCTGGCACCAAATTTTGTACATTTTCACCATTGTAATAACACCAATTTTAGGGATTTCAAAAAATATGCTTTTAGACTACAACTTACTAGACAACACAAGAAAAGACATTGGAGATCAAGATCTCAAGACAATATACCAAAAAAGTGGTTTTCCATAATATGATATGTGACATGATATTTCACCAAGTACAACAATTCAAGAATCTCCTCGATCAAGGGGATCAAATCTGTAAGAGTAACCCTCCATCTATATGAACTAATCAACAACATACCCATCTTCTATGTCAAAGATAGGGTATCGATCGTTCGCGTATCCATCCGAGCAACCACAGAAAAATGAGGTCCACCAAGTAAAAAGGGTGTTCTTTTCCTACCACAATAGGGTCGTATGATCTGATTGCAAGACAATTCTCATAGTTATATTTAAGTGACTTGTATCGACAGTCATCCACCAGAATTGTGCTGCTTGCATCAAAATCCTGGTGCCTTGCCCACACTGTCCATAGGTTCTTCAAGAAAATAGGCTTGTTGCTCACCACTTTGGGAACGTGTGGCACCTCCACCATAGTCTACCGCCAGGTCTCACAGTCATCTTGGTAGAGTAAATCTATCATGCCAAAGAGGAGGTTAGAAGTATGCGTTACTTAACCTCTGAAACACTTGAGGCATACATGAGTTACCTGCAAAATATTTCAACCTCACATGTTGGGGGAAGCAAACATTCAATACATCTAACAACTTTTTCCTTTTATAGCAGGACCACAAAATTATCTTGGCTTTCTTTTGAAGAGCTAGTATGAACTCCTCAGCATCTGGCTTTACAAGACAAATCAGCGAGCTATTGAGTCTAACGATCTGTGGTTGGAGCTTCTTGTCCAAAACCCAAAGGCCTTATGGAATTTTGCATTATCTTGTCAGTAACACCCCATTAAGCACAATCAACCACCCAGGTTTAGTAGCCACATCAAGCGCAAGTGTTGTGTTTTCCGGTGGCTCATTTAGCCACCAAGAGTTTACTACAATATTGACAATCCATATGAGTGGATGAAAATAGATAATGCAAACAAATAGTGCAATCATCATATCATAAAACAAAAATTGGTATGACACCAAAAACTACCAAATTTGGTACTCAATACTACCAAATTGGTATTTTATTATGCAATACTTAGTTTGGAAATGATACTCGATAGTACCAATTTGGTACTGTATTGTGAAATACTTAGTTTGGAAATGAATAGTAACATTGGAACACACTTACGAATTGAACACACTTACAAGATGAACACACCACAGTATTATAGAGAGAATAAGAGATGAAGGACAGAGGCCAAAAGCTGAATTGATTTGGTGAAATGAAAAGCACATTGTGCAAAATACATTTGCATGACAGAAGGGCTACAGTTTGCATGCAGGAGTCAACTAGTCACAAGCACGATTGTGCTTCTTTCTTTGTACACAAAAAAGCTCTAACAAGGTTGCAAAATCAAAAGATTCACCTGTCAGATTCTGTACAGCATCACCAGCCGCCCCGCTAGATCCACACCCCCGTTGGTGCTGTCCACTTTTGCATCCTCTGCTGTCCACTTTTGCATCCTCTGCTGCCACTTCCTCCTTGGCATTCTTGGTCCCGTTGTTGTTGTTTGCTTCGCCTGCCTTTCCTCTTTCTGCCTGTTCCCCTTTCTTGGCCTGTACCCCTTTCCCTTTCTTGGAATCATCCACCCCTTTCTCCTCCTTGGCATCCACCCCCATCTTGCCCTCCCCCTAGTCCCCCTTCTTGGCTTCCTGCCCCTTCTTCGCCTCCCCCTCATCCTCGCTGGCCTCCACCCCATGCCCGGTCTCTTCCCATTCCACTTTAGGTTCTTCCACCCCCCTTGCTTGGTCTCTTTCCCTGCCCCTTTCGGTTCTTCCACTCTCTTCTTGTTTGTTGCACCTTCCCCTTATATATTCTCATCCTTTCTAGTGATATGATCTTCAAACATCGTGTCAGCAGCATTTGGTCTGGCAGCATCCAGCTCCACTTTCTGAGGGACTTTACCTCCCACATTGGATTTGTTATCCTTAACATCATTGTCCTCGTAGTCACCGTTTCCTTCACTTTCCCCCATGGTATCACAGTGTTGGCCCTTCTCATTCTCTTTCCCTTTCGCACTACCATACTTTAAATCATGAAGAACATCCCCTATCTCTTTAGTAACCTCATCCTCCTCCCATATACAATTTGCAACAGACTTTGTGGCACCCTGTCCATCCTTGACTGCCTCTCCATTACTTCCATTGGGCCCAGCCACTACAACATCCTCCTCCTCTGCAAAAATAGCAAAAGACATCATGACTTACAAACAACCTCATATTCAGTGCAAGTAAGCATATGATTTGCAGAACACGCACATACTTACTCTTCACAAGATGATGCCCAATGACCCAGGACTTTGCCACCTCGGGGATCACCATAGTACAACTAGGTTTGGCATAATGATCCTTGCTTTCTAGCAAAGGAATGAAGCAAAGGAAATGATACTGATGTCGGCACTCAAGCATAAAGGTTACAACAACCCCTACGGACAACAACTCACCACATGTAGCACACACGCCAAACACGTGGATCATACCCACCAAATCAACAACTTGGTGCCTAGGATATGACATGAATTCTTTCTAAGCCCAACATCAGCAATCATCTGATTCACAAAGAGGGTGTGGCCTTGTGCTTCCTTCCCTATTGCCTCCAGCATATCATACTTATCTTGTTTCCAAACAACACCAAAAGGGGTAACCAAATTAGTACCAAAAGCTACTGAATTAGTACCAAAAGCTACCAAATTAGTACCAAAAGCTACCAGTTAGTACCAAAAGCAGTCCTGAAGGCATCATACTAGCAAGTACTACCAAAACTACCAAGTCATCAATTACAAAAGACACTACCAAAAATAGAACCAAATCAGAACCATGAGGTACCAATTAGTAGTTGAAACATAAGCGGGGAAAACAAAACCCTAACAACCACCAAACAATGTTGTCAAAAGCTACCATAACTACCTAAAACTACCAATACCACCAAAACACCATTGATAGAAAGCAACCATAAACCACCAAATGGGGAAACAAAATTTTACCAAAAGCTTTCAGTTAGTACCAAAAGCTAACACGCAGGCGTCAGGCATCTACCAAATAGTACCAAAAAACTACCAAAACTACCAAGTCATCAATGACAGAAGACAACCTTGTACTAAGAATTGAACCAATTCAGAACCATGAACTACAAATTAGTACCAAAATCTTCTAGTTAGTACCAAAAGCGTTATGAATACACCCAAGACAAAAATAAACTATTCAAGCATAACCAAAACTACCAAAACAACCTTGTTAGATCCACGCCATAAACTACCAAAGCATAAACAAAAACTACCAAAAGCATACAGTAAGGGTTTAGTGATACTAGCAGCACATTTAAAACTACCAAAACTCTCATAACATCAAAATTACCAGACTACCAAACGTCTAATAACAACATGATAGAAGATCGGAATAAGAAAGGAGAGCCAGCAAGACCCAAAAGATACCAGTATGACCAGAAACTACCAAAATAGCATAGACAAAATTCAAAAAATCTACCTTAAGCTACCAATCTACCTAAAATATGCAACTACCATACAGAAGCAAGAGGACCACACACTGACAAAAGTACCAAAGTAGGATTTATAGATATCAAAAAACACCAAGAGCTTTCACGAATACAACAAACTACCAAAGGATTTCAAAACTGCAAGACTTTCCATAATCTACCAATATTGAAAAAAAAGTTGAAGTACTAGAAACTGCCATAAACTACTAAATGTATTAGAACTACCAAGGCAACTGCAAATATAAGTTATTAGAAAGATGCCAAAAATACCAAAACCACTTTCTCAAGGCATGGATGTCAAGAATTACTTTTTGGAGATCAGATTCCTTCTCAAGCTTCTTCATGTCCTCATTGCTTCCAATTTGATGAAGCATGTTGGAGATCAAATTCATTCTCAAGCTTCTTCATGTCCTCATTTTTTCCAATTCAATGAAGCATGCATCAACTAGCTCTCAAATCAGTCTCCACCTCTTTGATATCCTCATCATTGCAAGGCTTTTCTTGCTTTGGTGACACCAACAATTGTATCTACAATTCAAGCCTTTGTTATAATGTCCGAGTGATGGATCTAGGTGACACCAACAACTGTATCTACAATTCAAGCCTTTGTTATAATGGCCAAGTGGTGGATCTTTGATGCACATACTTCCCAAGTGTTATGATGGCCAAGTGCTGACTTCACCTAACTTTAAGACATGGCTAGAATGGCCGAGTGGTGGATCTAGGAGACACCAACAATTGGATCCACAATTCAAGCCTTTGTTATAATGGCCAAGTGATGGATATTTGATGTACCTACTTCCTAATTCTTAGTCTAAATGGCAAAGTGATGGATCAAGTATCTACTCATCCCACAAACATATTGTAAAATTACAAGTGTTATGATGGCCAATTGCACCTAACTTTAAGACATGGTTAGAATGGCCAAGTGGTGGATATACGGTCTACACCCACCTACCAATACTTGGTTAGAATGGCCAAGTGGTAAATCTATGGTCTATCTTTACTATAAACACTATTTAAAATTGATAGATGGTGGATGTAGGCGAAACCAACCATTGCATCCACCTTGCAAAAGTTGGTTAGAATGGCCAAGTGGTGGATCTTAGATGCAGCCACTTTTCAAAATTTGACTAGAATGGCCAAATAGTGAATGTAGTATCTACCTATCCTACATAATTTATTTGAAGATTCAATGTGATGGATCTATATACACCAATAATTGTACCCACCTTTCAAAGACTTGCTTAGAATGGCCAAGTGGTGGATCTTTAATGCACCCACCTTTCAAGGCTTGGTTAGAATGGACCAGTGGTGGATCTAAGATGGATACAATCTTAAAAAATTATCTCAAATGGTTCAATTTAAACGATTCAAGATAACCTACCTTACCTATTTTGGCTATCAAATGTCTTAATTGGATAAGTATTTGAGTTTAGAATCTAAAAGTCTTGAAGAGTGTAATGTGTTAATTTAATTTATACACTTTCAAAGCGTTATTACATTCAATGTGTCATTATAATTTCTAGCTAGTTATTTGTGTTTTCTGCGATTTTAGAGAAAAAATGGTTCAAAAACAAAAATCTGTGGTGGTTCTGTTAATATTGACTTTGCAAGTGATGATAAGAGAAAATGGTACTTAGACATTTATGGAGTGCAAGGTGCACAATTTCATAAAGTGCATGTCTTTGTGGCTAGTGACAAAGATGAGAATAGTTTTGATAATCTAGGTCAGGTAGTCTCTGCAAGTGTTTCAACAGTTGAAGGACATCCTGACATTGAGTGCATTAACATTGGGATACTTGGAAATACTGAGTACCAACTATTGGCAAATTCCTATGTCGTTGAAAAAATGGTCAAAGACAAGGAAGAGACAATGTTTTCACGAGGTTGGAATGTTAATGAAGATTTATTTGATATCACTGCAGATAGGCTACAAGATGCAATTATTATTGCTTTAAAAGGCAAGCAAGTGAAGAATAAGAAATCAATTAAGAAGACCACAACCAAAAAGGCAAGGGGTGTTACAACAGCTGGTGTTGCAGATGTAGATAAGGCCATTTTGAGATCAAAGGACACAAGCAATAAACCCTTAATAAGGTTTGTGGAGCCTGATCGCTTAGAGAACAAGGTCCAAAAAGCAAAGAAGAGTGCTACAGGAGGCATGGAAAAGTATTCGGCATACTTCCCTTTCAAGTATAAGGAATACAAGATTCCCGATCATTATAATTGTCGTCAGCTAACTCCTGATAAAGTACAAAATTGTATGCTCTTCTTTGGAGCAAGTGCAAATCGGCCTTCATCATGTGCTTATCTAATTCCTGTAAAGAATTGTGGCCAAAAGTATGGAGTTCCAATGACACGTACTGAGGTAGAAGAAGAAAGGCTTGTTGAATACAAGTTTTGGATCATTGATGGACAACACTCAATTTATGCAGCCAAAATGTTAAGATTTCAAGAAATGAAAAAGGATGGTGGCTCCCAAGATCTAATACAAGTTTATGAGAAAAGAACGGCCCGGATTGTTGTAGATCCATCCCCACAAGTTGCAACAGCCATATCAGCCATAGAAAATGAGGAGGCCAAGGCACTATATGTTAAGCAACTTTACCGTGACATTCTCAAGCATCTTCATAGTCAGTGGGGATATTTCAAAAACGCCCATCACGTCCAAATATTGGTGAAAAGGAAGGTGCAGAATCTCGCACACCTTGGGATGTAAGTTTTCTTTTTCTTTCTCCCTCGTGGTATATAATGATAAAACAACTCAAATTCTTAAATTTAATTTGTTTTGGTTTTGCAGGCATTTCTTAAAATGGAAAGTATTTTTGCTGGTGCATCATTCATCACCAAACAAGCTCATATGGTCACTTACTCTGATCCTATTTATGATCGATGGTAAGATCATAGAGCAATTAGAGAGAGAGAGAGAGAGAATAAGAAGCCAGCGGCCACAATTAATGTTCAGTGATGGCTACATAACAGATTTGGGACTCAAGCAGAAAAGGGAAGTGTTGTGCCTTGTGGCCAATATTGATGACCAAAGAAAGCTTAAAAAAAGACTTTTGAGCTTTGCAAATCAGCATGATGATGTTAAAAAATGGGCAAAACTTCAAAGTGATCAATTAGATCAGTCCATTGATGACCATGGAGTATTGAATATGGTAGGAGCATCAATAAGTGAGACACCCATATCAGCTACAGACTTTTTGAACCTTGAAGCAAGTATAAGCTAAGCTTCTATACCCACTTGTCATGTAATTAAGCTTTTTATTTTGAAATAAGTTTGATATTGTTTTTTAAACATGTAATGATAGTTTCATCATGTATATTGTCAAGTATATTAATCATTGATTTAAGATCTTTGACTTTATTTTTACTCAAAAGTATCATGCAGTGAACCTTTTCTTAATAGTTTAAAATTGTAGGAAAGATAAATCATTACTTATTACATCAATAATTTGAAGTAACATACCTACTGAAAAATATTTTAATGTAAATTGGTACTACAAAAAAATTGATTCTTTACTATGTTGAATTGATACTTCATGACGTAATCATAACTTAACTAAAATATATAGTCTACAACGTTTGACATTTTTTAACGAAAATATGTTTAAAAAAATTTTATTGCAGACTCAAAAATGATAAGAGATATTAAAAAACAATGTCTTTCACATTATGTGTGTCATGATGATCCTCTTGGTATACATACTTTTCCCATTACAAAGGATAAAGTCTGTGAGATAAGTGGTATTATCTTTGAAGTACGTGCTTCCAATACACAAGGAGCTGGTTATGGGCTTTTTGTGCATACACATCTTCAAAAGGGTATGACTATTCTCCATTATGGCGGTGATAAGTATTTCCATGATACTTGGAAGAAGTTGTGGAGATATCTCCAAGGGCATCTAGATACTCACTTCTGGAGGATCCAAATGTCAATTGTGTGGACGATGAGATATATATTGTTGGTGATGTAGAAGATGGAAATTTGGTAGGATATATAAATAGTACTCATGGTCTAAGTATGAGCCCAAATGTATGTTTTACTTTTGATCCCAATTTTCCACCTTGGCATAAAGCCATTACAACACAAACTAACTTGGATAAATGTGGCTATGTTTGTGTTGAAACCCTACGCCACATAGAAAGTGGTGAAGAGCTTCTTGCAGAATATGAATTTACATGACATCACTCAAATCTCATGATAAAGTCCCTTGAAAGTTATTGATAATCTATTTGAAATCAACTCATTATTGAGTATGTATCATGATAAACACCATGAGTTGTGATGGCATTGCCATGTTATGCAATGAATACTTGATTTCATACAAAAATCTGTTCCTAAAGTGATATCCATAGAATTTCACAAGATTTTTGGAGCTTGCATAATAATGCTCTATTTCAAATTTCATGTATCATGTTAAACATAATCCATACAAGAATTTGTATCTCATTGTACATATTTTGTCAGAGCATAAACTTATGCATTAGCAATTTATGCAATTGTTCATTTTGAATGCATTTTTTATTTTGTACCGTTAAGAATATCCCAATAGTCGATTTTGGATGTACCAAACCCATGTAAAACTTGTTCAGAATAGCTAAACGTTAAGTAAAGGATGCACTTTTCCATCCATACCTTGCTTAAAGTGTCTTGATGGTGGATTGAAAATTTCCTTGCTCCTCTCAAGAACTTTTTTAGATTGGACAACTGACGGATCTAGGATGCACCCATATTTACACAATGTTCTTTGAATGAAAAAGTACTAAGTTATTGAGTGCACCAACCACCCTTCCACAACTTGTTTGGAATGTTTGGTTTAAGATGCTACCGTCTTCTAAGACTTGTTTAGAATGGCCAAATGGTAATTCTAAGTTTCACTCATTTGTCTTTTGGTTACTTAGAAGCGTCAAGTTATGGGTATACATTTTATCTCCCATTTTTAGGATGGACTTTGAATCTTCATTGATTCTACACACACAACCAACACAAACAATTTCATTATCAAGTACCATGTGCACTTTTTTTCCAGATTCAAAGTCCATCCTAGAAATGAAAGAAGTGGTAGACCTTATTCTTGAATGATCCTTTATGATCGAACGGAGCATAGCTTGGACAAGTGGTAGAAATTACGTTCTCTATGCTTCAATAGAGCTTAGATTTATTGGTAGACCTTGTGACTCTCTATGCTTGAATGGAACTTTGCTTGGACACCTGGTGGACCTTGTGGCTACCAATGGTAGAATGGAGCATAGCTTGAACAAGTGTTGGATTTAATGGCTCTCTATGCTTCAATAGAGCATAAATTGGACAAGTGGTGGATCTTATGATCCTCTATGCTTTAATGGAGTATAGCTTAGACAAGTGGTGGACCTTATGGATCTCTGTCTTTCAATAGAGTAGAGATTGGACACATGGTGAACCTTGTATCTCTCTAGGCTTGAATGGGTTAGTTCCTTGGACAAGTGGTGGATCTTATGGCTCTATACACTTAAATAAAGCATAGACTAGACAAGTGATGGACCTTGTGTTTTTCTATGCTTGAATCAATCTTAGCTTGGACAAGTGGTGGGTCTTGTGGCTCTCTATGCTTGAATGGAGCATAGATTGGACAAGTGGTGGACTGCGTGGCTCTCTATGCTTGAATAGAGTATAGAATGAGACCTTATGGTTCTCTATGCTCAAATGAAACATAGCTTGGATAAGTGGTGAACCTTATGGCTCTCTATGTTTCAATAGGGCAGATATTATACAAGTGGTGGATCTTATGGTCCTCTATAACTCAATAGATCTTGGCTTGGACAAGTGGAACGGAAAGATAGTGAATCTAGGATGCATTTTTTCTCTTACACCACCATGTTTAGAATGTTCTTGTGATGGATCTTGAATGCTCCAAACCTTCCTTAATTTGTTTCAAAAGGGCAAGTAATAAATACAAGATGCAGTTTTCCTTCTCACACCTTGCTCAAAGTGGCTTGGTGGCGGATTAAGATTTCCCTTACTCTTCAACAAGAACTTGAACATAAAATCTCCAAGTGATGCATCTAAGAAACAATACGTGTTCTTTAACTTTTTAGAATGGACAAGTGGTAGATATAATATGGAAAAAAGCTTCTATAAGTTGTTAAAAATAGTCACTTATTGTGGATCAAGGATGTGATAAGTGGTGAAAAATGTTTGTGGTGGATTTAGAATACACTCAGTCTGACAAAAGCCATTAAGGTTGGCCAAGTGGTGGACCTTGAATGGATGGATAGTTCAACAACTATGATTGAATCTTTGATTGAGCTAGTATCTACTCTTCCATGATTTCTAGATTGGCCAAGTGGTGGATCTAAGATGAGTACTAGTCTTCCACAACTTGTTTTGATTCAATATATAGAATGCACACCAACATTGAAAACTTTATTAGAACAAATTTGGTTGTATTTAGGATGCATCCTTCATTGCACAAACTATATATAATGATAAGATGGCAGAATTAGTATCTAGGATCTGAATGGCCAAGTGGTGGATCTAGGATCTACTCATCCCACAAACATTGTGTACAACTACAAGTGTTATGATGGCCAAGTGTTGAATGCACCAAACTTTAATACATGGTTAGAATGGCGAAATGGTGGATCTAGGAGACACCAACAATTGGATCCACAATTCAAGCCTTCCTTATAATGACCAAGTGGTAGATCTTTGATGTATCTAATTCCCAATTCTTAGTCTAAATGGCCAAGTGGTGGATGTAAGATCTACTCATCCCACAAACATTGTGTAAAATTAAGTGTTATGATGGCCAACTGTTGTTTGCACCTAACTTTAAGACATGGTTAGAATGGCCAAGTGGTGGATCTAACATCTACTCATCCCACAAACATTGTCCAAAATTACAAGTGTTATGATGGCCAAGTGTTGATTGCACCTACATTGTGTAAAATCACAAGTGTTATGATGGCCAAGTGTTGATTGCACCTAACTTTAAGACATGGTTAGAATGGCCAAGTGGTGGATCTTTGATGCACCTACTTCCCAATTCTTAGTTTAAATGGCCAAGTGGTGGATCTAGGATCTACTCATTCCACAAACATTATGTAAAATCACAAGTGTTATTATGGCCAAGTGTTGAATGAACCTAACTTTAATACATGGTTAAAATGGCCAAGTGGTGGATCTAGGAGACACCAACAATTGGATACACAATTCAAGCCTTTTCTATAATGGCCAAGTGGTGGATCTTTGATGCACCTACTTCCCAATTCTTAGTTTAAATGGCCAAGTTGTGGATCTAGGATCTACTCATCCCACAAACATTGTGTAAAATTACAAGTGTTATGATGGCCAAGTGCTGAATGCACCTAACTTTAAGACATGGTTAGAATGGCCAAGTGGTGGATCTAAGAGACACCAACAATTGGATCCACATTTCAAGACTTCGCTATAATGGGCAAGTGGTGGATCTTTGATGCATCTAATTCCCAATTCTAAGTCTAAATGGTCAAGTGGTGGATCTAGGATCTAATCATCCCACAAAAATTGTGTAAAATTACAAGTGGTATGATGGCCAAGTGCTGAATGCACCTAGATTTAATACATTGCTAGAATGGCCAAGTGGTGGATCTAGGAGACACCAACAATTGGATCCACAATTCAAGCCTTTGTTATAATGGACAAGTGGTGTATCTTTGATGTATATAATTCCCAATTCTTAGTCTAAATGACCAAGTGGTGGATCTAGGATCTACTCATCACATAACCATTGTCTAAAATTACAAGTGTTATGATGGCCAAGTGCTAAATGCACCTAACTTTAAGACATGGCTAGAATGGCCAAGTGGTGGATCTAGGAGACACCAAAAATTGGATCCACAATTCAAGCCTTCATTATAGTGGCCAAGTGGTGGATCTTTGATGTATCTTCTTAGTCTAAATAGCCAAGTGGTGGATCGAGAATCTACTCATCCCACAAACATTATGTAAAATTACAAGTGTCATGCTAGCCAAGTGTTGATTTCACCTAAAATTAAGACATGGTTATAATTGCCAAGTGGTGGATCTTTGATGCACCTACTTCCCAATTCTTAGTCTAGATGGCCAAGTGGTGGATTATGATTTACTCATCCCACAAACATTGTGTAAAATTACAAGTGTTATGATGGCCAAGTGTTGATTCCACCTGGGTTTAAGACATGGTTAGAATGGCCAAGTGGTGGATCTAAGAAAAAATATGTGTTCTATAAGTTTTCAGAGTGGACAATTGGTAGCTGTAAAATGCAACAAAGCTTCTATAAGTTGTTTAAAATATTCACTTATTGTGGATCAAGGATGTGATAAGTGGTGAAAAATATTTTTGGTGGATTTAAAATACACTCATTCTGACAGAATCCATTAAGGTTGACCAAGTGGTGGACCTTGGATGGATGGACAGTTCAACAACTATGATTGAATGTTTGATTGAGCTAGTATATACTCTTCCATGATTTCTAGATTGTCCAAGTGGTGGATCTAAGATGAGTACTAGTCTTCCACAACTTGTTTTGATTCAATAGATAGGATGCACACCACCATTCCAAACTTCATTAGAACAAATTTTATTTTATTTAGGATGCATCCTTCATTGCACAAATTGAGAAAAAGTGATGATTATGTGGATGTCAATAATCATGTCAAAATATCTTGTTTGTTAATATGTCATTCTCTAGGAGGCTATTGTGTGATCTTTCATTGTTTTTTGCTTAGATCCAGGGATTGAGGGTGGGAGAGATAAGGAATGCTTCAATCCAACAGCAAATAATGAGATCCTTCCACATGTATCCACAAAGGTCTCACTTGAAGAATTGAATCCAATTATTGATACTCAAATGCAAATACCTGAGGCCTCTTTGCTACATCTTTCATCGAAGGAAGCCATGGGTGAAAAATTTCAATCTATAAAAGATGTGCAGGAGAGTGTTGTTGATGTAACTACTTTGGTTTCATCAAATCCCAACAAATCCATGTTGACAGTAATATTGTACTTGAATGGTCTACTATTGAAACGAAGTCAACAACCATCATCTATTCATGAATCTATTCAATATGATTCACGAAGGCATATTGTGTTACGGCCAGGGTGGATCCACTTTTTAAAGACCATATTGAAGAGATTCAATGTTGGGATTTGGTCAACAGCTAGAGAAGCTAATGTTTACCTGTTGTTGAGAACACTTAAAGCACTGCAGAGGAGATATTGCCATTTTTTGTAGTTTGGTCTCAAGAATCATGCTATGTTTCTGAAGGCGTGCAATTTTTTAGACCAGACAATCCTCAAGTTCCAGCTATGTTTAAGCCATTGGCAAAAATATGTGCATGCTTTGAATGTGATCCACGCATAACAATTCTTGTTGATGACTCTCCATACAAATGTTGTGTTTCACCTACAAATAATTGCATATTTCCTTCAAAGTTTGATGAAGAACATATGGTTGATAATGTTCTCATAGAAGAGTTTCTCCCATACTTGTTGCAACTTGACGAGAGCAAAGACGTGCATGAGTTTATTGACTCTAATCGTTATGGAAAAGCCCCAATTTCCAATGACAATGAATACAAAGGTCTCATGGACTATTGGAAAGATCAAAATTCAAGATGGTCGCAAAAGGAGATAACCACAAATAAGCTACCAATGTTTGAGAAGCTAGGAAACCTTTTTGGCAAGCAGGAGGAGTCAAGTAATTTAAGCAAGGAAAAGGAGATTAGAAGGAATGAAATAGTAGAAATAATGGAAAAAGAAAAAACCAATATTGATATGATGAAGGGAGCACAATTAATATCCTTAGCAAGGAAGCTGGGTTGTGCCATACCATCATTGAAGGTTGTAACAGCTAAGGCTTTTCTGAAGAAGCTACTAAATGAGCACAATCTTCTCAAACACTAAGGTACTACTCACTAGAAATCATGTTGAATTTTCAGTAAATACTTTTGCAAATGATATTTCTATTTTGATTCAAAACACTCACTTTATCATGGTTCTTGCATATTTCATCCAGATTATTCTTTGAAGGAGTATTTCATAGGGAATTTGGACCATTTCATTCAGATGAAAGAAGAAACCTCTAAGAACAGCAAGGGGTTACTTTGAAAAATTTTGTGTCTTGCGATCTAAAAACAATTCACACAAAGATTAATCTCTGTGTTTGAGTTTTTCTTGATATTGAACCATTGGTTTTTAGACCAATTTTCACCTAATTGTACTTCACCATGGGTTTTTAGACCAACTGTATCAATTGACTTAGAGAGATTTAAAGTTTACTTATGTATTGACAAATTGTCCTACTTTTATAATCACATGGTTTTTTAGTATTGTGATACCAATTTAAGATTCTTTTGGATGTCTACAGTGATCAAATGTTGAATGCTAAAACCATCAATTTTGTTTTAAGGTTTAAAAATGAATAGCAACTAAATGTTTTGTATTTCTTTTGAGAGCCAAAAGAAAGAAATATGTTGTTTTTAGATTGGGATAATTTATTTGAAAGAGAAAATTCTTCTATTCAACCTTTTATGGGGCCTCATCAAAGCCATCAACCACCCCCTACTCAGCTACTACCTACCTTGAAGCAACAACGGAGGGTTATTATCTTAGATATAGAGGGTTTACTACTTCATTCAGTTGAAATGCGACACGATGATATTGTTCCATCATGGACTGAGCACATGCGAATTGTGCTTGACAAAGATGAAGTTTATCATGTGGTGCGCCGTGATGCTGAAGCTTTCTTGGACTTTTGTTTTGATTATTTTGAACCTTGGATATGGAGTTGCTATAACCTAACCAAAGCTCAACATATACTTGAGATGTGATTTCCTAGGCATTGTTCAAAGTTCAACATGTGTATGAGCAATAAGCATTGTCAAAATCCAAATATCATGATTGGATATAAAAGAGTTTATCATAAGAATTTGACTTTGGTTTGGGAGATGTTTGAGGATCTACATGCTAGCAACACATTAATTTTTTATAATACTCCATATAGAGTGATGTGGAATATGCCAGGAACTTATCTCATATTTCCAAAATTTTGGAGACAAACACCTGAACAACTTCAATGCTTCTTAGAAGGAACAATAGCTCCATGGTTAGTGGGATGGTTGCATGCAAGAAATAAGAGGAGTTATACTTCCAATACAATTGTGAACAAGGTAGAAGATCCTGAGACAACTTATTTCATAAATGTCTACTTGTCAAGAAGACAATGTTGAGAGTCACATGTTGAAGTTGTTTGGCAAGAATGTAGTGACAGAGATATCAATTGTACACAAAACCACATATCAATTAGGACTGGTTCATTGTAAATTGTTTTTCAAGCTAAATATAAATTGTACATTTATCTTTCATCCAACCATTTATCACATTATTTTCTTCTACTTGAAGTGTACCCTATTGTAAGGGGACTTCTGTTCAATCTAATGTGTTTCACATGGAGTGCACCTTAACATTTGGGGGACTCTTTATTAATGGAGTGCATCCTTCTTATGGGTGCTCTTTTTCTTGTTGCTTTGAGTAGAGAATTATATATATTTTCTCATATCTTGTGTAAAGGATCCACTATAAATATTTAGACCTTGTTGTAACTTGGATGTTCCACAAAGTTCACCCTATTGAAAGGGGACTTCTTTATTAATGGAGTGAATTCTAATTTAAGGATACAAATTTTTCTTTGTATTTTTAGTTTTGAATGTGATCACTATTTTTGTTTACAATGTATACATTTATTTAGTCAAGAGAACTCTTTTTGCTTCAAGACACAAGAACAACATGAACAATGTCCTTTTTTCTTCAAAACATGAGTATGACTTCTTATGCTGGGTCAATGGGTGGTAAATATTATTTTGTACTTAATATAAGTTGTAACAATAGAAGACCTCTTTTTTTATACTCATTCAATAAATAAAAAAATTCATTGAACAATGTTGTTGTCATATTAGCATGGAGACTCATACAAGAATATGCCATGTTGTTGTGATATTGGCATGGGAATTCATATGCATGTATTCATGCAAAATTAAAAAATCCTTATCTAAATCAATCAATTTTGAAAAATATACAGCATAACCCATTGATTGGGAACATAATATCAAAATCGCAACTCTTTATCATAAAATCCATTATTGAAATTAGTTTAATTTTTCTTCCTTAAGACTTGTGTTTTATGTATGCTTCATGCCTCAAATGAAGAAATCCTAGATTTGTAGTGGAATTTTCTTGGATGAGTGTGAATGTCATAGAAAGGTAGGTTGTTTTCCTCAAATTGAGTCCTAGTTTGGACAAGTGGTGGACCTTGAATAATTTTAGATACTCATCTTGAACTTAGCTTGGATAAGTGATGGACCTTGAAACTTTACCTTTAGATAAACCATAGGTAGGACAATAAGGCATTCACAACGATAATAACTGGAATGCACTAGGATCTTAATGGTTTAATTGATTAAAACCATGAAATTTCATGTCCAATTTTGTTTTCAATGTTGACTTTATACATGAGATATCATTACTTTATACATGATATGTTGAAAGTTGTCCAACCTAGGAATTGGAATTTTCCCACTTTACCTAATATAGTCTTTGCTGCAGCAGCCGTTCCTACTTGTGTTGGTTTAGTGGATGTTGTTTTCTCACTTTGGTTATCCTTAGGGACATCTTCTTTGTTGAAAATATCACAATTGTCTCCTAAGTCAATAGCACTTGATACACACTCTTCTAGGGTTGTATGCGTCTTGCTATAGAGTATAGCATGAAGTTCTTTGCTTAGAAGTCCCTCTAGAAACAAAGATACAAGTCGTTCTTATGCAGGTATCTCTAGCCATGGGCATCTGGCAATGTATTGTTTCATTTGAGTTGCACAATCTTTATCAAATTCACCATATTTCTGTTTAAAGCTGTAAATTTAAGCTACCGCGTTATGTTTGATCCTTGTTTTAGAACAAGCAGCTACAAATCCTTGAGCTAATGTGTTTAAGTCCATGATTCACCTTGGTGGAATGTTTTGGAACCATGTCAATGCTTTTACTTCTAATGTCATTCCAAACCCCTTGAATTGAGTATGGAAATCGAATATACGCTCTGCTCTTAGCACTTTCTTAAAGCTTGCTAAGTGGTCGTATGGATCTCCTGATCCACTGTATTTTCTAACCCATTTCTGAAAATCAGCTGGTCTGATGCGTCTATTTGGTTCAACTCCCGGTCTCCTGACCTTTGGTCGTGTTCCGAGTTCTTCAAACCAGTTTGTTGAAAATAGTGACTCATGTAGCCCTGGACTGGCCTTAATGTCATCAGGTTTTCTTTGTGATGAGGTGGTTTCTGGTTTCTTAACATTACTCTTAGATGATCTATCATGGTGTTCATCTCTTGGAATTGTTTCTGGTCCTTGTCCCAATATCCAATCCCTTATGGAATACCCTTGGTATTTGGTTTGTTCTACCTCCTCAGGAGTCATCATAACAAAGTTGTTGTTATAACAATCCCTAAACAGGTAGGTTGGTAGGTCTGCTGATCCCTTATCTTTGATCTTGAAGATATAGATGATCTTCATGGCCGTTAGTTGTCCTGATTTTGCATGCAAAGTCCACAGAAGATCTTTTACGTTTCTATCCTCCCAACAATAGAATCCGATCCTAGGAGTATCAGTATTAAGCCGTTTGAAAGGCTTCAAATCTACTTGATTGTATCCCTTGAATTCTAAAGTTGGTGGTCCTTCTTTTGCTGACATATACGGGATTATGGTGTTTACTTCTAACCCCCATTTGTCTGTCACATCATGGTTTTCGACTTGTACATACTAAGTTCAGCTTCTGTCCATGTACATTTTTCCTTGTTTGTTTGCCCTAATTTCTTATTTGACCTCAAAACCATGGTCATCAATGTGAATAGCATACTCTTCGTTAGAATCCAGGTAAACATAAGCTCCATGGTGTTTAGTCTTATAAAAAGAGAGTATATGCTTATAGCACATTGTCGTTTCAGTTTCCAAGTGAGTCGAATAGGAAGACATTTCAGATGTTGAATCTGAAAAAGTATCTGAGACTTCTTCAAGAATAGTGTACAAGGAATTGCCTTGATTCACGCTTTCTTTGATGGATACTCTACTCGAGGTTTCTCCAAGTATGCCCTGATTTCCTAGTACACGACCAGATCTAATGTTCATAAAGACTTGTGAAGCCCTGGATAGAGTACTTACCTTTGGATTGACTTGTTATCAATTTCCACTTGATTCTGTAATGTACCAAACATTTTTCAATAAAAGTAATTTATTTACTTTGTAAATATTTGAGGGTTGCATTTTATTAAGTCAAAGAGCATTTTAATGGAACGATCAGATCCAAAATCGGACTTTAGAACTATTAATTATGACCCTTATTCACTTGAAAACAGTTTGATGGGAAACTTAAGCCTCAAGATTGTATCTAATGATAAGAGTTAACCCCATAGGAAAGAGAGAGCAATTTTAGGAAAGGCGGAGTATTTTTAGGAAAGAAAGAGGAGGGAGTTAGCCCTGGCTCATTAATTACAAGGTTTATCCAAAAAAATAGGAGTTACAATATTCCCAATTTATCAAAATAATAAGTGTTTTTACAATGAGAACATCGAAAAATGGTATCCGCGGTATTTGTGTTAGCTTGCTGCTAACACAATCACAAGCAGGAGGCGTTACAAGCAACAAGGGTAGCCTTGGGACAAGTGTCTCCATTTCCCCTTTGAGAGAGAGGACTTGATAAATGCAAAATCAATTAAATAAATCTCCTAAATTATCATTGGACCCCTTGGGTGGCCAACCAATAGGCTTCAGGCACACCATGAGGGTAACATGAGGAGGAACTTGACAAGTGTCCCTTTTGCTTTCTTTGTACCATGCATGCCTTGTGTGAGTGTGTGGGTGTTCTCTCTCATCCCCCTCTTGTAGGGATTGCCCCCTCCTTGTAGGGATTGAATCTTGACCTTTTGACACCTCAAGCCCCTCATGCATAGACCCAGTTCCCACCACATGCTTGGCCTTTAAGCACTTTAAGCTTGGGCTAGGTTCTCACCTCAAGTGCAACCCTAGCATCTCAAGCATGACAAACACCCCAAGCATCTCAATCATCAAGCACCTCAATCATCAAGCACCTCAAGCACCTTAAGCTTAGGCCGGGCCTCAAGCACCTCAAGCTTGGGCCGGGTTCCCATGTTAAGCTCAACCCTAGCTTACCTAAGGTCAAAGAACTTTTACACTAACTATTGGAGGTCTTCAATGAAGCTAACCCTAAGGTCTTATGCTCCATTGGTTAGCCTTGCTCTTTGATAGACCATCTCTCATTTGGGCCCTTTACCATTGGCCCCGTGTTGAGATAGTTCTATAATCACATCTCAATATCTTAACCTTGTTCTCGTTTATTCTTCCACATTAATTGATCAATTTAATATGAGAAAATAATTTGGGTTGGTTAGATATTAGTTTTCATGACATTACCTCTCTCTTGAAATCATAGTCGTCCTCGACTATGAGGTAGAAGAGATAAAGCCTTAGTCATTAGTCAATCTTACTTAGCGGGTAGAGGATCCCCTTTTACCCTACGACATCTTTCCAAGATGGATGACTAATCCATTTGGTGCTTGGGAGACATAGATGCCGCAAGCATGTCTACTCTTAAGTCCATTTCATTCTCCCAAAGTAGAGTGACAAATTCAGCTTGGTGTTTGAGAGACGTCATCATCACAAACATGAGTCTAAGCATGCATACTAGTTAAATTTAGGCACAATTAAAAAGAGAACTAGTCTTATAAAACAAAATATGAGTCATTTAAAAGAAATTTGAACATTTTCTTACTCTAATGTAGCATTGTAAGCATTGACAAGGTTCATACTATCATTAAGATATATTCCTTGCATCCATCTAGCATCTTCAAGATATCATCGGATAATCTTGCCATGTCATAGTACCTTGTCTTCATGTCGAAGGATAGCTTTGGGTTGTAGCACCTCTTTTTGGTCTTCAACTTAGGGAGGGTCTTCAATAATTGATTCACTTGGTGTCTCTCCTTTGTAGGGCTTGAGTAGGCTCACATGAAAATCATTGTGTATGAGCCAATGGTTGGGCAATTTGAGTTGGTAAGCCATCTCATTGATGGGCTTCAGGATTTGGAAAGGACCATAGTATCTTTTTGCTAGCTTAGCATAATACTTTTGATGGCCCGTAGGATTTTTGCCCGTCGTTTTCCTTAATCGAGCCTTAGGAAACTTAAGTAAAACCCAGTCATTTTCTTTGAACGTTAAGGCCCTTCTATGCTTGTCAGCACCAACTTTTTGCCTTTGTTGAGAGATATATATAGCCTTCTTAATCTTTTGAAAAGATTCATGTAGGTACGGCTATAGTCATCGGCGGCAAAGATCTTCCCATGTACTTTGAGTAGCAAGGGACTTTTAGGTCTTCCCTCAATGATCTCAAAAGGTGCTTTTCCCGTAGAAGTATGTACAATATTATTGTAGGCATACTTTACAAGAGGTAGGTACTTTTCCCATTGTGAGCATTGATCTACTTTGGTAACATAAGTCTTGAGTAGATCGAGTATCGTAAGATTGGCTATCTCACTTTGGCCATCCGATCGTGGGTGATAGGCTGAAGAGAAATTCAATCTTGTTCCTAGATTTTCAAAGACACCTTTCCCAAAATTACTGGTCATTCTAGGATCTCTATCTAACATGATGGATGTTGGCAATCCATGATGTTTGAAAATCTGCGATATGAAGAGAGTTGCCATTTGGTGTGCCTTAATAGTCTTTTTGATAAGAATAAAGTGTGCTTGCTTGCTAACCCTGTCGATTATTGTCCATATTCCCGTATTCCCATGGATAGACTTGGGTAATCCAAAGATGAAATCCATGGATATACTCTCCCATGGTGAATTTGGAATAGGCAATGACTGGAGCAATCCAGGTTGCTTCCCTCTATCATATTTGGTCTTTTGGCATACTACACATTTTGAAACATACTCTTGTATGTCCACTTTCATGGTAGGCCAATAGAAATACGTCTCTACTCCTCGGAGAGTAGGTTGAATACCTCTATGCCCACATAGGGGAGAGCATGGGATTCATACATAACTTTCTCACGAAGGGAATGGGTAACACATAGCCTTTTTCATGGAGAAGATAACCATCCTGCAAGGTGAATGGTTCCTCTTTCTTCCTCAAAGCAAGGGCTGACATTATGTCTCTAAAGTTATGGTTAGTAGCATACTCATCTATCATAGAAGATAGATCATTGTGAGTAGCTATAGACACCGCATTAACTTTTGGTCGTCGTGAAAGTGCATCGGCCACTTGATTGTGCTTACCAGCAGTGTGAGCAATATGAAAATTAATTGTGAAAGAAAATTTTCCCACCTCATTTGTTTGTCAGAGAGCTTGGTTTGCATCATGAAATACTTGAGACTTTGGTAATGGATTTGTAGAATGAATGGAGTCCCCAATAAGTAGTGCTTCCATGTGTCTAGGGCATGTAGAATAGCTAAAATCTCTTTCTCATAAATGCCCAAGACTTGTTCATCAGTATTGAGCCTTCGGCTCTCATATGCTATGGCATGCCCTTCTTAAAGCAAAAATGCTCCAAGGCAATCACCACAAGCATCACATTGGACCTTAAATGGCTTTGAGAGATCCGGAAGCACGAGGACTGGTTGAGAAGTAAGCTTCTCTTTGAGATTATCAAAAGAATTTTTCTCCTTATAGCAGTCATACATACTTAACATTCTTCTTAGTTAAGTCATGTAGTGGTCCTGCTACTTGAGAGAATTTTGGTATGAAGAATCTATAGTATGCGCACATACCAGTAAAGCTTCTTAGCTCATGTAGATTCCTTGGGTTAGGCCATGCTTTTATTACCTCTAACTTTGATGGATCCATACGGATACCATCTTGAGAGATAATATGACCTAGGTATTTAATCTCTTGAAGGAAAAATTCGCTTTTCTTTTGGTTGAGAAAAAGCTTATTCTTCCTCAATGCTTGAAAAATCACTTGGAGATGCTACTTATGTTCCGCCAAAGACATGGACTAGATGATGATATCATCAAGAACACTCCAGTGAATTTACGCTACAGTCTAAACATTTTCTCCATTAGACGATTGAATGTAGCTGGTGCATTAGTCAAGCCAAAAGGCATGACTAGATATTCATAAAGACCAAATGTTGTGCAAAATGCGGTCTTTAGGATATCTTCATCCACTATCCTTCTTTGATGATAACCACTCTTAAGGTCAATCCTACTGAAATCGGTAGAGCCTTGTAGCTTATCAAAAAAATCTTCTACTCGAGGCATGGGAAATCTGTCTTTGATAGTGATATGGTTTAGTGCTCGATAGCCCAAACACATACGGTATGTACCATCTTTCTTTTGCACTAAAAGGACTGGAGAACAAAAGGGAGAGAAACTAGGCCTCACCATCCCTTTGTCTACCAATTCTTGTACTTGCCTCATGATCTCCTCTTGTTGAGCTTGTGAGACTCGATAAGGAGGCTTGTTAGGCGGTGAGCTTCTTGGAAGGAGCTCAATGCGATGGTCATCATCCCCTTGTTTTGGAGGTAAGTCCATATGCATATCATCGATGAACATATCTTGGAATCATTTTAGAAAATTAGACAAGTTTAACTCTTCTTGATTCCTACCATTTACATTTGATAAAACATTAGGATCTTTTAGAGACTCTTTGACAAAAATCATGTACGCAAAAACTGAGCTCTTTATTGACTAATCAAAAGCAGGAGGATTTACAAGTGGAATAGTGTGACCACGCTCACTAGCATCTATATACATGTTCTTCCCCTGTACGTGAAGTAGATTCTTCTTTCACGGAACTTCATATTGACAGCCATACGATCAAACCATGGCCCCCCTAGGATAGCATCCTCATGTTGGAGAGGAGAGATGAAGAAGTCTTCTTTGTCGACATAGCTTTGGACATGAAGCCTCAACTTCCCAATTAAGGGAGTAACAGAGGCTTGCTGTCCCTTGAAAGTTGCATCAACCGTTATCATATCTCCCATTTTGAAAGCTTGAATGCCCAACTTGGTGGCCAACATTGTTGATATGAAGTTGTGAGTAGAGCCAGGGTCATCATGACTCTTATCTTTCCCCAAGCATAGGAAAGTGATGATCCTTTGCAATGAGCATCCTCTTTTGGAGCTTCAATGGTGGAAGCCTTAGGAGTCTCATTGCGAGTATTCTTCTTGGGGCAAGAATGATAGCCATGTCCTTGCTCCCCACACTTGAAACACTTATGGTCCTTGCGAAAAGCTTCAAGCTCTTCGAGAGAGAGTTTGTTTTACCTTTGTAAACTCCCTTCTTCTTGAACCGATTGTTGTTGTTGTTGTTAGACATGCCTTGGGAAGAATTTTGAACATTGTTTTTCCCCTTTGAATCATTTTTGCCTTCGTTTTCCATGGGATTGATATTATGTCTAGCCCCTTGATGGAAATTGATGCGTGAAGCAACCATAGTGTGGTGGATTACTTTGCTAATAGTATTAGGCCGTTGAGAGTTCATGTATTCCGCCATCTCTTCAGGTAATCCCATGCAGAATTGCTACCTTTGCTGGCAAAGTCTATCTTTTGAACGACAGTAGCCTTGAGATGTAAATCCCAAAACTTGTCTACATACTTGTGGATAGACTCATGAGAGAGAAGCTTCAATATGCGCCATTTGGTAAGCACTTTGTCCTTTGCATCTCTTGCAAGGAATTTCTTCATGATGGAAACTAATAGAGTTTTCCATGTCTTTGGGGCTTCGTCGTTGCCACGAAGGCTAGACCACCATTGACGAGCTGATTTTTGAAAGTGCGTAGCTACATGGTGTAGCTTGGAGGACTCCATAAAGCCCTCGTCTCCAAAGGCCGCATCAAATTGCTGGATGAAGGCCAACACTTTGTCGGTAGCACCAAAGGTGTCATCATAGGTAAGAAAAGAAATACTCTTTCCCCCCTCCTTGAACTTCTTTAGCTTTTGTGACCTTCGCCATGCAGGGAATGATTTGCGATGTCCTCCCCTCTTGTATTCTCTAGGAGAATAGCCATAGCTTTTGTCGGAAGAAGAGGAAGGTGAAATAGAAGGAGAAGAGGGTGACCTCTTCCTAGCCCTTTTCTTCCTTTTTTCCTCTCTTCCCTTTGGATTGACAAGGAGAAGGACTATGTGTTGATCTTTTCTTCTTGGGAGGAGTGGGCGATCATCTAGACTACCGTCTTTGTGGAGATACATCTTCAGAGGAACTTAATCTTTCATTGCTTTGTCTCTTTATATTCCTCCTCTCGAATGGGAGAGAGTCTTCTTTTGGGGGTCTCTTCAAGAGGCCTCCTAAGCTCTCTCTCCTCTAAGCTCTCTCTCCTCTTGGGGAGGAAGGGAAATTCCATAAGCACGAAGTTGTTGAGTAACTTTGGCTTGCAAAGCAGGGTTGCCCATAGCTTGTTGCAACCTAGTGCCAAGATAATTTACAAACATGGGAGCCATGTTAACAAAATTTATGTATGTACTTAGTGTATGCTTTGGCATTCAAAACCTTAGTTGCCACTCCTCTTAGCCTTTGAAAATTGGCTCTTATGTATCTACACCCACGGCTCAAAGTGGTTAATTATAGAGAGTACAGGAGTAGGTCTAACATAGCAAAGTTGTTGAGGGTTAGCTCCTTTCAGACTTCTTATGGCTCAGTAATGGTAAAGCCGTAGACAAGTCTAAAAAGACTCCATTATTAAGTCCAAAGCTCCCGAGGTGTGCACCATATCCCATGTAGTGGGCTCAACAAAACCGATAATAGATCCCAGTTCCACTTACCCTAATATAATTAACAACATCAACCATTTATAGGCTACTTAAGGACCTCTCTTCTTAAGCAAGAAAATAGAAACCAAATGCTCTGATACCAATGTAATGGAATTGGCCTCTTTAACTTGAGAGTAGCGGAAATTAATGAGAGTACTTTTGAGAAATGACTTTGTGAGCATAGCTAGTGAACATAATTGAGGATAGCAACATAATCATAGAAATTAGTTAACTTGGCATGATCAATACTTTTGCAAGAGAGAGAATCTAGAGAACATGACAACAGTTGAGGAGCGGATTTATGTGGAGCCGGTCCCCCCTCCAATAGGCATTTGTTGATTTTTCCCATTAAGAGAGACCTGTTACAATACAATATTTGTGTTCCTTGAGACCTAGGTGATGCAATGAAGATGGAAAGCTTCATGCATCACACGCATGAAATAAAATTCAAGAAATCTTTAACTATCCCAAGCCTCAGTCCCAAGACCTCAAACACCTTCGAAGGTGAAGAGAGATAGCAGGGAATGAGGGTAGGGAAGAGGAAGAAGAAACATTTCATAGGAGAAAGAATTAGCTCCTCATTTATCATAACTCTTCTTGCTATCATACATAATAGCATAGTAATGAAGATGGAGAAGATGGCAAGCTCAATCGTTGAAGCATGGATCTTGGTTGAATTTGCACTCCATAGCCAAGAGTGTTGGTGTAGGCTCTCAACTTCTCAAGGAGCTTGGAGAAGGAGATGGATCTCTTGAACTTTGCATAGAACATAATGAGAATGGTTATGGATGTGTGTGGGTGAGTATACCCTCTAAGCAACCCCCTAGCTTTCTTGGGTCGACCCCCCCTTGTAGCTCATGCTTGAAGCTCATTGGATCCCTCCAGGCCTAGCCAATCACAAGTAGGAGGCATTACAAGCAACAAGGGTAGCCTTGGGACAAGTGTCCCCCTTTGCCCTTTGAGAGAGAGGACTTGATAAATGCAAATTCGATTAAATAAATCTCTTAAATTATCATTGGACCCCTTGGGTGGCCAACCAATAGGCTTCATGCACACCATGAGGGTAACATGAGGAGGAACTTGACAAGTGTCCCTTTTGCTTTCTTTGTACCATGCATTCCTTGTGTGAGTGTGCGGGTGTTCTCTCTCATACCCCCTCTTGTAGGGCTGGCCCCCTCCTTGTAGTGATTGAATCTTGACCTTTTGACACCTCAAGTCCCTCGCTCCCACCACAAGCTTGGCCTTTAAGCACTTTAAGCTTGGGCTAGGTTCTCACCTCAAGTGCAACCCTAGCATCTCAAGCATGACAAGCACCTCAAGCATTTCAATCATCAAGCACCTCAAGCACCTTAAGCTTGGGCCGGGTTCCCACCTAAAGCTTGGGCCAGGTTCCCACCTCAAGCTCAGTCCTAGCTTACCTAAGGTCAAAGGACTTTTACACTAATTATTGGAGGTCTTCAATGAAGCTAACCCTAAGGTCTTATGATGCATTGGTTAGCCTTGCTCTTTGATAGATCATCTCTCATTTGGGCCCCTTTACCATTGGCTCCGTGTTGAGATAGATCTATAAGCACATCTCAATATCTTAACCCTTGTTCCCGTTTATTCTCCCACATTAAGTGATCAATTTAGTATGAGAAAATCATTTGGGTTGGTTAGATATTAGTTTTATGACACTGAGCAGAAGTTTAATGTCAATGAATCGAAAGCTAATTTGCATCCTTTTAGAAGCAAAATGCACCAATGGAGGGATTAGCTTAGGCAATTGATTAAGATTATGAATAAATTACTTCAATTTTCTATCAAAGCCTCCAAAATTTTAGAAAACAAACTCACAAATAAGACAACATCAGAGCCTCAATTCAAGGAAATAGCAGAAGTGTTGTTCAAAGCTTGGATCAAATCCAACTAGCCATTACCATAGGGATGGACTCATACAACTTCAATCTGTCATAAGCTAGCCAAAGCTAGGCTAACCAAAGGAAAATGCACTTTGTATGATGTTGATACTAAGACATGGAATGCTTTGATGCCCTACAAAGTAGAGATGGTGACTAAATGCAAGGAGTATGGAGCAAGGAGCTATGCATTGGCTGACTTAGAAGAAGAATGCGACTACCAATGCTCCAAGTACGGGCCAACCTCTAGCAATTTAGGCTCCACCTTCAGTGATCTGGAAGCCCACAAGAAAGAAGGCTCTAGATAAAAGAAAACGATGACATCCACGCAATGTTCAGATATGCAAGCCAATGCACAGCTATAGAGAGCTGAGAGGCCTAGCCTCGGCTGGCAAGAAGTATGAGGGTTTTCACATTAGTCGTAGAAGAATGAGCTGGAAGAAGAGTGGGTGGATCTAGATTCATTCCTAGAGGATATTGGTCATTTTTAGCAACATATCCAAAATTTTGGAAATATTCCAAAATTCAAAGAAAGGGGGAGGGAAATATAGACAATGGGAATAGAAACTAGTCAAAACTCAAACCAGTAGTGGAAAATTCATAATTATCAAGCCTAGTTATTGCTATAACCATTCAACAAGTAGTCAGCTAGAGGCCTAGTCTGACACCTATAAATAGAGACCATTACTCATTTGGTGGAATCTATTGCCTATTGATCCTATGTGTATATTGAGTCATCCTTATCCAATATTAATCTCGAATTTCCATTTTACTTTAGTCTTTGTTTGATATGTGTCTAAAGTCTTCTTCTCTAACCTGATTTAACTAACTCTAATAATCCAACCTAAAATAGCTTTCAAAAGTGACCAGCTCATTCTAGAGCTTCCAAAATAAATTCTAGTAGCACCTAGATAAAAACATATATTCTACTAGGGATATACCTATAATCATGCAAACTACTACCTAGGTGCTACCAGGTAGCTAGCTAGTAGCATCCAAGATTTTACCTAGGTGCTACCTGGTATTTGACAAGTGATTTTGTTAGTTTTTTGCTTGGAGTGTGCATGAGATAGTGGTCTAGTGTTTCAGAGGTGACTACCAGGTTACTAGCAGATTACCTCCAAACCATTGTTACCAGGTCACTACTTTGTATTTTCCTATAGTGCTAGCAACAAAGCTGGCAACATTTTGATAGCTATGAGATGGAGTCATCATTTTGGTCCGTGTCCCATCCATGTCTAGCTAAAATAGTGTAGATTTTTTCATTGCAAGGTTGTTTTGTATCCTTGGTTATGTAACTCTTCTTAGTTCACAAAGGGTGATTTTTATAGAAGTGGTTGTCAATACCGCGCCTTTGTTCTTGACTGATAGATGGGAAGGTCCACATATAAGTGGAGTTGAAATGTAGACCTAATTCTTGCTTTTACTATATAAGTGGTATCAAGCATGTGCATAGACAACATAGACAAAGACCCTTGTACCAGAACAGACACAAACACTTTGTGTTAGGTATTTAATATTGAGAAACTTAAAGAGAGATTACCATTGGGTCTGTTAACAAAAAATAGTGAACCATTACATGAAGTTGGGGAAAGATGCACATAGAGATAAAAAGGAAGCTTGAATTAGAGTTATGAAATCTATACATCATAAGAAATTCTATCATAAATAGCCACATATGCTTCCAGTGACATAAAGAATGTTCTCCTAGGTAGAGCTTTTTCCATTGTGGATACTTAATGGCTCTTACAAAGTGGGATTGCAATGTAGCTTCAGGCTTTCTTTGCAATATCTTGAAATCGTAGGGTGTTGCGGGAGCAAATCACACCACCTATAAAGTGCATGCAACACTACCTAGATCATAATGTCAATCGAGGACACAATGACACGATAGGCTCACATAGGCAATCTCTTTAGCTTGTCAGGTTGAGACCATCCCACACATACAACACTCTGGAAGGACAACTAAATCACAATCAGGAATCTCACTACTCTCAACTACACCACCGAACCCACATACACACAAACAAAAGGAAACTCACCAAACCATACCAAAATTGTACAAAACTTAAGGAGCATCATCCCCTCACTAGGATGCACCCATCCCAAAGCCTCTACACTCAAAACCCTCACTCTAGACCCATCTGCAGAAAACGTGTATGAAGACATAGCAAAATTTTGAAAATGCCCAAAACTAAAATCTATGAGTACCTATGCGTAGCTTATGTCAACATGATTTGAATGACTACTTGCACTTAGAAAATAGACAGTGTTTGATATACTTATGGGTGCAAATAGCTTGTAAATGCCTTAGCATGTGTGCTTCATTTTGTGTGGAATGCTTGGTGTTGATGCATAGCTCTCTCCGAGCCTGTCGCGATGGTGTAGTCAGTTCTCCAATGCGATGAGAAATTGGGCAATAGCACCAGGATGAAGCTCACACTCTCTCTCTTTCTCTCTCACATAGTTGATGATAATTTAAAACTTGATTATGATAAAAGTTCTATACAAAATGACCTAGGTACCTTATATACTAAGGCTATCATATGTTAACCTAAAATAGAGTTCAAGGGGTAAAATGGCTTTGTATTTACAATTTGAAAGTTCCATTGCACCCCGAATTTTGCAACTAGACTAGCTACTCATTACAAACGATATTTTTAACCATAATCTACATCATTTCATAACTCTCAGAAAATAAGGCTTTGTTGAGTTATGTTGTACTGTTAACCCACAGGTAAACACTCCCCCCCTCTGAATTCATGTCATCCTTGACATGACCTGGTTGTCAATAACGATGCGGTCTTTGTTGTTGTTTTGCATTCTTGTGCTCCACTGCTTGTACTTTTGTCAAACCACAAAAATGAACTATGATCTATGAAAATCATAATTGATGACGAACTTTATGTCCTTCACATCCATGCCTTGAGCTGCAATATCTATTTCTGGCATGATAGGGCTATTGCTATATCTAAATTCAAAAAGAACCTAATCTGGTTCAACATGACTCTTGTCATCATGGATAAATAAAGCTCCATCCATCACTTGCTCGAGCAAATCTGTCAATTTTGACTATGTCGCATTCTTAGAAACAACTTTTACAATATGTAGAATTGAATGATTGGCTTTCAGATCTTGTGAGCCAATGGAAACTTTGTAAGAATTTCGTAGAAATTGTATTACGAAACCTTCAACTTCGTTAGGCCAAGTTGCACTCCAATACCAAGTCTGTCAGTCAACCGGATCTAAGAGATAATTTTGCTGATTTAAGGTTCAAAACCCATGTCCATCATTCGATCCGTCTCATCAAGAACAAGATATGTAACCTTGCAAAGGTTGGTTTTTCTTCCATGTGTGTCTTCTCTTCTTCATTGGTGACCCCTTTGTTCTTGCATCAAGGTGATCAAAGTCGCATTTGCCAACACTGTTAGCTTTTATGTGATGTGTAAAGCATTATATTGCTTTTACTTGATACATGACTTAATTAAAGCCTGGCAAACCCCACTTAATTCCCCAAGTTAGTAACTTGCTTTCAAGGGATTTATCTGACATCATTTGCAATAGATGACCATCTATGAGCTATCACCATTTGTCCCCAAAGCTTATATACATGATGTAGAATGTATGTAGGTGGCTATCATGGCTTCATACTTGACAAATTACATCTTTGGCTAAGGGTTAGACTTTAAAAAAAAACCCTTTAGCTTGTATTCTCTATTTATAGCCTCCTGACAAAGTTTGGCTTGATTTGGACTTGTATTTGACTTTCCAAGCTAACTTTTTAAATTTTAGTCTCAAAAATGACTGAAGGGCACTGCTAGCACCTTTTGGCTACCAAACACATGTAGAATCGATGATGATGACCAAAATTTGGCTTGATCCTTGGTTGCTCCTACAGACATCTATCACGATAGATGATTGAACTATCATTCCTGCCCCTTTTGCTCTTGTCAGTATTGTTAGTCCCTTTTGTTTTTTAGGCTTCATTAATTCACATACAAGATAGAAGATTTACAGTATAAAGATCTACTTCATGTATACAGCCTTATAGTCACATGAAATGTCTGATGGAAACTTTACACTTGATTGGTGCTTTTGTTTAGTAGCATCACCAACTTTCTTTGTCCTTATAGGCCACCCCGGAGTTTGATTTTTTGGCCTCATGTTGTTGTCGAAGGCTGATCCAGATTCTTTCTTACCTCTGACACTCTAGCCTTTTGCATATGGCTTTTGAGACATACCTCCTAAAGTTTCTTAATATTTTTGTACTTTCTTCTCTTTGTACTGCTCATGCATCTCTTCAATCTTTTCTTCATCTGGATTATGAAATTTTCATGTTTTTCTCTAGAAAATCTCAACAAACAACTAAATAAAACCAAAAATCAACTCAACAAAAAGCAAAATCATTCAAATAGAAGTCTAAACGCTATGTAAAATGTACACATGTCCCTAGGGACTCATATATGGCTTTTGTCCCCATACTCCTCCTGTAACGCTACTATAAGGGCATACATTCTAAACTTTGTCAAATATTTATCACAATCAAATGCAAAAATTCAATGCTTCTCACAAAACATTGCCCTCTAATATTCATAATATTAGGTCCGCATCTAGAATGCCTCCCCCCCTCCTATTTGGAGTCCTCCTAGATGACAGGGTATCATCAAGGGTATGTGATGTGCTTGGGCAATCAGAAATTGTGCCTATGTAGGCCTTGTAATGTATCCCTATTATGCATACATAGTCAATGCATGGAAAACAATAATGTTGTGCAAGATGTGGGAATAATAAATTTGCTTATAATTGGCATTTGTTGGCAAGGCTTCCTATTCTAAGCAATGTGATGGTCTTTGAAGTCCAGTGTCGTTTGCTTGATTGAAGGTTGTACAGAAATTTTTTGAAGGCTTACTTTTTTTTTATGCTTCTTTGGTTGGAATCCATTTTAGCCTTGTTGGTTGTCGTGTTTGGCATTGTTCCTCAAAATTGGGTTCTGGCTTAAAGAGAGCGACTTACTCTTGTCTAACTAAACTGTAACCATAGGAGGAATTGAAAGAATTCAAGCGGCACTGTAGTGATAATATTTTTATTGGTTTTCTTTGGTACCCACTGCTTTGTGATTACTGTGGTTGTTTCATTGATGTTGCTCGTTTGGGAACCCATACTTGTCCATGCTTTGTTTTTGTTTGAAGAGAGTTCTTTGGGATCCACCTTGTCATTGTGTGAGTTAGCAATGGTCTTTGCTTCAGTCCTTATACTCTTGGTTGAGGATGGGATTCAAACTTTGGGAGTTGATACTTTAACCTTTTTGAAATACAAATAAACTCCTGACCTCTTTATGCTTGAGTTGCTGAAGCTTCCAGCTTTGTGATTTTCTTACCCGTTCTTGCACACTTTGATTGTTTTCCTTTTGGTGTTGGATCTTGTGATTTTTCATCAGAGATCTTTGTCTTATTGATCCATACCTACTTTCGGCCAAGCTGGCTCTTTGGTATCCATATTTGTTGAACTTTTTGGTTCCGGCTTGTTGTTCTTTGCTCTTGGCCTTCCTTGGTTGTTATTGAAGCTGCTAGTGATCGTGATGACCTAATTTTTTGGTAGGGATGTTATAAGAATCAACACTATCGTTGCTATCCTTTGCAAGGTTGCATCTAGCACTTTTCCTTTGTTGTTTGACTGGTTATGGAAAGTTATTGCTTTTTTGCTATTGGATTGTTGTTTCTGGGAGGGCTTTTCTAGCCAGTTGATTAGCGCATTGCTATCTTGTTGAAATGGTTGTGTTCTTCTTGGATGAGTCTTTTCTTCAAGTATAGGAGCCACGTATGAGGATGCTTGTTGCAGTTGCCTTCCCACCAAGAATTTTGGTATCAGCTTTTGATGCACTTTATTCTTGTAGCGGTGACATTGGTTTCTAGGTTTTTGATATGGACAATCATAAAACCGTACATTAGTTAAAGTGTCGCTTATGTCACCTGCTGGGCTATTTAGATTTCCATTGTTGGCATCTTCTTGAAGCTCCAAGTGTTCTACAGAGTCATAGAATTTGTCTTCTTCTTCGTCTTCATTTCCCTGGATTACACTCACTGCAAGTAAGGAACGACATCATAGTCATCTTTATCACAAAACTTTGTTGTTGGACCGTCTTGAATAGCACACACATCCAGAGTAGCCAAGATGTGTTCCCATTTGAGTGGTTGTGCTTCCTCAAGAAAGGGTTCTGGGATATAATCCTTATCTTCAATAACCCTTTCTAAAATACACTCCTCTCGCTTTAAGCTTCTGGATTGCAAAGCTCCACACATCCACAGTTCTTCCAACCATGTTGGAAGTTTTGATCATGCTATTGTAGCAGAGTCAAACTCCTCCATAGGGTTTCTTGCCACATCCTTGTAACTACGGTCCTTCAAATTTATTCTCGTCGTGGTTTCCATGTGTCTCAGGTAGATATGGTAAGAACCGCATACCTAGATCATTTTCAATTGTCGCATGCATGATCTTCCTAGAATGATGTCATAATTGTTCTTTTTTCCAAAGTCAACAATAGAAAAGGTATGCTCATATTCAATGCCACAAGAAGTAACAACTACTTTTTCTAGCAGTCGTATGGGTCTTTCCTGTGTCGTCTGCAAGCTGCGGTTTCATCCTTGTAGCCCTCACTACTGGTTTTTCCCATTTTTTCTAGATCTCTTTTATTGCAATGGCAACACCAACTCCACTGTCAAGGGATTTCAATGGTTTTTACACCTTGGAATTATACAGGAAGAGTGGTGTTCTCCCTCATAATACTCTCTAACCTTGTTTAACGGCATTGGTCTAGTGTTTAGCTGAGGCATTTTCAGCTCTTTGATCCCTTCCTCAATTTGAGTCATTGGTTTTGACGCCAAATTTCTCTAGGCATTTTTCCATAGTAGCCCACATGTTTGGTCTTATTTTGAGCAAGTCAACTAAAATTATCGTACAGATGACCAATTTCGACAAAATGTCTATTAGCCCTTTTGAATCGATGACCTTGTTGGTCTGTGATGAGACTGCAATAACATCTGAGTTGGACTTGTGCTCTCTCATATAAGACGGTAGTGTTCTTAGCGAATGGGGTTGAATGTCCATAGACTGTACAGATCCTTTGTCTCCCCAATACAATTGCACTTCTAGATTCATTGGAGATCCGATGTCAATTTCCTCTATTGGTGGAAAAGACACTCGTCTCCCATCACGCGTCTGGTTTACTCATCTACTTAGCTCACTTGCTTCATTAGACTCTTTGACTTGTTTCCACAATTCATCAAGACCATTTATTGTTTTACAACTCATATGTACACCCTCACTAGCGATGTCACTAGTGGGACTCAAAGTTTTGCCTCAAAAGTTCGGGGCCCTAAGGGTCGTGAGAACCACCTCCTCTCGGGCGTTCAAGCCACGTCAGCTCCGACACACCTCTGAGAGCCGCCAGCCACTGGCCGCCGCTTGTCTCCTAGGCCAAAAAAACATCATCGCCTTTGCCCTGTGCCGCTAGGCTTGGCACACAGCGCCCAGGAAAGGGCCCGCCATAGCCTTACGGAGAGAAGTTCTCTCTTTCCCTTTACACTCCCATAGAGGGCCATGGCCCTAAACATCTACTCCATCTCCAATCTTTAGAGTTCTCTATATGGGGTCACCCACCTGCCACGTGGTGGCTTTTGGTGAATCACCCTCCTTGGGTTGAAAAAACTCCCCCCAAGATGTTAGAAAAAACCTCCCTTTTCTCCTTGTCTTCAGAGCTTTGCTACTTGGTGCTTATAGAACCCATTCCCAAGCTGCGACATCCAGTTGAAAGCCATCATTGCCAACTCCAAACTCCTTTAACCTTGCCGGACTTTGACTCCCTTGAGCTCACAAACCAAGGCCGCAAAAGAACACAAAAAGCATCTGATGTCACACCGTTCGCAACTGATGTTGATTTCTTGCAGCCGTATCTTGCTGATCAAGAATCTAATTGACAAGCGCCCAACTCCTACGGACTTCATATGTCATGTACTACCTTCTTAAACTTGGTCAAGGCCCAATAGATGCCAGATGTTATGATTCCCCAATGTGACCAACCTGGCCCATAACTAACCCCCAACAAATCTTCTGATGGCCATAACACAAGATGTGCATGCTCCATAACCCAAGCACTAGACATGTATCCATTGATATCCACGTGGGCCACCTGTCCCCACCTGCCCTGTTGATCAAGAATCTGCAAAAACTTCTAGCTTTGAACTTTAATATCTTGCACACCAGGGTTGCGTTTGACGAGCCGTCTCTGGACCAAACTGCACAACAACATCTCGAGCACTACATATGAGGGCACAAACATAGCACTTCAAGAACCTTCACCTATCATCCCAATCAAACCAATTTGGAGCCTTGTTGGCCTAAAAAGCCACATCAGGCATACACCTCCCCTACCCTTTGACTGCATAGGACCTCCAGATTGGCTTTAGCACTTTTTCCTGCACCTGCTGCACCCATAGCTTGGCATAGATTACTTTGGCTGCACCATCATTGCCCACCCCCTAGTTGAACATTTATGTTCAACCGCACACATGGTTATTGCACCTAAAAAAACTTCACATGCAAACAAACTCTCTGTACACCAGAAAAACATCTAGTATATGTACAAAAACTGACACTTGTTACTCGCCACTTTTTCTCATGCGGGTTGCCCAACTCCTTGCTTTACCGCATAGTCACCACTTGTGTCCAAACAACTATCATTGATCACCTCCACCTGTAAGAGCTTTGTACAGTGCCACACCAAGGCACATAGCCAACCACACACCCGAACTGCCAACAACTATTACTTTTTCTCTTATTAAACTAATCACAAGCATGAGCTACAAGGGGGGGTTGACGAAAGCAAGAAGGGAGGTTCCTTGAGGGGTATACTCTCCCACACACACTCACACACACTCTCATTGTGTGAAGTGCAAAGTGCAAGAGCTCCATCTCCTTCTCCAAGCCAGTAGAGAAGTTGAGAGCCTACACCAACAGTCTTGGCTATGGAATGCAAATCCAACCAAGAGCCATGCTTCAATGCTTAAGCTTGCAATCTTGTCCATCTTCATTACTATGCTATTATGTATGCTAGCAAGAAGAGTGATGATAAGTGAGGAACTATTTATTTCTCCTATGAATGTTTCTTCTTCCTCTTCCCTACCCTCATTCCCCGCTATCTCTCTCCACCTTCGAAGGTGTTTGAGGCCTTGGGATAGTTAATGCTTTTTACAAAGCTTATGTTATGCTCGTGATGCATGAATCTTACTATCTTCATTGCATCACCTAGGTCACAAGGAATAGAAAGATTGTGTTGTACCAAGTCTCTATTAATGGGAGAATCTATAATACAAATTCCTATTGGAGGGGGGATCGGATCCACATAAATTCGGTCCTCAATTGTTATCAAGCTCTCTAAACTCTCTCTCTTGCAAAAGTATTGTTCATGCCAAGTTAATTAAGTACTTTGTTTATGTTGCTACCATCAATTAAGTTCACCCTCTATGCTCTCAAAGTGGTCTCACAAAAATGTTCTCTTTAATTCTCTTAAAACCAATATTCTCAAAGTTCATAGGCCATTTCCATTACATTGGTATCAGAGCATTTGGTTTCTCTTTTCTTGCTTCGGAAGAGAGGTCCTTAAGTAGCCTATTGATGGTTTATTTTTTTAATTATATTAGGATAAATGGGACAGGGATCTATTATCGGTTTTGTTAAGATCACTATGTGGGATATGGTGCACACCTTGGGAGCTTTGGTCTTAATAATGGGGTCTTTTTAGACTTACCTATGGCTTTACCATTATTGAGCCATGACAAGTATATAAGGAGCTATCCCTCGGCAATTCTGCAATATTAGACCCACTCCAGTAATCTCTATAATTAACCAATTTAAGCCGTGGGTGTAGATGCTTAAGTGCTGATTTTCAAAGGCTAAGAGGAGTAGCAACTAAGGTTTTGAATTTCCAATGATTACACTAAGTAAACACACAAAGTATTCTATACATAAGTATAATTAGCATGGCTGATAATAACCAGGAGAGTAGAATGAACATTGATAACTTTGATTTTGCACATGAATATGCTAATGATGATGCCCCCATGTTTGTTAATTATCTTGTTACTAGGTTGTAACAAGCTATGGGCAACCCTGCTTTGCAAGCCGAAGTTACTCAACAACTTCGTGCTGAGGCGGTCCGGGGCGGGCAACAAGAAGAGCAACCTCTAGAAACCCTTCAAGGCTCCCGTGCTGCTCAATGGGGCTGGGGCACAACACAACACAAACCAAAACAACAAACCCACAGCCAAATCCCAACTACACAAGGGGCACCACCTAGTTTAAGAGCGAACTAGGACGCAAAAGAGGAGAATCGTTAGAGCAACCCACAAACAAGCAAGGAATTTACACTAACCCTAACACCAATGGAACACTCTTACACACTAAAACACGATAGAGAGAGAGAGAGAGACAGAGAGAGAGATAGTGCTCGGGCTGCTTTGAAACGTATCGGCAATGATCAAGAAAACACAACTATATATTTAAGAAAGAGAGAGAAAGGGGGAGGGGGTGCTTGTTGCATTAATACCTTCTTACGAATCTGTCATGACAAATCAAAGTGAGATTAGTATTTGTTCAACATAGCTTGCGTAAATTTCACCACAACACATCACAAGAAAAGCCACCCCAATCACTGTCTTAAGGCCAGGGGAGTCCTCTCCACCCTGTCGCCCTCTTACAGTATGTCGGATTTATGGCTAGATTGATGACAACACCAGAGACAAGCTATCAAGAACTTAACAAAAAACACCAAGACACTTACACATCATTGTTGTCCATTACTTCACGTTGGAAGGGAGACAAAGTATCCAAGCTTAGTCCAAATCCACCCTCCTTGATTCAGCAAATGTTGGGCTTACACTAGTAGGAGAAATGATAGATTTCCTACTCTCAATTGAATTATCACTCTCTCATTACAATGGCATAGAGTTCCCTTGCTAATCCCCTATTACAACACATGCACATGCATAAGACAATGAGCTTCCACTCAAGAGCTCCTTCTAGAGAGGTTGAGCTTGGCTTCTCAAGCTATAGCATAGTGCTCTTGCTTATGGCTCTCCCTTTTGTACTAGCCACACCCTCCTTTTATAGCAATTTTGAAGGCTAGGGTTACTCCTCTAACCATGGTTGGGTTAGATTTTCAGCCATTTATCTAATTTCTTTTGCTTGGAATTATCAAGAAGTTGGTGGGGAAAGAGAGAGGAGAGAAATGGAGGTGATAGGACTTTTCATAGTGGGTTAGTGTTAGTAGAGTTAGTATTAATTTACAAATGGAATTGGATATTTACAATGGGAGTATCCATGTAGGATACAAATAAGGAAGAAAAACTCTTAAGAGGTAAGAAAAGGTGGATTTCTTACAAGGTTGATGCTCCAAGTGTCTTGAGTAGGGCCAATTTTGACGCTTGTTGACGATCCACTAGCTTTGACGGTACATTTTTTCTCCACTCTTGACCTTCCTTGAGAGACAAGGTAATTGAAGCTGAGTAATCAACCACCATGATGCTGTCTTTTAAGAGAAGAGGCTGAATTTTGTGGTTTTTTTGATAGATATGGGTAAATTGGAGGAGGAAAAATGAGACTAGGTGGTCAATTTTTGAATGGAATTGTGTGTGGGAGGTATGAGTTCACCATGGTTTCTCTTATTCTTCAAGGTTGAGGAGAAGGTGAGTAGGGTGCAGAGAGGAGTGGTGAGAGAGGTGGGGATGATGAGTGGAGAAGTGTGTGTGAAAGAGGAAAATGATAAAGTGGAAGAGAGAGTGTGGCTGCATAGCATGGGAAAACTGGGGTCCACTAATAAAATCATAGCTCACAGCTCGTATATGAAAAAATTTGAGGCAAAAGTTCAGCCCACTAGCTACAACTTTTGTTTGTATCACCTTTTCAAATTCGGAGAGCAAGTGAACTTTAAAAATTCAGCAAAACCGACCGTTTTTTTCCACTGCACAAGGTCCTTGTGGGGTCCTTCTTTGGATGATTCTTTTGAATACCTCCAAGAGTGAGCCCTCCATAGTGCATGTATGCATGCCACGTACCCTTGACCTTATTTGGTAGGTCTATAATTGAAGATATTGTTGAGATTATGATATAAGTGAATAGTACAACTAAGAAAATCAAATATTGAGGGGTCTAAAAAATATGTACATGTCAAATATAAATAATATAAGTGGAAAAAAATATAAAGGGGTCAAAAGAAATCTCTCTCATTATGAGGCTACCATAAAAAGATAAATATTTTTGGTGTTCTAATTTTTTTATAAAAAAAACAAAATAGATGTAGGAAGGGAAAAATCACAATAGTGAAAAAAATATACACATAAATAAAACTAGTTTTTTTGGATTTTTGTTGGGGTGGAGTTACACCAAATATAAGAGAATCTTACATGAAAATATTTCTATATGGAATAAAGAGTATGAAAAATGGTAAGAAAAAATTGTGGTAATGGTGAGGCAATGTACAGAGCATAAATAGCACACACCTAGGTAGAAATATTTAAATAAATACCACAATAATTATGAAAAATCCTTTTATTTAGGCCCTATATACAATGAAATATTTACACACAAATGGGCCATAATATACTTATAATTTTTATTTTTTTTATTTTTTTTGGCTCAACTAACCCAGTGACTAGCTAGCTGAGGGTTTTAAAGAAAATATGGGAAAAGTCCCGTGACTCACGCACGCCTATGTACAGTGAAATGGTAGGGATAGCCACAGTGTTGGGGTGATTTTGGTAGGGTGAGGTAACTCACTATGGCAATTACAAAGAGCCGAAAAACGGCTATCATTAGCCCTCCCCCTGGATGATGGTATATTCATGTACCATCATAGAGCATCTTTTCCAAAGAGAGTGCTTCAGAGTCCTTGACAAGATCTTTATTGTTTGGCCCCTTAGAATTTTGGCTAGAGTTACACTCATGCTTCATGTAACAATACTTACATGAGACAGTGGCCTTTTGACAGATCTTTGGTAGATCCTTTGGTAGAAGGCGACTCAAATAGGGCTTCAAGCGATACCCGTTTACTTTCCTGGAGTGCTCTTTACCATTCAAGTCCATAAGCTGATAGTAACTTGAATTGAAAGCCTTCTTGACTATGTATGGCCCTTGCCATCTTGTTTCAAATTTGGCATCAAAACGATTATCGAGTCGATTGTCATACCTTAGCACAAGATCTCCTTCATTGATGGCTTTGTCCTTCAGTTTCTTGTCAAGCTTCTCCTTTGTCTGTGGTGCTTTCCTCTTATAGCACTCGTATGCTGCTTCTCTTTTCCACTCAAGCTCAGCGAAGGTAAGAAGTCGATCCATCCATGCTTCTTGATCATCTTGTGCTGATTTGCCATGAAGTCGCATTGTTGGAATGTTTAGCTCAATTGGCTGTAAAGCCTCTTGACCATAGACCAAGTGAAATGGTGTGAACTCCGTGGCTTCCCTATATGTGGTTCGATATGCCCACAATGCACCATCCAAGAAGTCATCCCATAATTTTGTCTTGTTTTGCACCATCTTTCTAATGATTCCTGCAATGACACCATTAGCCTTCTCCACCAAACCATTTTATTGTGGGTAGTATGGTGTGCTATGACGATGTAGAATGTGAAGCTCTTCACAAACTTCTGTGAGCAAGCCCTTCCTAAACCCTGGACCATTATCAGAAACAATCTCCAAAGGTGTGCCAAATCTGCAACAAATGTGATTGTACACAAACTTGCTAATTGTCCTCTCATTCACTCTTGCCACACTTTGAGCTTCCACCCACCTAGTCATATAGTCTACAGCCACTAGAATGTAGAGTTTACCATTTTTTGTCCTAGGCACAGGACCCATAGCATCAATGCCCCACTTTTCAAAGGGTCCATTTGCAAGCACTATTTGCCTCAGGCCATGCACCAACCTTCTATTTCCATTTATCTGACAATTGTGACAGCTTTTACACCAATGTTGAACATCCACATGCAAGCTTGGCCAAACATACCCCGCAAGCAAAATCTTCTTCACAGTTGATTCTTGGGCAAAATGACCACCACATGCCTCTTCATGCAAACCTTTTAGAATGGCTGGAATTTCCTCGATAGTTGGTACTCTTCTGCACACTTGATCCTTCCCTCTTTGATAGAGGGAGCCTTCTAGGAAGAGATAGAAACTTGCCCTCTTCATGAGTCTCCTCTTCTGAGCCTTCGTGAAGTCTTGTGGAAACTCACCCTCCAAAATGTAGCCGATAATGGGAGCCAATGACTCCAATCCCTAGTATCTCGGTTGCTTGACAGCTGCTGCCACCATGATGACCTGCACTTCTCTCTCAACACATGTAACTGCTTGTTGTGCAAGTAAATCGGCATCTTCATTTTGTTTCCTCGGAATATGATATAGTTGCACTTCTTCAAACTGATTAAACATCTTACGAATGGCATGAACTTTTGTCCTTAAGCTTTCATTCTTGCATGCCCAAATGCCTAAAATCTGTTTAACAATGAGAAGTGCATCTCCCTTTACCATGAGGCGTTGTATCCCTTGGCCAATGCACATCTTCAAACAATGAATTAGTGTGTCGTATTCTGCTTCATTGTTGCTAGCTGAACCTGGTAGATTGACCTTCTCTTTCATGACCACCTCTCCACTTGGGTTGAGCAATACTAGCCCTCCCCCTGCTTTCCCTGTGGCTCGACGAAAAGCTCCATCAAAGAACAAGGTAAAAGCATTAGGAATACTTTTTGGTGGTGGCAATGGTAGGGTCTTTACTTGAGGCACCTTTATTTCCTTCTCATGTACCCTATCATTGAGAATCCCTGCCAATTGTGCACGCACACTATCTTCTACCTTGAAAGATTATTGGAACTCTTGCAACTCCATAATCCACTTTGAGATCCTAGTACTAAGATTCATTTGACATGACACCCAAGGGAACAAATTTTCTGCAGTGAGAATTACAAAAGGTTTTGGTAGCAGGTAGGATCTAAACTTTCTCACCGCAAACATGAGAGAAAGCATCATGAGTTCTGCTTCTGTGTAGTCTCTCTCCAAAGCATTCATGACCCTACTAGCAAAGTAGATGGGTCGCATCCTTGTACTATGGGGATCTTGTTGTAGCAACACGGCACCAATTGTTTCCTTCCCAACACTAGAGCTAACAAAGAATGTGTACTCCCAACATGGAGGCATGAGTGTTGGTAGATCTGACAAAATGACTTTAATGTTACAAAAGTACTCTTCAAGCTCATCAGACCATGCAAATTCTACTTGTTGTGTCAACTTTTGCAAAGGATGAAGCAACTCCGAGGCTAAGTGAATGAAGCGTGACATATACTTCACCTTCTGAATGAAAGAGATGACCTCCTTAAGACTCTTCGGTGATGGGAGCTCAATAAGAGCCTTTGCCTTTGAAGGATCCACCTCAATGCCTTTATAGGAAACCTTGTGACCGAGCAAGATCACTTCATCCTCACCTATGTGGCACTTGTCGGGGTTGAGTTGACCTCCCATGTCGTAGAGCTTCTTTAAACCTTCTTCTACCCTTTGTAGATGCAATGATTTTGAGCTATAAATACAAAAATCATCAATGAACACCCTAATTGACTTTCCCAAGAATGCTTGAAACACCATGTTCATGAAACGTTGGAATGTTGCAGGAGCATTTGTCAGACCAAATGGCATGACTCTAAAAGCATAACAACCCCAAGGAGTGATAAAGGTTGTTTTCAATTGATCCTCCAATGCAATCCCTATTTGAAAGTAACCTGAGTAGCCATCACACACAGTGTACTTCTCATGACCAGCTACCTCATTTAGTATCTCATCCTGAAATGGGAGGGGAAAGTGATCTCTTTTTGTTGCCTCATTGAGTGGACGATAATCCACACACACCCTCCACTTTCCGTTTTTCTTAGGAGTGACAACAACGGGAGAGACCCACTCTGAATTCTCCACTGGATAAATGAAACCTGTTGCTAGAATCTTTCTTACCTCCTTGAGTAGAGCCTGCTCCTTAATGACTCCTAGCCTTCGTAGCTTTTGAGCCTTAGGTGTGGCCTCTGGCTTCAACTCAATCTTGTGTTGAACAACATCTACTCCACGCACATCGGTGTAGTCTTTAGCAAAAAGCCTCGGAAATTTCCTTAGCACACATTTGAACTCCTCTCTTTCATCCTTTGTAAGTGTTGTAGACAACATACCTTCTAACATTCCTTCATCTTCCACCTTTTGGTTCTTTTGGGAACCTACCTCTTCCAAACCTCGACAAGAGGTCTCTTGGTTGCTTGGCTTAAACCTTACCCCCATGACTTCGATGGAAGACTCCTCTTCAGTAATGCTGCTGCTACTTTCTTCTTCTGAAGTGCTATCGGTCCAACCTTCTTCCGTCTCACTTTGAGATGATTCTTCATGGAGCTCCTCTTGGCGTTGCTCCTTCATGTCAAAGACAACCTTCTTATGATTGTCATTCCTGCAAATTAATTTCCCACTCTCCCAATCCTGTAAAGCTCGCATTTTCATTAGCCATGGTCTTCCTAGGATAAATGGATAACCACTTCCCTTGGTCGACATATCATAAAAATCCACTGCCTTCTTAATGCCAAAGGCCTCCACAAAAACATTTTTACAAATGCCTACGCACCTAGCCTTGCTATTGTTTTCCATTTTCACTTTGATTTCAGGTGTCTCATGGATGTGCATGCCTAGTCTTTGCATGAGCCCTTCTGTCATGATGCAAATTTGTGCACCCCCATCCACTAGACCTTTCCTAACCAAACTTCCTTTTATGTAACAATCTAGCACAGGTGTAATATCCTCGTTCATTTCAGCATGTGCAATTTTTACAACAGGAAAACTCTCTTTTACCTTTCTCCTAGTGCTAACTGCCTTTGTTAAATCCCTCCTAACTTGTGGGCATAATGCAAGAAACTGAGGCCATGAGATATCAGGACCCTTACCTCGCATGTCTTCCAACAGGTTGTATGGAGCCATACCATGTCCAAGAGGGAAGTCTTGGAGATTGATACGACGTCGAGTCCTCTTAGCTTCCTTGGTCTCCTTTGCTTTCTTGCCTTGTCCATGGTCACTCTGTGATGGGACACCCTCTTTCTCTTTACCTTTTCCTCGGCCACGCTTAATGCCATTGGCTTCCATGTCAACCTCATTTGAATTTGTCACCTCTACCACATGCACATTTGGATCTGGCAAAGGTGGAACTCCTTCTACCCCTTGTGGAGGTGGTCTTGGTCCATTTGGCCTTTGTAGAAGCCTTGGTTGTTGACCAGCTCCTTCTCCTGCATTCATCACTGGGTAATTCAAGTTAGGTCTCCCTGGCTCTCCACGGGGCCAAGGACAATTATACATCCCATGTCCAGACTCTCCGCTTTTCCAACATTGCAAGACTCTCCTAGTTCATGGCTCTCTCTCTTCTGACTTCTTTGTTTGTCCCTTTGGACCTACAGCTTGTGCAAGGTGAATTGATAGGCTGCTTAAAGATTCATTTAACTTCTCAATCACTTCAGCCGTTACCTCAGGAAGCTCCCTAGATGTTGATGCTTGTGACTTACCTTTGGGTCTAAGACCTTCTATTGGAACCTCTCCCCTTAAGCACTTGAGTTTCCTATACTTTTCAGCAGCCCTAGTTTCAGCTGCATCAAAAGTAGTAGGTGCACCCGCCTCAACTTTTACCTTAAGGTCAGGAAAGAGTCCGGCTATGAACCTCTCCTTCTTTAAAAATTCTGCACCATCACCAGGGTTAGCAACATTTCGTATCCATAGAGCCCAAAGACGTAGAAACTCTTGCTTGTACAAGTAGTAGTCATCTAAGTCTTTTTGCTTATCAGAAACAATGTCTTGCCATAGTTTTTGAGTGTTTTGGGGATCAAAGAAGTATCTCTTTAAACGATTCAAAACTTCTGTGTAATTCCCCTTAACTTCCTCAGGCAAAGAGTCAAACCAAGTACTAGCATCTTTCCTAAGGACCACCTCAAACATTTCTACACGTTCTTGATCGGTTACTATCCTCTTGATATGGCAAGACATCTTGAAATTTGCTAAAAATAATTCTGCATCCTCTCCAGGCTCTCCAAAGAAAAGAGGATATCCAGACATTTGGCGTTGGCTTTCCATTGAATTGATTTCAAAGTGACACCCGTTTTTGTTTTTCTTTCTTAAAAAGATTTACACAATAATGTTTTCTAGCTTGCAATCTATTCTACAACAAAATAAAGATATTCACATCAAACGACCTATGATAATCAATAAGAGGTAGGATGACAGGGTTTGGTGATGCGAGAATTTCTCCTACTCTTTGGGCACCAAACATGAACACCATACGTTGTTGAAATGGATTTTCCTACTAATTGCAATGTTTATTCTAATGTGTGGAGTGAAATGGAAGGGGAAAACCTCTATTCCTGGGCCATTATCCATGGTCTATGCATGACCTAATGCTTAAAACAAAACAAAAATATAGACGTCCAAACTAAGGTCGTACCTAATGAGAGGCAAAATAAAAGGATTTACTGAAGCGTTTATCTCGGCCAACCTAAGAGGACCTAAAATTCTACGAATGACACGTTGAAATTGCAACTTAGTACTAACAATTATGTGTACCTTTTGCCTTGCAATGGGAATGAAGGGATCATACAAATTTTCGTGATTCATGCAAACTACTTGACTATGCTAAAGGTTGATTCTACACAAAAATACACAAGCCGTCCTTAGTGGGGGCACCAATTTGAGGCGGTCCGGGCGGGCAACAAGAAGAGCAACCTCTAGACACCCTTCAAGGCTCCCGTGCTGCTCAATGGGGCTGGGGCACAACACAACACAAACCAAAACAACAAACCCACAGCCAAATCCCAACTACACAAAGGGCACCACCTAGTTTAAGAGCGAACTAGGACGCAAAAGAGGAGAATCGTTAGAGCAACCCACAAACAAGCAAGGAATTTACACTAACCCTAACACCAATGGAACACTCTTACACACTAAAACACGATAGAGAGAGAGAGAGAGAGATAGTGCTCGGGCTGCTTTGAAACGTATCGGCAATGATCAAGCAAACACAACTATATATTTAAGAAAGAGAGAGAAAGGGGGAGGGGGTGCTTGTTGCATTAATACCTTCTTACGAATCTGTCATGACAAATCAAAGTGAGATTAGTATTTACTCAACATAGCTTGCGTAAACAAAAAACACCAAGACACTTACGCATCATTGTTTTCCATTACTTCACGTTGGAAGGGAGACAAAGTATCCAAGCTTAGTCCAAATCCACCCTCCTTGATTCAGCAAATATTGGGCTTACACTAGTAGGAGAAATGATAGATTTCCTACTCTCAATTGAATTATCACTCTCTCTCTTACAATGGCATAGAGTTCCCTTGCTAATCCCCTATTACAACACATGCACATGCATAAGACAATGAGCTTCCACTCAAGAGCTCCTTCTAGAGAGGTTGAGCTTGGCTTCTCAAGCTATAGCATAGTGCTCTTGCTTATGGCTCTCCCTTTTGTACTAGCCACACCCTCCTTTTATAGCAATTTTGAAGGCTAGGGTTACTCCTCTAACCATGGTTGGGTTAGATTTTCAGCCATTTATCTAATTTCTTTTGCTTGGAATTATCAAGAAGTTGGTGGGGAAAGAGAGAGGAGAGAAATGGAGGTGATAGGACTTTTCATAGTGGGTTAGTGTTAGTAGAGTTAGTATTAATTTACAAATGGAATTGGATATTTACAATGGGAGTATCCATGTAGGATACAAATAAGGAAGAAAAACTCTTAAGAGGTAAGAAAAGGTGGATTTCTTACAAGGTTGATGCTCCAAGTGTCTTGAGTAGGGCCAATTTTGACGCTTGTTGACGATCCACTAGCTTTGACGGTACATTTTTTCTCCACTCTTGACCTTCTTTGAGAGACAAGGTAATTGAAGCTGAGTAATCAACCACCATGATGCTGTCTTTTAAGAGAAGAGGCTGAATTTTGTGGTTTTTTTTATAGCTATGGGTAAATTGGAGGAGGAAAAATGAGACTAGGTGGTCAATTTTTGAATGGAATTGTGTGTGGGAGGTATGAGTTCACCATGGTTTCTCTTATTCTTCAAGGTTGAGGAGAAGGTGAGTAGGGTGCAGAGAGGAGTGGTGAGAGAGGTGGGGATGATGAGTGGAGAAGTGTGTGTGAAAGAGGAAAATGATAAAGTTGAAGAGAGAGTGTGGCTGCATAGCATGGGAAAACTGGGGTCCACTAATAAAATCATAGCTCACAGCTCATAGCTCAAAACAATATGAAAAAATTTGAGGCAAAAGTTCAGCCCACGAGCTACAACTTTTGTTTGTATCACGTTTTCAAATTCAGAGAGCAAGTGAACTTTAAAAATTCAGCAAAACCGACCGTTTTTTTCCACTGCACAAGGTCCTTGTGGGGTCCTTCTTTGGATGATTCTTTTGAATACCTCTAAGAGTGAGCCATCCATAGTGCATGTATGCATGCCACCTACCCTTGACCTTATTTGGTAGGTCTATAATTGAAGATATTGTTGAGATTATGATATAAGTGAATAGTACAACTAAGAAAATCAAATATTGAGAGGTCTAAAAAATATGTACATGTCAAATATAAATAATATAAGTGGAAAAAAATATAAAGGGGTCAAAAGAAATCTCTCTCATTATGAGGCTACCATAAAAAGATAAATATTTTTGGTGTTCTAATTTTTTAGAAAAAAAAACAAAATAGATGTAGGAAGGGAAAAATCACAATAGTGAAAAAATATACACATAAATAAAACTAAATTTTTTGGATTTTTGCTGGGGTGGAGTTACACCAAATATAAGAGAAGCTTACATGAAAATATTTCTATATGGAATAAAGAGTATGAAAAATGGTAAGAAAAAATTGTGGTAATGGTGAGGCAATGTACAGAGCATAAATAGCACACACCTAGGTAGAAATATTTAAATAAATACCACAATAATTATGAAAAATCCTTTTATTTAGGCCCTATATACAATGAAAAATTTACACACAAATGGGCCATAATATACTTATAATTTTTATTTTTTTTATTTTTTTTGGCTCAACTAGCCCAGTGACTAGCTAGCTGAGGGTTTTAAAGAAAATATGGGAAAAATCCCGTGACTCACGCACGCCTATGTACAGTGAAATGGTAGGGATAGCCACAGTGTTTGGGTGATTTTGGTAGGGTGAGGTAACTCACTGTGGCAATTACAAAGAGCCGAAAAACGGCTATCAGTGCTTATGGGATTTCCTTTCCTCTAAGAGAGAGAGAGAGAGAGAGAGAGAGAGAGAGAGAGAGAGAGAGAGAGAGAGAGAGAGAGCTTAGGAGGCCTCTTGGATGAGAACCCCAAAAGAAGACTCTCTCCCATACAAGAGGAGGAAGCCAAAGAACAATAAAGTAATGAATCACTAAGTTCCTTTGAAGACATGTCTCCACAATGACAGCGGTTTAGACGATTGCCAACTCCTCCCAAGAGGAAATGGTTAAGCCAGAATGCTTCTCCTCGTCACTCCAAAAGGGAAGAGAGGAAACAAATGAAGAAAAGGGCAAGAAAGAGGTCACCCTTTTCTCCTTCTTCTTCAACTTCCAAGACCATATTAGGTAACGTGGAAAAATCCCAATTCCCAGGCTGGACAACTTTCAATATATCATGTACAAAATATAGAGATTTTGTCAAAAATTTGAGTTTTCTTAAGGTCTCATTCCACTTTATGCACATACAATACACAATGAAAACAACTAAAATACCATGGTTTCAATCAATTGGATTATTAGGAGACGAGTATATTGCATCCATTATCGTTGTCTATGTTCTACTATCCTACCTGCAACTTATCTCAACATGGAGAGCTTGGTTTCTAGGTCCACCACTTGTCCAAGTTAATGTAAAAGTGACTCAAGGTTCACAACTTGTGAAATCAAGGATCCATTGAGGAATACAATCCACTTGGCTATTTTTTCTTAATTTATTGCATGTGACATTCAAGCAAGGTCCACTTCTAATCTATAACTTCTTAATTTGAGGCATGGGGCATACATAAAATATGTAGCATATGCTCTATTGCCTCATAGGAAGGTTGGTTTCAAGGTGCACTTATCCATGCTAGCCTATCTTGGAGAAATGATGGAGCTTGCTTCTCTCCTTGTTTCAATGGAGACTAGCTTGGACAAGTGGTGGACCTTTGCTTCTCTCTATGTTTCAATAGAGTTAGCTTGGACAAGTGGTGATCTTGGAACAAAACCCCCATGTAAAACATATCATGGGTATTCCAAGTGATTAGAAAGATTACCATTTAAGATATAACCTTATAGGTTGGACAAATGGAGCTTGGCTTGGAGAAATGGTGGACCTTTGATTCTCTCCATGTTTCAATGGAGCCTATCTTGGAGAAATGGTGGAGCTTGCTTCTGTCCATGTTTCAATGGAGCCTAGCTTGAACAGTTGGTGACCTTTGCTTCTCTCTATGTTTCAATAGAGTTATCTTAGACACATGGTGGATCTTCAAACTAAGCCAACTACTATCAATGTTTCCTAGCTTGGACAAGTGGTGGAGTGTTTCTCTACTCCATGTTTCAATGGATCTTAGCTTGGACAAGTGTTGGACCTTAAAACAAAAACCCCATGTACAACATAGAATGGATTTTCTAGATTTCAATGGAGTCTAGATTTAACAAATGGTGGAGCTTGTCTTCATCCATGTTTCAATGAGACTAGCTTGGACAAGTGGTGGACCTTGTAACAAACCCCCCCATGTACAACATATCATTGGTTTTCTAAGTGATGGGAAGGAATACCATTCAAGATATAAACTTATAGCTTGGATAAGTAGTTGACTTTAAAACCAAATTCATCATAATACAATGAAATAGAGGTTAGCCAGTTCCTAAATCTTGAGACCAAACCTCCCATGCTATTAGAGATAATATATTGGATAAGTGGTGGACCTTCTATTATTTTCCCATGCCTAGTTTAGACTACCGGTACACTTTGCAGCTATAAAGGTTGGACAAGTTGTGGAGCCTTGTTTCTATCCATGTTTTAATGGATCCTAGCTTGGACAAGTGGTGGACCTTGGAAAAAAGCTTCCATGTACAACATATATGAGGTTTTCCATGTTTTAATGGAACCTATCTTGGACAAATGGTGAAGCTTGTTTCTCTCCATGTTGATTTTGGAACTACCTTAGACAAGTGGTGGAGCTTTTCTTTTCTACTCTTCATAATACAATGAAGTATAGGTTGGTTACATGGTGAATCTTAAGGCTAAACCTCCCATTTTACTAGAGATGATAGGTTGGACAAGTGGATCAACCTTCTATCATTTCTCCATGACTATATTGGACAATTAGTAGACCTAACATCTCTCTATGTTGTCTAGAGATAAGCTTGGACAAGTGATGGACCCTGCTTCTCTCTTCCCTTGGTTTACTAGTTTGAAGACTCAGTATATATACTTTCTTAGATCTAGCTTGAACAAGTGGTGGACCTTGTATCCACAATCTTAATTCATTACAAAAAAGTATATGAAAAAATAACATAGGAATCTTGGTTTGAAGGTCAAGCAATTAGGTTCCAAATGCACATAATAATATATTTTCCACCCATAATAAAAGAAAGTTAAATATGTTATTACCAAATTGACAAAGGTAACGTCCAAGAATTCTAGCTTTGCATCTTGTCAGATCTAAATCTTCATCAAGGCGACATGCATGTATACATCAACTTTCAAGCCATTCAAGAATACATGCACTTAGATTCCATAATTTTGTTTTCAAAGTCTTTTAGGTTCTAAAACTCTTTCACATAAAGTATGTAATGACAAAATTCTTGAAGCAAACATTTGTGCCCAAGAAAAAGATCCCTCTCACATATTTAAAGTCCATGAATTCTCTGATCCATACTTACAAGTTTTATTTTGACATCAAACATCAATTCTCTCATAGTTACAAATAAATGCAACCTCGATATGAATTGACAAAAAATGAATTTCTTTTACTATATGACCCAACATAGGCCCCAATCAAATAAAAAATGAGTCCCCAAAAATTTGGGTGCACTCTAGCAATACATCAGAGTCCCCTTACAATAGGATGCACTCCAATAGTACATTGAAGTCCCCTTAGATTAGGGTGCACTCCATTCAAGTGTTCATAAAATTGACACAGCTTTGTTTTTTTATAAAAAAGACTATATCAAATTATACAAATGTTGAAAGATACACACTAGAATAAAAAAAGCATCTTATGGTCATATTTATTCAATGCTTTCGTGTTGACAAGTACACACCAAGGACATAATTTGTCTCAGAATCACTATACTGATTTACAATTGTGTTGTATGTATAGACTCTCTTATCTCTTGCATACAACCATCCTACCAACCATGGAATTATGGTTCTCTGCAAGAAGTTTTGAAGTTGCTCGGAAGTTTGCCTCCACATCTTTGGAAATATAAGATATGTCCCTGGCATGTTCCACATCACCCTATATGGAGTGTCATCAAAAATTAAGGTATTGTTTGCATCCAAATCCTCAAATATCTTCCAAATATCACTCAAATTTTTGTGATAAACCCTTGTAAATCCTCAAATATCTTCCAAATATCACTCAAATTAAGGTATTGTTTGCATCCAAATCCTCAAATATCACTCAAATTTTTGTGATAAACCCTTGTAAATCCTAACATGATATTTGGATTTTGGCAATTTTTGTTACTCATAAACACCTTGAACTTGGTATACTGCTCAGGAAAACATTTTTGTGTGATGCGTTGCACCCTTGTTAAGTTATAGCAACTCCATATCCATTGCTCAATGTAATCAGCACAAAAATCCAAAAAACTTTGTGCGTCTGGTCGCACCACATGATAAACTTCATCTTTATCCTCCACAAGTCGCATGTGTTGAGCCCAAGATGGCATAGAATCTCCATGTTTCATTTCAATTGTCTTGAGAAGTAACCCCTCTAGATCCAAGATAAGTACTCTTTTGATGTCCTTGAAAGCAAGTGGTAGGTGATAAGGAGGTGATTCATTCCTTGGACAAGGTCTTGGAGGAGGTTGGATGGGTAATTCAATAGTTTTCTTCAATTTATGCTAGCATATAGCCAATCCATTTTTCTGTAATGGTTCTGAAATTAAAGAACAAGAACACTTAATGCAAACACAACAATAGACATGAGTTTTACATTGTCTACCCTAAGGTTTTATTAGATACCAAAATCCATCTATGATCTACTCATTAATAGAAAGAAAGTCAAATTAAAATCCTGACTCTTTTTTATGCTACACTCTCTTTTAGTCTCAATACCATGGAGTTCAACTAGACTTAAGTCAACTAATAACTACTACTTGTTGTTAAAGGTATGCTTGAAGTGCATAAGGCTTAACCAATGCTCTAGTGTAGAATGGGTATTTAGGTCTCAAGGTCTACCACTTATCCAAGCAAAGATCCATTTAGATATGGAAACCCAATTTTTCTTAATATAAAGATATAGAGTGGACAAGTGGTGAATCCTGAGACCAAACCACTCATGCTACTAGGGATAATAGGTTGGACAAGTGGTGGACCTTGAATGTAAACCCCCCATGTACAAAGTATCAGGGGTTTTGGGTATTTCAATCGACTCTAGCATCTTCGAGACATGGTGGAGCTTACTTCTCTCCATGTTTCAATGGAGTCTATCTTGGATAAATGGTGGAGCATCATTCTCTCCATGTTTCAATGGAGCCTAGCTTGGACAAGTGGGGGACGTTTGTTTCTCTCTATATTTGAACAGATTTAGCTTGGACAAGTGGTGGACCTTGGAACAAAATCCCCATGTAAAACATATCATGGACATTACAAGTGGTGAGAAAAAATACCATTCAATATATAACCTTATAGGTTGGACAAGTGGTGGACCTTAACACCCAATTATTATTAATATAATGACATAGAGTGGACAAGTGGTGAATCTTGCGACCAAACCTACTAGGAAAAGTAGGTTGGACAAGTGGTGGACCTTGAATACAAACCCCCCCATTCAAGATATAACCTTACAGGTTGGAAAAGTGGTGATGGACCTTGACAAGTGGTGAAGGATACCATTTAAGATATACCCTTATAGGTTGGACAAGTGGTGGACCTTAACACCCAGTTATTCTTAATATAATGACATAGAGTGGATAAGTGGTGAATCTTAAGACCAAACCACTCATTCTACTAGGTATAATACGTTAGAGAAGTGGTAGACCTTGAATGTAAACACCCCATGTACAAAATATCATGGTTTTAGGGTGTTTCAATGGAGCCTAGAATCTTGGAGACATGGTAGATCTTGATTCTTTCCATGTTTGAATGGCACCTATCTTGGAAAAATGATGGAGGTTACTTCTCTCCATGCTTCAATGGAGCCTAGCTTTGACAAGTGGTGAACCTTTACTTCTCTCTATGTTTGAATAGAGTTCGCTTGGACAAGTGGTGGACCTTTGCTTCTCTCTATGTTTGAATAGAGTTAGCTTGGACAAGTGGTGGACCTTCAAATGAAACCCCCATGTAAAACATATCATGGGCATTTCAAGTGGTGAGAAAGGATACCATTTAAGATATAACCTTATAGGTTGGACAAGTGGTGGACCTTAATACATAGTTCTTCCTAATATAATGACATAGAGTGTACAAGTGGTGTATCTTGAGACCAAACCACTCGTGCTACTAGGGATAATAGGTTAGACAAGTGGTGGGCCTTGAAATAAAACCCCCCATGTACAAAATAAAATGGGTTTAGGGCATTTAAATGGATCCTAGCTTGGAGACATGGTGGAGCTTTCTTCTCTCCATGTTTCAATGAAGCCTATCTTGGAGAAATGGTGGAGCATCGTTCTCTCCATGTTTCAATATAGCTTAGCTTGGACAAGTGGTGGATCTTTGGTTCTCTCTATGTTTCAATAGAGTTAGCTTGGACAAGTGGTGGACATTGAAACAAAACTCCCATGTAAAACATATCATGGGTAGTTCAAGTTGTGAGAAAAAAACCATTTAAAATATAACCTTATAGGTTGGACAAGTGGTGGACCTTAACACCCAATCCTTATTAATACAATGACATAGAGTGGACAAGTGGTGAATCTTGAGACCAAAGCTATCAAGCTACTAGGGATACTAGGTTGGACAAGTGGTGGATCTTGAATGTACATCCCCTATGTACAAAATATCATGGGTTTAGGGTGTTTCAATGGAGTCTAGCATATTGGAGACATGGTGGAGCTTGCTTCGCTCCATGTTTCAAGTGGTGGACCTTCAATTATTTTCCCATACCTAGTTTAGACAACCCATACACTTTGCAACTCTAAAGGTTGGACGAGTGGTGGAGCTTTGTTTATTTCCATGTTTTAATGGATCCTAGCTTGGACAAGTGGTGGACCTTGGAAAAAAGTCCCCCCTGTACAACATAGCTGAGTTTTTTCATGTTTTAATGGAAGAGAGATTTGACAAATGGTGGAGCTTGCTTATCTCCATGTGGATTTTAGAACTAGCTTGGACAAGTGGTAGAGCTTTGCTTTTCTACTCTTCATAATACAATGATGTATAGGTTGGTTACACGGTGAATCTTAAGGCCAAACCTCCCATCTAAGGTGCACCATGTCTCAAAGATGCTAGGCTCCATCTAAATACCTTAAACCCACGATATTTCGTAGATGGGGGGTTTACATTCAAGGTCCACCACCTGTCCAACCTATTATCGCTAGTAGCATGAGTGGTTTGCTCTCAAGAGTCACCACTTTTCCACTCTATGCCATTATATTAAGAATATCTGGGTGTTAAGGTCCACCACTTGTCCAACCTATAAGGATATATTATTACGGTTATTCTCTCTCACCACTTGGAGTGAACATGATAGGTTTTACATGGGGGTTTGGTTCCAAGGTCCACCACTTGTCCAAGCTAACTCTATTGAAACATAGAGAGAAACAAAGGTCCACCACTTGTCCAAGCTAGGCTCCATTGAAACATGGACAGAACGATGCTCCACCATTTGTCGAAGCTAAGTCTATTGAAACATGGGGGATTTACATTCAAGGTCCACCACTTGTCCAAGCTATTATTGCTAGTAGCATGAGTGGTTTTGTCTCAAGATTCACCACTTTTTCACTCTATGTCATTATATTAAGAATATTTGGGTGTTAAGGTCCACCACTTGTCCAACCTATAAGGCTATATCTTAAAGGTTATTCATTCTCACCACTTGGAGTGACCATGATAGGTTTTACATGGGGGTTTTGTTCCAAGGTCCACCACTTGTCCAAGCTAGGGTCCATTCAAACATGGAGAGAAGGATGCTCCACTATTTGTCCAAGATAGACTCCATTGAAACATGAAGAGAAGCAAGCTGCACCATGTCTCCAAGATGCTAGGCTTCATCGAAATACCTTAAACCCACGATATTTTGTACATGGGGGGTTTACATTCAAGGGCCACCACTTGTCCAAGCTATTATCGCTAGTAGCATGAGTGGTCTTGTCTCAAGATTCACCACTTTTCCACTCTATATCATTATATTAAGAATATGTGGGTGTTAAGGTCCATCACTTGTCCAAATTATAAGTCTATATCTTAAAGGTTATTCTTTCTTACCACTTGGGGTGACCATGATAGGTTTTCCATGGGGATTTGGTTCCAAGGTCCACCACTTGTCAAAGCTAACTCTATTGAAACAGAGAGAGAAGCAAAGGTCCACCACTTGTCCAAGCTAGGCTCCATTGAAACATGGAGAGAAGGATGCTCCACCATTTGTCCAAGATAGGCTCCATTGAAACATGACGAGAAGCAAGCTGCACCATCTCTCCAAGATGTAGGCTCCATCGAAAAACATTAAACCCACGATATGTCGTAGATGAGGGGTTTACATTCAAGGTCCAACACTTGTCCAAGCTATTATTGGTAGTAGCCTGGGTGGATTGGTCTCAAGATTTACCGTTTTTCCACTCTATGTCATTATATTAAAAATATGTGGGTGTTAAGGTCCCCCACTTGTCCAACCAATAAGGCTACGTCTTAAAGGTTATTCTTTCGTACCACTTGGAGTGACCATGATAGGTTTTACATGGGGGTTTGGTTCCAAGGTCCACCACTTGTCCAAGCTAACTCTATTGAATCATAGAGAGAAGCAAAGGTCCACCACTTGTCGAAGCTAGGCTCCATTGAAACATGGAGAGAAGGATGCTCCACCATTTGTCGAAGCTAACTCTATTGAAACATGGGGGATTTACGTTCAAGGTCCACCACTTTTCCAAGCTATTACGGCTAGTAGCATGAGTGGTTTTGTCTCAAGATTCACCACTTTTTCACTCTATGTCATTATGTTAAGAATATTTGGGTGTTAAGGTCCAACACTTGTCCAACCTATAAGACTATATCTTAAAGGTTATTCTTTCTCACGACTTGGTGTGACCATGATAGGTTTTACATTGGGGTTTGGTTCGAAGGTCCACCACTTGTCCAAGCTAACTCTATTGAAACATAGAGAGAAGCAAAGGTCCACCACTTGTCCAATCTAGGGTCCATTGAAACATGGAGAGAAGGATGCTCCACCATTTGTCCAAGATAGACTCCATTGAAACATGAAGAGAAGCAAGGTGCACCATGTCTCCAAGATGCTAGGCTCCATCTAAATACCTTAAACCCATGATATTTCGTAGATGGGGGGTTTACATTCAAGTTCCACCACTTATCCAACCTATTATCGCTAGTAGCATGAGTGGTTTGCTCTCAAGATTCACCACTTTTCCACTCTATGCCATTATATTAGGAATATCTGGGTGTTAAGGTCCACCACTTGTCCAACCTATAAGTCTATATCTTAAAGGTTATTCTTTCTTACCACTTGGAGTGACCATGATAGGTTTTACATGGGGGTTTGGTTCCAAGCTCCACCACTTGTCCAAGCTAACTCTATTGAAACAGAGAGAGAAGCAAAGGTCCACCACTTGTCCAAGCTAGGCTCCATTGAAACATGGAGAGAAGGATGCTCCACCATTTGTCAAAGATAGGCTCCATTGAAACATGACGAGAAGCAAGCTGCACCATGTATCCAAGATGCTAGGCTCCATCGAAAAACATTAAACCCACGATATGTCGTAGATGAGGGGTTTACATTCAAGGTCCAACACTTGTCCAAGCTATTATTGGTAGTAGCCTGAGTGGTTTGGTCTCAAGATTCACCAGTTTTCCACTCTATGTCATTATATTAAGAATATGTGGGTGTTAAGGTCCACCACTTGTCCAACCTATAAGGCTACATCTTCAAGGTTATTCTTTCTTACCACTTGGAGTGACCATGATAGGTTTTACATGGGGGTTTGGTTCCAAGGTCCACCACTTGTCCAAGCTAACTCTATTGAAACATAGAGAGAAACAAAGGTCCACCACTTGTCCAAGCTAGGCTCCATTGAAACATGGAGAGAAGGATGCTCCACCATTTGTCCAAGATAGGCTCCATTGAAAATTGACCAGAAGCAAGCTGCACCATGTCTCCAAGATGCCAAGCTCCATCGAAATACATTAAACCCACAATATTTTGTAGATGAGGGGTTTACATTCAAGGTCCACCACTTGTCCAAGCTATTATTGCTAGTAGCCTGAGTGGTTTGGTCTCAAGATTCACCACTTTTATTAAGAATATGTGAGTGTTAAAGTCCACCACTTGTCCAACCTATAAGGCTACATCTTAAAGGTTATTTTTTCTTACCACTTGGAGTGACCATGATAGGTTTTACATGGGGGTTTGGTTCCAAGTTCCACCACTTGTCCAAGCTAACTCTATTGAAACATAAAGAGAAACAAAGGTCCACCACTTGTCCAAGCTACGGTCCATTGACACATGGAGAGAAGGATGCTCCACCATTTGTCCAAGATAGGCTCCATTGAAACATGACGAGAAGCAAGCTACACCATGTCTCCAAGATGCTAGGCTCCATCGAAATACATTAAACCCACGATATTTCGTAGATGAGGGGTTTACATTCAAGGTCCACCACCTGTCTAAGCTATTATTACTAGTAGCCTGAGTGGTTTGGTCTCAATATTCACCACTCTTATTAAGAATATGTGGGTGTTAAGGTCCACCACTTGTCCAACCTATAATGCTACATCTTAAAGGTTATTCTTTCTTCCCACTTGGAGTGACCATGATAGGTTTTACATGGGGGTTTGGTTCCAAGGTCCACCACTTGTCCAAGCTAACTCTATTGAAACATAGAGAGAAACAAAGGTCCACCACTTGTCCAAGCTAGGCTCCATTGAAACATGGACAGAACGATGCTCCACCATTTGTCAAAGCTAAGTCTATTGAAACATGGGGGGTTTACGTTCAAGGTCCACCACTTGTCCAAGCTATTATCGCTAGTAGCATGAGTGGTTTTATCTCAAGATTCACCACTTTTTCACTCTATGTCATTATATTAAGAATATTTGGGTGTTAAGGTCCACTACTTGTCCAACCTATAAGGCTATATCTTAAAAGTTATTCTTTCTCACCACTTGGAGTGACCATGATAGGTTTTACAGGGGGGTTTGGTTCCAAGGTCCACCACTTGTCCAAGCTAACTCTATTGAATCATAGAGATCAGCAAAGGTCCACCAATTGTCCAAGATAGGGTCCATTGAAACATGGAGAGAAGGATGCTCCACTATTTGTCCAAGATAGACTCCATTGAAACATGAAGAGAAGCAAGCTGCACCATGTCTCCAAGATACTAGGCTTCATCGAAATACCTTAAACCCACGATATTTTGTACATGGGGGGTTTACATTCAAGGGCCACCACTTGTCCAAGCTATTATCGCTAGTAGCATGAGTGGTCTTGTCTCAAGATTCACCACTTTTCCACTCTATGTCATTATATTAAGAATATGTGGGTGTTAAGGTCCACCACTTGTCCAACTTATAAGTCTATATCTTAAAGGTTATTCTTTCTTACCACTTGGAGTGACCATGATAGGTTTTACATGGGGATTTGGTTCCAAGGTCCACCACTTGTCCAAGCTAACTCTATTGAAACAGAGAGAGAAGAAAAGGTCGACCACTTGTCCAAGCTAGGCTCCATTGAAACATGGAGAGAAGGATGCTCCACCATTTGTCCAAGATAGACTCCATTGAAACATGACGAGAAGCAAGCTGCACCATGTCTCCAAGATGCTAAGCTCCATCGAAAAACATTAAACCCACGATATGTCATAGATGAGGGGTTTACATTCAAGGTCCAACACTTGTCCAAGCTATTATTGGTAGTAGCCTGAGTGGTTTGATCTCAATATTCACCACTTTTCCACTCTATGCCATTATATTAAGAATATCTGGGTGTTAAGGTCCACCACTTGTCCAACCTATAAGGATATATCATTAAGGTTATTCTTTCTCACCACTTGGAGTGACCATGATAGGTTTTACATGGGGTTTGGTTCCAAGGTCCACCACTTGTCCAAGCTAACTCTATTGAAACATAGAGAGAAACAAAGGTCCACCACTTGTCCAAGCTAGGCTCCATTGAAACATGGAGAGAACGATGCTCCACCATTTGTCGAAGCTAAGTCTATTGAAACATGGGGGGTTTACGTTCAAGGTCCACCAGTTGTCCAAGCTATTATCTCTAGTAGCATGGGTGGTTTTGTCTCAAGATTCACCACTTTTTCACTCTATGTCATTATATTAAGAATATTTGGGTGTTAAGGTCCACCACTTGTCCAACCTATAAGGCTATATCTTAAAGGTTATTCTTTCTCACCACTTGGAGTGACCATGATAGGTTTTACATGGGGGTTTGGTTCAAATGTCCACCACTTGAATCATAGAGAGAAGCAAAGGTCCACCACTTGTCCAAGCTAGGCTCCATTGAAACATGGAGAGAAGGATGCTCCACCATTTGTCCAAGATAGGCTCCATTGAAACATGAAGAGAAGCAAGCTGCACCATGTCTCCAAGATGCTAGGCTCCATCAAAATACCTTAAACCCACGATATTTCGTAGATGGAGGGATTACTTTCAAGGTCCACCACTTGTCCAAGCTATTATCGCTAGTAGCATGGTTTGGTCTCAAGATTCACCAGTTTTTCACTCTATGTCATTACATTAAGAATATCTTGGTGTTAAGGTCCACCACTTGTCCAACCTATAAGGCTATATCTTAAATGATATTTTTTCTCACCACTTGGAATGTGCATGATATGTTTTACATGGGGTTTTGGTTCCAAGTTCCACCACTTGTCCAAGCTAGATCTATTACATATATATTATACATACAATATTCAACTAGATTCCCTACCTATCATGTCCAGTAGCATGGATGCTCTAGCTTTAAGATCCACCACTTGTCCAACCTATACTCTCTTATGTAAGGGAGATCTCGCTATAAATTCAAAACCTTCCCGCCTAAATTTTAAATTCAAAATCTGATCGCCTAAATTTAAAATATCCCTCCCAAATTTTAAACATCCCGCCTAAATTTTAAAATATCCCGCCCAAATTTTAAAATTCAAACTTTTTTATAAAAATTTAAATTTTACCACTTAAATTTAAAATATTCCACGCGAAATTGATTTTAAATTCAAGTTTACCACAAAAAGATATCATTATACCACCTAAATTCAAATATGCAAACCTCAAATCATTATATTGTACATAAATTCAAACAAATTCAAATTAACAAGCCTAAACTGATATTAGTTTGCATAGATATGAATTTATCACACCTAAATTATGTCACCATGTTAGAGAGAGTGGTTAGAGAATTTGAACAAGGTCCACCACTTGTCCAACCTAGATACCAAGAAGGATTGAATGTACAAGGTATTGTTTGGAGGTCCTTATAGTCCACTGGTCTCAAGGTCCACCACTTGTGGTAAGGGTCACCAAAAAGTGTATATATTCATCCAAAGAAATACACGTATTTTTGGTCTACATGTCCTAGTTTCAACCATTTATGTCCATTAGGTGTATCACTAAACAACACTACTATTTTTGAGAAACATAAGTTACAATCATATCTACAAATGGATTAGAGGAAAATCAGCTCAGCATACATCCAGAACTCGCTACAAGAATCGAGTTTAACAGATCATGCAAGTAAGTCTTCCATTCAAGTTTACTAGTATTACAATGTGTTAGTTATTTGTGATATTTATGTATGTATAGATACTATGTGTGCATATCGTAATTACGTGTAATTGTGTATATGCATTATGTATGAGTATTACAATGAAATAACACAAATATACATACATACACATAGATAACATAGACGCACACATACATGAGCATGTATTTTCAAGAGAGAGATAGCAAGATACAGAGATAGATAGATAGAGAGAGAGAGAGAGAGAGAAATACCTGTTTTCTAGAGAGAGGAGAGAGAGAAAGATAACAGATTTCACGTGTTTATGTATGTGGAAGAGAGGAAGACGATGTATGGGAATATGTGCACGTATTTTCAAGAGAGAGACAACAAGATAACAGATTTCACTGTGGTTATGTATGTGGAAGTGAGGAAGACGATGTGTGGGAATATGTGCATGTATTTTCAAGAGAGAGACAACAAGATAACAGATTTCATTGTGGTTAGTATGTGGAAGAGAGGAAGACGATGTGTGGGAATATGTGTATGTGTGCGGGGATATTTTTAAACTACGTATCTCTGTCTTTTGACGAGAGAGTGTGTGTGCAAGAAGAGTTACAGAGAACCATCTTCTCTATATGGAGAAAGACAGAGAGTGACAGAGAGAGAAATACCTATTTTTTCTCTATTCGTGAGGTGTGCAATGTCTCCTGAGAAGAAGCTATGCCCGATCCTGCCCTTCTGGAAAGCGTTGCGTATGCTGCTGTTTCTTTATCTTGTGCGCGAACTTTCAATCCTGTGCGCTCCACCTGTGTGTTGTGTACGATGTCGGGCTTGCTCCTCTACGTGCGCGTATACTCCAACTGTGTGCGATCCGTGTGCGCTTTCTGTGTGTTTGTTGATCACCTGCTTTCTCTGTGTGCGTTGCTCGTGTGCTCTCTCTGTGCCTAATCTTGATAGGGTTTATTAGAATGCCACGTATGCTACAAGTCCATGTTTTATCATAGGATTAAAAAAAACAAAAGCAATATAAAACATTAACCAATTCACACAGTCAAAATTAAAGAAATCATGGTTGAAAATATACAAAACATGCGTAACTCTATACTATGAATTCACTTTTAAAAAAAAAAAATCTTTGGGTGCTGCCCCTAGCCCCGCGGGGGCGCTGTCCCTCGACCCCGCCCGACAGTCGCGCCGGGAGGCGATAAGGGGCTGCCGCCCCTTGACCCCGCCCGGGGCGCTGCCCCGGACCCCTCCTGGGGCGCTTCCCCAGGACCCCGCCCGGAACAATATCCCAAAATCAGCCTTCCAAGCCCCACCATCAAGAGCGCTATATTCCACATCCCCATCAAGAGCGCTACCCCCAAACCTCACGTGGAAGCGCTGCCTTGTCACCCCATTGTGGCATTGCCCTAAGACCCCGCATCTGGAGTGCTAAATGGGAACATTCTTCATTAGTGAAATTTTGAAGATAAATTATATTTAGCATATACTTAAATATAATACAAATATTAACATGTTAACTATACTACTAATTTACTATAGCAGTTCTAGATTATGTCCCATACTATATTTATGGTGCCAAAGGTTTGGCCTTATGGTCCTAGATTTAGCCAAGTGGTCAACACATATAGGACCAACTGCACACTGTGCCACAAAACTTGGCCACCACTTCACTTGCCAAATTTTAGGCCACATGGTCAATCCTAAGTTTCCAATGTTCTTAAACCATTTTCATTTAGGGGTGTCTAAAACTAGCTTTTTGGCAATTCAAGAAGAAAATGGTCAAAGTTTTATACTTTGTTTTAACCACTTGACCAATTCAAATATTGGAAAGCAAGGTCTTGTAATACTTTTCTTTGGACATCACACATTAAAACTAGGTCCCTCACTTGTCCAAGCTATGCTCTAATACAATAAAGGGCTTTTGGTTTCAAGATGCACCACTTTTCCAACCTTGATTCCATTAAAGAAGCTAGCTCTACTTAGACATTTAATAGCAAGGTCCTGTAGCAGTTCACATTGAGCATTTTCCATGGCAGCTAGGTCCACCACTTATCTAAGCTATGCTTTAATACAGTAAGGGGGTTTTGGTTTCAAGATCCACCACTTGTCCAAACTTGATTTGGGAAGCAAGGTCCTATAATAGTTTGCTTTGGACATTCACCATTACAACTAAGTCCACCACTTCTCCAAGCTATGTTCTAATACACTAAGGAGGTTTTGGTTTGAAGGAGAACCACTTGTACGACTTTGTTTTTGGAAGTAAGGTCTTTACATAGTTCACCTTGGACCTTGGATATTGGATACTACAACTAAGCCCACCACTTGTCCAAGCTATCCTCTATATATAGCCAAAGGGTTTGGGTTTCAAGATTCACCACTTTTCCAACCTTTCTTCCATTAAAGAAAGGAGGGGCATTATAACTAGGTCCACCAATTGTCCAAGATATGCTCTGATATAGAAAGGGGATTTTGGTTTCAATAATCCACCACGTGTTCAATCTTGCAAGACTCAAGGGATACGTGGACATTGGAAAGCATAGTCCTATAGTAGTTGATAGGTGGCAGTGGGTATAACAACTAGGTCCAACCTATGCTCTCATATAGCAAAGAGGCTTTGGTTTCAAGGTCCACCACTTGTCCAACCTTGCTTCCATTAAAGAAATGAGGGGCTACGTAAACATTGGCAAGCAAGGTAGAAAGGTCCTAAGGTATTTCACCTTGGATATTGGGCATTATAACTAGGTCCACCACTTGTCAAAGCTATGCTCTTGATATAGAAAGGGCATTTTTGTTTCAAGGTCCACCACGTGTTCAACCTTGCAAGACTCAAGGGATACTTGGACATTGGAAAGCATAGTCCTGTAGTAGTTGATAGGTGGCAGTGGGTATTACAACTAGGTCCAACCTATGCTCTCATATAGCAAAGAGGCTTTGGTTTCAAGGTCCACCACTTGTCCAACCTTGCTTCCATTAAAGAAATGAGGGGCTACGTAAACATTGGCAAGCAAGGTAGCAAGGTCCTAAGGTATTTCACCTTGGATATTGGGCATTATAACTAGGTCCACCACTTGTCCAAGCTATGCTCTGATATAGAAAGGGGATTTTCGTTTCAAGGTCCACCACGTGTTCAACCTTGAAAGCCTCAAGGGATACTTGGACATTGGAAAGCATAGTCCTATAGTAGTTGATAGGTGGCAGTGGGTATTACAACTAGATCCACCACTTGTCCAACCTATGCTCTAATATAGCAAGGATGCTTTGGTTTCAAGATCCACCATAATTTCCAACCTTGCTTCCATTAATATAGCAAGGAGGATTTGGTCTCAAGGTTCACCACTTGTCCAACCTATGCAAACCTTTTCCATGTTGTAGCATGATTTTTTGTTTGAAGAGTATTTTTCTATAACTATGGATTTAACAATGTAATCTTTTTCACTTACAAGATGGACTTTGAATCTGGGGAGAAAGTACATATGATACTTGACAATGAAATTGTTGGTATTGGCTGTGTGTGTAGAACAGATCCAGATTCCACTTGTGGTGGTACAAAGATAGGGCAAGGAAATGTCTCCATACTAGTGGAGGAATGCTTGAAGGATGTGGTCCTACCTTTTCCTTCAATGGATACTTCATCTCTCCAAGGCTCATTATGGAGTGCTGTTCGATGGTCAAAGCTTCTTTTGCAATCTTTTGTATTAAATGGGAACTTAATTGATCCACAGGAAAGCTACAATGGTGATGAAGAACATTATCATTCTGATCCTCTAGTTACAGATGCAATACCTATGACAAGCCCAGAATTTGAAGCAATGATTCGAGAGTCTTGGAGAAATCAGAGGGTCCTTTTAAAAGATGGCACAATGATGCAAACCATGAATGAAGGGACCATCTTATATGTATTTCCACATGATTATGTCAACTTTCAGGAACTTGGTCCTGATTGTGTGGGTGTGGGTATTGAAAGAGAAAATGCAAGCATTCATGATGTGGTTGAAGTGGGTAGCATCACTTTGCTAAAGTGGCCCATCAAGCAGACAACAATGTTGAATGGGAGCCCATTACAACGATTTGTTCCTATTGATGGCATGCATGCTACATATGAGGATGTATCCAACGATGACAATGTTGGAAAAAAACTTGATGGGAGTAATGTTGTCCAGTTGTCAAGGAAGAGACGATACACTTTCATGAACAGGACTCAAAAATCAAAAGCAGCACCAGCTTCGACTTTTTACCTTTCAAACAAATCAATTCAAAGGGTATCATGCATTGATTGTTGTGCACAAAAATGCTGCCAGTTTGCAGATCGTGATATGGTGACAAGGTTACGACAACAGTTTTGGGGAGAGTCTCAAAAATCACGCACTAATTATGTTTATGATGTTCTTTCTATATGTTATCAGAAAGATGAGAAGTCACGATACAGATTCAGGCTAAATGGATCTATTGTTTGTTGTAGAGCATGGTATGAGCTACATGGAATACCAAAGACATCATTTTATCGATACAAGGAGAACTTTGAAAATGGTGTGCGCCAATATGTACATGGGAACACATGTACATTGAGAAGGGGACTTCAACATACTAGTTTAGCAAGAGCACTACTAAATGAGTTTGTGGAAAACAACTCTGAGAAGATGCCACATAGAAGTAGAACACTGCTAGATGGCTCAAGAGAGACTCAATTGGTGATTCCATCAATATACAAACAAGTGGATATTTTATGTGAAATCAACATGACACTTGACCAAATGGGCTATGAGAAGAAGCTATCCCAATCTTCTTTTGGTAGAATTTGGAACAAAGAGTACCCACATGTCACTTTAACAAAGACGAGTGAGTTCTCTAAGTGCAATATTTGTAGCTCAATCAAGGCAAGGTTAGAAGCTAAACCTTATCTTCAAGAGAGAGCTCTTCTCTTGAGGGAGAGAGAAGTTCACATGGCACAAAAAAAGAGTTGCAGAAGCCTATATTATGCATGGCGCACGTATTCAGAAACTCAACCACAAAAATATGTATGCATAATCTATGATAAGATGGATCAAAAGAAAACTGCCATTCCTAGATTACGCATTGTTCCCAAGGGTGTGGATTCAGGATATAATCTGCAGGTGGCATTGATTGGCATGATCACTCATGGACATGGAGAAGGTCATTACGGACACTTTGTCTTGAATGGTTTGTGGCCAGCTGATCCAAATCTTACAATTGGCTCAATTGCTAATTGTTTACATAACCTAGAGAGGATAGATAAGCATCCTCTTGGTGATCTAGTAACAAATGGACTTCCAAGGAGAAATATTTCACTACTACATGCTTTGAACTCAAGGGATGCTTTGGAGTACCATAACTTGAGTGACGGAAAAGAGCCCATTGTGCAGTCCTCAGAAATTGCAGAAGAGGAATTGGGGTCAACATTTCGCAGATTGCCAGAGAACTTGTTGCTACAATTGGATAATTGTGCAGGGGAAAACAAAAATCGATACTTATTTGCCTATTTGTCAATGCTTGTTGCAAGGGGTGTTTTCAAAACCATCCAGCTGGGATTTTTAATGGTTGGGCATACACATGAGGACATAGACGCCATGTTTAGTAGGTTTTCAGAGAAGCTGAGAGTTACACAAACCTATACTTTGCCACATTTGATGGATACATTACGAAACAGCTCATCTTCATCTCCAGCTCCATTTTTTCTCACAAAGATCCCCGATTTCAAGCAATATTGTGATGGCTATCTTTGTGATGGACAAGACATACTTGTTGGACATTCCAAACCGCTTCAGTTCAGGTTCTTTATGCAGGATGAGACACCAATGATGCAATATAAGGCACATGTAGGTGTATCAAGTTGGAGTGGAAGTATTCGCCTTTGGAAAACAGACACAGAAGGCAAGCCAATATTACCACATGGAGATCCACCGCTAGTACAAATGGCGGAGTATGTCAAGGCCCACGAAGAAGTCATTTTGGGGCTAAAGAACTATATAAAATTTCGGAAAAATTTAGGGAATGGTTCAAGTATTCCGCGATATTATAGACCCGTGATAGATTATTGGAGTAAGGTAATTGAAGAGATTGGAAAAGCAATCATATCAGAGGGAGTCTTGTATGAAATGTTTTGGCCAAAAACTCAAGAATATTCTCACCTACAAAGCACTACAATGAATTTGCAACAAGGAGCAGAAAGATTCCTAGGCCTTGAAGAGTTGAACGATCATTTTTGTTGGCCTCAACGAGATAGGCCAAGGGAAGAGTTTGACCCTATGTCTTATGTGCACCAAGGTGACTTTCTTATGCTTGTTCCGAGTGACACAGAAATCTATCCAATGTGGCTTGCAATGGCTTTATCTGACATTGATAATGAGCCTACATCACCAAACTACAGAAAACTCTTGATTCAATATTGGGCACCTTGCGCGAGAAAAAGTGGGATGACAGATACTCAAGCTTACAGTAATTGTTGGAAGGGTTATTGGGCTGTCAACTATAAGGACCCACAAGTGTGGGAAACTGTAGATGCAGTTGTTTGGTCCTGGAGACCCAACAAAGAAGGACCATTTTCTAGAATAAAGATTCCAGAAAGACATGCTATAAAAGCCAAAGAAGGCCTCACTCGTGCACATCAACCACACTTGGATCAAAGTTCAGATATGGTATCAAATGTGGAGTAGAATTATGTGGAGCTTCTATTGTGACTGTACTAGTCAGTTTGTAAACAAAATCTTCTTTGTATCTTCCTTTGTTTTATGTAATTTATAGTTATTATTCAAATCCATGTGTTGTACATCCTCTTGACTTTTGGTGTTTATCAACACCACAATCCTATGAGATTTTCACTTTATTTACTAACCACACACCTCAATTTTTCCCACTTTAAGTGGAAAATTCCCAAATTACATGAATTTAGTCGATTTGGAGATTCCCATAATGTGAGACTTTTACCAAAATACCTAATATGGTCTTTTCCTCCTCTTCCAATGAAAGCTATGGCTATTCTCCTAGAGAATATAAGCGGGGAGGACATCGCAAATCTTACCCCACATGGCGAAGGTCACAAAAGCTCAAGAAGTTCAAAGAGGGAGGAAAGAGTATCTCTTTTCTCACCTATGATGGTACCTTTGGTGCCTATGACAAAGTATTGGCCTTCATCCAAAAATTTGATGCGCCCTTTGGAGATGAGGGCTTCACAGATTCCTCCAAGCTACATCATGTAGCTATGCACTTCTAGAAATTGGCTCGTCAATGGTGGGTTAGCCTTTGTGGCAACAGCAAAGCCCCAAAGACATGGAAAACTCTATGAGTTTCCATCATGAAGCAATTCCTTGCAAGCGATGCAAAGGAAAAAGTGCTTACTGAATGGCAAAGTTTGAAGCTTCTCTCCCACGAGTCTATTCACAAGTATGTGAAAAAGTTTTGGGATTTACATCTCAAGGCTATTGTCTTTCAAAATATAGACTTCGTAGAGCAAAAGCAACAATTATGTGCGGGATTACCTGAAGAGATGGCCAAGTACGTCAACTCTCAACGGCTCGGTTCTATCCTCAAAGTAGTCCATCACACCATGGTTGCTTCGTACATCAATTTCCAACAAGGGGCTAGACGGAATATCAAGCCCATGGAAAACAAAGGCAAAAGTGATGCAAAGGGGAAAACCAACGGCCAAAATTCTTCCCAAGGCAATTCCAACAACAACAACAATCAGTCTAAGGAGAAGGGAGTTTACAAAGGTAAAAACAAACTCTCTCCTGAAGAGCTTGAAGCTTTTCACAAGGACCATAAATGTTTAAAGTGTGGGGATCAAGGACATGGCTATCGTTCATGCCCCAAGAGAAATACTCGCAATGAGACTCCTAGGGCTTCCACCATCGAAGCTCCAAAAGAGGATGCTCATTGCAAAGGATCATCACTTTCCTATGCTTGGGGAAAGGTAAGAGAGCATGATGCCTTCATCTTGTTTGACCCTATCTCTACTCACAACTTCATATCAACGGAGTTGGCCACCCAAGTTGGGCATTCAAGCTTTTGAGATGGGAGATAGTGTAACAGAGCTAACACAACTTTCAGGGGACAGGAGGCCTCTGTTACTCCCTTGAATGGGAAGTTGAGGCTTCATGTCCAAAGCTATGTCGACAAAGAAGATTTTTTCATCTCTCGTCTCCAACATGAGGATGCTATCCTAGGGGCACCATGGTTCAATTGCATGGCTGCCAACATGAAGTACCCTAAAAGGAGAATCTACTTCACCTACAGGGGAAAGAAGATATATATAGATGCTAGTGAGTCTGGTCGTACTATACCACTTGTTAATCCTCCTGTTTTTGATAAATCAATGAAGAGCTCAGTCTTTGCGTACATGATTTTTATCAAAGAGTCCCTAAAAGGTCCTAATATTTCATCAATTGTAGATGGTAGGAATTAAGAAGAGTTAGACTTGTCTAATTTTCTAAAAGTATTTTAAGATGTGTTCATCGATGATATCCCTATGGACTTACCTCCAAAATGAGGGGATGATGACCATCAAATTGAGCTCCTACCAGGAAGCTCACCGCCTAACAAGCCTCCTTATTGAGTTTCCCAAGCTCAACAAGATGAGATCATGAGGCAAGTACAATAATTGGTATGGTGAGGCCTAGCTACTCTCCCTTTTGTTCTCCAGTCCTTGGACAACAAGCAGTTACATATATCGAGAAAGAAGTGCAAGTCATCATGGTGGCAACAGTTTTCAAGCAACCAAGGTACCAAGGAATGGAGTCATTGGCTCCCATTATTGCCTACACTTTGGAGGGCGAGTTTCCACAAGGCTTCACAAAGGCTCAAAAAAGGAGATTCATAAAGAAGGCAAGTGTCAACCGTGCAAAAGAGTACCAACTATCGAGGAAATTCTAGCCATTCTAAAATGTTTGCATGAGGAAGCATGTGGTGGTCATTTTTCCCAAGAGTTAACTGTGAAGAAGATTTTGCTTGCGGGGTATGTTTGGCTAAGCCTGCAAGTGGATGTCCAACATTGGTGTAAAAGCTATCACAACTATCATTTAAATGTAAATAGAAGATTGGTCCATGGTCCAAGGCAGATCGTGCTTGCAAATGGACCCTTTGAAAAGTGGGGCATTGATACTATGGGTCCTCTGCCTAGAAGAAAAAATGGTAGACTCTACATTCTCGTGGCTGTAGATTACATGACTAGGTGGGTAGAGGCTCAAAGTGTGGCAAGGGTAAATGGGAACAGTGAGCAGATTTGTCTACACTAATGTTTGTTGAAGATTTGGCACACCTTTGGAGATTGTTTCCGATAATGGTCTAGGGTTTAGGAAGGTTTTTCTCACGGAAGTTTTTGAAGAGCCTCACATTCTACATTGTCATAGCACACCCTACTACACACAATCAAATGGTTTGGTGGAGAAGGCTAATGGTGTAATTGCAGGCATCATTAGGAAGATGGTGCAAAAAAAAACAAAGTTGTGGGATGACTTCTTGGATGGTGCCTTGTGGACGTAACGGACCACATATAGGGAAGTCACAGAGTTTACACCATTTCACTTGGTCTATGGTCAAGAGGCTTTACAGCCAATTGAGCTAAACATTCCAACAATGCGACTTCATGGCAAAGCAGCACAAGGAAGCATGGATGGATTGACTTCTTACCTTAGCTGAGCTTGAGTGGAAAAGAGAAGTAGCTTACAAGTGCTACAAGCGGAAAGCTACACAAGAAAAGGAGAAGCTTGACAAGAAACAGAAGGACAAAGGCATTAAGGAAGGAGATCTTGTGCTAAGATATGACAATTGACTTGAGAATCGTTTTGATGCCATGTTTGAAACTAGATGGCATGGACCGTACGTAGTCAAGAAGGCTTTCAATTCAAGTTATTACCAGTTCATGGACCTAAATGGTAAAGATCACTCCAAGAAGGTAAATGGGTATTGGCTAAAGCCTTATTTGAGTCGCCTTCTATCAAAGGATCTACCAAAAATCTATCAAAAGAAAACTATCTCATGTAAGTTTTGTTGCATGAAGCATGAGTGTAACTCGAGTCAAAATGTCAAGGGGCCAAACAATGAAAATCTTGTCAAGTACTCAGAAGCACTCTCTTTGGAAAAGATGCTTTATAATGGTGCATGAATGTACCATCATCCTGGGGGAGGGCTAATGATAGCCGTTTTTTCAGCTATTCACAATTGCAATGTGAGCTACCTCACCCTATCAAATCACTCAAACACTGTGGTTATCCTCACCCTTCCACTATACATAGGCATGTGTGAGTTAGGGGACTTTCCCCATATCTCCTTAAAAACCCTCAATTAGCTAGTCACTGGGCTAATTGAGCCAAAAAAATGAATAAAATAAAAAACAAAAGTATATTATGGCCTTTTTGTGTGTAAATATTTCATTGTATATAGGGCCTAAATATAGGGATTTTTATTATAATTATTCTGGTATTTTATTTAAATATTTGTACCTAGGTGTGTGTTTTATTGAACCTATGTATGCCTTCTTTCATCCTCTTGCACCATAAGTATATTTTTTGCCAATGTGTACATCCTCTAACCTCATATTTTTCTTTTATGCAAATTACCCACACATTTTCACCCTCACCCTTGTGAAAACAAAAAATCGGTTTCTACTCCATTAGTCACGTTTATTATAGGATTTTCATTTACTTGCATGCTTTTTCCTCTTTCACCTAGAATAATACAAACGAGGGACCATATCATATGATTCTAATATATTTTCCATATCCATAATTCTTTCATATTTTTTTCATTATGTACTCATTATTCTAACACCATGTGCTCATTGAGCTAAAATCCATGAATAGTCCATACAATAGTCCCACCATGTATATATTTCTTTATTCACCAATAATCCTCCTCCATGAATGTGTAAAGATAACTTGGATGCTTTGTATCATGATATGACAAAGGAGGGGCTCACTCTTGGATGCATTGTGCAAATTCAACTAAGGAGGGAGCCACTAAAAGACTTTTGCAGGCATTAAAAATACACTTTTTGGTGAGATTTTTTGCACCTATTTTTACTTAGAATTTAAAGAAGAGACCAACAGACAAAATGTAGCCCACAAGCTAAATAATTATCTCAATTTTTTGTATAATTTTTGAAGCTACCATCGGTGAGATACAAATTTTAGGGAGTCTGCCCACTTTTTCTCGCAAGTCACCCCTAGTCTTCTCTCACTTCTTTTCACACTTCAACACACACACACACACACACACACACACACACTCATTCCTCTCAATCCCTCACTCAAACCTGTAACTTCCATGGTTTTTGTCACCCTCCTCACCATTACCCTCTCCTATCACACCCATATCATTTCTTGAAGCTCAACCTACATACATTATCATATCCCTCTCTATTACTCCCATATTACAATTTCATTTCATCTTTGCAAAAGTGTATAAAAGTTCAACAACTTAACTATGCTTACAACTCTGCAAAATGGGGGTTTTTTATCAACAAAAAATCCTTATATTCTTGGAGGTGTTCAAATTATGGCGGTGGCGTGAAGAAAAGAAGATGAAGAAGACCGATGATCACTTTCAATAATCTACGCACGGGTGAGTCCAAGATATCTCAATGGTTCATCCATCTCATTCACCCCTCTTTCCACAGCCTTCAAGTGATTCCACCCATTGTAATTATATTACTAACTTTTTTTAGTGATTATTGACATTAACTGCTAACCCTTTCTTGTAAATTGCACCCACTCTACTCTACCTTGGAGTAGGAAAACTCACAATAATTCTCTCCTCTTCCCACATCCATGTGAATCAAGAGACAAGAGAGCCCCACTCTCATAAAAACATATTAAAAATTTTATAAACATGGTTTTCTATGTAAATGTTCATTAGGAGATAATCCTAAAAAGGGCTCTCCTCACCTATAGCCCTTTTCCCTTTGAAAAGAGCATGATCTATTTCTCACTACTTTGAGCGTACCATTCACCATCTTAGTTGTAGGGAGAGAGAGTGAGCTCTCTATACACCATTACTTGTGGTGTATAGGAAAGCTTCTTTGAGCTAGTTGTAGCATTGCAAGGGAGTGAGTGATTCATAACTTCCAATCAAAGTTGTACCTACTCTTGCACATCTTTAAATCAATAAGTTGAGTGCAACCACGGTTCAAAACTCTTTTGAGTCTCTCCAATTCACACTTGGCAACCTCATCTCATTTGGTTTAAGGTGACGCGTTTTCATTTTGAGATTTTTTTGTGGTATTTGCTTGTATGTGACTCAAGAGATTTTGTGTTTGTTTTGTTTCTTGGAAAAACATTATAAGAGGGTTATATGGTGAGAGGGGTCCCATAACCTTAAGATAATGTGTAAATTGCAACATCATCAAACTTAATTGTGTCTCTTGACTCTCCTCCAAGCTGTTTATACACCCGCGTCAATCATGTAAATTGAAGCTTAATAAATCATGCTTCAAGCACAAAGAAAGAAGGAAGAGTAACATACTACTCCAAAAGTTCTAACCCAAATTGCATACCATGCCATTGGGATGGCCGATCACTTTTTGCCAGCCCCAAATCAAAACACATGGATAATCACAGCTCAACCCTCTCCATGAGCCACTAGATCAAAGAAGAAGGGAATTTATAAATCAGATGAAGAGTTAGCGGAAATCTCTCATGAAGTCCATAGTAGTGAAGAGAGTTCTGACAAATGAGGAAAAAAGAGCAAGGAGAGAAGAAATGAAAAGAAAGGTAGTGGCTGCCCATCAGGAATAATCTCAATAGAAAAGAGCAAGGTTCAAAAGAGAAAAAAAAAGCTGACGAACAAAGTCATCAAGCCGCAGGACAAAATCCAAATTCATGGATTCCAAGGGAAATCAAGGGTCCTAGAACCAAAAACCTTGAAAAGAAAGTCCAAGAAGATCATAAGGACGTGCTCGAAAGGATGTATGCGGAAGCTGAAGCCTTGAAGATACAAGAGGCTTTAGAAGCACAAAGAAAATCTAGAGAAGAGTCGATTGCTCAACAAACACAATAAGCAGAAGCTGGAAAACCAACTGAAACACAATAGGAACAGGGAGAGATGTCTCCAAGACCACCCTCACCCAATACCAAACAAGACAATCAACCTTCTCCTAGACCAAGCCCTTCACCCACTGACTAATCAAGTGAAGGTGGAGAAACAAAAGGAGATGAGAAAAAAGAGGAGGAAGCAAGTCAAGAACAGCCCAAGGAAACAAAAAAAGATGAAGCTGGACCTTCTAAAGAGCCTCAAGCAGAATTTTCTAGACCTTCTAAAAATCCTCAAGTAGAATTTGAAGAGTGGGAAGCAGCGGATGAAGTTATCATTCAAGTTAATGAATATGCAAAGCAGATGCAGCTGATGACGGAGAAGATGCAAACAACAGCTCTTAGCCGCAGTGCTAAAGCTCGAGAACTGGAACAAGTGATTGATGCTCTCCAAGGCGAGCTTGAATACAAGATGAATATCATTGAAAATCTTCAAGGCCAGATCAAAGAGCTCAAGAACAAAGCTGAACAACATCAAAGCGTCAAGGAAAAGCAACAAAAGGAGATGGAAGAATTAGGGGATGCATGTAAAAGTTATCAGATGCATGTAAAAGCAAGGACCAATAGCTGACTGAAGTAACAAATGAACTTTGAGCACTACTCAGTCAGTGTAAAAGCTCCAAGTATAGTTGAATGTAGCAAATGTCTCTTTGCAATACTCAGAATAGAGAATCAATGATCAAGCGGCATTTTTAAAGCAAATCAAAGAAAACCCAGCAGTAGCTTCACTCAAGGGGACTGATGAAGTTTACAAGACTTTAGAAAAGAGGAACAAAGACTTGGAACTTGAGTTGAAGCTGGAACATTGCATATACAAAGAGAAGAGCAGTTGCTTAAAGAGATAAGAGAATTAAAGAAAGCCGATTAGTTTGCTGGAGAGAAGGGAATGTGGAAACTCAGGAGGAGGCAGCTTGAACAGCCAAATCTAGAGATACCATCAATCCCCTTCGCAAAAATGGAAACACAACCAACTGAAGGATAGACAGGAAGTTTTAAATTCCAAGTACCAATCATAGACAAGGAGCAAGTGCCAATGGTTTGGCTCTCTAAAGCTGAAGAAGATGCACAAAGAACAGATTGTTCACAAAGTGGATGCTCAATGGAAAGCGGCTATGGATTGGTAGTTAAGGGTTCTTCACTCTATCAATGTAACTCAACTCACTCCCAATCAAATCAGTTCTCAGTGGCATGAATAGTCGCTACCTTATCCTTTGATAAAGGTGGAGCTATTGCAAGTAAAAGAAAGACTTTCCAAGGATATGCAAGAAGAGGGGTCAGATGCTCTCCACCCCAAATGGAGAAATCCACCAAAAATTAATAAAATAGTTTTTTTCAATGGATTTTCTTATTTGTTGATCTTTCAATTTTCTTTTTTAGTGCATTTTATTATTTTCTTTGCTTTTTTCAATAAACAATTCAAAAATTAATAATAAATAGCAAATGAGCTCAGATGGAGGAATTGAAAATACGTTGATGATCAGGCGGATAAGACGAACATGCACAAAAATGGGAGATCGCTCTAATGCGTATACAAAGAGAAGAGCAATTGCTTAAAGAGATAGAAGAAATAAAGAAATCCAATCAGTTACTGAGAGAAGGGAATGTGGAAACTCAGGAGGCGGCAGGTACATCTGAAAATCCAAATCTAAAGATACCATCAATCTCCTTTGCAAAAATGGAAACACAACCAACTGAAGGGCAAACATGAAGTTTTGAATTCCAAGTACCAATCACAGATGAGGAACATGTGCCAATGGTCCAGCTCTCTAAAGCTGAAGAAGATGCACTTAAAGAGCAGATTGTTCATGAAGTGGATGTTGAATGGAAAATGGCTATGGATTGGGAGTTAAGGGTTCTTCGCTCTGTCAATGTAAATCAACTCACTCTCAACCAAATCAATTTTCAATGGCATCGACAGTCATTGCCTTATCCTTTGATAAAGGTGGAGCTATTGCAAGTAAAAGAACGACTTTACAAGGATATGCAAGAAGAGGGGTCACATGCTCTCCACCCCAAATCGAGGAAAATTTGTCTCAACAAAAACTCAAGATATCTCATCTTGTTTACAAGGGCATTGGCATCAATCGAGAAAGACCCAACATTTTGTCATGTTCCAAGGGTAAGGACATGGCATGCACATAAAGCACTAAAAAAGAAAAGGCCGACTTGGATTAACTACCCGCAACTGCCAACTTCAGAGCAAGGACTAGCAACTGTGGAATACATGGTCAAAACCCTAACGGGCATCATGAACTTCTTCAAGAGCCTCCCAGGCCTCTCGTGTGTGATGCTTTTTAAAATCTACAGAATGCTGCTCACATGTATCCAAGTTTTTCATGAGCCTGAATAAGCAGGAGCCCCATGGATGTCCTTTTTAGAAGGTAACCAATGCTTATGCTATGATTTGAGTGGGCAACCTTCATAGAATTCCTTTACGGCTTCTATGCCAGATGCATGTTCTTGCAATCAAGCAATATGTTGACATTCAAAGAAGCTTTTTACACCGGGTTCTTCACATGGCGTACAAAGATTTTTAGACCATGATAAGCAATCTAACAAGGAGGTTTGTCGGTGGATATTCAACCATAGAACTCAAAAATGAAGTTAGTATTCAGTTTTTGCAAGTCCCTGAGAAAGAACAGCGCATCAAATAACAAAAAGCACTTCAAGCACTTAAAGACACCTCGCTAGCCGTCAACCCGAAGATTATTTCAGTCCATGAAAATGTGTCAAGGGATGACACACTCGAGGAAGTACTTAGGTCTTATATAGTGCTAAGCAATGAGATTTGAGACCATAAGCATGTATGCTTATGGTCTTATATACTTGTCCTAGAAGTTTCATAACATTCAGATGTCGTTTGATGCTATAACAATCATGGTTTGTTTGTCGATTAGTGAGAAGCTTTTGATGACTTTGGTCATTTGAGTGTAGCTTGTGTTAGATTTGAGTTGTTTGTTGTTTTCCAAGAGATTGATACCCTCTTGTAGCCTCATGCACTAGTCAAGTCAGCTACGTCCCAGGATTGACAATTATGTTCGTGCTTCTAGCTATGTCTGCAATAAGATAAGAGTGAGGTTAGGAAACCCATCCACATTCCTTTTGGCAAAACTCTGTACTTGATGCACCACTAAAGCACATTCCACTACCACTTTCACCAACATGGCCATTAGCATGGTGTCATATATCACCTTTATGTGCATATCATCACTTGTAGGCACTTACAAAAATTGGCTTGTGGTCAAAACTGTTGGGATTAAAGCCCAAGTGGCCTCTTATACGGATATGGCCGTCCGCCCGCCTAACTCACTTATCACTAACTCTTTGTATATACTCACTTATAGTTTTTTTGGATAATAAAATTTTGGGAGATAACCCTTCAAACGATTCTCTGCGTACTGTGTAAGCTCTCTGTGTATCTCTGTGTTGGACGGATACGCCGCAACGGACGTCAGCACAGCGAGAACTCACCTGACAAGATTTTTCAGCTAAGGACGAAGCTCGACACGCACGCGCGTGGAAGCAAGCATAGGGTGTAACCCTACACTCGACCGACTCCTAACTTATTCCTACAGAGGTCTCTACCCAATGTCTAAGCTACAGCCTTCAGGAGTGCATAAGAAGAAACTTCCTACAACGCTTTCTAGAGCCGAATACCCATCAAACAATCTCGAAACACCACAGAACTTGAAGGAGGCCCTACTAACACCAATAGGTCGCTCTTCCTAAGGTCTATGAACCAAAATCCCAACCCAAAACACCTGGTGCAAAATCACGTAAATTGTCTGGCCGAAATTTGCAGGTCGTCATTTTCAAAAACTAAAGTGCCTAATGTGTAGCTCTACTCAATACGAACGCGTGGATATGCTGCAATGCAAAATCGGACAACGTATGCTCACCAAATCACCAGTTGAAGCTCGTAGATGGAGCTCGCAAAACCGGGCTGTACTCGCACAATGTAGGTATTAGCACGTAGCTCTCGTTGAGGGCAACACGCTGCACTTCTCCGCACTCGATTCCAACCACCGGTGCGCGCGTAGCGTCAAGATGAAGCTCTCACTCTCTCTCGTACACATTACGCTCACTCACAGACTTCAAACTCCTTTTTTTAAAATGACAAAAGGTCTTTCATTAAGGTCAAAAAGTGGTATAAATACCTTACAATTCTCAAACCCTAATGTTCCAATTTAACCATCTACTCAATCTAAATGTCAAAACTGGGATACAATCTGGAAACTTCTGTAAGCCTCAATATTTACAAGGTGAAATGTCAGGTTTTCTCAATAAATGAATAATTACAAAAAATAATAATCTGCTGAGCAATTGTTTTCCGTAGGGTGTGTCCTGCTTCTTACACTCCCCCTCTCCTTGCTCATGTCGTCCCCGACATGGCTGTTGAGCTGCTTCTTCATCTTAGGCTTTCTCTCATCTTGAGCAGTGACTCATATCTTGCATGTTGAGCCAGTAGTGTTGGGCCGAATATGTTAGTGCTGATTGTGAAGAAGCTAGTGTAGAAAGCTTCTTCAAAGGCCTGGAGGTGATAGGATGGCAAAAACATGATCCTTTGATACAATGCATGTATCACCTCCTTGGAAGGCTGACCAGATAGATCGTATGCACATCTGTATGTATCTTGAAAGAAGAAGATATTGTCTATCGCCTGGCCTGGTTTGAACGTCTCGAAGACTGCCAAAAGGGTTTTGCAAATCTTTTTCATCATAATGTAAGATAGGTCAGGCGAGCCAGTGAACAATTTGATGGCGCCCGTTAGGGTTTTCACCATGTATTGAACACTTATTCTCTCGCCTGCCTTCAAGCCTGCCAGCTTCGGATAGTTTAGCCAAGTAGGTTGGCTTCTTTGCAGTAGCTCATGGGTCTTCCACGTTCGCATCCTTGGTAGAGGGCAGAAACTTAAGTTATCTCTGATGACTTTTGGTGCCTCTACCAGGTGGATTAGATATTGTGGATACTTTGTCATCCATGCCTTTCTCCACCTGGGTTGAGAGTCGACTATCAACTTTACCCCTTCAGGCTTGGAGATGTCTGCTGTGTACAATGGCACTGTTGGCTCTTCTCTGATTCGCTTGTTGATTGTGGCGGCTTCGTACTTTAGCAAAGGATATGGGAGAGAGAGTTGTAGCCATTCACGCTAAAGGTTGTTGGCGTCTATCTTCTGAATCGTCATTGATTTAAAGGCCCTCTGCTCCCATTCCAAGGCTTCTTTGGCCGTGACTCTAATTTTTGCTTCTATGGCCTTTCGCAGCTTCTCTTCTTCGTCTTGTGTCAGATCTTGTGGCTCTTGAGAGGCTCCTACAAGGATTTCCTCTTGCATGGGTGTGTCCACAGGATCTGCCACATTTTCTAAATCTATTCCTTCCATGGCTGCTAGCTCGGTGCTGAACTGCTCTTCTATCTGCGGGCCTCTTAGCTCTTCTATTTGCTTTTGGAATGTCTGCTTTTTTGCTTCAGCTTGCTCTCCCATATTCACAAGGAGGTCATTCAAATGGGCGTTTATCTTCTCCGCCTCCTCGAGCTTTCTCTTTATGGTTTTCAGCTCACTCTGCATTGCCTTGTGCTCTTCTTCCATGCGGGTTTGCATGACCACTGACCCCTCAGCCATCATCAGTCTCTTCTTTTTCTCTAAGGTTAACTCCTTCTAGAGTTCTTTCATTTGTTCTTCATAAATATGACTCTCTAAAGTGGTGTGAGTCGAGATAGTCGCTCTGACTCTCGCTGGAGATGCCCGTAGCCGTTGGATGGTTTGATCTTTAACTTTAATCTGGTCCTTGAGCTCAATGACCTCATCCTGGCTAGCCTCCTGCTCTATTTCTACCTTCTCTTTGGCATTCCGCATGGATTCCACTTCCTTGGACACTTCAGCAAGTTGTAGGGTTAGCTTGTTCGTTTTCGTCTCTGCATCTGTCAATGACTTGCTTAGTTTTCTATATTCGTCTTCAGCTCCTTGCAGTCTTTGAGCTGCTGCCTGATTTTCTCTTTCCATCTCCTGGCATCTTTGCAATGCCTTTGCCAGAGTGGCTTGCAGCTCTGCTTCTCTCTCTATATGCCTTTGGCTTTGTTTTTGTAGAGTGTCGACTTCAGACTTGATCTGCACTTCAGTGGATTTGAGATTAGCCATCTCACTTTCTGTGGCCATTGATTGTGCCCTGTCATAATAATCAATATCTAATTCTCCTAAATGATTTTCTCATATTAAACTGATCATTTAATGTGGGGAAGTGCCAGGAGAGAAAAAGCTAGAATATTGGTTAAGCTAGCAGACCGGCCACAGTAGGGATCCAAAGGGGGGGCCATCTGCAAAAGAGCCATGTGCAACAATGGGCTAAAAAGACCCTAAGGTTCAGCCCATTAAGACTTCCAAAATGCTAAGGTTCCAAAATTCAAAGGTTGTGTCCAAAGGTCAACCCTAGGGGAAATTGGATGCTTTGTGTGTACCAAAAAAGTCTTGGCAATCCCTACATGGGAGGGGGCGAGCCCTTCTTCTAGGGGATGAGAGAGAAAGTCACACACACACACACACACACACAGGCTCCCTTTACACAAAGGGAATGAGGGACACATGTCAGCTCCCTAGGCCAGATGCCCACAAGGTGTGCCCAGTTTCTATTGGATGACCCTTGAAGTGGACCAATGAGAATTAAGCTAGAATAAATCTAGTTTAATTAATTTAAAAACATTTAATAAAAGAAACCAATGAGAATTAAGTCTCCTAGAAGACTATTGGGCAGTCTCCCAAGGGGTCCAATGAGCATTCAGGAGCCCAATGGCTTGCCTGATTCCTATTGGCCAGGAGGCAAAGGGGTCCAATGAGAGTTTAGTTTAATTATTTAATTACCTAAAGCTCTCACAAAAGGGGAAAGGGGGACACATGTCAGAAGGTTATCACTTATGCTCCTTAATAGTCATTGGCTTGACTTAGGGAGAGCCAATGAGGGCTCAGCAAGAGCAAATGGCAAGAGGGCTCGCCCAAGAGAGAGAGGGGGCTGATTTTTGGAAGGCATTATCACACACACACTCACACAATCTCATGTGTGAAGAAAGAGAAGACTATCTCTTCCCAAGCTTTAATGGAGAGCTCATCACCTACTCCAAGCTTGTGAGATAGAAGCCTACATCAACACACTCTTGGCATGTGGATGCAAATCCAACCAAGAGCCAAGCTTCAATGCATGCTCATCTCCTCTACCAAGCTAATTACTAAGCTAAGCTATGCTAATATGAGTGATTATGTGAGGAGATGTACATCTTTCTCGTAAGATACTCCTTCCTCTCAATCTACTCTCATACCCTGCTAGCTCTCACCATCTTCGAAGGTGTGTGAGGTCTTGGGTCTGAGAATGGGGATAATTAAAGTTGTGTTTGTTAAGTGTTTTGCTTGGTGCATGAAGCTTTCATCTTCATTGTACTAGCTAGTCTTGAAGGAACACAAAGAATTGTATTGTACAATGTCTCTCTTGATGGGAGAAACCATAATACAAAGCCTTTTGGAGAGGGGACCGGCTCCATGCAAATCCGGTCCTCAACTGTTGTCAATAGCTTAATTTCTCTCTCTTTTGAAAGTATTGTTGATGCTATCTAACTAGGTTTTATGCTTTTTGTTGCTCTCTCCACCCAAGCACTCTTGTAATTCTCATTAGGAATCTATTCTAATGAAATGCCCACTATGTTCATGCTCATTTCCGCTACACACAAGTTATTAGGCCATTAAATGTTACATTGGTATCAGAGCACAAGCTTTCTCTTTTCTTGCTCAAGAAGGGAGGTCCTCAAGCTAGCTATAAATGGTTGGTATTATAATTGCCTGTGAGTAAGTAGAATAGGGATTTTTCAGCCTTGCTGTGCGCCTGCCTTTGTGCAGTTAACGGGGCATCACCGTCGAGAGCTATGGTCTTAATAGTGGAGTCCTACGGGGCTTGCCTATGGCTTAACCACTATTGAGCTATTAGAAGCTTGACAGGAGCCGGTGTTGTTTTGGTGTCGAAAGACCCTCTCTTCTATTCCTTACAATTAATGGTATTCGAGCCGCGGGTACAATAGCTTGAGTGCTTTTTCTAAAGGGGTAAAGAGGAGTAGCAACTAGGGCTTGAAGTGCCAAAGTACACCTAAAAAGTTTACACCTAAAAAGTTTACACCTAAAAAGTTGTTAGAATGGCTGACAATAGTAAAGAGAGTGAAATTAATGTTGATAACTTTGATTTCTCTCATGAGCAAGCTACTAATGATGCTTCAATGCTTCAATGTATGCGAATTGTACTGATTTGACTTTCGGTGCACGTGACGTCTCCTACTGTTGAAAGCCAGGTCTGAGTCTTGCAAGTGGGCGGATTACAAGACAGGGGGGTAGTTCTTGCAGGCGGGCAGTAAGCCCTTGTGACAGGACGTAGTTTCTTGGCAGGTCTAACAAAGACAGTTATGGCCGAGATGTATGCCTATCTCATGTGGTGCTCATGTTGAGCATGTTTGCAAGACATATATTAGAGTCTTATATTTGACCTAGGTTGTGATTGCAGGTGCTTCGCTCGGCGGTTTATGCCTTGAGTGTTGTTGTTTTGCATTCACATAAATGATGTGAGCTCATGTGTTTGAGCTAGCTTGCTACACCGCTGGTTGTGCATTGAGGATTCTGCACATAACTTGCTGGCAGCAGGTTCAACATATTGGATGCGAATACAGATCGTGTGTATGATTTGTGTGGTCACAAGCTCAGAGAGATAACGTACAATCTTTGTGTGGATATGCTATGTATGGCATGTGTGGATACATGTTGAGTTTCTGACAGTTTGTAGGTGACATATTCACGTGCATATAGGTTGTCTAGGAGCTACTCGTGCAGGAGTGAGCTCAGTTGTCATGTGTTTGGCAGGTGATGTATGCAGGATGTGGATTGTCACTTATGGTTCAGTTTTGTGTGATTTTTTGATCACTTTGTGGGGAAACTCTGGCAGATTTTTCCCAGGTTCTCGCCATAGACTTCATATTCATAGGTTTTCCTCTCTAATGTATTTTGTGGTCGAGTGCAACTCCCACTTGCAGCCGGTAAAGTGATCGAATGTCTACTCTCACTTGGACACACGTTACGTGTTTGATATCCACTTCTCGCATAGGAGTGAGGATAGGTGGTACGTTTGTAGTGGCTACGTTACAGGTAGTCACAGGTGTAGAGCTACCGGACATAAGCGTGGTCGAGAGGTTCTCCCACTCGCTCTACAGGATTTCAGGTACACTTAGTTTTGGGACTCGCATCAGTTACGACTGTCGAGCTCAGTATGGTTACACTACTGCAAGGGATTTTATGCGTGGTTGCGCTTGAGCACTGTGAGTGTTGGTGAGATCTTTTGAGAGCGTTTTTCTCTCCGCAGGTTGCTTCTTTTGGTCACAGGTTTGGTGCACTTCTCATCGTTCGTACTTGGAGTAGAGTGACAGCTCTTATGACATTTGCAAATGGCAGATGAGATGTGTGACGGTGTGAGACAGAGGTCTCGGTCATGTCGACACTTGCGATGTTGGCATTGTGGTCACACAGGGCACATTAGACGGCGTTGCTTCAGGCGTATGAGGCAACAATGGAGATGTATGCGAGATGCAGATATAGCTTTGGTAGATGTTGGAGAGGCAGCCATAGTGGCGGTGTATGCCAGTGACGGTGATGTCACGCTTGCTTCAAGTGTTTCTTTTGCAGCTATGTCCATGGAAAATGCACTTTCTCCATAGTGGTTACTAGATGGTGATGTTGATTTCCATGTCACGCCAGTTCGTGAGTGGTTCATTAGTTTTTCTAGTGGGAGACTTGGTTGTGTACGACTTGCCAATGGTTCAGCCTATGACATACAAGGCTCAAGAGATGTATGTTTGTCTTTGTCTAGTGGTGCATCCTATACGCTTCGACATGTGAGATATGTGCCAGGACTCAGTTAGAGTCTGATCTCACTGAGACGGCTGCAGGACAACGGTTGTCCTGTTTTTCTTACAGAGCAGTGTTTCTAGGTACAGTGTGGATTGCTTGTCATAGCAAGGGGAGCCCGATGCGGCTTGGTTTACCCTATGCATGTATCTGAGGTTCGAGACGGTGTAGTCTCGTGTACGACACTTACGTGTCATCGGAGAGAGACGAGACGTGTCTCTTTTTCCAGTGAGCTCTAGTGTGCTCGAGAGATAGAGCAGTCAGCTGTGTGGGACCTCTCAGCTAGAGAGTTAGTGCGGCAGTGCTCTAGTGAGACACAGCAGGTGTCATCCGACTTTGTGCAGAAAAAGGTCGAGCGGGTTGGCTCCCTAGAGACACATGCAAAGATGACAGATATGGAGTTCTTTGACATGCTTATGCGAGATGATCATGAGTTCATCAATGATCTAGGTACAGCTATGCAGGATATGTCTGCAGTTGCAGAATTAGAGCATCTTTGCTCTAATGACTCACGGCAGTGTACAGTGCCTATGCCAGAGGCTGACAGACAGGTGTTGCCAGGACACAGGGTTCCACTCGTGGATGGCAGGGACGTAGACATTCCAGTGTTGGTAATGACACATCCATGCGTGATGAGTAGTCCTAATGATGCAGCTTATGCATATAGCACAGAGGAGGCAAGGACAGCCAGGATTGTGCAGATATCATCAGCATTCGAGTCTCTTATGTACGACCTTTTGGTGTCGAGACCTGATATAGCAGCTACAGTGGGAGCATTTGCAGCAGGATTGATTGGTCATTCAGTGACTGATCATGGCATACGGCATGGGGGAGTATTGCAGGTATTAGACACATACTTGCAGGAGTGCATGAACTCTTGTAGACAGTTTGCAGCGCTTGGAGCTAGCTCTGCATGGCTTCCGCGATAGCGTGTTTGTCTACCGATAGAGCCGGATGCACTAGCTCATCGAGAGTCAGTGGGCATAGGTTGAGAGAATATCTCACCTTCTATTAGTTGTACACTAGTAGATCTTTCTTAAAGGCACATTGGCCTTTAAGTGGGAGGTTGTTGGGTTAAGGCCTTTGTGCCTTGACCGGCCGCCCGAGTCACGAGTGCTTACCCACTGATCCCTATACTTATAGTGAATACATTGTATAGGGGGAGCTGAAACTTCTTAGTCTCCCCACCCACTTCGTGTGTTCTGTGTGCTTCTCTCTCCCTCTCTCTCGCTTGTGTGCTTCCCCGATCCCAACACTGTGCACCCTTCGGGCTGATGCCCACATTGCTTCTAGTGACGGCTTCCATAGCTCGCTCAAATCTCCCTTGAGAGCTCTTTCGGCTCTGAAAATTTCCATTAGCCGCTCTAGCCGTGCCGCTTTCTGTGATTTTGTCTCTTTGACCGGCTCTTGGACACTCTCTTTCCTTCCTTTCTTCAACTCTGGCTGCTCCTCTTGCACGGTCTCTAACCGGTGTTTCAACCTTGTAGCAACGCTTGGTGCTTTGGGCAGTTCCTCTTCCTTATCTTCCTTGAGCCTTAGCAAGTCATTCTGTGATGGAGGGCCGGGCCATCTTCCCTTGGCGTGCAATGCCCCATAAACCACCTTCGAGATCAGCTCACCCGGCACAATGTAGGTGGGGTTCTTGTTGCCCATCTTCACCAGATTGTCATGTATATAGGTTGCATAGTTGATTACCTTTGACTTGCTCTTCTGCATTGCCCAGGTGAAGGTTGTGGCGATTGCTCCAAGCGGCATTCTGTACTTCTGTGGCCGCTCTGTACACATGTGGAAATACTGATTGTAAAGCTGTCTCATGATTGCCACTTTAGGGTTTGCAATGTCTTCAAAGGTGTAGTTGCTTTCCTTTTCAAAGTACACCTTTACTTCATCTCTTCTTTTGGTTACACTATCCCCTTTGTTGGAGAGGTCTAGTGCTGCTGCCATCACTTTCTTTGTGATTACAATCTCCGTGTCTGGCTTGCCCTGCAGATTCGTAACTTTGGCCATTCCATCTTCTTTGACTGTAGTCACAAATTCCCATACTCTTTTTATGTCAATTCCTGCCGGAACAGCTTCAAAATAATTGTGGAGATCTATCTTCTCCAGGTACTCTGCCATCTTGCTTCTGACAAACTCATTGAGCTTCCGCAGTAGCTTGGGTAGCTCTATTACATTTCCTTCAGTGTCTTTGAACACGCCCTGGTAGATCTTCAGATGATTTGACTCTAGCAAGTCCTCTTGAATCCACATGCTGGTTGGCTTTAGAGTTCCTTCTGGGATGACAAACGGCTCCACTTCTTCCAAATAGTCTTTTATGTTCATCCTCTTCTTCTTTGCAGGTGATTTTGCGGCTGCCATAGATCTTGTTGCACTCAGTAGTCCGAAGTTAGCGTTTTTTCCATATCAGCTGAGAAACTGAGTTTTAATTATCCAAATGACTTGAAAATTGAAAATAAAACTTAAAAGGAACTTGGGAAACCCTGCATGTGCTCACAGTATGATTCTGGCAAAAATTTATCATTTAGACATCCTACACATAGGATGTCTTTTTCATCAGTTTTTGGTGAAACTTGGCATGCTGGTGGTCCTTGGCGTGTGCAACATGGCTATGTGGTTGGAATTGGGTTTGGGCATCAAAAAGCGCATTTTTGGGCAGATTCAAGCTTTAGGATCACAAATTGGGTAGGATGTCCACAATAGGTAGCAAATGATATCCAAATGGGTTGAAAATTGATATATGGGCTCCTTGCACCATGGTAATGGCTCCCCTGATGTCATTTCTTGCACAAAAGGTCAAATTTGAGTTGGAGACATAGGATGTCTATTTCATCAAAATTGCCTGGGATTTGTTCTTTGGGTAGCTCTTGGCCTGTGGAACATGGCCATGTGGTTGGATTTTGATTTGGACAAGATTTGATGTTAGTAAGACCATGTGTAGTGTTTTTGGGCTCAAAAAGTGTATCTTGGAGGTGTTGGGGGTCAAATGATTCGAATGGCTTCAAACTTGATATATGAGCTCTTGATGGTGATATGAAAAGATCTGGAATTGAAAAACACCCTCTATAGGCCAAAAATGTCAAATAGACATCCTACCGTAGGATGTCTACTTCATCATTTTTTGCAGGTGACCACACAGATTGGTTGGCAATGTGCTCATGAATGTATTGTGCAAGTTTCATGTGATTTGGACAAGTTTTGGTAGGTCTATGGCCCATTATTGCCTCTATGCCCTGACTTTGCATTTTTCATACATATGAGGTCACTTTTTGGTCCAAATGTGATGAAACTTGGTGGCTAGCATGTAAAGGCTATTCAAAAAATGTGTGTGATGAGAGTTGTTAGATTTGGTGCCCAGAAATGGCCTTGAGACATCCTACGCGTAGGATGTCTCCTGATGAAATTTTTGTGGAGACTGCTACTGGTGCCTGCCCTTAGTCCCCCCGAGTCCCTTTTAAGCCTAATTTCAACAAAAAATTCAAATAGATAGAAAGTAACTCCCTGTGTGGATTTCAGAGCCTTCGAGCCGATTTCTGACTTTTGGAGTGCTTTTCGGCGATGAAATTTCTTGATGTTGGTCTCCATAGCTTCCCGATCCCTTGGGGATCCTTGCCGTATGGTTTTTGTCGACTTTGGCTTTGCCGGAGCTCTGTTTGGCAATTTGTCGCTCTAGAAGCACCCGTGGTTGCGTTTACATGTCTTCGATGACTTGTGGTGGTCTACCACCATAGGACTTGGTTGTTGATGGTCTAGGAAAGCTGCTCGTGAAGTTTGGTGGCAAACGAACATGCGGTTTGGCCGCGAGAGCTTTTTGACGCTTTGTGTGTCGATGCCGTTTCTGAAGTTTAGTGCCGCTTCGGGTCACCTTTTGGCCATGTGGGCTACATAGACTTGTCGAGCATGTCGAGATGCTCCTATCCATGAATTTTGGTAGCAGGTGGGCGCCTCTCCGCCGATTTCCCATTTGGTGGTCTCTTGCCGTATTCTAGGAATTAGGGTTTTTTCCGATGGTTTTCTACTGCCTTTGGGCATCCAAGACTGGTCTCCTATGCTAGGATAAGCTAGCTATGAAGTCTCATTGCTTTTGGGTTAGCCGTTAGGTGGCCATTTCTACTTGTAGGTCTCTACTGCCCGCTTTCTGTGTGAACCCTACGCTAGCTTTCTCGACAAAACGACAAACATGCACGAAAAGCTCAAGGTGGTGAGCCTACCTCTCATGTATGAAGCCTGTAGGGTAGTCATGCACGTCGTAGAAGCTGCTGGAAGTTCCGTTCGCTCTAGGTGGCAGGAGCTCTCTCTCAAAAGTCAATAGTGGAAATGAGCTTAAAATGAAGTGAAAATTTCTTATAATGGGGGTCCCCGAACCACTTTTCATGAAATTTGACATATGCTCCCAACTTCCTGTAAGATGCGGTTTAAGCTCAAAAATTTCTTGATTTGGACTCCGTTTGCCCAATTTACAAAAAATTTGACGTTTCGGCGCTTTCCGCTCTAGTCTCATAATTGCACCCCCATTGTACCATAGGTTTTCCTATAGTCACTGATCATCCCCATATTTTTTGTTTTTCATTACGATCGTTTTTCATCTAATTTTTCTATTTTTGAAGTTTTTCTGCCAAAAATTAGCAAAATTAAAAGAAAAATAGCAAATCAAACCCAAAAAATCCCCAAAAATCATAATAAATCAAAAACATCATCACAAAACATTATATACACTCACATGCAATTTTTATGATCGGATTTCTCCGTTTTATCAATATTTTACCTGAAAAATGGCTATTTTTACTTATATACACACACCTAAGGGCTTGATTTGGCGTTTGGCCCCATATACTTGTAGATTCATGCTATATAAGGGCATATGTACTTGGGTTAGTTTAGAAAATTTCACAATCAAACAACAACTCTTAAAAAATAGTCGAAAAACATGCCCTTTTTTGCTCTTTCTGCCATTGGGTCCGCATTTGAGAATGCCTCCCCCCCTCCTAGCCGGAGTCCTCACGGACGACAAGGTATCTCCTCGGTGTATGTGTCGTGTACTGGTTTGAAAAAATTGTGCTAATGCTTGGCCGTGTAAGGTGGCCCTATTTTATGCATACTCGGTCAATGCATGGAAAAATTAATGTTGTGTAAGAGAAGGGTATAAGCAAGATGCTTATTGGCATTCGCCGTCGAGGTATCCTGTTTTCTTTGCAAGTAAAAGATGTAACTCTATTGCTCTTTGTTTGATTGTCTTTCTTGCAAAAGTCGCTTGCTTTGCCGCTACTATTGATATGGCCGTAGTTGTCTCCTTGGAGAGAATTTTCGTGGCGGAATTGGCCGTAGACCTTGTCTCTTTTGATTTCCATGGGGAACTTTTCTTTGGCGGTTTTTATAGGTTTAGTGCTACTGTCGTGGTTTCCATTATTTTGTTGCTGATTGGCATTCACATAAATCGGTTTGCCGGTTTCATATGCAGTTGTCTGCCTTCCGATGTTTCTTGTACTGAAGGGAGTTCCTTTTGCTTCGTTTTTGGAATCCAAATGCGAGTCGTATTTGAGTTGGTACTGAGCTTTTTCTTTGGGATCCATATCTGTTTTATTCCCTTGGTGTTTGGTTTAACTATCTGCTGCGGTTGAATTCTTCTGTTGTCTTGTGGTTTGTCCGCCATGTCATTTCTATCCTTCCGCACCCATACTTGTTTTTGTCGTGTTGCTAACTCTTATCTCTTCACTGCGGTCGGTGACTTTTTATACTTGTAGTGAACAATGTTGGCAGTTACATGTTTGTTTACCATGGGTATCGTGTTGTTCTTTAGTGGAACCCTTCCTTTTAGCTCTTTATCCAGTGATTGCATTGCTGGTAGCTGATTATTCTGGGGTTGCTGAGCAAAGGCCACCACCTGTTGTTCTTGTGCATGCTGAATTTTGACTGCATTCGCATTCCAATCTATCTGCACATTGTACTCTTTTTGCCAAGGTTGTCCCAACAACATGGGGTGTTGTGTGCTTTCATCCTTGACCACATAAAACTTGTGTGGGTAAATATATTGATGTAGTTGTACATGCAATATAGTCCAGCCCAATGTTTTCAGTGAATGTGATGTACTACTTTCCAACACTTGTGGAGTAGGATGAAGTTGACCTGTGGGCTTGAGCTATTTGTATAATCTGTATGAGATCAAATTTTCTTGAGCTCTAGAATCAAGCAATGCCGTCGATTCAACTTGATTGCTACCCACTTTGACTGTAATTATTGGCTCCACCGTGTCTTCATCAAAATTCATTACCCGAATGGCATTGATTCACCACTGTGTTCCACATTGTTGTTGTTGTCGTAGAAGCCTTCGTTTTGCAATGCGTTCTTTTGCTTCTGTTTGGGATTCTTCTCGTACCCTCTGTTTCTCCTTCATTCGTTGTTTTTCTTGATGGATTTGTTGAAGCATATCCTGTGTTAGTGGTAAATGATATTTCTTTAATCGACACCCACTAATCCAATTTGGCATTTCTTCACATGATAATGTAGCAAGCTTGACAACTCCACTTTGTGATAGGTCACTAATCACAAAGGGTCCCATCCCTCGCTTTTTAAGCTTCTTGACATGTTGCTTCAAGGTATAAACAAGTACATATCACTTGTTTTGAACTCTTTCCTGCGCACATGCTTGTCAAAAAACTCCTTTTGTCTTCTCTTTTTAGCATAGATCAAAGCTACAGCTCTTAAGCAAAGTTCATCTAGCTTTTAAATATTATCTATTCTTGAAGAGAGCTCATGCCCTGTCCATTCTAAACGTTTCGCTACTCGTAGAGTTGGGATTAAAAACTCTATGGGTAATATAGCATTTAGGCCAAACACCATGTTGTACGGTGTCGTTCCTATTAATGTTTTGTAAGCTACCCTGTATGCCCATAGTGTTGAGTGTAGCTTCTGATCCCAGTCTATTCTTGACTCTGATACAATTTTAGTGAGAACCGTACATAGTGTTTTATTTGTGGCCTCAGCTTGTCCATTTGCCTGTGGATGATATGAAGCAGATTTTCTATGTATGACCATGAATTCCTCTAGCAGATATTCAATGACTTCATTAAGAAAATGTTCCTCGATCATTGACAATTTCTATTGGTAAACCGTATCGTACAAAAATGTTCTCATACAAAAATTGTGCAGTGGTTCGAGCATCTGCTTTTTGTGTTGCCTTGGCTTCCGCCCGTTTTGTAAGATAGTCCGTAGCCACAATGATATATTGGGTATGGGTGCGATATGCAGGGGGTGAAATAGGTCCCACAAAATCAATGCCCCATTTTGAAAATGTCCTTACTCCCATCATTGGCCGTAGTGGCATCTCATCTCTCTTTATCGGCACCTTGGTACGCTGACATGCGTCACAACGCTTTACAAACTCTTCAGCATCCATATGCAATGTAGGCCACCATATTCCTGCGGTTAAGACAATTTTTGACGTCTTATCGCCTGAAAAATGGCCTCCACTTATGCCTCCATGTGCGTGGTCTAGAATCAGCAGGTATTCACTTTCACTTACACAGATTCTAAGTTGATTGTCCTTTCCTCGCTTATAGATTTGGTTCCCAATTAAACTATAGTCGCGAGCCTCCAGCTCTATAGCCCTTTTCTGTTCTTATTATGTTTTCAGGAAACGTCCTTGTGGTTAAGAAATGAATGATATATTGACTCCATGCAGGTGCAATGTTTACCTGAAACAATGTCACGTGATCCACTGGTCATTTGGCACTACATATAGTACAATTGTTAACATAAGCATGTGTGTCAACGTACATAGTTGGCCAATAAACCCCCAATTGTTTTCAGTCTCTGGTGTGTTTTCACTGTTGAACAATGAAACGCACAATCCCTGGACATGTGCTTCTTCAAGATAACACTCGAATTCCTCTGGATTTATACATAGTCGTAGAATTTGGTCCGATCCTAGATGATACAACCATCCTGCAATCAACTGGAAGTTTTTTGTTTGTCAAATTGTTTGTTGTTTGGATCTGTCTTTTGTGTTATCAAACCTACCTCCAAAGGAAAGAATGTTAACAATTTCCTGAGACCATTTGGGTATCATTTCAATATTGAAAAGATAAGCATCTGGTATATTATCATCTACTCCTTCAGGAGCTTCCCCGTTGTGTAGCCTTGAAAGATGATCCGCCCGTAGATGAGTTTTATCCTTTTTGACCACCACTGTGAAATCAAACTCTAGCAATATAATAAACCAACGTACAATTCTCTCGGTATTGCATGGTTTATTTACCAGATACAAAAGAGCTTGATGGTCTGTGAAGAACACAAATTTGTTTGCGAGCAAATAAGGCCAAAATTTCTTTACAGCATAAATCATTCCTAACCCCTCCCTTTCGGTGGTTGTGTCGTTCTTTTCCGCACTATATAACTGTCGGCTTGCGTAACAAACTGGAAAATCCATTGTTCCGTCTCCCGGTTGAGTCAGAATACTCCCGATTGCATATGCAGATGCATCAATGTGAACATGGAATATCTTTTTCCAATCCGGTGCTTTAAGTACAGGTGTTGATACAAGGTTTTCCTTCAGCTTTTGGAATGAAGTTTCACACTCCTCAGTCCAGTTGAAACTGACTAACAAACGATACAGAGGTTGTGCGATGACTACATACATATATATGAATCTTTGATAATACCCGCAGTGTCCCATGAAGGATTGCACTTGTTTCGCATTAGTAGGCCTGGGCAGGTCTACTATGACTTTGATTTTGTCTAGGTCAGTAGTTATGCCATTCCTTGAGACAATGTGTCCTAAAATGCTACCTTGACTAACCATAAAAATACACTTTTCCGTGTTAAGACAGATTCGATATGTTCTGCATTTTTCAAATACCTTTTGCAAATGGTCAATATGTTCCTCTCATAGAAGAGAGTGTACACAAAGATCATCCATGTATATTTCTAAGAATATTCTTAGGTATTCTTTGAATGCGTGCATCATTAACCTTTGAAAGGTAGTGGGGCATTAGTTAAGGCATAACCCGATACGCATATATTCCCCATTCTGTGGCAAATGCTGTTTTGTGTTGATCCTCTATTGCAATTGCCAGTTGGTTGTATCCTGAAAACCCATCTAGAAAGGAATAAGCCCGTTTCTCGGTCACCCTCTCAAGTACATGTTCTATGATCGGCAAGGGATAATTGTCCCATATGGTGGCTGCATTTACCTTTTTGAGGTTTACACACACTCGCAGTTTTTCGTTCTTCTTGGGGACTACCACAATGGGTGACACCCAATCTGTATGTTCAATTTCATAGATGAATTCAGCATCCATCAGCTTGTCAATCTCCTCTTTGATTTGTTTAGCAAATGTGTCATTATATGTATAAGGACGCTGTTTGCTAGGTTTGGCATCTGATTTCAAAGGAATTGTATGTTGACATATCCATGGATCAACTCCTTTGAGGTCTTTGTAGGACCATGCAAAACACATCTTTATACTTCTTGAGAAGTTGTGTTAGCAGTTCTTCTTCTTCAGGCTCTAAATCAATTGCTATGTAGATCGGCTGAGGCTTCTCACCTGGTTCAGCGAGGTCTATCCTTTTCGCATTTTCCGGCCCATCGTAAGATTCCTGGTTTGTTCTTTCCCTAACTGGTGGTGTCATTATGATTTTTATGTCCTGGATGGTGAATTTTTTATAGTGTGATGGTACATTCATGTTTCCTTTTTCTGACTCACCCTTACCATCACTATCTCCCTCAGTAGTCCATACCTCTCGTAAAGACCGTTTTAGTTCTTGGTATTTCTGTTTACGCTCTAGTTTGGTCCACTCTTGGTCTTTTGTTGTTTCTTATTTTGGTTTTTGAGATTTTTGTGATTTTGTTTCGGTTTTAGCTTTCCGTACTTGTCTTATTTCCTCTCGCGTTCTTTCCCTTTGAACTTTTGAGAATCTTCCTGATATTTGATCTTTAACGCAATCCTCTGCTTTGACAAGCATTAGATAGTGAGTTTTATCTTTTATCCTGGGCATCACATTTTCTCTCATTTTGTTTTCTGCTCGTTTTCTCCTATAGCGTTCTTGGCGTCTAGGGTGTTGATTGGCAAAATCATAAAACTTGATATTCTCTGTTTTCTCCCCACGCTCACTTGAGTTGTCTGAACACTCATTATCTGCATCGTTATTTACCTCCAGATGCTCAGAGGAGTTATAAAACTCTTCTTGTTCTGGTGGTTCTACAAACTCATCTTCTCCTGGTATAATGCTTACCATGTAATGGGGTAGCACATCATAGCCATCCTTATCGCAAAATTTTGTTGTTGGACTATCTGTAATGGTACAGACATCCAATGTTGCCAGTATGTGTTCCCATTCTAGAGGTTCCAAGGCATCTTCAGGAAAAGGCTCCGAAATATAATCCTTGTCCTCAATTGCTCTTTCTAAGACGCATTCCTCTCTTTTTAAGCTCCCACAATGTGAAGCTCCACACATCCATATCTCTTTTTGTTACCCTAACCATGCTGGGAGTTCCCATCTTGCCACTGTGGCTGAATCAAACTCTTCCACTGGTGTCTGGTTCGCATCCTTGTAATTGTGGTCTTTTAGGTGTATTTTGGTTGTTGTCTCACCATGTTTGAGGTATATGTGGTCATAACCCCAATTCTGGACCATCTTTAATTGTCGCATGAATGGTCTTCCCAAGATGATCTCGTAATTGTTCTTTTTGTCAAAATCAACTATTCCAAATGTATGCTCATACTCGATTCCGCATGAGGTGACAATCACTTTTTCTAAGAGTCCTAGAGGCTTCTCCATGAACCCATCTGCCAATTGTAATTTCATTCTGGTAGCTCTCAAAGCTGGTTTTTTCCATTTTTTCCAGATTTGCTTGGTGGCGATAGCAACTCTTGCTCCACTGTCAAGAATAGATTTGGAAACTACTCCTTGGAATTCTACTGGTAGCGTGGTTTTTCCATCTTCTCCCTCGCATACTCTCCAACCTTGTTTAAAGGTCACTGCCTAGTATTTAGTTGAGGCTTGTCCAATTCTCTGGTCCCTTCTTGAAGCTTTGAGGTGGGGTCTTTCACTCCAAATTTTTCTAGGCATTTGCCTACTGTGGTCCACATGTTTGGTCGTAACCTTAGGAGTTCGGCTAATGTGATTGTGCATGCCACCGGGGTGGACAATAACTCAATCAACCCTTGTGAATCCATCACTTTGTTAGAAGAAAGTCTTTGAGATGGGATTGCTCTCACCTCAAACTTGGCTTCATACTCTCCTAGGTAAGAGGGTAGAGTTTTCAGCGAGTCTGGTTGGCTGTGCCCCGAACTAATTGACCCCTGGTCTCCCCTTTATGAATGCATATCAAAGTTCATTTGCGATCTTGCCTCAAATTCTTCAATAGGAGGTAAGATCTCATTTTTCTCTTTTCTCGTGTTTTTCATGTGGTAACTCTCCCTGTTGGCTTCGTTGGCATCACGGATTTGCTTCCACAGTTCATCTAGACCGTTACAATCCTTACCCATTTCTGCCAATGTTTCAGGTTCGAACCCGTCACTTGCCTCATCTGTTGTATTTAGCACTATGATAGGCTCTCCCCTAGACTCATAGGCATTCGTGAGTCTTTCCTTCATTTCTACTTGTTCCTCTAAAGTTGGTTTGATAGGGGTTGAAGCTGGTACTTCATGCCAATTTGTAGGTTTACCAAGCGGGTTTTCTATCAAAGATTGAGCTGTTTCAATCATCTTTTTACACATTTCCAACCTCTGTTTTTCTATTTCAGCATATGGATAATTCATCCATCTTTGCTCTTGGGTTTGGTTCTTTTTGAGTCTGGCTTCGTAAGCTTTTATAATTGCATCTAACTGCTCATTTACCTTGTCTGCCAGTATTGATCCTCCTGATCCTGCACTTTTGGGTTCTACTATTTCCTTGGGTGTTATGGTTGCCGCAGTGTGTGAGCTTAAGCTAGCTAGATCCTCTAACCGCTCTAATCTATCCTTTGTGTGTTTTAGCTCCTCGGATAGAGCCGGTTGCTCTCATTCTTTCCTGGCTTTCATATGCGCCATTCTAGCTTTCCAAGTGCTTCTCGGATTTTTTGTTTCTGAACTTGGGGCATCGGTTTTTGGCTCTTCAATTATGGGTTTGTTCGTCATTCTTTGAGCTTGGGCTCGCGTCACTGCCTGAATAGGTATGATTGTTTCGTTTTCTGATCCTCCACTGGAAGGCACTACTTCCAGCATGTTCATGGTAGTTTTTGTTCCTTTGCTCGGGTTCTTATGGCAATCAAGAATCAAATGAGTAACTCCACACTCGGTGCAATATGCGTTGACTCTAATGATTTCATCATGAGGACAGTCTCTTAGCCAATGGTCTCCACCACACTTGTAGCAGGATCCTTTAGGTTGTTGAGGTGCTCCTTGAGCTCCTCTTTGTTGGTATTCATGTCTCTGCCCACCCATGCCTCCGTTGGCTATGAAAAACAATGTTTGTTCATCCAAGATATATCTTTCTTCTCCTTCTTCCTGCGCAGTTGTTGGTGGTCCTGCACCTCCTATCATGCTCCATGGTTCTGGTGTTGAGGGTTCTTCCGATGGATAATAGACGGGATTTGCAGCATATCCATTGGGATCTTCATAATATGCATGCATAGTCACCAAAGCCTTCTCTTATGATTCGATTACTGTTGGTGTGTATCTTATGCCAACTAGTCGTAATCCTGGTAGGGGTGGTTGTTGCCCCAACATTGGTTGTGGTCTTTCTACACCTACAGGTCCTGGTAGGTTGCCTGCTTGATACCTAGGCATCGGTGGAACTTGAGGAGAGGCTACCTAAACTTGGGGAGCATAAGGTCTCTCTCTCACATATCCCTTGTTATAATAACATTCCTCCGTCCCATGGTTTGTCCATTTTTGTTCAATAGCACACCACTTGGGCTGTTTAGCCTAGGGTTTGGCGTACAAATTAATCTTTTTTAGCACTTCCTCTACAAGCTGCTCCTGGTTTACAGCTACTTCTCCTTTCGGTGTTGTCTTAGAAGACTTGCTTCCACTTTGTTGTGAGGATGAATCATCGTCAAGATCTTTGAACTCACCCTCTTTATAGACCGCACAATTGTCCACAAGGTAAAGAGCCTCCTTAGTTAGCTCATTTAACGTCGTGCTCCTCTTTATATGTAAGTCCTTCTAGAGATCTGCATTCCTCAGTCCTTGAATAAATATAAGCATAAGTCTGGACTGAGTTGGCAGTTCTTCCACAGGGCAGCACTTAACATATCTTTTTAATCTTAGGACTGCCTTTCTCATAGATTCCCCTTCTTTCTGTTTGAATTTATGGATTTCTGAGACTGTATTATGAGCTATCCCCCTTTGTGAGAATTCCTCGATAAACTCGTCAAACACCTCCTCCATAGACTCAAAGTCTCTACGCTCCACAGAGTCAAACCAAGTAGCAGCGTCATCCCCTAGGGTTAGTCCAAACCCTGCAAATTGGGTAGGGAAGTCTAACACCTCTTCCACTCTAATTACACGCACAAAGGCTGCTACATGATCTCTTGGATCTCTATTTCCCGTGTATTTCTTGTTTACCCATTTTTGCACTTGAGAAGGTCTAATTCTATGATGGTCTACAAATCTCATCATTGGATCTCCACGTCCTAATCGGTATACCTCCTCTGGTCTTCTATAGTAGGCTGGTTCCTCTCCCAATGGTGCTCCTAAACCATAATTTCTAGCAGTTCTTGCCAAAGATGGTTCATCTCTTCGAACTCGTTCTATGGGTGGTCTTCCAGGCTCTGTTGACCCTTGAGTCTTTGGCTTACTCTCTCCTTGATATCGTGAATAGAGTGGTGGTTCTTATAAATCCCTTAGCCCTCGTGCGGCTTGATAACCATCTCGATTTCGGTCTTGATCTAATGTTGCACTCTGTCGAAGCCATGCCTGCAATGATGGTTGGGTTGCTGGTTGGTTTTGGTTGTTGAGTGTCTGCGATCGGGTAGAATGTGAGGTCACGTCATACTCCTCTGAAAAGGGATTTGTCGACTTGCTAGGGGTGTAGGTGGCTCTTGGCACTTCATCGAGGGCATATGTTGATGCTCCTAGAACTGTTGCCTTTTCTACCTCCTCTGGGAGAATATGTTGGTATTCTTGTCCGTACCTATCAACAAAAACGATATCCTTCCCCATAGAAATTTCATAAGAGAATAATAAAAGAACCTTGTCATTACTTAACTCGTTTGGGTATGGTTCTTTGCAACGAAAGTAAGAGACTATTCCCTCGCTCTCATGCTTGTCAATTCCCACATTCTCATTATAAGTTGAAACCCTGGTTGTTTTCTTACCGTACATAAAAATCGCTCGAGGTCGATCAATGTTTGGAGGCGGTTCTTTAGTTTCTGAAACCATTTTCCCCTTCGCCATGTTATCTCCATATCTGTTGTAATCCTCAGGGTTACTAACTATCAGATAGTGGTTCCCCTTTTTGTCTCGGAATCTATCTTCATCATCATAGACTCAAATTATCTCCAGTCTCTGAGCCGGTCTTTCTTCAATACAAATACACTTGCGTCCTCGATAGAGTCAGAATAAACTAGGGCTCCCCTCGAGTTTGTTCCTTCTAAGAAGATCACAGTGAACTTGGAATCATTCAAAGGATTTAGGGAGGTGCTTCCTCATGGCATTGGTCCGTCATAGGTGCAACCTCCTGGCTGTTGACTACCCATCATGAAGAAGGATTTGTCTGATGAAGTGTCAGTATCACTACCCTCCTCAATAATTGGTGCTAGTGGATCTAGCCTTGGCTGTTGACTACCCATCATGAAGAAGGATTTGTCTGATGAAGTGTCAGTATCACTACCCTCCTCAATAATTGGTGCTAGTGGATCTAGCCTTGACTGAGTTACACTCTCCTCGGTGGACACTAAGCTACCTTGGTCACCTGCCACCTTCTGGTCTCTAAAAATGTATCTTCCTGATTTTAAATTCATCAAACTTATCAATGAAATTTATCACAAATCCAACCACTTACCTGGCAAAGGATCAGTCTCCGCACAACTTCTTGCTTTGTCGTTGAATATACATGTATACAAGAGTTTAATTTCAGCAATCGAATCAAAGCATCTAACAGCTAGAGGTGATCTTAGTAATGATTGGTATAACTGGAGAGTTAACCTCAACCACTACTGTATTTTATACACTGCTGATGTTCTGGATTAGGTCTACTAATCTGGAACTGTACTTCCCTCGGGTGTTGGTCATTTTACCTGAAAAGTCTTAATTCTGTCTTTGCTCCGTCAAAAGGTCAAACAAGGTCCAAATTCACTTCTGGAAGAAGTTCTGGAACCCTTAAGTCAAATGGAACCTCACTGTATAAGCTCAGTCAACTTTTCTCTTCAGTAAGCCCCAGTAGACATCCTACGCGTAGGATGTCTCCTGCTATGTTTTGCCTAGATTTTTTCACTATGGATCCCCCTTGATGTACTGAGTCCACAGCTGTTTTTACTTTTTGATTTGGACACCTATAAGGTGGTCAATGGATCAGAAATCTGTTCCGACAGCCTCCTGCTGATCTGATCAATCAAATCAACTCCAATTTGGACCAAAATTGACTAGGAGGCTTGCCTCAGGCTATACAACACCTTGCTATGCCTACAGTCAGTATCTAGCTTCAATTTCTTGCTTTAGACATTCTACGCGTAGCATGTCTTTTTGCTCTGAATGGCTTCAAATGCAAAGCATTGACTCTCCTTAAGGTGCTGATCACTTTGGTATGATCAAAATTAGGTTTGGAGTGCAAAATCACACAGATGACATCCTATGCGTAGGATGTCTTTTTTGGTTTGTTTGACCCCAGACTTGACCCACAGCTTCCCCATGATGTCAGCAACCCAGTGGTATGCTTAGATTTTGGTTTGAATTTCAAAAGTCCCCAATTTTAGCTGTTCTATCCTTTTTCAGTCAAAAGTGCTAAAGTCTGCTTAGAACCCAATTTTCTCACCAAATGAGATGAAACCTCTCTCAGTCACTCAATATATCATGTAGATCATGCTCATGCAGCCATCCTATGGTTTTGGTCTTAAAATAATACCTTGGCACAATTTGGATAGGATGTCTGGCAATTTCAGTATATCTGGCCTTATCCTGTCAAGATATGGTCAAATTTCCACTTTCCAGGTGAAAATAGGGTAAAACCTACCTTTTGAACACACTGGTCAACTCAAAATTCCAAAATTCCCACCAGATTAGCCTGTAGACATCTTACGCGTAGGATGTCTCCTGGCTTAAAATTTTTTAAAAAAATCTGACAGAAATGCTCCTGATGCTCTACAGCTCTATCAGAAACACTCACAGTAACTTTTGGACTTCACTTCAGCTTTCAAACACACTTTAGCATCTTTTACAACCTTGTGATGAATCTAACAAGCAAGTATACATGCATGAAGTGCTTTAGATCCTGAATCATGATGTCCTACTTACTCTACTCCTACGCATCATGTGAAATGGTGATAATGGTGTTTTGGTTGCTTCCTGGCCTCTCCGGACTCTCAAGCTCTCCTTTCACCGCTTCTAGCACTCCAACTCCTACTCTTTACAACACTACTCAACTAAAAACTACCTAAGTCGGAGGATCTAGGCCAGACACACACTCCCTAGACTCCCTCTAAGACCTAGAGAGTTCTCCACCCTTTGATCTTATCTCAATGTAAAACGAGACTCTTGGCAAGCCAAAGAATCCCTATCCTCAAGGACTAGTCTCGGTCACCTACCTAAGGTTTTCGTCCCCGGCAACGATACCAATGTTGGACGGATACGCCGCGACGGATGTCAGCACAGCAAGAACTCATCTAACAAGATTTGTCAGCTAAGGACGAAGCTCGACCTGCAGGCGCGTGGAAGCAAGCATAGGGTGTCAACCTACACTCGACCGACTCCTAACTAATTCCTACAGAGGTCTCTACCCAATGTCTAAGCTACAGCCTTCAGGAGTGCATAAGAAGAAACTTCCTACAACGCTTTTTAGAGTCGAATACCCATCAAACAATCTCGAAACACCATAGAACTTGACGGAGACCCTACTAACACCAATAGGTCGCTCTCCCTAAGGTCTATGAACCAAAATCCCAATCCAAAACCCTTGGTGCAAAATCACGTATGTCTGGCCGAAATTTACAGGTCGTCGTTTCCAAAAACTGAAGTGCCTAATGTGTAGCTCTACTCAATACGAACGCGTGGATATGTTGCAATGCCAAATCGGACAACGTATGCTCACCGAATCACCAGTTGAAGCTCATAGATGGAGCTCGCAAAACTGGACCATACGCGTGCAATGTAGGTATTGGTGCGTAGTTCTCGTCGGGGGAAACACGGTGCACTTCTCCGCACTCGATTCTGACCACTGGTGCACGCGTAGCATCAAGATGAAGCTCTCACTCTCTCTCGTACACAGTACGCTCACTCACAGACTTCAAACTCTTTTTTTAAAAATGACAAAAGGTCTTTCATTAAGGTCAAAAAGTGGTATAAATACCTTACAATTCTCAAACCCTAATGTTCCAATTTAACCATCTACTCAATCTAAATGTCAAAACTGGAATACAATCTAAATGTCAAAACTGGAATACAATTTGGAAACTTCTGTAAGCCCCAATATTTACAAGGTGAAATGTCAGGTTTTCTCAATAAATGAATAATTACAAAAAATAATAATCTGTTGAGCAGTCATTTTCCGTAGGGTGTGTCATGCTTCTAACACTGTGTGTGTGTGTGTGTGTGTGTGTGTGTGTGAGTCGATCAACGCTCTGCTCTGCGACTTCAATTGGTATCAGAGCTTGGTTCAGCGCGGTTTTGCGTAATCACGTACACGCGCACTTTTCAGGCAGATTCTGGATCCAGAGCTTGGAAATTCGCACTCGGCATTCCGGGAGTATTTCCTTCAGGCACCCAGATGTTTTACCCCCCTTTCGAAGCTGTTTATGCCCTCAGAATTTCGTTATGAGCACTACATCAGAAGATAGGTTTCAGCTGCAAAGAAATCCGTCTTGTGTAGATTGGCAAGCAGTAGGTGGTCGGCATCAATATCGGCATCGACATACATCACTCATTAGTCTTCAAAGCATCATCTATAGACCAGGTATACATATATATCATCAGATATATATATTGCAGTCTGCATTTCTACTTCTTGTGCTTGCCAGGTTCCAGGGAGGTGTGGCCATACGACGTCTTGACACCACTGGCCTGTATTGCAAATTGATGTACTGTGATTGTGGGTCTGCTAGTTGTGAGTCACGCTAGCAGACAGACCGCCGCAGCGGTCATAGGACAGTGATTGGTCTATTGTAGGATGTATGCTAGTTCTTGGCAGGTTGCTGAGCCATTTGAGAGGGTCGTGTGTGAGGTTTTTTGAAGCCAAACACTGGGGGCTGGGTTACCCAGTGTGAGTGGATTAGGTTACTAGAGTTCCCCTCTACACGCATCCTCTTCGGCGACTTTTATCCCATAGGATGTATAATTTTGTGTAGACACTGGATTGCATCTTATGCATCCGACCGTTGAGGCATTGTTCAGGGTTTAGTCTTGAGACAGATACAGGTTCTGTGACCACCCAGACAGGAGACAGTGTATGCTTACAGGATAGCATATTACAGAGATTTCTAGATTTGTTACTGGTCAGCTATTTATGGTTGTTTTTTGAGCTATCTTTTGGTTTCTAGAGCTCAGTTTACAGGGGAGACTCTGTCAAAAATTTTCAAAATACTGACAGTTCTTGAGGAGAGGTGTTCAACTTGTTGTTTACAGCTTGTTTATTGTGTACAGAGGCCAGCTTGTTTACAGCTTGTTTATTGTGTACAGAGGCCAGTTTACAGGGGAAACTCTGTCAGATTTTTCCCAGAAGTAAACAGTTTGGCAGATATGGCATCTTCTCAAAGTGAGACTCTTTACAATATAAAGAAGCTAGATGGCACAAACTTTCCATTCTGGAAGAAGCAGATTTGGCAGGTTTTGGTGCAAAAAAACAAGTGAAGCCACTGAAGCTCAAAGGAGAGAGACCAGAAGGTATGGCTGAAGATGAGTAGGAAGAGCTTGACGAGTTAGCTTGTTCCACAATCATGCTGACACTGGCAGAAAATGTTTACTTCAACGTAGCAGAAGAGACTACAGCATATGGCGTATGAAAAAAGCTATGTGGTATGTACGAGAAACAAAGTGCTGCTTCTCAGATTTACTAGCTCAAGAAATTGGTGGATTTGAAGATGAAGGAAGGGACAGCCATGTCAAATCATCTCAATGAATTTCACACAATTTTCAGCCAATTAACAACACAGGAGATAGTCTTTCCAGATTCAGTGAAGGCTATGTTTCTCGTAATCACTTTGCCAGACAGTTGGGATACTTTTCATACAGCGTTAAGTAATTCTGTCACGCCAGAAGGTTTTACAAGTGCCAATGTAGAAGGCAGCTTGCTCACAGAGTAAGTGAACAGGAAGAACATTGACAAAGGCAAAGGCAATAGTGCTTTGGTCGTTTGAGGGAGACAACAGTCTAAAGAGAATAAGGGTAAGAACGCACAAAACCGAAGTAAGTCAAAGGATGACATAGAATGCTACCATTGTGGCAAGAAGGGTCACATGAAGCGAAACTGTACGAAGTGGAAACAAGAAAAAGACAAAACAAAGACAACTGAGCAAGATGAAAAGAAGAGTTCAGTGAAGATTGAAGAGGTGAATGTCACAGGATCTGGTTCAGACAGTGATTCTGGTATAGCAGCTGGTGACATCTTCCTCACAAGCAATCTTGATTCTGTTTTCTTGACTGTAGAGGATGGACATGCTATGAGTGATTGTATTATCGACTCAGGGGCATCTTTACATATTTCTCCGCACAAAGAGTGGTTTACATCATATGTGGCTACTAAAGATTATGTCAGACTTGGCAATGAGCAGGTTTGTGACATACTTGGAGTGGGAGATGTGCAGTTGAAGTTTCAAAATGGCTCTTCTTTCTAGCTCAAGAATGTCAGACATGTTCCATCAATCCAAAAGAGCTTGATCAGTACAGGGAAGTTGGATGATGCGGGTTATGTGATAGTTTTTGGGAACAGTGCTTGGAAGAGCTCCAAAGGTTCGATGACTGTAGCACATGGCAGCAAGTCAGGAACTCTGTACACTTTACATGTTTCAGAGGTTGAAAACCATGTAATTAATGTGATTGAGCAGCCAAGTGTGTCACTGTGGCATCGTAGGCTAGGACATATGTCAAAAAGAAGAATGGAAATACTTTCTCATTATGGTTATTTTCCTGGCTTTTTATTTCAAGATTTCAAGTTTTGTGAGCATTGTGTTTATGGTAAGCAAACACAGGAACCACACAGATCAAAGAGGAATCATAGGGACAAACGGTTAGCTCTTATACACAGTGATCTATGTGGACCAATGCCTAGTTTGTCACTAGGGGGAGCAGCATACTTTTGTACCTTTATAGATGACTATTCTTGCAAAGTATGGGTTTACTTCTTGAAGCACAAAGATGAGGTTCTCAAGGTCTTTAAGACATTCTTGCAGCTTGTGGAGAATCAGAGTGGTCAGAAGCTGAAGTACTTGAGAACTGACAATGGTGGAGAGTACGTTTCCAAAGGTTTCAAGACTTTTGTGAAGCAAATGGGATTAAGCGGGAACTTACTGCACCATATAATCCTTCATAGAATGGGGTTGTAGAACGTATGAATAGAACCATACAAGAGAAGGTCAGAAGCATGTTGTCAAATGTTGAGTTGCCTGATGGATTTTGGGCGGAAGCAGTGGCTACAGCAGTCCATTTGATCAACAGGTCTCCTATTAGGGTTCTGGATAAGAGTGGAGTGGTCGAGATGCTATGGACAGGCAAGGCACCTTCGTATAAGCATCTCAGAGTCTTTGGTTGTGAAGCTTATAGCCATATTCCTAAGGAGTTCAGGAATAAGTTAGAACCAAAGAGCAAGAAGTGTATATTCCTTGGCTACAGAGAATCGGGCGAGATGGGTTACCGGCTTTGGGATCCTGAGTCCAAAAAAGTTATTCGTAGCAATGATGTGCATTTCAATGAAGCCAAGTTTCACGCTAAGCCAAAGAAGACAGAGGAGATCAGAAGAGTTGTCTTCAGGGAAGATGGACCTAGTGCTAGCACATCAAGACAGCATGGTCAAGCTTAGGAACAGCCTAAAGTGGCTAGAGAGGCAGAATCAATTGTGGTGAGACGTTCTGAGCGTGTCTCCAAACCACCTGATCGTTATGTGCCATCTCTAAATTATGTCATGCTCAAGGTGGAGAACCATCTTGTTTACAAGGAAGCATTACAACTGGTTGACTCGAAAAAATGGAAATTGGCCATGCAGCCAGAGATGACAGCTCTGCATAAAAACCAGACATGGAAGCTAGTTAAATTACCACAGGGCAAAAAGGCTCTACCTTGTAAATGGGTTTACAAGTATAAGATCACCGCTCATGATAGTCAGCCAAAGTACAAGGCAAGGCTTGTTGCCAAGGGCTTTAGGCAAGAACAAGGCATTGACTTTGATGAATTCTTCTCTCCAGTGGTCAAGATGACTACATTGAGATGCTTTCTTGCATTGGTTGCCATATTGGATTTGGTGTTGCACCAAATGGATGTCAAGACAGCGTTCTCACATGGTGATTTAGATGTGGAAATTTACATGCAGCAGCCAAAAGGGTTTGTTGAGAAAGGCAAGGAAGATTTGGTATGCCAGTTGTTAAAGAGTCTTTATGACTTAAAACAATCACCGAGGGCATGGTACCATAAGTTCCACATGTAACTTTTAATGGCCTAAAAACTTGTGTGTAGCGGAAATTAGCATGAACATAGTGGGCATTTCATTAGAATAGATTCCTAATGAGAAATTACAAGAGTGCTTGGGTGGAGAGAGCAACAAAAAGCATAACACCTAGTTAGATAGCATCAACAATACTTTCAAAAGAGAGAGAAATTAAGCTATTGACAACAGTTGAGGACCGGATTTGCATGGAGCCAGTCCCCCCTCCAAAAGGCTTTGTATTATGGTTTCTCCCATCAAGAGAGACATTGTACAATACAATTCTTTGTGTTCCTTCAAGACTAGCTAGTGCAATGAAGATGAAAGCTTCATGCACTAAGCAAAACACTTAGCAAACACAACATCAATTATCCCCGTTCTCAGACCCAAGACCTCACACACCTTCGAAGATGGTGAGAGCTAGCAGGGTATGAGAGTAGATTGAGAGGAAGAAGGAGTATCTTACGAGAAAGATGTACATCTCCTCACATAATCACTCATATTAGCATAGCTTAGCTTAGTAATTAGCTTGGTAGAGGAGATGAGCATGCATTGAAGCTTGGCTCTTGGTTGGATTTGCATCCACATGCCAAGAGTGTGTCGATGTAGGCTTCTATCTCACAAGCTTGGAGTAGGTGATGAGCTCTCCATTAAAGCTTGGGAAGAGATAGTCTTGTTTACTTCACACATAGACCGTGTGTGAGTGTGTGTGTGTGTGTGTGTGTGTGTGATAATGCCTTGCAAAAATCAGCCCCCTCTCTCTCTTGGGCGAGCCCTCTTGCTATTTTCTCTTGCTCTACCCTCATTGGCCCTCCCCAAGTCAAGCCAATGACTATTAAGCAGCATAAGTGATAGCCTTCTGACATGTGTCCCCCTTTCCCCTTTTGTGAGAGCTTTAGGTTAATTAATAATTCAATAAAACTCTCATTGGACCCCTTTGCCTCCTGGCCAATAGGAATCAGGCAAGCCATTGGGCTGCTCAATGCTCATTGGACCCCTTGGGAGACTGTCCAATAGTCTTCTAGAGGACTTAATTCTTATTGGTTCTTTTATTAAGTGTTTTTAAATTAACTAAACTAGATGTACTCTAGCCTAATTCTCATTGGTCCACCTCCAAGGCCATCCAATAGGAATTCGGTACACCTTGTGGGCATCTGGCCTAGGGAGCTGACATGTGTCGCTCGTTCCCTTTGTGTAAAGGGAGCTTGTGTGTGTGTGTGTGTGTGTGTGTGTGTGTGTGTGTGTGTGTGTGTGTGTGTGTGTGTGTGTGTGTGTGTGTGTGTGTGTGTGTGTGTGTGTGTGTGGCTTTCTCTCTCATCCCCTACTTGCTAGGCTCTCCCCCTCCTATGTAGGGATATGCAAGACTTTTTTGGTCACACACAAAGCATCCAATTCCTAAAGGTTGACCTTTGGACATAACCTTTGAATTTTGGAACCTTAGCATTTTGGAAGTCTTAATGGACTGAACCTTAGGGTCTTTTTAGCCCATTGTTTCACATGGCTCTTTTGCAGATGGCCCCCCTTTGGATCCCTAATGTGGCCGGTCTGCTAGCTTAACCAATATTCTAGCTTTTTCTCCCCTGGCACTTCCCCACATTAAATGATCAGTTTAATATGAGAAAATCATTTAGTAGAATTAGATATTGATTATTATGACACCACAAGTTTATGCTTTCTCAAGGCTACAAACGTAGTGAGTTCGATCACTGTCTATATACAAAGAAGGCTAAGGATGGCAGTTGGCTGATCCTTATTTTGTATGTGGATGACATGCTGATTGCTGGCAAACACTTGGAAGAAATTTCAACTTTGAAGTCAAAGATGGAAAAACGGTTTGACATGAAAGACATGGGTGAGGCAAGTCATATACTTGGTATGCGCATTGAGAGAGACAGATCAAAGAAGTTGATTTGGTTATCTCAAACAGAGTATATTGACAAGGTTTTGCAACGTTTCAATATGGAGAAGGGAAAGGCATTGGGTGTTCCATTGCCAGCATATGTGAAACTTAGCAAACAAGATTGTCCTATGTCTAAGGAAGAAAAGGCTGAAATGGATAAGATTCCATATCCGTCTGCAGTTGGTAGTTTGATGTATGCAATGATTGCTACACGTCCGGATATTGCATTTGCAGTGGGAGTGGTTAGTAGATATATGTCAAATCCTGGCAAGAAACATTGGGAGGCAGTGAAAGGTATCATGAGATACTTAAAACGTACAAAGAGTATGCGCATATGCTATGGTAGTCAGGATTTGAGTGTCAGAGGATACACTGACTCAGATTATGCAGGAGACTTGGATAAGAGGATATCTACATCATGCTATGTCTTTACATTGGCTAGAGGTGCCATATCATGGCGATCTCGATTACAAGATTGTATTACACAGTCTACTACAAAAGCTGAGTATGTTGCAGCAAATGAGGCTTGCAAAGAAGCTATTTGGCTTGGTAGATTGGTAGCAGACTTGGGAATCAAAGTAGATATGCCAGAGTTATATTGTGATAGTCAAAGTGCTATACAATTGGCAAAGAATCCGGTGTTCCATTTGAAGACTAAGCATATTGATGTGAAATGTCACTTCATTAGGGAAGTACTTGAAGACAAGCAGATACAACTGTTGAAGATCCACACCAAGGACAATCCTGCTGATCTACTCACAAAGGGACTTCCAGGAGAGGGCTTTGTGCATTGTCGTGAGTTATTGGGCATTGGATAGATGGCAGCCATGTAAATCTTTGTACGTTTATGTTCATAGATTTACAGTTACTTAAAGTGCCACATTGGATTTTAAGTGGGAGGTTGTTGGGATTAAAGCCCAAGTGGCCTCTTATACGGATATGGCCGACCGCCCGCCTAACTCACTTATCACTAACTCTTTGTATATACACTTATACTTTTGTGGATAATAAGGTTTTGGGAGATAACCCTTCAAACGATTCTCCGCGTACTGTGTAAGCTCTCTGTGTATCTCTGTGTGTGTGTGTGTGTGTGTGTGTGTGTGTGTGTGTGTGTGTGTGTGTGTGTGTGTGTGTGTGTGTGTGTGTGTGTGTGTGTGTGTGTGTGTGTGTGTGTGTGTGAGTCCATCCACGCTCCGCTCCGCGACTTCAAAAACTAATAATTTGGGAGCTCTAACTAAAGATAGGTTGATACAATCTGGAAGCTTGTAGCCTCGGCTCATCAATTGCACTGTTTATCTGGAAAGTAGGAGTTACAATATTTTGATTCATCAAAATAATAAGTGTTTTTACAATGAAAGCTCCGAAAAATGATATTCAAGTTATCCAAGTTAACTTGCTACTAACATTATCCCCCTCCTCAACTGTGTCGTCCCTTGACACAACTTCATGGGCTGAAGTAGTCTTCGTTTTGACGGATGGCAAGGTGGTCCTTAATCACATTTAATGATTTCTCATATCTGATTCTTCTCTCTTTGTCAAGAACCTGCAAGAACTACATGGTGACGTTGTTTTTAAGCTCAATGGCTGAATAGCCAGCAAATCTGGATGTGAGGTTACTAATCACTAGCCCAAACATCTTCGTTCGTCAAGTGAAGAAACCTATATAGAACGCTTCTTCAAACGCCAACATATTGCTAGAGGGAAAAAACATGCATCGGATGTAGAATCCGTAAAGGACTTCTTCGGAAGGCTGGCCACTTAAGTCATAACAGAGGCCCTTATTACCTTCGAGGAAAGATATCCAAGGCGCTCCTGCTTGCTCTCGCTTATGAAAAGCCTAAATACATGTGAGCAGCATTCTACAAATTTTATATAGCATGGCACATGAGAGGTCAGGAAGGCTTCTGAAGAAATTCATGGTGCCCGTTACGGTTTTCACCATGTATTCCTCTGTTGGTGTTCCCTGATATGGAGCTGGCAATTGTGGATAGTTCAGCCATGTAGGCCACTTCTTTTTCAGTGCTTCAAATGCTTTCCATGTCCTTACCCTTGGTACATGACAGAATGCTGGGTCTTCTCTAGTGTGGTAGGTGATCTTGTGAACAAAATCAGATATCTTAGATTCTTGTTCAACCAGCTCTTTCTCTACTTGGGGTGGACATCCTCTGTGCCTTCTGCCTGCATATCCTTGTATAGGATTTCTTTTACCTGTAATAGCTCTACTTTGATCAAAGGGTATGGCAATGATTGGTAATGTCACTGTGCATTGATTGGCAAACCAGCTGAAGAAGCCACATTGCATGTTCAAACAGAAATTGAGAACATATCGGTGAGAACTTTCAGAAGAAGACATGGAAAGCCAAACGAGACAAAATGAAAGCAAAGAGGCTGAAGGAGAAAACAGCTCTGGAAACTGAACTGCACCAAACCAAAGAACAACTTAAACATGAGCAAGAAAACAAGAAAAATGCAAAGGGACCTAAAGAGTCAAAGACTAACTCGGGAGGTTCAGTCTTGGTCGACAAAGTCTTTGAACCTTTGGATGCGATCTTGAAAGCTTATGATGCTAGGTTAAGACCAACCAAACCTAGGAGCATAGATGGCTAATGTACCCTCACCCCGGGTATAAAAAAGAGAGGTTGCAAATGTGCAAGGAGCTCATCCAAAAGGCCCAAGCTCTTATGGAACCACATGTTCCAGATACTCCAAAAATGGAGGTGCCAATCCGCGATAAAGTCTAGGAATTGGAAATTCGTGGTATTGTAAACAAAGAGGAAGAGCCAGGAGTTAAGGCTCCTTTAGATACAAGGGAAGTAGCCAATACCACAGATGGGGTGGGCTCACAAGTAGTGATGCTTATTCCATAGGTAGAAGAACCGTGGCCACAATCCTTGTAGGAATCAATCAAAAACCAAAAAGATGGTAGTGTTACTTTACAGTCAGCACCTATCCCTGAGATAAACATGGATCACAAATTTTTCCCAGGAGATATACGATCTCTATATGGGGATGTCGGGTCTGTTACATCTGAAGAGAGTAAACCATGCTCTCTAAAGACTTTTCCATCTTTCATAGGAGAGCTCGAAAAAAAATTGGAGATTAAAATGGTACTTTCTTAGTGGAAATCCACACAAAAGATGATGGATACCAAGAGCTTGCATGAATTGATGTCTTCTCCTATACAATGCACACTTTATGTCTCAGAACTACTAAAAATTAGACCGCATCTATGAGGCCAAATGGGCAAAAACTTGGAAAACATGGGGTTGAAAATCCCGTCACATGACCAGCTTTCGGACAAAAACATGGATGACACCTTGCCTAAAAAGCCACAAACAAAGCCAGTACCAGTAAATAAGGTGGGTGACTACTGTGAAGGTGATGCCATATCCTAGCTATATGTCAACACACATCCAAATCTGCTAGGGATTTGGACAACACCCAAGAGTTGCCCGAATATGGTGGACAGGTATTCCACCAATCAGAGAACTTGCTTTTGACATGCTCCATACGTCCATCTTGTGGCTAAATTAGTGTCCACAACGCCCACATTGACGCTATGTGTTGGGCAACCTAGGTTTTTTTTTTATATGGCAATGTGTAACCTCCCTTAGAATGCCAGTGTGAGCCTTTCAACTTGTTTTTTAAGTGGTCTCTTCATAACATATAAGCCATTTGTGATTATGTGTGTATAATTGACAATCAAATTTTATATTAAAATACAAAAAATGACGTCTGATTGTAAGCACTCATGCATATGTTGGCTCCTCTTGACTTTCTTGTCGTATATTCACATTGCTTTGTGAAACAGTCTCTTCAACTGCTGTAGAGACTGATGTAGCCTTTGCTTCTATTTTCCATGAGAAGCGATTGTCGAGAGGTGTGGGCTCTTTGTGATTGAGTTTCTACTAGCGATTTTGAAATCCACCTTGTCTTTGATCCGTGTGTGACCGTCTTTGGAACTTTCTCTGGTTCTTTGGCTTGATTGACACTATGCTTCGGTAGCCATAACTGATTGTTTCTATTGTAGAAGCCTTGATTTTTGAGTTGATGACGAGGTATCCATCTAGAAACTGCAGTACTCTTGGTTGCAATTTTCTTCTGTTGGATGTTGGTTGTCTTTGCTTGCTTTGGGGTAGAAGCTTGTGTTGCCTGATTTCTCTTGGTTGACCCAGATTGAGCTACAATTTTTGGTAACCATATTTGAGTGTTAACTGCATAAAATCCTTGTGCTTCAAGTAGCTTGACTGGAATCATCCGATGTTGTACCTGTTTGTATCGGGTAGCTTCATTGAAGTCTGAATTTGACACCCATACTTGTCACATTGCTTGCTCTGAAGGTCTTTTCTTTTGTCTTTTGCTATTTTTCTTTCTCCTGGTTGAGTTTTTTGTCTTTCGTTGATAGATCGGCTTGTTCTTTGTAGGACATGTTGGTTGAGGTGGGTAGGTCCAGGCTATTACTTTAGGCTTTTTAGCCCAAACATTACCGTTTCCTTGGAAGTAGCCCTGAGCAGTGATTGACTCGTTTGATGATACCCACCCTGTCACCTTATGTTGTTGATGTTGAACTTGTATTTCATGTATCCAAATTGGATCTTTGACTTGGATGTGTTCTTTGGATACTAACACTTGATTTATTCCCTTTGGCTTCTTCTTGATGCTTTTTTGTGATGGAAACTTTGATTGATATACTTTTTGTTTTGGTTTCCATTGCATTGTTGATGGTTTGGATCTTGATGTAGAGGCCTCGTTGGAAGTTTGATGTAGGCTCGTTGAAGGTAAAGTCATCTTGCGAGGTTGATTTACTTCAAATTTTACCTTAGCTTTACCTTTTTCTACTATGCTTGGTTGCTCCTTTTTTGCATTGACTTGAGGTGCTTTTGGGAGGCTTTGCTGGTGTTGTTGTTGAAGATGTTCCCTGTGGTTGGAAGAAGATGTTCCTCCAGCTTTCTGTCAAGCTCAGACTCTCTTTGATATGATGGGAGTCAATTATGTGGAAAGTATCCTTATACTCCTCGGTACTCAACTTGAGTACAACTTCTGCCACTCTGATGCTAGGATTCGGCATTTTTGAACTTGTGTACACGATGTCCTCTAGCTCTTTGATTGGTGGCTTTCCCATCATGATCCACGTTCCACTGAGTCATTAGATTCTTTGTTTCTTTTCGATCTATCACAGCTGAACATGTAATTTTAAGTCCTGTTTCTCCACATATGCTGAATTTGATTGTCGTAGGAGACAATCGACCTTCTTCCTTGTGCATTTTTATCTTTTGATCTTGCGTTTGTTGAACATTTGCCGTTGAACTTGGAAAATTTTCTCCTTCATTACTTTCATTTGCACTTTTTTTGGAGTCGGCTTTTTTGAAACAACCTTTGTTGATTCCTGAGGTATGTCAATGATGAAATATTCTCGCGGTTGCTCTGCTTACTTTTTTTGCACCTTGGAACCATGCTCCAGGACGTAGCTATCCGTCTCACCTTTTCTGCTTTCACACTTACAAACTTCATTAGCTTCCTTCAACACCTTTATCGTAAATAAGTCAGTTATATCATACCCATCTTCATCGCAAAATTTATTCAGGGTCACTTCATTCACGCAAACATCAAGAGTGGCCAGTATTTGATCCCACGCAAAGCATTCAAATAACTCCTCTGGAAATGGCTCTGGTGCGTATGCATCATCTTCTACTAAACACTCTAGGATGCAATCTTCCTTTCTAAGACTTCCACTCTCAGGAGCTCCGTACATCCAAATATGTGCTTTGCTTTTCAAATTGGTTGTGGAGTTTAAGTCTTCCCCCGGGGTTCATTCTACATCTCTATAACTATGATCTTTGACATTGATTTTTGTTGTGACCTCTTTGTGTCTCAAGTAGATATAGTCGTAGCCTCAGTCTTGTACCATTTTGAGCTGACGCATGAATGGTCTGTCCAATATGACATCAAAGTTGTTGCTCTTGTCAAAATTCATTATCGAAAAGGTGCCCTCATACTCGATGCCACAGAGGATACAATGCTTTGTTCTAATATTCCTATCGGTTTCTCCACGTATCCATCCGCTAATTGCAGTTTTGTAAGAGTTTTTGTAAGAGCGAGCTTTCCCCATTTTTTCCATATTTCTTTGCTTGCAATGGGAATTCCTGCCCCACTATCTAATATAGCAACCGTATTTACTCCTTTGTACTCAAGTGGTAAGGTGGTGTTTCCTTCTTCTCCTTCACAGTAGTCACCCACCTTATTTACTGGTACTGGCCTTGTCTGTGGCTTTTTAGGCAAGGTGTCATCCATGTTTTTGTCCACAAGCTAGTCATGTGAAGGGATTTTCAACCCCATGTTTTCCAAGTTTTTGCCCATTTGGCCTCATAGATGCGGTCTAATTTTTAGTAGTTCTGAGACATAAAGTGTGCATTGTATAGGAGAAGACATCAATTCATGCAAGCTCTTGGTATCCATCATTTTTTGTGTGGATTTCCACTAAGAAAGTACCATTTTAATCTCCAATTTTGTTTCGAGCTCTCCTATGAAAGATGGAAAAGTCTTTAAAGAGCATGGTTTACTGTCTTCAGATGTAACAGACCTGACATCCCCGTATAGAGATCGTATATCTCTTGGGAAAAATTTGTGATCCATGTTTATCTCAGGGATAGGTGCTGACTGTAAAGTAGCACTACCATCTTTTTGGTTTTTGAATAATTTCCACAAGGATTGTGGCCACGGTTCTTCTACCTCCGGAATAGGCATCACCACTTGTGAGCCCACCCCATCTGTGGTATTGGCTACTTCCCTTGTATCTAAAGGAGCCTCAACTCCTGGATCTTCCTCTTTGTTTACAATACCACGACTTTCCGATTCCTAGACTTTATCACGGATTAGCACCTCCATTTTTGGAGCATCTGGAACATGTGGTTCCATAAGAGCTTGGGCCTTTTGGATGAGCTCCTTGCACATTTGCAACCTCTCCTTTTCATACCCCGGGTGAGGGTACGTTAGCCATCTATCCTCCTAGGTTTGGTTGGTCTTAACCTAGCATCATAAGCTTTCAAGATTGCATCCAAAGGTTCAAAGACTTTGTCGACCAAGATTGAACCTCCCGACTTAGTCTTTGACTCTTTAGGTCCCTTTGCATTTTTCTTGCTTTCTTGCTCATGTTTAAGTTGTTCTTTGGTTTGGTGCAGTTCCATTTCCAGAGCTATTTTCTCCTTCAGCCTCTTTGCTTTCATTTTGTCTCGTTTGGCTTTCCATGATCTACTTCCGAAAGTTCTCACCGATATGTTCTCAATTTCTGTTTAAAGAGGCAATGTGGCTTCTTCAGCTGGTTCTGTGTGTGTGCGTGTGCATGTGCATGTGTGGCCCTCCCCTATCTCAAGGAAGGATCCACTTGGTGGGAGGTAGGGCCCACCAAGTGGATCCCCACCTCTCACCCACTTCAAGGAAGTGGATGCTTCATATATACATTAGGAAATTGTTCATAATTTCTCATAGTTAGGGTAAGACGTGCCCAAAGAGGCTATAACTGGTGCTCTTGAAATCTTTATGATGAAATGGGTGGATGATGGTCCATCTAATCTTGAGCAGTTGAGCCACTCTCAAACTGCCAAAACTAGGAGCAAAAGGTCTTTTCAAAGACTGTCAAAGATTAGTATATTCCTTGATAAAAAACAAAACATGACTTGTTTGTATAGTGTCATCTACATTGTAAGTGCAACATTGTCAATCCTTAGTTTATAGGATCCGTAGCTCATAGTGGACTAAATTACACTTAGAGTTAAAGAGGGACCTGTAATGTAAATTACGTGATACAAAGCATATACCATATGTCTAAAACCATGCATGTGCATGTGTGTATATATACTTATAAATATATATATCAATTTATAAGTAGATATAAGACCATATTCCAATTGTTAGGGTCAAAGACCCATAACCTGACAAAAATTGCTTGATTAGGGTCAGGTTAAACTAGATTTAGTATGCTAGTATTTAATATATTGTTAAAGAACAATAGACTTGTATGGTACTAGTCCAACTAAGGACTAGTAGGGAGAGAAAGGTGTGTGTGTTTAGGAATGAATATCCCCTCATGAATATGAGCCATACAAGTACAATTGTCTAAACAAGTATATTGAATAATAGTACACCATATTGACATTACTTTTTGAAAAAATTCTATTTACAGGACAATGTCAAAGTTGACATACTACGAAGTCAACCAATTTATAATAAACAAAGTTACGAATTGTACATAAGGAGAAGATCTATTACAAAAGTATTTCGCAAACTAATAGAGGTATATCTTGCTTCCATGTAAATATCCTCTGAAAATCCGCCAAGAGAAGGGTCCAACTGTTAACTACATCCATACCAAAGCACATAATGAGAACCAAGTTGTGCTAATGCATCTTGCAGGTGTCATAAGTGGAACCAGTTGTTATAATGTCGCCCTAGAAGAACCTGCAGAAACCATCTACCCATAAGGACACAAAGGAGGTTCAACAAGCCCTAGTAATGCAGCATATAAATTAGTGTCATGAGATAAAGATACGCATGTAAGTACACAAAGTTATACCTGTGTCTTAAAACTTATACCAGACCTTCCTTTTAAATGAAAAATCTCCTTCAAAACACCTCATCTTGGTGCAAATATAGTTAGATACCATCAATTGGCATCCAATCTCTTGCATGCTTAAGTTGTCAGTACAGATAGTGCCCATCTTTCTAGATCATGTAGAGAAAGACCTCCTTATCGTTGTAAAGAGCAATCAAACTCAACTTTCTTATGAGAACATTGCTGGAAAAATTTTGACAGAGTCTTGTTTGTACATAGAGTAATATTTCAAAAATAAAATCTCCTCTTCTCAAAAGAGCCTCACCACGTGAGGATTTTTGTTCAATATTAAAGCACAGCTGATCCAAGTTCGTCACCTGTAAAAAATCATTCGCAACCACGAGTTCTAAGGCTATCTGAGTATGGAGGTTATCACCCCCCTTCTGTAACCATTTAGAAAAAATGTAAAGTGAGAAGCAACCGGTTATGAATTGGGTTAGTAAGCTTCTCAACCAATATCACACCAATTTGTGTGGTCTGCAAGGACTCAAAGGTCTTCATGAATATAGTAGGCAAATTTTGTACCACTTTGAGCGTACAAGGTCTTCATCAAAGCTACAGAAGAGCAGTGCTTACTCTATGCAATATGTTAAAGCAAATTAAAGCTTAATCAAACAGTTACATCTCCTTTCCATTCATCTAAGAGATAGATCTAACCAATGATACGGCATGTATGTGTGAATGTGTGTGTGTATATGTGTGTTATCAATTAACTTGAGAAGGAAAAAACCACACCTGCTAAATTATTCCCAGGAGACAAAGGGGGTTGTAGTACGTTGAAGTCACACTCATCCATTGCGTGAGGGTGCAAGCTTCAAGAGTGACCATCAAGTTCCATGCTCGGGTTGCAGAGAAGGCGAATTATTTTCATGTTTGATAGCCACGAGATGGTTTCCCCCTTTCCATCGTAGTTTTGTTGCCAAGCTTGTGCTCGTAAGTGGATATGTACCACTTGTGCTCGTAAGTGGATCTATACCACTCTGCAGCCCCAAGTTCATGTGTATAAAGAAGGCGAGAGAGAGGGGGCAACAAACCAGTGTAAGTGTGTGTGTTGTGTGTGTGTGTGTGTGTGTGTGTGTGTGTGTGTGTGTGTGTGTGTGTGTGTGTGTGTGTGTGTGTGTGTGTTGAAATAGACACATATGCGAGAGCTATACAAGGCTATGCCAACTCGCTACCTGATGATAACATAGCAGATCTTCGCTAGAAGTAGAAGAGTGTGGAAGCCCAAGTAAGAGAGGCATATTTGTGACAGGGTAGGGAGCGTGCAAAAGTCAAGCCTCATAGCACACAGCAAGACGCCATCTCCCATGCCAGCAATTCGGGTGGCTATTGAGCACATAGGAGGGCCGGTAGTTAATACGCCAAGCGTGGATATTGACACATCCACACGGGCCCACATTCATAGGTGTTGATCATCCTCAATGAGTGGTAGATAAGCACTAGAACCTAATGTCTTCAATTACAAGCAATTTTTTGCTATGTAATAATATTATTTGTTGGAAGAATACTTGCAATTACCGATTTTTAAATACCATATTTGATATACAGAAGGGTTCGATAAGTAGCACGTCTGCAAATAGTCTCGTCGTAGTACAAGAGAAGTGAAAATTTTCCATACATATTGTATACCTGAAGCATATACGCCTGCCAAGCACAAGTTCTAGCCTCAGTAAGACTTTCTTTCCATATGAGTAGGCAAGGTAAGCAGGGGTCAACCAAAAAGAATTTTGTGTAGGCATCCAAAAAGAGACCTTCAGAGTCGGGTTAGAAGAAAAAAAAGAAAAAAAACAGTAGCAATGTGTGTGTGTGTGTGTGTGTGTGTGTGTCGAGAACGAGAAAGACATGTGCGCACCTGAACTTTCACGCGCTCCCTACTCCGTGCTCCTGCACGCAACACCCTGCAGGTCTTGTACAATTCGTGGGTTTTCAACCTTCGCTTGGGGTGTGTGGATATGTGTGTGTGTGTGTGTGTGTGTGTGTGTGTGTGTGTGTGTGTGTGTGTGTGTGTGTGTGTGTGTGTGTGTGTGTGTGTGTGTGTGTGTGTGTGTGTGTGTGTGTGTGTGTGTGTGTGTGTGTGTTTGTTGAGGACTGCTTCTCACGAGTGTGTGTGTTTGTGTGTTAGGGGGCCAGCGCATGTGTCCTCTGGACTTCTCGTGCAGTATTCGGCATATCCCTTATACCACCAGTGACCTGCGAATTTGCATTCAGCTCATTTGGTCCTCTCCTCAAGTTTGGTGCTCGTGTGCAACACAGATAGTGTCTGATTAGCTCTCCTATTTAGCCGCAGTTCAGTTTCAATAAATAGGCTTGTGTACAAACACTTTTTTTGGTACAGTACTATGGCAGTGTACAAAATTTGGTGTTTTTTTTTTGCTTCCAGTAGTCATCAGTACATAAACGCTACGCTCTCAGTGTATGTAAGATTTCGGTGTGTCCTTTATCAGCTCATACAAACCTAAAAACAGATGGCACCTGAGTCTTTGGAAATGGGTGAAATCCGAGCTTGTTTGTTAGAAGATTTTGAAGGTGCTCGGAATGCTTGAGAGGGTCAGGAACCCGATACTAAAGTGCTCATTCCTGTTCAAGCTTTGATGGACCCAGTGGCACAATATGCTTTGAATGTTGTTATTATGTTCTTCCCGGGCAAGACGCTGACTGCATAGGATGTGGGTCAGTGGGTAGACTTCCTTCTTAAACGCCAGGTGGTTCAAGGTAGATGTTTACTTTGGTGCCATAAGATTTTATGAAGTTCTGTTAGCAGACACTGATGCCCGTAATATGTTGCTTGAGTTGTCTCCTTTGTTCTTTGGTACTCAGATGACACTGTACTACCATGGGCCCTTACCAAGGACTATCAAAGTTTAATCCGTCATAAGTGTCCGGTATGGGTGGAAATCCTCGATTTCCCATGCACTTGGAGCCACTTTCTTCCTATGCTCGCCTCACGTTTGGGAAAAGTCATTTGTCCTCCCAAGCTTGATGCCAATACAAATCACTTATGTGTGCTTTGGGATATGAATGTTCCCACTCCTAAAGGTATTACTATCAATTCGGGAGACCCACTCATTGGGAATTGCCTTTTTAAGCTTAGATGGGGAAAATTTATGAATTCATGTTTTCGTTGTGGGAAATTTGGACATATGTAATCTTAATGCTCTAAGCCTATTTTGCAACCCCCGTCTTCAGTTGTCCCGCAGCTTGTGGTTTCTACTGGGAGAGATGTCCCTAATCCCAGATTTGCCGTTGTTGTGGCTTCTGCATTGCCTGATGCTTTATCAGTGGGGATAAAGGCAAGGCCAAATCTGTTGTTTCCCCAATCCTCAGGGTAAAGGAAAGCGTGTGTCTACTCCTGAAACCAAAAACAAGGGAGAAAAGGTGGACTCGGTGGAAGGATCTCCTTGGGTGACTCCCAAGAAAACTGTTAAGATGCACTCGCAGCTCTCCTCATGTAATTATGTACCTCCTGAAGTAAAATCTGTGGGGCAAAAACCCCTTCCCTGCAATGATAATCGTACTCTTGCGGATGCATGAAACAAGGTGGTGCACTCTTACAGAGATGCCGTGGTTCATAGGACTTCTCAATCGCTTGTTGCAGGCCTTGTTGCCTATGAGACAGGCATGCAGAATAATGTGATTGAGTCGTGGGCTGCTAATGTTGATGTGCTTATGGGCACGTCAACCTAGTCCCTTCCTTAAATTGCTCCTGTACATACCTCTTGAATGCATAGTTGTGTTAAATGCATTTCATATAATATGCGTGGGTTATGTAACCCTGACAAATGGAGATTAACCTGGCACTATGTACATACATGTAAGGCATAAATTGTGGTTTTGCAAGAGCATAATCAGCATGAATATGCTGGGCAATGCTCGTATTTTGCAAGATATTAGATAGCATACGTTGGTTTGTTGGGTTTGTTGGGTTTGTTGGGTGTTTTGATTATGGTTAGGCATGAGTTGCAACCAGTTCTTGCGTATAATGATCCAAAGGGTTGTTGGATGGTGATCCAATGCATGATTAATGGCCAGATTTATGAATTTGGTGGTGTCTATGTGTATATGGACTCAAGACAACGAGCTGCTTTGTGGCGTGAGATATCTTCTTATCCATGGCTTTCCAATGCCCTGCTTTGTGGTGATTTTAACAATGCACCTGCTTTATCGGATAACACCACAGGACACTCCCACATGTTGAACATAGAATTGCAGGGTTGGTCAGATCTTGTTGCATGCACACAGATGATGGACTTGTGGACCCTATTGCATCCCAAGGTTTCAGGGTACACATTTCAACATAATGCTTTTTCTACATATCGTGCAGGATTAGATCTGTGGTATGTCCTCGGCATGCAACAATTTGATGAGTTTGTATGCGAAATGCGCATAGACCATTCTTAGCTTTTATCTGATCATACTCTCGTTGTGATGCTGATGCGCTATGGGCAACTACACTCAGATCAGCCTCTTTCTAAGAAACACCTGTTGCACATCAACAATTCTTATCTTTCTTCTAGGAGCCTTTGAAAGAACCTTTGCTTTACATGATGAACATTGCATGGGCAAAATAGTGTTTGCCAATGTCTTGGAAAGAGGGTTTGCTGAAGTTATTGCCCAAACAAGTGCTTTGTGAGCAATTCTCGCATTGGCGGTTGATAACTCTTATGTCGATTATATATAAAATCCTGGTTAAAATCATTGTGAACCGTATCAAGGAACCTCTTATGGCTGGTATCCATTCCACACAGTATGGCTTTATTCCTCGTCGCCAAATTTTGGATAATCTGGCTAATGTATTGATTGGAATGGAATATGCAAAGTATACCCAATAGGATGTTCTTGTGATGCAGGTAGACATTGAGACGGTACAATGGGATTTCATTGCTGCCACAGTGTGGGCCCTTGGATTTGGTCCTAATATGTTCAATGTGGTATATTTCTTGTATGCTCGCAGTATATCTTTAGGCCCCCTTGATGGGGAGCTGACAGAACCTTGGCCTCTTGGATGCTTTGTGAGATAGGGTTGCCCGCTTAGCACCTTGTTGTATGCCATTGCCACTCACCCCTTGTTATTGTATTTGGATCATTTGACTTCGCTCGGTCGTCTTCATGGCTGAAATTACCTAATGGGGAAGACTTCGCAGGGCACGCCTATGCTGATGATTCGTTGGTCATGCCCCGCAAATACCCAGGATGATGTGCGTGAAATAATGCAGGCACTGGATACATTTGGCTTGGCTGCAGGCCTTAAGGTTAACTTTCACAAATCCAAACTCTTGCCTCTGGATGTTTGTGACTGGAATCGTCTTCTGAGGCCTGGCGAGATTCTTAATCCGCATGTGGTGGTCAGGCAATTAGGATACCCTATTCGTTGGCAAGTAACTAATACACAGCAAATTGATTGTGTCGTGCAATGCTTGAATGTCAAATTGCACTATTGGAAATTGTCTGCAAAGTATCATGATGGTATATGTTCAATTTTACTTATCATTGTTGCACTGGCCTCGCTCCCGTCTCTCATTGCTTATGTCTAATATTGTATCTCACCTGTGGTGTACTAGTTCTCATAAGAAGGGCCTCCGTTTGTTAGCAATGGAGAAGCTTTTCTTTCCAAAGCATCTTGAGGGGACTGAATATTTTGGACCTTCAACAACATGCATTGGCGAGGAAGGAAATGTTATTGCCTACTCTTGTGCGGCAATCTCAGCCGTGGACAGTTATGGTTGCTCATCTATGTCGGCACGTTACCACTCCCGCTTTTGGTCGTTGGTAGACTTCCCTTTGGGAGATTGTGTTTGGCAAGATGGATGGCTATGTTCCTGGCTGCTTATTCACCTCTAGCTTGCTCTCTGCTAGGAAAGTGGTTACGGACCATCTCTACTGGCATGGCAGGCAGCAAACAAATGGGAATTCGTTGTGTTTGGAAAGCATTCACTGGAGTAAGGTGTTCTCTCTTACCCTGGTTGATCAATCGCCTCGTCAAACCTACTTCCTCTCTGGTCGTGGCATATGCACAGTGGATGATGTGGTGGATTCATCTGGGAATTTACTTACTTTTTCTCAGGCAGCAGCACGCTTTGAGTTGGACATGCATTATCGTCAAATTTGGAGTCTGCTTCAGCATATGCTGGCATCTTTCCTCCATGTTCCACCACTGACAAGTGGTTGTCGTATGCAGGATTGGACTCTATGGGACACTCCTGTGAATGCCATTTCTGCCCGGCATATCTATGCTTCCCTTGTGAAAGACTTTTGGTTGGTTGATCATTGTAATGCACTCTGGGCCTTGCAAAAATCTGAAAGATGGTGGAGACAGGCTCTCACTGCGATTTGGAAGTGTCGCTTGCCTCTTAAGGAGCGTCTGTTTCTTTGGCATTTTTTGTTGGGAGTTCTTCCGATAGGAACTCTCCTTGCGGTGTGTCGCATTAGCTCCTCTCGTTGTGTCAGTTGCTCTGCTCTGCTGATGAGAATGTCAGACATCTGCTTTGGGATTGTCGCTGCAACAGGACATTCCTTAGATGTATTTTTGCTTTTATGCATCTTTTATTTCCCTCGGCGGTTTTCGACAAACGTTTTTGGCTTTATGGCATTCTTTCAACTTCCCTCCAACATTTTGCCATCTTCTTCGCTTGGGTCAGATTTTGGTCGATGTGGTCCCTATGGCACCATCGCAATCTCCGTATGTTTCACCGACATGAGGTGCATCCTTTTTCTTCATTCAAGATTTCGTTGAGGCAATCGTTACATTTTGCCTTTGACACTGGGTACATATCCCTGGAAATCTTGCAACTCTTCTATGTTTGCTTCTAGCGATTTTACATTGCAGAACACAGTTGTGTTATTCTCTTTGTATCTGACCTTTTTGGTGGATTTTCCTCGTTTTGAGGTTTCCCACTTGTAAATTAATCAAATCAGATTTACCGGGGAAAAAAAGAGAGTGTGTGTGTGTGTGTGTGTGTGTGTGTGTGTGTGTGTGTGTGTGTGTGTGTGTGTGTGTGTGTGTGTGTGTGTGTGTGTGTGTGTGTGTGTGTGTGTGTGTGTGTGTGTAGTTTGAATGAGCCATTATAGTCCTAGTTATAGTGCCCTTCCTAGTGAAATGCAAATAAGATTTTTTGACATGGCACCATAAAGAACACAGAAAGTACTGGCTGCAATCAACATTACACAGGCATCTATAACCATTGATAGATTACTATGTAGTAGATCTAGGTTTGTCTTGCAATGATGGTGTTACGGATCTGATTGCGATTAAATCCATTAAGGCAGTATTTTTTAATTAGTACAGAAATTTCTTCCCAGGCCATGGAGGGTGTAGATGAAGAGTAGCAGATTAAGTAAAGAAGGCCAATACAGGAGCAGATAGAGGCTTTGTATGGCCTATTGCTATTTCTCTTGATGAATTCTATGTGAGGCAGCTTAAGAAGATCCTTTCTCCATATAAATCTAAGGTCATATCCACATGTAGATGGGGAGTGAAGGGATATTGAAAGGTTAAGAAATTGGGCTGATTTGCAAAAGTTCCCAAGAGTTGAATTTTCTGGGATGGAAGTAAGCTCAATTCTTAGGCAGTGGGGGTATATTTAATCAATCTTCGTAGAGAACAATCTTTTGTTGATACTAAGCAGGTCATCCATATATCTAAAAGTGTGATTGAATAGTGGAAGTTTTTTATGGTTAGTTTCCATGTTCTTAAGACACCATTTGTACTCAAAAAAAAGCCAGGTAAATGTTACACATAAGTGGTGAGCAAGAGAATCCCATAGGTATGCCAAGGCATTGATTAAAGCAGCAACCACTTGCAATAATAGTACAATTGTTCAACATCCAAAAAATATAGGAGCAAAGTTTTGTTTCATTGAAGTGTAGAGGGTGTACGGAGTGAGATGCTTGAATCCATCTAGGTTTCTTGGCTAGGGAGATAAAATGATGCTTTCTTTTTTTAGCATTGGTAAAGGCTAAGTTAATAACCTTGGCTAAAACCGTCTTAAGGCCAAGATCCCCACTAAGTGGGATGTTTTCGTAGCATTGTGTAATATCAGCTGTAAAGATGTGGAAAATATGTTGAGGAAGGCTGAGTGTGACTTGTGTAGCATTTTTTGTGAGCCAGAAGGGATTGTATTGGATATTTAGGAAATCCTTGCAGATTTTCTACTTCTCTACACAAATGAGTTCTAATTCTATGAGAATAATATCAAGGCAAAGAGTAATATCTTTGGTGATATCTGTGAAGATACAGTTAGAGGCATCAGATATCCATCTAAATTTATGTTTATGGAATTTATATGTAGGAAATAGTACTGGTAACTTGGTGTTACTAAGAGAGTAACCAAGCTGTCCTAAATGTTTAGAGATCTTGTTAGAGATATCTTACTGCATTTTGTTGGTATAACAGAATGTTGGGGTAAGCCCAACTTGTGGTGACAAAGTGGTGTCTATCTATGAGGCTTGCATAAATTGGTTAGAACGGAGGTCCCTAACACCTTAAGGTTTTGGGGTCTGGATGGCTAGACCAATTTGTGGAACGTCACAGTTAAGCGCATATGCGCGGAAACAGTATTGGGATGGGTGACCTCCCGGGAAGTTGTTGCCCCCCATGACCTACAACTGGTATCAGAGCCATGGTTCAAAGTCCAACCTCTGAGTCCGTGGAACAGGACATGTTGATGTTGACTTCAACCTCTGAGCTAGCTCCCGGCCACGTTGAAGCTCTCAACCTCTGAGTCTAGAAAAAGGCGGAACACGTTGGTACTCAAGGGGATGGGAAAGTCCCAAGTTTGGCTTAAGGGGGCGATTGTTGGGGTAAGCCCAACTTGTGGTGACAAAGTGGTGTCTATCTATGAGGCTTGCATAAATTGGTTAGAACGGAGGTCCCTAACACCTTAAGGTTTTGGGGTCTGGATGGCTAGACCAATTTGTGGAACGTCACAGTTAAGCGCATATGCGCGGGAACAGTACTGGGATGGGTGACCTCCCGGGAAGTTGTTGCCCTCATGACCTACACAGAATTCTTTTCCTGATACTCGATCCCGAGCTGCTTTCCAAGCAAGGTATTTGCACATAATAGTAGGATAGTTAGAGCTTTTGTCAAGCCCGAACACCAACCATTTATCTGAGATTAGTTGAAAGTCAAAAGCTAGCTGAGCTGTAAGCCAAGAACTATCAGAAGAAAGCCACTTTCTAGGAAGTAGAGAAATTTTGTGAAAGAAGCATTCCTTTACTAATTCCTTTAAGTCCGGTAGGACTGTCATCTCCAGTCGGAGAGCACTGACAAGGTCAGTGAGGCAGCTAAGTAAAGCTGATAGGGCAAGGTAAGGGTGTTTTGGATAGTTGGGTATGTGATTGAGTCCTTTGGCCAGTAACTTACGTATTGTGACATTATCGATAATGTTGAGGTCCTGAGTACACACATGGTTTCCAAATCCTTCAAAATCCCTGCAGAATGAGGTAAATTGAATGCATGTATAGTAAGGGATTGTTTCTTGTCTAAAAAAGTCATTATTTAAAACTAATCCTTTTATAGGATGATGGTATTTCCATCCAATGAGAATATTGTCAAGCAGTTTATGATTCCCAAAAAATAAGTCAAAGCACTCACAAAAAAGACTTTTTGGTAAGATCCAATCGAGAAGTATGTTGTGAAACAGACAGTGTATGTAGATAACACCACAAGTCGAATCATCTTTGCTGAGAACTTTTCTTCCACATGGGTTTGTAGAGACCTGCAATATATTCAGGGGTTAGATTTCAAGGAAGTTTCTGATTGCAGGGAATCTGCCTCTCCCTCTTGTAAAGCTACGAGACTTTCCTCATTTAAATGAGGAGCTAAGTGTAAAAAACGAGGTGAAAGAGTTAGGAGACGCCAAAGAGTTAGCTCTTTTTAGAGCGGGAGAATCATCATCTTCAATACAAGGTTTAAGCAGATTAGTGATGAATTTGACTCCTTTGTAGTTAGCATAAGTGGTGAGGTATAGACCGGGCTCATTAGCTTTAAGTTCTTTCAGAATATCATGCATAAGACCTCGGAAGATATTAAAGGCAATTTGTGAAATCACAATCTGCTTAGCCTGTCCACCTAGCCATGAGCAGATGAGGGATAGATGAAAATCGATTGGTTTCTCTGGGAATAGCAGATCCAAATGGTTGAGGGTATACCATATTGCATGATCAAACCACATGATGCTTGATTCACAGGTAGCTTTGGGGTCAAGAAATCTGCAGGCACATTTCACATAGGGGCGGAAGATATTCCAGATAGACTCTGTGTAGAAATTTGGGTTACTTTTCGCAAATTCCACGCTACACTTACTACGTATGTACAATCCAGCATTTGAGGGGCATTTGGAGTGGTCGATAAGATGAAGGTTAAAGGGGGCTTTAATCAGTTCTCCCTTGTCCAAGAATTGCCCACCTTTAAGAATCTTGAGTTTATAGTCTTCCACTGTTGAGGCGGGAAGGTTGACCAAGTATACCCAGGTTTCACTAAGAATAGGAGCCAGAAAGGCTTTGTTTGGAAGAACCCACAGTTGATGGTCAACTCCGAGAGATTCAATTTCTATTTGTCTTATTGGTAAGACAGGAAAGACTTTTGAGATTTTAGGTACCATCTCAAGGAGGTTAACATCATTGAGAGAGCAAAGATTATTTTGAAACTCTTTTACTGCTTCTAGTGCTGCACTATCTCGACAGAAAATGCCACCAGCTGGAGGGATGGAGGGGGTATTTGGGGTGCAGACAAATGAGGGGTTAAGCCCACAAAGTTTGCTAAGGAAATTTGACAGCTCAGCTCCAGATGAGGAGAACAGGGCAAGCTCTTGCTGGTATTGTGAAGCAAGGACAGGAAGTTGGGAAATATATTGGGATAGCAGATTAACACCTTCTAGGGGGTCTTTGTCCAATGTAGCCAGAATTTTTACCAAGTCATTAAAAGATAACATACGCAAGACTGAAAGTTTTTTGTCCGAAACAAGAGCTGAATCATAAATAAGCTGTGAAGCATCCAAACTGCTAATACATCTAAGAACCAAAGAGGAGGCCACAAAGAGGGGCTCCGCGGTAAGTTCCAATCCTTGAGATAAAGCAAGAGGTTGCAAGAACAGTGAGATCAGGTTTACTTTTTCTTGCCATAGTATGTGATACATAATTTGGCTTTCCTAGCAAGGAAAGGTCTAGTTCTAGCAGCTAGGGCATCCTTTGGTGTATGGTCTTTAACGTAGAGCTTAATCTGATCAAGAATCTTTGCATGATTCTCAGGGTTGTGATTAGTACTCATGCGAGCTGTCATTCTATAACGTGAGCAGTCCTGAAACAGAGGTGACATAAAAATTAGCAAAGTGTCTATATTGTAAAGTATTTTTGTTCCTGCAAACCTTCAACCGGCAAAGTCTGAGACTATGGTAGCCATGAGCAGGGAACCTGAAAAGAGTCTAAAAGGGGCCACCTAACACCAATCTACCAATGAAGGATTTACCGACTATGGGTCCAATTTAGAGCTCCATTCCTATGATAATTTCCTAGGCCAGCATCCCGGTTTCCCCGAAGAGAAGAAACCTTATGTATAGGATGTGTGTGTAGCTGTTTAAATCTTAACTAATAAGACATAATTGAATTTTTACATTCAAAAGACAGTTGGACAAGGAATAATGAACTATTATTTAGAAATAACTCAATATCAGAATTATTTAGGTACAATGATTGTAGGAAAGAGATCCTCTTTCAGTAAGGTTGGTAGTAAAAAAACTTCCCCATTCCTCAGTGGGTATTTCATCAAAGTAATGCTGCTTGCCAAAGAAAAGAAAACCCTCCAAGATAAGATAGAGTCCTTACCTGCATCCATCCAAACAAGACAACAATTCAGTTAGCCTTGGATGTGTTTTACAGGTATCAATGGACCATATCAATTGTTATCCATGTCCATCTTACAGATTTTAATTACTTTAGCCAAGCTTAGGGTATTAGATTTTTTAGCAATCTTTACATATTCCTTCTAAAATCAGTGGTACAATCTATCTTCTAATCTGTGTGGTGAAGTCCATCAAGAATAAATAAATAAAAAAGAATAGTGCGGTTTACTTGTTAAGCCATAGCTTATGCTTGAGTCCAGAGTAGCAACCATATACTTACTAATTAGAGTATAATAAAAAAAAGACTCCATTTTTTCCAAGTGGAACCTCATTTCTCGAGCCATATCCCGATATTTATGCCAAGTTTGAGGGTACCAGCCATATACTTACCTTCAAACTCCCAAGATTTCTCCATAGCTTGGTAGCTATGCTTACTTTAACAGTAGCAACCATATACTTACCAATCAGAAATAGGGTATCAAGTGGAACTTTATTTCATGAGCCAAGGGCCATTTTTTTTACTCCAAAGCTAAGAGTAATCTCCATATACTTACCTTCAAAACTTCAAGTTTTTCATTAAGTCCTTAGTATTCAATACAGTTCGGCAGTGTTCAACCCTGTTTTTCTCCAAGATATTTTCAAGTTTCCACCATCATGGGTGCCAGATGGGTTAAGATATCCTTAACACCTTCTCCCCATATGAAATCATGAGGGAAGGTATTATGCAGAAGTCCAAGAGTTGCCATATTTCATAAAACAGAAAATCCAGACGTATCCTTGTCGGTGTCAGACAGAATTTCATCACCAAAACAAACACAAGCTTTCAAAAAACCCAAGGTTCCATTCACATCCCATGTGGTCACTAGCCTTAGCTACAGGCTAGACCTAAAATGTATTAGCTATATACATACCCCCCTTTTTTTTTTAAAAGGGGACTATTAAGCAGCATAAGTGATAGCCTTATGACATGTGTCCCCCTTTCCCCTTTTGTGAGAGCTTAAGGTAATTTAATAATTTAACTAAACTCTCATTGGACCCCTTTGCCTCCTGGCCAATAGGAATCAGACAAGCCATTGGGCTATTGAATGCTCATTGGACCACTTGGGAGACTGTCCAATAGTCTTCTAGAGGACTTAATTCTCATTGGTTCTTTTATTAAGTGTTTTTAAATTAATTAAACTAGATTTACTCTAGCCTAATTCTCATTGGTCCACCTCCAAGGCCATCCAATAGGAATTGGGTACACCTTGTGAGCATCTGGGCTAGGGAGCTTGTGTGTGTGTGTGTGTGGCTTTCTCTCTCATCCCCTACAAGAAAGGCTCGCCCCCTCCTAAGTAGGGATTGCAAAAGACTTTTTTGTACACACACAAAGCATCCAATTCCCCTAGGGTTGACCTTTGGACACAACCTTTGAATTTTGGAACCTTAGCATTTTGGAAGTTTTAATGGGCTGAACCTTAGGGTCTTTTTAGCCCATTGTTGCACATGGCTCTTTTGCAGATGCCCCCCCCTTTGGATCCCTATTTTCCCTTCTTTGGATCCCTACTGTGGCCGGTCTGCTAGCTTAACCAATATTCTAGCTTTTTCTCCCTTGGCACTTCCCCACATTAAATGATCAGTTTAATATGAGAAAATCATTTAGGAGAATTAGATATTGATTATTATGACATTACCTCTCTCTTGAAATCATAGTCGTCCTCGACTATGGTGTAGAGAAGATAAAGCATATTCATGAGTCCTTTTCTTAGCGGGTAGAGGATCCCTATGTTACCCTACGACATCATTCCACAATGGATGACTAGTCCATTTGGTGCTTGAGAGCCTGAGGCTGCCGCAAGCATGTCTGCACATTAGTCCTATCAATCTTCCATAGTAGAATGACAAGCTCTACTTGGTGTTTGGGAGACGTCGTCTCCGCAAACTTGATCTAAGCATGCATACTACTTCATTTTTGTGCACAATAAAGAAAAAGAGAGTCTTATAAGACAAAAGACTTTGTTCATTTTTAACATTTTGTACATTTGCTTACTCTTGGGAAGCATTGTAAGCATTGACAAGGTTTAGGTTATCCTTTAATTGTATGCCTTGCATACATCTAGCATCTTCAAAAGGATAATTCTTAAACTTAATAAGATATCGTCGGATAGTCTTACCGCCTCTTAGTACCTTGTCTTCATGTCGGAGAATGGACTCGGGCTGCAGCACCTCCTCTTGGTCCTCGATCTTTGGTGAGTCTTCAATAGTTGGTTCTTGAGGTGGCTCTCCTTTGTAAGGCTTTAATAGGCTCACATGGAAAGCATTGTGTATGAGCCAATGATTGGTCAACTTGAGTTGATGGGCCATCTCATTGATTGGCCTAAGAATTTGGAAGGGACCATAGTACCTTTTTGCTAGTTTAGCATACTACTTTTGGTGTCCCGTAGGATTCTTGCGCGTTGTGTGCCTTAATCGAGCCTTGGGAAACTTTAATAAGACCCAATCATTTTCTTTAAAGGCTTGGGCTCTTATATGCTTGTTCTATGCTTGTCAGTAGCAGCCTTTTGCCTTTGCTGTGAGATAGAGATAGCATCCTTAATCTTTTGAAAAGGTTCTTGTAGGTCTCGGCTATACTCATCTGCAGCGAAGATCTTCCCATGTACCTTAAGTAGCAAGGGACTTTTTGATCTCCCCTCAATTACCTCGAAAGGTGCTTTTCCCGTGGAAATATGTACAGTGTTATTGTAAGCATACTCCACTAAGGGTAAGTACTTCTCCCATTGGGATCTTTGATCTACCTCCGTTACATAGGCTTTTAGTAGATCGAGAATGGTTAGGTTAGCTATTTCACTTTGGCCATCCGTTTGTGGATGATAGACCGAAGAGAAGTTTAGCCTTGTCCCTAAATTCTCAAAGAGACCCTTCCAGAAATTACTGGTCATTCTAGGATCTCTATCCGACACTATGGCATTGGCAAGCCATGGTACTTGAAAATTTGTGAAATGAAGAGGGTTGCCATTTGATGGGCTTTGATAGTCTTTTTAACAGGTATAAAATGAGCTTGTTTACTGAACCTGACTACTATTGTCCATATCCCCATATTCCCATGGATAGACATAGGCAATCCAAAGATAAAATCCATGGATATGCTCTCCCATGGTGAATTAGGGATTGGCAAAGGTGAAAGCAATCCAAGTTGCTTCCCTCTATCAAATTTTGCCTTTTGGCATACCACACATTTAGAAACATACTCTTGTATGTTCACTTTCATGGTAGGCCAATAGAAATATGTTTCAATTCCCTTTAAGGTAGACTGAATCCCTCTATGCCCCACATAAGGTGGAGCGTGAGATTCATACATTACTTTCTCACGTAGTAAGTTAGTAACGCATAGTCTATTGCCATAGAGAAGATAACCATCTTGTAAAGTAAATGGTTCTTCTTTCTTCCCTAGTGCAAGGGCTGAAATCACATCTCTAAAATCGGGATCAATAGCGTACTCATCTATCATTGAAGATAAATCATTGTGAGTGGCTATGGAAACCGCATTCACTCTCGGCCGTCTTGAGAGTGCATCAGCTACTTGATTATGCTTGCCAGCAATGTGAGCAATATGAAAATGAAATGGCGAAAGAAAATTTTCCCACCTCATTTGTTTGTCGGAGAGCTTGGTCTGCATCATATGGTCTGCATCATGAAGTACTTAAGACTTTGGTGATCCGTTCGCAGAATGAAAGGAGTCCCCAATAAATAGTGATTCCATGATTCTAAGGCATGTAGAACTGCAAGGAGTTCCTTTTCATATATGCCTAGAGCTTGCTCAACAGGGTCGAGGCTTCGACTCTCATAGCCTATGGCGTGCCCTTCTTGGAGCAAAACAGCTCCAAGGCAATCACCACAACCATCACATTGGACCTCAAATGGTTTTGAGAGATCCGGTAGTGTAAGCATAGGTTGAGAGATAAGCTTTTCGAAAGCATTGTTCTCCTTAGCAGACCATGTATACCTAACGCTTTTCTTTGTTAGGTCATGTAATGCTCCCACAATTTGTGAGAACTTCTCTATGAAGCGTCTATAGTATGCACACATACCTATAAAGCTTCTTAGTTCATGAAGATTCCTTGGTTTAGGCCATCCTTTTATTACCTCTAACTTGGATGGATCCATTTGGATGCCATCTTGAGAGATAATGTGACCTAAATACTGAATCTCTTGCAAGAAAAATTCACTTTTCTTTCGATTAACATAAATTTTATTCTCTCCTAAAACTTGAAATATTACCTGGAGGTGTTTCTTGTGTTCGTCTAATGAATTAGAGTAGATGATAATATCATCAAAGAACACTCCAGTGAAGGTTCGATGACGCCTAAACAGCTTCTCCATCAAGAGGTTGAATGTGGCTGGTGCATTGGTCAAGCCAAAAGGCATGACAATGTATTCGTAAAGACCAAATGTGGTGCAAAATACGGTCTTTACAATACCTTGATCAACTATCCTTATTTGATGATAGCCACTTTCTAGGTCAATCCTACTGAAGCAGGTCAATCCTTGTAGCTTATCAAATAGGTCTTCTACCCGTGGAACGGGAAACCTATTTTTGATAGTGATCCTATTTAGTGCTCTATAGTCAACACACATACGATATATACGAGAATCTTTAACAAAAATCATGTACACAGAAATAGAGCTCTTTATTGACTTGTTGAAAGCTGGTGTATGTACAATGGGGATAGTGTTACCCATTTCCTTAGCATCTATATACATGTCTTTTTCCCTAAACTTGAAGGAGATTCTCCTTTTAGGGAATTTAACATTGGCAGCCAGGCGGTCAAACCATGGTGCCCCCAGGATTACATCCTCATGCTTGAGAGGATAGATAAAGAAGTCCTCTTTGTCCACATAGCCTTGGACATGAAGCCTCAATTTCCCGATTAAGGGAGTGACTGAAGCTTCTTGCCCCTTGAAGGCACTGTCTGCGGGTAGGACATCTCCCATCTTGTAAGCTTGTATGCCTAGCTTGGTGGCCAACTCTATAGATATAAAATTGTGAGTAGAACCAGGGTCAAAGAGACTAAAAGCATCATGTTCTCTTACCTTTCCCCAAGCATGGCATAGAGGAGATCCTTTGTGGTGAGTTTGATGAGTCTCCTCCTCTTGGATTTCAACCAAGGAAGCTCTAGGAGGATCTTGGCGGTTGTTCTTTTGGGGACAAGCGCAGTACACATGCCCTTTTTTGCGGCACTTGAAACACCGGTTATCCTTGGGATAACGCTCAAGCTCTTTAGGAGAGAGTTTGTTTTTACCTTTGTAAACTCCCTTCTCTTTAGCTTTGTTGGAGTTGCCCTTAGGAGACTTTTGGACATTGTCCTTCCCCTTAGGCTCGTTGGAACCCTTGTTTTTCGTGGGCTTATTATTTCTTTTAGCCCCCGTTTGGAAAATGATTCGAGAGGCCACCATAGTATGGTGTATTACCGCCGATATGGTACGTGGCCTTTGGGAGTTGACATACTCCACCATTTCTTTGGTTAAGCCCGCACAAAATTGTTGCTTTTGCTCTCCAAAATCCATTTTTGAAGACAGTGGGTTTGAGTTGTAGGTCCCAAAACTTGTCTACATATTTGTGGATGGATTCATAGGGAGAGAGCTAAGCTTCGCCATTCGGTGAGTACTTTGTCTTTGGCATCGGTGGCCAAAAACTGCTTCATAATGGAAGCTCTTAAAGCTTTCCATGTTCGTGGAGCTTCACCATTGGCTCATAGGCTAGACCACCATTGCCTGACAGACTTTTGAAAGTGCATAGCTACATGGCGTAGCTTAGAGGACTCCGTGAAGCCCTCATCTCCAAATGCCGCATCAAACTATTGGATAAAGGCCAAGACTTTGTCCGTGGCACCAAAGGTGCCATCATAGGTAAGTAAAGTGATGCTCTTCCCTCCCTCTTTGAACTTCTTCAGCTTGGATGACCTCTTCCATGCGGCATAGGATTTCCTATGGCCTCTTCTTTTTGATGGTTCAAAGGTTGCACCATCACTTTCTTCAAAAGGTATGTATATTTTGTATCTCAATATTGAGATTATCCCCCTTTTGTTGAACTCACGTGCTATCATAAATAACTTTGATTGAACCCCTTGAGAGTGTAATGTCTTTCATTAGGCATCGAGAGGCTGCACCGTGTGTGTGTGTGTGTGTGTGTGTGTGTGTGTGTGTGTGTGTGTGTGTGTGTGTGTGTGTGTGTGTGTGTGTGTGTGTGTGTGAGAGAGAGAGAGAGAGAGAGAGAGAGAGAGAGAGAGAGAGAAAGAGAGAGAGAGAGAGAGAGAGAGAGAGAGAGATGAAGAAAAGCAAGAGGGGAGAGAGCCCAAGGTCTTGCAATCACACACACGAAAAGAGACTCTAGAGCACAGACATGGAGATTGTCAAGCTTCTTTACTAAGAACAAAGATAAGGCCTACAAAATCATAAGTGATGGAGCATAAAATAGACTATGTACAAGGGTTCATAGTGGGTAGCTGCTAGTAGATGAATGGCATATAATTATGAGGTCTCTCTCGATAGGTAGACCCTGTCGATGAAGTCTAGCTATTGTATTATTGGCAAAGATCCTCGTATAACCACTCACACGTGCCAATGATAAGTAAGGTGTACCAACTCTTAAGTGGACATAAAGCTTGAAATCTCAACACGCCCCCTCAAGATCAATGCCATATCTCATACTCCCAGCATCCCTTAAAATTATTGTAGCTTCTCTGCGCCTAGGGCCTTGGTGAAAAGATCGGCTACCTGATCCTATGTGTTGATGTAAGCTACCCACAATCATGCGATACATCATAGTGTCTTCCAACACTTCCCCTTCATCAACTCACAACTACAAATTCTGATCCAAGGGTGTACAAATGGGCTTACAATCACCCATGCCATACTTTTTGAGCATATCTAATCTATACTTTTCTTGTGAAAACCATTTTCCATGCTCATTTCATATCACCTCAATCCCCAAAAGTAGTGCAACTCTCCCAATCCTTCATGTCACTTTTTGTTGGTAAAAGAGCTTTGACATGCTCTACATCATCCAAAGTTTCACCCCCAATGATAAGATCATCTACATATATTGTAATGATCACAATCCCTGCATCTATCTTTTACACATACAATGAATGATCTACATCTACCTTATGGAGCCCAATAGCAATAAGATACTACATTATTTTATCATGCCATGCACAAGGGGCTTGCTTCAGGCCATACAAAGCTTTTCAAAGCTTCCATACATAATTTAGGTGACTTTTATCCTCAAAACCTATTGGCTACTCCATATACACCACCTCTTGCAAATCACCATGCAAGAAGGAATTCTTAACATCCATTGGATGCACATACCAACAAATATTTCCTCATAATCAAGCCCATGCGTCTGTGCATGCCGTTTGGCTACAAGTTAGCCTTGTACTTGCTTACACTCCCATCACTATTGTGTTTGATTTTTTACACCCATCTACATCCAATAGGCTTATTGTCTTTGGGGCAATGGCACTAAATTTCATGCCTCATCGCCATGCAAGGTATCCATCTCCTCATTTATGGCCTCTTTCCACTTTACATTTTTAGCCACCTCCTCAAAACATGTAGGCTCTACATCCTGAGCAACTTTTGCCATTAATGCAAAATGTTTTTCCACACATAACCATTATACGTCAATTCTCAATAGGATACCTGTTTCTTTCAAATCTACATGGTCTTGAATTACTAATAGGCACCCTATTATCAGCATGTAACCTTCTTACTCCTGGAAATAGAGTACCAAGATCCTCATCAAGACTATGTTTGGAACCACATGAGTTTCTATGTGCATCATCATGGCCTGCAGTAACATTAGGCATCCTAGTGCCTTCATCAACCTTCTCTTTTTCTTTCCTAGATATATTTGTGGAACTTGTAGGGATCACTTTTTCACACAATCTTCCACTCCATGGGTTTGCAACATGTCTACTTGACGGTGACCCTGGTGGTCCATTCCAAGTGTGGTCAATTCCACACTTGTGAGATTGCACATTTGAGTTATTTGTAGCCACACTCTTGCTTACATCAGCCCCTAAATCATCTTTTACATTATTATACTAACTTGCCATCTCATCAAAAACTACATCTCTACTCGCCCTCACTTGATGCATGATAGAATCAAAATATTTGTAACCTTTTGTCTCAAACAAATAGCCAATAAACACATATTTTTCAGCTTTTGGGACAAACTTTGTTGTGAACTCATCTAGAACATGCACTTAAGCAATACATCCAAACATTTCAATGTGTGATACATCTAGTTTCCTCCATGTAAACTTCTCCTCTGGAGTCATATCATGCACGGTTGCGGTGGGTGTCTTGTTCATAGCGTAAACAACAATAGAGGTAGCCTCAACCCAATAACATGGGGGGATATTCTTCTCACTTATCAATGCACATTTAACCTCTACAATGTGCATGTTCTTACGCTTTGAAACCTGATTACACTATTGGGTTGATAATTATGCATGCAATGTATCTTATCTCTAGAGGAGTTAAAAGTGAAAAACTTATTCACAAATACTCCTCTTATTTATTTTCTACTTGTCCTCTCTTCTCACAAAAAGTTCTTGAACACTAACATCGTGCACTTGTTCTTCCCCCTACCAAAATCTTGTTGTGGGGTGATGCATGGGTGTAACAAATATGTGCCTATGCAAGGACACGTAATGGACCCTACTTTTATGCTTCAAATGCACAAAACATGTTGTGCAAGTGAGATGTGTCTTGGGTAATCAGCCCCCAAGGCATCTAGTGACAACACTTGCTAATGTGGCACTTACCTAGACTTGGTGAAGTATTACTTGTGAAGAAATGTTGCCTTTTCCTTGATGGTAGTGGTGGTGATAGTGCTAATTGACTTGGTGTTTGGGATGGAGGTGCTTTTATTGTGGTCTTCTCGTTTATTCTCCAAAGTTTGGTTTTTGTGCCATTATGACCACCCTCCACACTTATTGTGTCCCTTTGGGCTTGTGTGGTGTCTCTTGGATTGGAAGTGAACTCCCATTTTTTATTTTGTTCCTTTGCTCTCACTGGAGTCTTATAGCAATTGATATCACTGATAAAACATGTTTTATATTGAACTCTCTTGAGGGACACCATGGAATGGCTAGGCTGTAAGTGTAAATGTCCAATACTTTACCCAGTTCTCCCACTTTCAATTATTTTGAGGAGCACTTTCAATTATTTTGTAACAATGCTTTGGATCTTTCTAAATAGGGCTGCCTCAAGGCTGATAGAGACAATTGAGCAATTTCCTCCTATCACAAAGCTCATGGATGACATGCAACTCTTAAATGTGAAGGTATGGTACTGCTAGATTGTAAGTAGTTTGAGATTAACATTGTGTATTTATTTTGCCTCTTCTATTTGTGTAGCCACCATTGCAGGAGGCGGCTTTTTCATGTGGATGGAGAGTGATAACAAATGCAGAGCTAGTGGTTGAGTACACCTACTACAACCCAAAAAAGACTATTAGGATAAGCATTTGACAATATTTATAGCGAAATATATTGCCATTAGGGTAAGCTAACACACTAATCTTTCTTTGCTAGATCAATAGTAATTGCTAAATCCACAACCATGTTTGGTGGGTAAGGGCAAAATTGATTAGATATATGGTTAGTGCCCAAATAGCACTACCCACAATACCCAAGCCCTCAAAGGGCCAAAGAAGCCAAAGGAAGAGGTCAGGCACCACAGAGGTCAAGGAGGATCCACTCAAAAGAGCAAAGGCAGAGAATCCAAAGAAGGAAGACAAGCCCAAGGAGGCAAAGAAGCTTGTTTCCCCCAGAAAGATCCCCAGAAAGGCACAAACACATGCCAAAGAGGAGCAGAAGAAGCCCAAGGAGGAAGAGCCTAAGGAGGAGCAGAGAAGCCCAAGGAGGAGCAAAATAAGCCTAAGGAGATAGAGCCTAAGGAGGGCAAGTAGACAAAAGAAGATCCCAAAACACGAAGGAAGAGCCCAAGGAAAATAGAGGAAGCTAACACAAGAAAGAGTCCTAGGACTCCCATAACCCCTAAAAGTGTTTTGTGAAGCAGAATTTTGTAAATAACAAAGCAGTACATATTCTCCTTGACATACTATCTACTTGAGAACATTTTGTAAAGAGAAAACATTACATACTCACTACTTGAGAGCATTTTGTAAAGACCAACATTACAAATTCACTCCTTGAGTAAATTTTACAACTTTCACTCACTCCATTTCTGGTGTAGCTCCCAATAAATTCTTTCAATTTTTGTTGCAATTGTGGCAACCCTTGCATTTGTCTCTGCATGTTTTTCATAGTCCAACTGTGTTGACAGCAACATGTCAAGTCCCAATCCATAATCCATGCCATCCTCCAATCCCACCCCAAAGGGCCTAGGAAATCTGCCAACCATGGTAGGAGTTCTTTCAAAAAAGTGGAGATAGTGAAAACTAGCCAGGGTCCTTCACTTCCTTCTCTTCCACATCTTCCTTGTCTTCATTCACTTACTTCTCTTCCATTTCTTCCTTATCATGAGCTTTTCTCTTCTCATTTTCTTGCTCACAGAGAACGAGGAAGAGGAGCCAGAATCCTTACCCATATCTCTTGACCTGATATTGCTCGCAGAAAGAGGAAGAGGATAAAGGGTGACAAACTTAAACCGGGTTGGTCTGTTTATAGTGTTGTGAAGGCATACAATATTGATGACATTCACATCAAACAAGACATCTGAAGCCTTGGAATTGCAATTATCAGAGTGTGCTCTCCTTATCTCCCTCAAGCATCTCACCTTCTGAGAGAATCTCCTTTTCTTTACAAGGAGGTTTCATACCAATTCCGGTTTTGGCATGTTTCTTGAAGGATGCAGCTCCCTTATCTCCTTCTGAGCTCTCACCTTTGTCTGTTGGTTTGAAATCAGCTGGTGTTCCCTTAACATCTCCTGGTTTGACATTTTCTCTAGGAGCCTTCCTTGCAGTTTTTTTGGTCCTTGTCATATCTATAGATTAGACCTAAAAGGTTACTGACATAGAGTCACTATAGTTTTTTTTCAACAAACTATCTTAGACCTCTTCATTAACTTCAAAGGAAAACATTCTATTTATATTGCACCAAAAATAAGACTTGTGTCTTCTCTGTGCGAAAATAGTGTGGCAAAACATACATCCGGCTACATTGACTTTCCTTGACACACTATGTGACCTCCTTATTAAGTTCAAAATTCCAAAGACTAAAAGATGAAAATTGTGTCCCCTCTATGCAAAAATAGTATAGCCGGCCGACTACTCTATTTTCGCATAAAGAGGACATTGCCATAAAATGTTCAAAAAAAACTCATGTCGTCTCTATGTGATATTAATGTAGTCGAACATTGGTCTGGTTACTCTATTTTTGCATAGAGAGAACACTACCAAAAAATGTTTTAAAAAAAACACTTGTGTCTTCCCTATGCGTAGAACGTGAAGGTTCGGTTGAAATCAAATATGTGAAGCGAGAGAAGAAGGCCCGATGTAAGTCCATCTTGAATCGACTTTGTGGATCAAATCGGAATCTGCAATGGAGCGAATAGAAAAATATTTACAAAAATCTTGTTCAAGTGCGAGCGTCGTTATATGTGGGAGTGCACAATTACCAAGGTAAAACTTGAATTGACACAATCTACGATGCATGGATTTGACCGTTGGGAACGTGTCCCAAGATGCATGATTGGCATGATGACATTTTATTTATAGCTCTACAAGGGCCTATATATAACATTTTAAGATCATTCTGTCGTATTTTGTGAAAGGTTTTTGTACACATTTCAAAGCGAAAGAGCTCAAAATGCTCCTAAGGAAACATAAAGGTAGCCATTTTAATTAGGATTTTTTTGGCAATGTTTTTTTCTTTGTGTTTATGTCGTCTCTATGCGAAAATAGAACACCCGCACAGTCGTCCGAATGCTTTATTTTTGCATAGCAAAGACATAAATTCATGTTGTCGCTCATGTGCAAAACTAGAGCGCCCGGACAGTCGCCCGAGTGTATATGTCATCTCTATGCGAAAATAGAACACCCAAACAACTGTCCGAGTGTTTATGTCATCTCTATGCAAAAATAAAACAGTCGGACAGTCGTCCGAGTGCTCTATTTTTGCATAGCAAAGACACAAAGTCATGTTGTTGCCCATACGCAAAAAAAGAGCACCCAGATGGCCGTCCGAGTGCTTTATTTTCGTATAGCAAAGACACAAAGTCATGTTGTCACCTGTATGCAAAAATAGAGCACCCGAACGGCCGTCCGAGTGCTCTATTTTTGCATACTGAAGACACAATGTTAGAAATAAGAAGTATATTTTTTAAAAGAATGTGTTGTCGCCCGTATGCAAAAATAGAGCACCCGGGCGATTGTTCGAGTGCTCTATTTTTGCATAGCAAAGAGACAAAGTCATGTTGTCGCCCATATGAAAAAATAAAGCACCCGGACAGCCGTCCGAGTGCTCTATTTTTGCATAGCAAAGACACAATGTTACAAATAATAAGTATATATTTCTTAAGATGTGGTATTGTCCGTATGCAAAAATAGAACACCCGGATAGCCTTTCATGTGCTCAATTTTTGCATAGGGATGACATATGACTATGATTGTTTAAGGATGAGTATGACCAATAATTTTATCAACTGTATGACATTTTTAAAGTCTTCTTTTTGTTTCTTGTGCAAAAAAGGCTACTAGAAAGAGTTTGGAGGGTCTTGATATTGAAGAGGTTGAGCAGACATGTGATGACAGGTTAATGGAGCTACTATACCAAGTCAAGAAATTGTCTAAGTTTGCCTATGTGAAAGAAATATTTAATGTTCCTTTTAATATGGAGAGTTTTTTGGAAGGATTCAACAATGAGTGACTATCAGAAGGTTTTTGTTGACCTTGCCTGGGAGCACAAGCTTGACAACTTTGTACACTTTAATGATATTCTTAAACAGGCAATTCAACACCTAGCATAGGCTCCAAGAAGTTGGAATTACTCCAAGATGATTGGAAGAAGGTCCGTAACCCCTATCAGTGGCATGGAAGTCATGGTTGAAGCTTTTGATTGAACATATAGCATTTTTGCTCTTTTTGACTCTTATTCCAGTAGAGGAAGGAGAGCCCAAATCTCTACAAAATACAAGATCTGTGAATGTCCAAGATGCGGAGGAAACATTTGAAAATTTTAGAGAGTAAATGGAGAGGCTTGAAAGCAAGAGATCTTGGATGTTGCAGAGTTTAAGGCAAGGAATGTCACCAAAGTGGAGGAGCCAATCCATATTCCAGAGGAAGAGCTTGATCCCTTGTTGTGCACAGCAACAATGCCCACCTATAAGATAAATGCTGCAGGATATACAAAACCTCTTTAATCTAAGAGAGGAATATGCCTTGCTATTTTGGCAAAGTGGGCATAGCATGATAAAGGCTTTGTGGACTACAGTACACCATGCCCATTATCATTACTTGATACAAAATTTGAGAAGTTCATTGATTAGTCCCCTGTTGGAGAGCATGTGCTAAGTGTTGTTCAAAGCTATAAAGAGCAAGGGCTTCCCACAGGTGAGGAGTTCCTACAAATTTAGAAAAGAGTGAAGATTGAACACATGGGCACACAAGTCCCAAGAGAGAGCAAAGAGAATAAACAAAGTTTTTCCATTGACCTATGGAAAGAGGAAATTTTTTAAGATGATGAAAACCCTAAGGTAAAATGGTAAAACTATATATAATTTTTGCAACCACATTATTTAGGCCATTAAAATTTCATTGAAACATCATTCGTATTAATTGATTTGAGGGTTTTTTTGCAAAGGTTGATATTGTAGATCCTAGCAAGTTTCTAGGGAGAGGGAAGGGCTCCAAGCCTTTGGATCTGAAGAGGGATCAGAGTTTGGGCCATTAGATTGGGAAGCTCAGCAAGGAGACAATAGCTATCTACCACAGAAAGCTTTCCCAAGCACCCCACGCTCCCCATACTTGCACTAGTGTAGATAGTAATAAATGGGCCTACTACACCATGATCTAGTACTAGTGATTTATTTCTTTTGGCACTTCATTTTACTATGCACTGACATTTCTACTAACATTTAATAATGAAGAGATAGGTACTTTGGTTACAATAAGGTTTGTGAGATCTAGTTCAAAGTCTCAATCATGTAGGAAGCCCTATAGGGTTGTATGTGAAGAGAAAATCACTCGAGTAAAGGAGGATGATTTACATGATCTCAACTTGGGGATAGAACAATATTCGCAAATTGTGAAGATTAGTATTCATTTGGATAAGGATTTTTAGAAAAAAAGTTTGGAAGGTAGTGGTCAAAGTTATTGATGTTTTTACATGGGATTATATCAATGTGCCGGGTATGGACCCAAGGATTGTGCAACACAAGATCAACGTGAGGAAAGATGCGGTACCGGTTATCCAAAAGAGATATTGGATGAATCCAAGCTATGCTTGCCAATTTAAGGAGGAGTTGGATAATGATTGCATCATGCAGGGTTGATAAAACTGGTGTACGAAGCGGAATGGTTGTCATCAATAGTTGTAGTTCTAAAGAAAACATGGTAAGCAAGAATCTGTGGATTACAAGAAGCCCAATGGAGTAACCATTGTGGATCCATTTCTGTTGCCATTCATTGATACCCTTTTAGATGAAGTAGTTGGTTACAAGATTTATTCTTTTTGGATAGATTCTTTGGGTATATTTGGTTTCAATGGCACTAGTGGATGTGCCAAAAATTGCTTTTATAACAGATCATGGGGCCTTTGCTCAGGAGAAAATGTGCTTTGACCTAAAAAAATGGGCCACAAAAGAATGCAAAAGCAACTTACAAAACTTTTTGGGGAAGTTCATGATAGTACTGATGAATGACTTTTGTGCGTATGGGAGAAAGGAGGAGCACTCGAGGCATCTACAACAATGTCTTAAAAGATGCAGGATGCTCCACATGTCCTTGACTCCATTCAAATCTGCTATTGCAATAAGAAGTTGAAAGTTGCTAGAGCACGTGATTAATAGAGATGGAATCTTGATTTGTGCCATTAAGATTGAGTTGATTCAAAGGATCCTAAAGCCGAGGAATGTGAGGAAATTGATGCTCTTGGGACAAGTGAAGTGGCATAATCAATTTTTGAGGTTTTTGTGGCTGATACTTTTGCACCTCTAAGACACTTAACTAAAAAGGATGTAGATTATTTTTGGGGAAAGGTGCAGCAGAAAGCCTACAAAATTTTAAGAAAATTCTTATAGTAGATCTAGGAATATCCATTCCATGTTTTTGTGGATGCTTTGGATGCTGTTGTTGGAGCATCCTTGACGCACGAAGTCCACCAAGGAATATTTTTCCTATTTAGTACTCCAGTAAGATGCTTAATTCAATAGAGAAGAATTACACTATAACAAACAGAGAAGCACTTGGGATATCAAAAAGTTCCAACATTACCTATTGGGCAATCGGGTGACTTTTCATGTAGACCACCAATATTTTTTATATCGAGGATGGCCACATAGCAAGCCCAATAGAGCGAGCATGTTTGCATTTGTAACTTTACTTAAAAACAAAAACATAAAGATGAGGCGTTCACCACTTGTGCATTATCTTACTAGACTTTGCATACGGTTGAGTCAGAAGTTAGCTTTACCAAAAATACTTAGACCTTATTAATCTTTTGGCGATGAGTTTGATATAGTATCGAACACTCTAGACCAAGAGTGCTTATTAATCGTTTGTTCAATTGACTTCCAAAGTTGCATTTGAATATCCAAACATGTTAACTAGTACAAAGTTGAAAATACTTTCCTCCAAAAAAATTATATAGCTCATCCTTCAAAAGATAACACTCTTGAAATCTTTTTTTTTTTTTTGCAAAACTCACAATTGTGAGTGGATAGTATTAATAACATCAGAAAAATACACCAACGTCAAGCTCAGACCGAGCCTTGAGGGTCAAAAGATTACAAGTTTTTTGCTTGATGGAGAGACCACAACTACTCCAAAGTTTCACTTATTACAACTTGTCATCATGACATGTATGGTTCTATACCAATCCTCTAAGGCTTGTTTGCCTCCGATCATGTGGATCGTCACTTTGCTCTCTTGTATGATTTCACAAAAGCTTGCCACAGCCAGATCCCCCTCAAACACGCGGCGGTTCCTTGCTTGCCAAATATGGTGAAAGAAGTAGTATCTTAAGCTATTCTACACTCTTGAAATCTTAAGCTATTCTACAAAATCATTTTTTTTAGCCCCTTTGCATAAGGGTGCTGCTTAGTACATGCGGCTCTCAATCTAGCATCTATCTCAAAAAAAATTAATTGCAAGGATATAGACATATTAAAAGACTCCAATTTGTTTTTAACAGCGAGGTAATATGCAAACTCTAAAACAAGCTATGGCCTTGACAAAACAATCCCCCAACAATAGTTGCATTGGTATTTATGCATATTTTTCATCTTCTATTATGTAAGAGAGAATACAAGCTTTGTTTAAGGGATTCTCTACCAAACTATTTTAGAATGATTAAAGTTCAAAAGAAAAAAAAGGATGTCCATCACTTCAAAAATACGACAAAAATTTTACCCCTTCGCAAAAAGGCACTTCCCAAAACATGCAGCTCTCAATCTAGCATCTATCTCAGAAAACTTACAAATTAAAAGATGTAGATAGATTAAGAGACTCCAAATTTTCTTTAAACAACCAGATTATATACAAATTCTACAAAAATCTATGGCCCCGACAAAACAGTCTCTATCAAAGGCTGCATTGATTTTTTCAGAACAATTTTTTTTAGGAAGGGAGCTAGAGACATCTTTAGCTTTGAATCCAAACTTGGAAGATGGAGTACTCTAGGAGGGCTTCAGCTTTTGTTTTCACTTTCTCGAAATATGCCTCCCCTTTAAAGAGCTTATATCCCAAGAAGGCTCCTAGCAAGGGTGGAATACATTTTTGTAGCACACGGCTCTTCGCTTCTTCTTACTTACTTTGTAAGAAGTGCAACAAAAGATGTACATCTCTGCCAAGGGATACCACTCTTAGAGTCCCAAGGGATGCCACTCTTAGAGTCCCAAGGGATTCTATCTAAAGGTGGAAGGATGTTAACATAGTATGTTACATATGAAAAAGGGTTGCTTTTTATAGCATCCTACAAGGGATTTTATGTCACATACAAAGGGTTTTTTGGAATTTTTATTCAACATAGATTTTTGTGCCTCCTTATACCCCAGTAAGTCAAATGATGGAGGTGGACTAGAGTACGCATGGTGTGCCTCATTACATTACCACTTTGAAGAAACATCTCACCACCATTGTGGGAACCACATGCTCTGCAACAACGAGGAGGAACGAGGAAGAAATGCAAAAGATTGCACCCCACAAGCAAGGTGAGCTTGCCTCAAATGCAATTATGCCCCTCATGCTTGCATCTCTACACCTCTCCTCGTTAACATAGAAGCCCATTGAACAAAGAGGGACCTTCCCATTCGACCATCCCATGCATGGCTACAAGCAGAGGTAGTTGTATGTGACTCACGTGGATGTTGACAGTGATACCAACTTAGGGAGAATGCAGAAGTGAGAGAAGAGTGTGTTGAGTATCGCTCTATCCTTGTTTCTATCTCTACATCCACAAAGTATGCTTATGGTTTGCTTTTTTTTTTTAATGTAGCTAGATGGAGAGCAAGGTCACTTACTCCCTTCAAACAATCTTCTACCATACCAAGGAGGATTTCTAAAAGTAGTATGGCTTTGACATAGATGGCAAAGACCCAAGGCTGCTGAAGGAATGTGATGTCCTTGAGTCAAATTGGTTGTCCATCTTCTAGAGTAAGTTAGGGACCCTTTGCTATTCTCCAACAAGGTTTATCAAAAGTGGCCAACAAATATGGAGTGAATGTGTCCTTTGCAAGATCGTATGCAATTTATCCAAAAGCGATGAAAGATGGCACGGTTGTAGTCTTTGCATGGGTTGTTGTGGCAGAAGAACACAACAATGACCTTTGAAAAAGAAACCACGTCAACACCCACTATACGCTCTAGAGCATGAATTCTTGCATGTAGGTTCAACTTATGCAAGGATAAAGAGTTAGGATGGCAAGTATGCTCTTCATATGGGGCTCTTTCACTAGAGAAGCCATTAAGGTGTTGCACAAGTGTTTTTGTGCTTTATAAGGTTTATCAAAGCATAGATTATATGCTTTATGTAGTTTGAGGAAAAGTATTCAAGTGAGAAACAATATGTACATGATGTGAAAAAAAGGATTGAAGCGAAATGTCTTTTTTAGAAGATAAAGAACTCATTTTAGGTTTTTTTTTTTGGGTTTGTGTGAGTCTCTTTTATTGATACACAATGTGAGATAAGACCTTCAATGGAGGCTAGTGTGTAAGATACAACCCTTCGTTTTGGCCTTTTTTGAGACACGAGAAAAAAAGCTGTTTCTTGAGATTATAATGACAATGTTCCAGTTTTGGCCTTGAAAATTAAGGTCCAATGAAATAGGAATCTTTAATCTTTAATCAACCCATTTTTTCCACCTTGGGATCTAAACACATCTCATCTACTTTTCATTTCCTTTGCAAGGAAAGCATCTAACCAAATTTCAGCTAAAGAAATGTTCCCAAAATCCTTCAGACATACATACTTGATAGGTAAATCCCTCAAGCTCACCCTTTATCCTCAAAACGCCTTTTAAGATTTTTCATGGCCATTGGCATTTGTTTTGGTTTGCACACTTGTACGATTGTAATGAAATGGTTGCCCAAAGGATAAGAGTATAAGTTGATATTTTTTGCATAAAGAAGTTTTCCCATCCTTTACAATATAGTGATGAGTGCGGATGTGCGCAGATGCGTGCGTGTGTGCGTGAAAGAGGGAAGAGCACAAGCCGGTGTGGGTGGAGCAGCCTCACAAGACTTAAGACGAGGAGCTCCTTATTCTCATATGTAATGAAGAATAAAGATATGTACACACGTTGATGGGCGGTCGGACACTAGACGTCCGAGTGGGCAAAAGACAAAGCGCCTTTACCCCAACATATAGCTTATAAGCTGAGCCCATCACTCACCTTTTCTTGCTTGTTGCAATTCCCTTTTGATGCTTCCTCTATAGGCACTTTAAGTGTAGTATGTGCTTGTGGTGGCATTGAATCTTCTTTTCCCCGCTTTTGATAACCCTCTTTGAAGGTGCCTCATCCCCATTTTGACATCTACAATTCTTTTTCACATTTGCTTCAGTATTTTAACATTTAGCAATATGACACACACTGACAAGGAATCCACAAAATCATCGCACTTGATAAACCAACTTGATGTAGCAATTTTTGAGCCAGATTACCTTTTTTAGCGAACTCCACTATGCACAATCATAACTCACCAATCTCCTCAAAAGCATCTATTAAAATCCTTCCTTTTGAATGTACTCTATCTTTGCCCCATAAGTAGCCTCTTCGATGCAAAGATAGCACTTCGTTGAACTTTTTCATTTTTTGCTTTGCCAAAATTGGTTCCCAAAGGCATGTCATTTTCCTTAAATGATTTTTGCAATCTTTGAAGAAGAAAATGCCCCTCTTCAAAGCATCAAAGAAGCTATCACAAACCCTTTCGACATGATCCAAGTTATCACACCGTAACATCACTATTGACTAGATTGTTTCCCTATCAAATGCTCCAATGAGTGTTGTAATATTTGCCTCGATGGTTGCCCCTTCTCTTCCAACCTTGCTATTTTAACATTCAAGATGTATCCATTTAAAAAGGTCATCATTGTATCATCACTCTTTTGGATCACAATTGATAGCTTAGTTGGAGTAGTGTCATAATAACTAATATCTAACTCTCCTAAATGATTTTCTCATGTTAAACTGATCATTTAATATGGGGAAGTGCCAGGGGAGAAAAAGCTAGAATATTGGTTAAGCTGGCAAACCGGCCACAATAGGGATCCAAAAGAGGGAAAATAGGGATCCAAAGGAGGGGCCATCTGCAAAAGAGCAATGTGCAACAATGGGCATTAAGACCCTAAGGTTCAACCCATTAAAACTTCCAAAATGCTAAGGTTTTAAAAATCAAAGGTTGTGTCCCATGGTCAAAGCTTATAAAAATTGGATGCTTTGTGTGTGTGTGTACAAAAAGTCTTCATGCTTCCTACATAGGAGGGGGCGAGCCTTGCAAGTAGGGGATAAGAGATAAACACACACACACACACTCACAAGCCTCCTTTACGCAAAGGGAATGAGGGACGCATGTCAGCTCCCTAGCCCAGATGCCCACAAGATAACTCAAATCCTATTGGATGGCCATGGAGGTGGACCAATGAGAATTAGGCTAGAGTAAATCTACTTTAATTAATTTAAAAACACTTAATAAAAGAACCAATAATAATTAAGCTCTCTGGAAGACTATTGGACAGTCTCCCAAGGGTCCAATGAGCATTCAGCAAGCTAATGGCTTGCCTGATTCCTATTGGCCAGGAGACAAGGGTCCAATGAGAGTTTAGTTGCATTAATTAGTTACCTAAAGGTCTCACAAAAGGGGAAAGGGGGCTATCACTTATGCTACTTTACTTTCATTAGCTAAGTTGGAAGAGGTCCAATGAGGTGCTAGCAAGAGCGAATAGCAAGAGGGGTCGACCAAGAGAGAGAGGGGGCTGAATTTTCTAAGGAATATCAGAAGGCTATCACTTATGCTACTTAACTTTCATTGGCTAAGCTAGAAGAGGTCCAATGAGGTGCTAGCAAGAGCGAATAGCAAGAGGGGTCGACCAAGAGAGAGAGGGGGCTGAATTTTCTAAGGCATTATTGCGTACACACTCACACTAACTTATGTGTGAAGAAGAAGACTCTCTCTCTCCTTCTCAAGCTTTAATGGAAAGCTTATCACCTACTCCAAGCTTGTGAGAAGGGAGGCCTACACCAACAACTCTTGGCTTTGTGAGAAGAGGGGCCTACACCAACAACTCTTGGCTTTGTGATGTAAATCCAACCAAGAGCCAAACTTTAATGCATGCTCATCTCCTCTACCATGCCAATTACTAAGCTAAGCTATGCTAACATGAGTGATTATGTGAGGAGATGTACATCTTTCTCGTAAGACTACTCCTTCTTCCTCTCAATCTACTCTCATACCCCGCTAGCTCTCACCATCTTCAAAGGTGTGTGAGGTCTTGGGTCTGAGACCATGAGGGAATTGATGTTGTGTTTTATAAGTGTTTTGCTTACTGCTTGAAGCTTCCATCTTCATTGCACTAACTAGTATTGAAGGAACACAAAGAATTGTATTGTAAAATGTCTCTCTTCATGGGAGAAACCATAATACAAAGCCTTTTGGAGGGGGGACCGGCTCCATGAAAATCCAATCCTCAGATGTTGTCAATAGCTTAATATCTCTCTCTTTTGAAGTATTGTTTATGCTATCTAACTAGGTGTTATGCTTTTTTTTCCTCTCTCACCCAAGCACTCTTGTTATGCTCATTAGGAACCTATTCTAATGAAATGCTCACTATGTTCACGCTATTTTCCCCTACACACAAGTTACTAGGCCATTAAATGTTACATTGGTATCAGAGCTTCAAGGTTTCTCTTTTCTTGCTCAAGAAGGGAGGTCCTCAAGCTAGCTATAAATGGTTGGTACTATTAATTGTATTTGAATAAGTAGAATAGGGATTTTTTAGCCTTGCAGTGTGCCTGCCTTCGTGCAGATAATGGGGATTCAGTGTCAAGAGCTATGGTCTTAGTACTGGAGTCCTACGGGGCTTGCCTACGGCTTAACCACTATTGAGCTATTAGAAGCTTGACAGGAGCCGGTGCTGTTTTGGTGTTAAACGACCCTCTCTTCTATTCCTTGCAATTAATGGTATTCGAGCCACGGGTACAGTAGCTTGAGTGCTTTTTCTAAAGGGGTAAAGAGGAGTAGCAACTAGGGCTTGAAGTGCCAAAGTACACCTAAAAGATGTTAGAATGGCTGACAATAGTAAAGAGAGTAAAATTAATGTTGATAACTTTGATTTTGCAAATGAGCAGGCTATTAATGATGCCCCTATGCTTGTTAACTATCTTGTTTCTAGGCTTCAACAAGCCATGGGAAATCCATCCCTCCAAAGTGAAGTGCAACGGCTACTTTTTGCTCATTGGATTCTCCAAACTCCCCACCATGACGAGAGAGTACCTAGGAAGCCTCCTTGTGAGACTCCCAAAAGAGGCCTCTCTCCGATTCCGGAAGAAGAAGAGGATCCATACGAAGGGCTCAAAAATTTGCTCCTTAATGATGCATCTCCTTCTCAAAGGAGAACTCAAGAGCCCCCACCGAGGAATGAGAAAGAAGTGAGTCTCCTGCCACCTCGATGGAAATGGCTCCACGAAGACAGCGGGCTAAACGCTCTCCATCACCTCCTAAACGGAGAAGACCGTCACACACTTCTCCACACCATAATTCAGAGAGGGATGACAAAAGGCAAGAGAAGAAAAATGCAAGAAAGAGGACACCCTCTTCTCCATCTTCTTCATCCTCTTCCTCTTATGAAAGTGATGGTGCAGACAAAGAAGATCAAGGCAAGAAAAAGGCGAGAAAGAGGTCACCCTCTTCTCCATCTTCCTCAAATTCTTCATCTTCTGAAGAAAGTGATGGTGCAACTTTTGAACCATCAAAAAGAAGAGGCCATAGGAAATCCTATGCCGCGTGGAAGAGTTCATCCAAGCTCAAGAAGTTCAAAGAGGGAGGAAAGAGCGTCTCTTTCCTTACCTACGATGGCACCTTTGGTGCTACGGACAAAGTCTTGGCCTTTATCTAACAATTCGATGCGGCGTTTGGAAATGAGGGCTTCATGGAGTCCTCTAAGCTATGCCATGTAGCTATGCACTTTCAAAAGTCCGCCAGGCAATGGTGGTCTAGCCTACGGGCCAGCTCCACGAACATATGAAGCTTTAAGAGCTTCCATTATGAAGTAGTTTTTGGCCACCGATGCCAAAGACAAAGTACTCACCGAATGGCGAAGCTTGAAGCTCTCTCCCTACGAATCCATTTATAAATATGTAGACAAGTTTTGGGATTTACATCTCAAAGCCACTGTCTTCAAAAAGATGGATTTTGGAGAGCAAAAACAACAATTTTGTGTGGCAACTAAAGAAATGGCGGAGTATGTTAACTCCCAAAGACCATGCACCATATCGGCGGTTATACACCATACTACGGTGGCTTCACGAATCAATTTTCAAATAGGGGCTAAAAGAAATTCTAAGCCCACGAAAAACAAGGGTTCCAATGAGCCTAAGGGGAAGGACAATGTCCAAAAGTCTCCTAAGGGAAATTCCAACAAAGCTAAGGAGAAGGGAGTTTACAAAGGCAAAACAAACTCTCTCCTGAAGAGCTTGAGCGTTATCGCAAGGATAATCGTTGTTTCAAGTGCGGCGAGCAAGGGCATGCGTATCGTGTTTGTCCCCAAAAGAACACCCACCATGAGCCTCCTAGAGCTACCTTGGTTGAAATCCAAGAGGAGGAAACTCACCACAAAGGATCTCCTCTATGCCATGATTGGGGAAAGGTAATAGAACATGATGCTATTTGACCTTGGTTCTACTCACAATTTCATATCCACAGAGTTGGCCACCAAGCTAGGCATACAAGCTTACGAGATGGGAGATGTCCTACCCGCAGACGGTGCTTTCAAGGGGCAAGAAGCTTCAGTCACTCCCTTAATTGGGAAATTGAGGCTCCATGTCCAAAGCTATGTGGACAAAGAGTACTTCTTTATCTCTCCTTTCAAGCATGAGGATGTAATCCTAGGGGCACCATGGTTTGATTGCATGGCTGCCAATGTTAAATTCCTTGAAAGGAAAATCTACTTTAGGTTCAGGGAAAAAGATATGTACATAGATGCTAAGGAAATGGGTAACACCATACCCATTGTACATACGCAAGCTTTCAATAAGTCAATAAAGAGCTCTATTTCTGTGTACATGATTTTGTTAAAGATTCTCAAAATGAACCTAATGTTTTAGCAAAAGAAAATATACACACTCACAAGGAACCTAATGATTCTCAAAATGAACCTAATGTTTTAGCAAAAGAAAATATACACACTCACAAGGAATTAGAGCTATCCAATTTTCTCAAGGGGTTTCAAGATGTCTTTATTGACGACATCCTTGTGAACTACCTCCTAAACGAGGCAATGATGACCATGCAATTGAACTTCTTCCAAGAAGTTCACCACCTAATAAACCTCCTTATAGAGTTTCTCAAGCTCAACAAGAGGAGATTATGCGGCAAGTGCATGAGTTAGTTGAGAAGGGCATGGTTAGGCCTAGCTCATCTCCATTTTGCTCACTTGTGCTATGAGTGCAAAAGAAAGACGGCACATATTATATGTGTGTCGACTATAGAGCACTAAATAGGATCATTATCAAGAATAGGTTTCCCGTTCCACGGGTAGAAGACCTATTTAATAAGCTACAAGGGTCCACCTACTTCAGTAGGATTGACCTAAAAAGTGGCTATCATCAAATAAGGATAGTTGATCAAGACATTGTAAAGATCGCATTTCGCACTACGTTTGGTCTTTATGAATATATTGTCATGCCTTTTGGCTTGACCCATGCACCAACCACATTCAACCGCTTGATGGAGAAGCTATTTAGGCATCACTGAACCTTTACTGGAGTGTTCTTTGATGATATTATCATCTACTCTAATTCACTAGACGAACACAAGCAACACCTCCAGGTAATATTTCAAGTTCTAAGAGAGAATAAACTTTATGTTAATCGAAAGAAAAGTGAATTTTTCTTGCAAGAGATTCAGTATTTAGGTCACATTATCTCTCAAGATGGCATCCAAATGGATCCATCAAAGTTAGAGGTAATAAAAGGATGGCCTAAACCAAGGAATCTTCATGAACTAAGAAGCTTTATAGGTATGTGTACATACTATAGACGCTTCATAGAAAAGTTCTCACAAATTGCAGGACCATTACATGACCTAACAAAGAAAAACGTTGGGTATACATGGTGTGCCAAGGAGAATAGTGCTTTCGAAAAGCTTTAAAGAAAGCTTATCTCTCAACTTGTGCTTACATTACCGGATCTCTGAAAGCCATTTGAGGTCCAATGTGACGCTTGTGGTGATTGCCTTGGAGCTATTTTGCTCCAAGAAGGGCACGCCATAGCCTATGAAAGTTGAAGGCTCGACCCTGTTGAGCAAGCTCAAGCCATATATGAAAAGGAACTCCTCGCAGTTCTACATGCCTTAGACCCATGGAAGCACTATTTATTGGGCGGACTCCTTTCATTCTGCGAACGGATCACCAAAGTCTTAAGTACTTCATGACGCAGACCAAGCTCTCCGACAAACAAATGAGGTGGGCAAATTTCCTTTCGCAATTTCATTTTTATATTGCGCACATTGCTAGCAAGCATAATCAAGTAGCCAATGCACTCTCAAGAAGGCCGAGAGTGAATGCGATTTCCATAGCAACTCACAATGATCTATCTTCTATGATAGATGAGTATGCTATTGATCCCAATTTTAGAGATGTGATTTCAGCCCTTGCACTAGGGAAGAAAGAGGAACGATTTACTTTACAAGATGGTTATCTTCTCTATGGCAATAGACTATGCATTACTAGCTCACTACGTGAGAAAGTAATGTTTGAATCTCATGCTCCTCCTTATGCAGGGCATAGAGGGATTCAGTCTACCCTAAAAGGGATTAAAACATATTTCTATTGGCCTACCATGAAAGCAAACACACAAGAGTATGTTTCTAAATGTGTGATATGCCAAAAGACGATGTTTGATAGAGGGAAGCAACCTGGATTGCTTCAACCTTTGCCAATCGCTAATTCACCATGGGAAAGCATATCCATGAATTTTATCTTTGGATTGCCTAAGTCTATCCATGGGAATACGGGAATATGGACAATAGTAGACAGGTTCAATAAACAAGCTCATTTTATACCTGTCAAAAAGACTATCAAAGACCATCAAATGGCAACCCTCTTCATTTCACAAACCTTCAAGTACCATGGCTTGCCAATGTCCATAGTGTTGGATAGAGATCCTAGAATGACCAGTAATTTTTGGAAGGGTCTCTTTGAGAATTTAGGAGCAAGGCTAAATTTATCTCGGCCTATCACCCGCAAACGGATGGCAAAAGTGAATTGGCTAACCTAACAATCCTCAATCTACTTAAAGCCTATGTAATAGAAGTAGATCAAAGATCCCAATGGAAGAAGTACTTACCCTTAGTGGAGTATGCCTACAATAACACTGTACATACTTCCACGGGAAAAGCACCTTTTGAGGTAATTGAGGGAAGATCAAAAAGTCCCCTGCTACTTAAGCTACATGGTAAGATCTTCGTTGTAGATGAGTATAGCCGAGACCTACAAGAATCTTTCCAAAAGATTAAGGATGTTATCTCTATCTCATAGCAAAGGCAAAAGGCTGCTGCTAACAAGCATAGAAGAGCCCAAGCCTTTAAAGAAAATGATTGGGTCTTACTTAAATTTCCCAAGGCTCGATTAAGGCACACGACAGGCAAGAATCCTACGGGACACCAAAAGTACCATGCTAAGTTAGAAAAAAGGTACTATGGTCCCTTCCAAATTCTTAGGCCAATCAATGAGATGGCCTATCAACTCAAGTTGCCCAGCCATTGGCTCATACACAATGCTTTCCATGTGAGCCTACTAAAGCCTTACAAAGGATATCCACCTCAAGAACCAACTATTGAAGACCCACCAGAGATCGAGGACCAAGAAGAGGTGCTGCAGCTCGAGTCCATTCTCCGACATGAAGACAAGGTACTAAGAGGCGGTAAGACTATCTGCCGATATCTTATTAAGTTTAAGAATTATCCTTTTGAAGATGCTAGATGGATGCAAAGCATACAACTAAAGGATAACCTAAACCTTTGTCAATGCTTACAACGCTTCCATAGAATAAGCAAATATATAAATGTTTAAAATGAACAAAGTTTTTGTCTTATAAGACTCTCTTTTCTTTATTGTGCACAAAAATGAAGTAGTATGCATGCTTAGATCAACTTTGCGAAGACGACGTCTCCCAAACACCAAGTAGAGCTTGTCACTCTACTATGGAAGATTGATAGGACTAATGTGCACACATGCTTGCGGCACCTTAAGCTCTCAAGCACCAAATGGACTAGTCATCCATTCTGGAACGATGTCGTAGGGTAACATAGGGATCCTCTACCCGCTAGAAAAAGGACTAATGAATAAGCTTTATAATCTCTACCCCATAGTCGAGGACGACTATGATTTCAAGAGAGAGGTAATGTCATAATAACTAATATCTAATTCTCCTAAATGATTTTCTAATGTTAAACTGATCATTTAATATGGGGAAGTGCTAGAGGAGAAAAAGCTAGAATATTGGTTAAGTTGGCAGATCGGCCACAGTAGGGGTCCAAAGGAGTGAAAATAGGGATCCAAAGGGGGGGGCATCTACAAAAGAGCAATGTGCAACAATGGGCTTTAAAGACCCTAAGGTTCAGCCCATTAAGACTTCCAAAATGCTAAGGTTCCTAAAATCAAAGGTTGTGTCCAATGTTCAAAGCTTATAAAAATTGGATGCTTTGTGTGTGTGTACAAAAAGTCTTCATGCTTCCTACATAGGAGGGGGCGAGCATTGCAAGTAGGGGATGAGAGAGAAACACACACACACACACACACACAAGCCTCCTTTAGACAAAGGGAATGAGGGACACATGTCAACTCCCTAGCCCAGATGCCCGCAAGGTATACTCAAATCCTATTGGATGGCCATGGAGGTGGACCAATGAGAATTAGGCTAGAGTAAATCTAGTTTAATTAATTTAAAAACACTTAATAAATGAACCAATAAGAATTAAGCTCTCTGGAAGACTATTGGACAGTCTCCCAAGGGGTCCAATGAGCATTCAACAACCCAATGGCTTGCCTGATTCCTATTGGCCAGGAGACAAAGGGGTCCAATGAGAGTTTAGTTGCATAAATAAATTACCTAAATCTCTCACAAAAGGGGAAAGAGGGACATATGTCAGAAGGCTATCACTTATGCTACTTACCTTTCATTGGCTAAGTTGGGAGAGGTCCAATGAGGTGCTAGCAAGAGCAAATAGCAAGAGGGGTCGACCAAGAGAGAGAGGGGGCTGAATTTTCAAAGGCATTATTGCATACACACTCACACTAACTCATGTGTGAAGAAGAAGACTCTCTCTCTCCTTCTCAAGCTTTAATGGAAAGCTTATCACCTACTCCAAGCTTGTGACAAGGGAGGCCTACACCAACAACTCTTGGCTTTGTGATGTAAATCCAACCAAGAGCCAAGCTTCAATGCATGCTCATCTCCTCTACCATGCTAATTACTAAGCTAAGCTATGCTAATATGAGTGATTATGTGAGGAGATGTACATCTTTCTCGTAAGACTATTCCTTCTTCCTCTCAATCTACTCTCATACCCCGCTAGCTCTCACCATCTTCGAAGGTGTGTGAGGTCTTGGGTCTGAGACCGTGAGGGAATTGATGTTGTGTTTTATAAGTGTTTTGCTTAGTGCTTGAAGCTTCCATCTTCATTGCACTAACTAGTATTGAAGGAACACAAAGAATTGTATTGTAAAATGTCTCTCTTGATGGGAGAAACTGTAGCAGGCTATAGTGTCACTTTCATAGGACTCACAGTTAGTACAGTTGGTCTCGTCTAGTTCACACTGGACAGACTCTCTGGGCTGGGCAGTGACACGTGGCAGGATATAGACGGTGGTGGTTTAGTGGACATCGTGGCCAGGTCACCACCACCACTCAGTTTGGAGATTGGTTTAGGTGGCTGACATTTATGAGCCGTTGGTGGATCATCTTCTAGCTCTATGGTCCAGCGTCGCCGTTAGGGGTAGCGAGTCTATACACACCACTGCTTCACCATCCCTGCACATCTGAGCCTCGACACCCCATTGTACCCGTGAGTCCTAGGCTAGAGCTGAGTGTGCTTCCACGCCAAAGTCTGTATCAATTCTTTGAGATAGTCGAGTCATATGTTGTGGTCTGCTAGTCATATGTTCTGGTCTGCTGTTGTGTCTCTATGAGCTCATTTGTTGTCTATTTTTTCCTTTGTTTTCAGTGTGTTTTGAGTGAGATTGTCACACACATTGCACTAAGGAGCCCCACTGTAGAGAGCACGACACACTATCCACGCTATAGGTGCTCTCATTTTGGCGACCACGATGGGATCTCAACTGAAGTCTCACTCTCTATTGAGAATACAAACAGTGAAGCTAGTGGTTTTTACCTAGCTTCACCTACCTTGCCTTATATTGCGTGGTCTGCTGGTCTGGTTTCCTCTCGCCCTGGTCCAACTAGTCTAGTCCTCTCTTGCCCTGGTCCAACGAGCCCTCGTCCCTGGACTAGTCCTTCCTCGACCCTGGTCTAGTCCTCCTCGACCCTAGTCTAGTCCTCCTCGTCCCTGGTCCAGCCTGGTTCTAGTCACTTGCCTGGTCTAGTAGAGTCTAGACCTGTCTCCAGCTAGTTAAAGGTTTTCTTGCCGCCCAAAGCTTGGTTGGATTGGTGGTCACTGCATGACACATACAAGGCGGTTAGTCGAGCATCAAAGTGCACTACTGAGTCCTCTGAAGTACTACAATAGAAGACGACCCTTGGTACCTAGTAGAAGTCCATCAACCTTATCACCCATACCTCCACATACGACATCACCCATTCCTCCATCCGGTTCCACATCTTCCCGATCGCCTTTCCTAGTAAAGCTTTCTCCTATTCTCTTACAGCAGGCTATTGAGCAACGAGCTCCTTAGTAAGGGGCCATGGAGGCGTTGTGTTTTGGCCAAGGTAAACATCAAGTTTCCTACCTTCAAAGGACTCTCTTCAAAAGATGCTGACGACCATGCAAGGAGGTTTATATCTATATGTAGGGGTCGTGGTCTTAACAAGGAAGATGCTTATTTGGTACGGTTTCCATCAAGCTTAGATGGCTTAGCAGACAAATGGTACAACCAGTTTGCAGAGAACCATTTTGCAACTTGGGCAGCCTTAAGACAACAGTTCTGTGCAGCATTCAGGCCAGGTGACTACCAGGAGAAGGTTTTGGGATGAGTTGGCCAACATGGTGCTCCGAGACTTTTGCAGAACTTATGACTAAAACCAAGTCTCTGGTTGCCAAGCTTCCCCAACAACCCGGTGAATTTATGGTTAAGAAGTGGGTGGAGAAGGCGCTTCCCAAAACTTCTCAGCAAAAACTTTGAGAGAGTCTCCGACCCAACGCCACTCTAGAGGAGTTCATCGCAGCTGCTACTAGGATGAGGGGGCTAGGAAGCTATTCACAACTCTCCTTAGGTAGAGACCCCCTCAGTGTCTTTGGAAAGTCCTTCTGATCCTTTAACTTCTTTACGTAGGGAATTGGAAGTCCTAAAGTTACAGCGAGCTCTTCAAGAGGAGAGGTCCTTCTCTCTTAGACACAAGAAGCCTCCACATCATGAGGCATTGGAACAGATCAAGCGTGAGCTGGTCTTAGCAGGAGACTAAGGCTATCGTTTGGTGTAACTCATGCCGCTCTCCAGGGCACCCTCCACATGAATGCCCCCTTCGGGTTTACTGCCACTTTTCTGAGAAGTCTAGACATGAGGACAAGGACTGCTAGTACCTCAAGGGATTGCGACAAATACAGCAAAGTCTTGGTCCTAGTCTTCAACAAGGGTCAGCACTTGCATCCAACATGGTTTCTCCCTGTGGCCATCCACACCATATGCCACCTTCATTGATAGCCCCTCCTATGCAAGGTATGCAAAGTACCTTTCCGTCTCAAAGCTTTTATCATACCCATGCTCCATCATCACCTCAAAACTTCTATGCCTCCACCTCCAACTCCATGCACCACGAGCAAGGACCACCTTGCCCTTCGACTCACCCATTGAATTGGCCCATTTTATGCTACAGATGCGGGGAATATGGTCATTACCAAATAAAATTCCCTCTGCCCGAAGGGTCCCCTCCCTGCCGCCATTGCCCCCATAACGAAGGATCACTACAGTAAGGATTTCCCTAAAATTTGTGCATCCAGGCTTCGAACCCAAGTCAAAGCCAGAATGAGTTTGCCTTTCCCAAGCTCAATTTGATAGCAGTTAGCACCGTTTCTCAGCTGCCCCCTTCTACCCACGTGGTTACCCCTCAAAATAAGCCACCGAAGTTGGTAGAGGAGCCATCGGGCGTCCTCACTCGGCCAAGAGAGCCGCTCTCGGTCTTAACATTCCAACAAGTTCAACTCCCCACAGATTCTCACACCAGTGGATACCCTACCTTCAGCTGTTAACAAGACATCCCCTAGTGCCATGAAGGAATCCAAATCTTTGCTCTCCAATATTGATGAAGCTTTCTTGGAAGCAGTTTCAGATCTACAGAAGATCAAGGTACCAGAGAAATAGAACAAGAAAAGCTTACAACAGAGACAGTCTTGAAGAACACTTTCCAACAAGTGTCCCTCTATGACATGTTGCGGCTAGATGTGAGTTTCAGAAGTGACACCCTTGCAGTTATTCAGTCACTTTACCCTAGAGCAGGTCCTAGTGGCGGGAACCTCCCAGTGCGATCGTCAGTGTCCTATATGATATCCAATCCTGCTGCTCCACTCACTGATTATAGAAGCCCTCGCCTGACAGTGTCCGTTTTGGGTCGGCAATTCTCGGGAGTGATAGTGGATGGTGGATCTGGCATCAACCTGATGCCCGAGTTCACTATGTTAGCTCTAGGTCTACAGCCTACTCGCCCTGCTCCATTCACAGTTACATTGGCCGACCAACGGACAGTCTACCCAGTGGGCATAGTGGACAATGTGCCTCTGTAGGTACAAGACTTTACTTTTAACTTGGATTTTGTTGTGGTTTGTCTTCCCCAGGTTGAGGGCGGATTTCCCTTGCTCATTGGAAGACCATGGCTGCGACACACTAAAGCACTTCATGATTGGGGAAACGATGCAATGTGGATACATACTTCTGGCTCCCCGATGCAACCCATTCTCTTAAAAGGAGGTATGGATCCCGTGGTGCAGCAAGTTTCTTTGTCAAATGAGGATCTGTTGGAGTGGTTGAATGCTACCAAATCTATGCCTTGTTATGGAGTCTCTATTCACTCTTTGCCTGAAGTTACACCCTCTTCCAATGTTTCCACAGTAACTAAACCTAATGAGCCACCTGAGCCAGCTCAAAGGCTGCAGGTCACAAAGAATACTCCTGATGCGCCCTTGGTGGAAGCCTTTGAATTTGGCGAGCCTATAAAGAATCATAGAAGCGGAAAGAAATCCCCTCCATAGGAGTTCACCCCCCTTCACCATCAGCCCCATCAACCCCTGTGCCTGCTTCTCCGACCAGAACAAAGCTCTCCTCTATGTCTAGCTTCCTCAAGACAGGATACAACCAAAAGGATGTTGCTTTCAAGTTTTATGGATTCCGTGCTCATGATAGTTGTTTCGCTCATGATACCTCCTCATGCTCTCCATCAGCTGTTGAGCTTTGTAGCATCTCCTCTTTCAGTGGAACACGAACTCTTCCGGCTATACCTTGCATTGAAGATGAATGTTTGTTGTCTCCTATCCCCTCTCTTCCAGCCATACCTTGCATTGAAGGTGAATGTTTGTTGTCTCCTATCCCCTCGACCCTACCCTCCCCCTCACACTCACTCGCCCTCTGCCCACTCGCCCTCGCCCCTACCCACTCCCTACCTACCTAGGCCTCGCCCCTACCCACACCCTACCTAGCCCTTGCCCCTACCCACCCCCTACCTACCTAGGCCTCGCCCCTACCCCCTACTCACCCCTCGTCCCTACCGAACCCCTCCCTTGCCCTCGCCCCTACCCTCCCCCTCACAGCCACTCGACCCTACCCACTTACCCCTCTCCCCTACCCCTACTCCCCCTCGCCCCTACCCACCCCCTCTCTGCCCTCGCCCCTATCTAGCCACCCTAACCACCCCTTTCCCCTCTCGCCCCTACCTAGTCTCCCCTCCCCCCCTACCTCACCCCTACCTAGTGAGCATATCTCTTTGTTGTGGAGCCTCATTTTGTTGTGCCAATTGGGATTCTTGGACTATGCAATCATACTGGGTTCCCGCCTATTCAAAGGCTTAAGGCATTTGCAAGCAGTGCAATGTTTTTAACACCACTTTTGAGGCATGTAAGGTCATGGTTGGGCCTCACACCTGCTTCACAAAAGATGTACGGATGTGGTGCCTAGTGGTTTTCTACCACAGTTTTTCAGTATCCCTCTCACCGAGACGTGGTTTTCTTTCACAGTTTTTCAGTATCCCTCTCACCGAGACGGTGAGCGGTCTTGTGGCGGGCAACCTGTAGCAGGCTACAGTGTCACTTTCACAGGACACACAATTAGTACAGTTGGTCTCGTCTGGTTCACACTGGACAAACTCTCTGGGCTAGGCAGTGACATGTGACAGCATACGCACGGTGGTGGTTTAGTGGACATCGTGGCCAGGTCATCACCACCACTCAGTTTGGAGATTGGTTTCGGTGGTTGACATTTATGAGCCGTTGGTGGATCATCTTCTAGCTCTATGGTCCAACATTGTCGTTAGGGGTAGCGAGTCTATACACACAACACTGCTTCACCATCCCTGCACATCTGAGCCTCGACACCCCATTGTACCTATGAGTCCTGGGCTGGAGCTGAGTGTGCTGCCACGCCAGAGTCTGTATTAGTTCTTTGAGATAGTCGAGTCATATGTTGTGGTCTGCTAGTCATATGTTGTGGTCTGCTGTTGTGTCTCTGTGAGCTCATTTGTTGTCTATTTTTTCCTTTGTTTTCAATGTGTTTTGAGTGAGATTGTCACGCACATTGCACTAAAGAGCACCCATTGTAGAGAGCACAACACACTATCCGCGCTACAAAAACCATAATACAAAGCCTTTTGGAGGGGGGACGGCTCCATGAAAATTCGGTCCTCAACTGTTGTCAGTAGCTTAATTTCTCTCTCTTTTGAGGCATTGTTATTGCTATCTAGCTAGGTGTTATGCTTTTTGTTGCTCTCTCCACCCAAGCACTCTTGTTATGCTCATTGGAACCTATTCTAATGACATGCTCACTATGTTCGTGCTATTTTCTGCTACACACAAGCTACTAGGCCATTAAATGTTACAAGTAGAGGTATGGAGAGAGCCTCTTTAGGGAGCTTTTTTCATGATTTTTACTTGCTATAGCAAAAATAAAAAAACCTCCCACAAAAAGCTCCCTCGTGGAGAGAGCTTTAGGAGGAAGCTTTCTCCCTTCTCTCTCTCGCTCCCCCCCCCCGCTCTCTCTCTCTCTCTCTTTGTCCCTTTTTCCCCTCCATCTCTCTATCTATATCTTTCTCTCTCTCTATCCCTTCCTCCCCTCTATCTTTCTCTCTCTCTCTCTATATATATATATATTTGTGTGTGTGTGTGTGTGGATATCTATATTTATTTACTTATTCACCTTTTTATATATTCCTCTTTCTACCCCCCCCTCTCTCTCTTCCCCTCGCTCTTGCGCATGTCCTCTCTCTATCCCCCCCTCTCTCCCTCTCTCTTTGTCTCTTGCTCATGTTCAGGTGAGCGTTATATGTATACGCATATATATATATATATATATATATATATATGAGAGAGAGAGAGATAAGGGAGAAAGCTCCCTCCTAAAGCTCTCTCCACGAGGGAGTTTTTTATTTATTTTTGCTACTGCAAGTAAAAATCAGGAAAAAAGCTCCCTCAAAAAGCTCTCTCGATTCCCATCCCCACTTAGTTGTAGCCTCGCATGAGCTTGAGGTAGGAGTAACATTATTTACTAGGGTTAGTGTATCATTTGGCCGCACAAGTCATTCCAAAAATTTCTTTTCTGTTACAAAATCTGCTAGGGTTAGTGTATCTTTTGGCCGCACAAGTCATTCCAAAAATTTCTTTTCTGTTACAAAATCTAAATCCTCCAAAAGTACTCTCACAATAAATATTTATGGAATGCATTCCAATCTTCTTTGTGTTGTGTCCTCATCCCTCCTACATGTGCTTGGAATTGAGAACCTTAGCCAAATCAAAACTTAACGCCATATCATGGTAGAAGACTTATTTACTTCCATTTTCTTACTTACCACAGGTACTTTAAGATATCTTTACCATCAAAAATATTTTTTTCCCCACAATTGCGTGAAGAATGGCTATCCCCTCCTTTTTACAGATCATTATTATTGCTTAAATATGGCAATACTTGGAGTGTTCGGGTTGTATGGATATCAAAGCGTAATCCTTTTTTGTTCGTAATCATCCTTTTTATTTTTCAAGCTTTTTGTCAAAGTCCTTAAACCCTCACCGCGATTGGTTTCATGTTGGGTTTTGCAAATATGTCAAAAAATAAAGGATATGACTAGAAAGGCACCAAGCCTTTGTCTATCAAAGGTGGCAGCAAAAGATGCCGGAACATTGACAAGAACGGCAATTAGGAAGAGGAAAAAACAATGTCGAAACCTCTCCAACTGTATCTATGAAGATGAAATAGGATGCCAATACCACATAAGAGTGTGTGTGGGCAGCCAAAGACTTCCTGAGAGTGTAGAAAGAGAAAAAAATGCTAAATTGGAGATAAAAACTAATGGCGACAACCACTCTGGCTATGTTGAAGTGTGTCTGCTCTACCAAGGCCTCTCGTAGGAGGGCTAGAGAGATAAAATACAAACTTGAGGAGAGAAAAATTGAAATACAGCCGCAAAGAGAGAGAGAGTGTGTCTATGTGTGTGTACACCAGATCAAGAGAGAAAGAGAAAGAATCTTTGTGTTGAGAAAAGGGAGAGATAAAGAGACACTTTGAGGCCGAAATGGGAGTGGAGGGCCACTCTCTATGCTTCTTCTTTCTTCTCACTTTGAGTTACACGCTTCTCTGTTGTTGTGGATCACTCTACACTAAAATGTTATTATGTTCTAGTACTCTACTTGAGAATTTTCACAACCCACTTCTCCCAAGCACCACTTAGTTGATTTAATCAATTAAGGTTGATACCAGTGGCTTCACACGTACAAGACCACACTACTCAAAGGGTACAAAGCATGATGATACTAGCCCCCCAGTCGAGCAGCGACTAACAAACTGGATGGTACAGCCACAAAACAACACTCTCCTTCTCAAACATACTCCCAGTTGTGTCCACGAGGGAGATACTCGACTCACTCCCAATCCTCACGAGAGAAACGAGAGATGAACTACAAGCTGCTAACACCCTCTCTGAGCTCCAGGATCAATAAACAATCCGAGTGAGCTGAAGTGAGTTGACAAAAGCATCCAAGGAGGAGGCTTTGTCAACAAATTGATGGATTTGACTCGTTACTATAGCTCCAATGTATTGACCAACACCTTCTCCCACACAAGGTGGTATCGGATCTGAATATGCTTGGTCCAGGCATGAAACACCAAATTTCAAGCAATTTCCATGCAACTTTGGTTGTTGGTGGAGAGGATAGTCTTCTGTTGGGGTTAGCCAACTCCTCCAAAAGATGCCACACCTGAATAACTTTTCAGGTAGTAGAACAAGTAGCACAACACTGCACTTTAATATACGCTTTAACAAAAGAGAGTGCAACTATATGATACTTCTTACCCACGAGATAACACCTAACTTTAAAGGGAAAATGCATAACCGATAGTAGATAGCATGTTATGAGCCTGCTATCTTGATCACCTCCCCAGTTGAAATCACACCACTTATGTAGTGTGATTGGGGACTTTGATCCTCCTAATGAATACCACAATCCAAGATCACGGGTATGTCATAAATACTGCAAGATCTGGAGAGCCTGCCTCATGGGAGTAGCCTCAATTCAAAGCAAGAAGACGACCATTCCATTTTCTATACTATTTCCTTTAAGCTCTCTCTCTCTCTCTCTCTCTCTCTCTCTCTCTCCCGATTTTTAGATTGTCTCATCTAAAAATAGATATACTACTTCTATGAGATGGAAAATGTCATAGTGGATCTAATGACGGAAAGAGAGAGCACGATGGGGCATGAGCAATAGTGAAGAGAGCCTATACACAATGTGTCATATAGGTGGTATCATTAACAAAGTTGATAGATGGTGTTCTTGCCACTTATATATCACATGTGCAGCATGTCAGTTGTGTGTGCTTAATTGTTTCCATTTTTGCATCCATGGCCACCTTCTACTCTGGCTTTGAAAGGGCCTCATTAATTGTAACCAGTTCCTTTGGCTCCATAATGGATGACATCAAGGCATAATTTGCTTGCATAATGGATGACAACAAGGAATAATTTTTTTGCAACAACGATGCAGTCGCAGACTTGGATCGTTGCCACTTTCAAGACCAAGTTTGAGGACCCAAAGTCGAGGATGATGCAAAATATGTGATGCTTGAGTCCTTCAAAGTCTGGATAACCCAGCGAGGACATCACCCAAGCTCTTTTGCAACTTCCACTTCTTTGAGAAGATGATCCAATTAAAATCCATGGTTGGTATGGGACAACTCATTTGGACCGTTGTCATCATCTTTAAGAACATTCTCCTCCTCCAAAACAGGTGCATCATTGGCCAGATTCTGAGAAGAATGTAAACAGTGAAAGGCCAAAATGGAGACACCGTTGAAGGGTCCAGTGGGAGTCTCAAAGGCCATCACATGGTGTGGTACATCAAGGATACACGCGCTTTTCAATGGATGAATGTGGAAACCGCTTTTGAATTATAAGAAAGTATACCCACAGAAGCTGATGTAGTTAAAATACTTGGAGCCTCCCAGAGAGTCACATCTACCCAAAAAAAAGCATGGCAAGTCTTGATGCTCTAGCATGGTTTGTCCCGTGAGTATGTCTTATTGAAGTAAAAGGGTTACAATTCTACGTTTCCTAGTCTACACATGCGTGTGTGTGTGTGTGTGTGCGTGTGTGTGTGTGTGTGTGTGAGTGAGAGAGAGAGAGAGAGAGAGAGAGAGAGAGAGAGAGAGAGAGAGAGAGAGAGAGAGAGTGGATCCCTTCCCCCTTTATATATAGTATAGATGATAGAGGTAAAAGGTACATATCTGGTACGGATTTGATGCCATGGGGGCATGGAATTTTCCATCAAAGAAAGAAGCTCTTTGTTATTTATGAGCGTGGCTAATGGATGCAATATGTATTTGGTTGATTGGATAATGTACTTTATTTTTAGCTCTCTTATGGGTCATGGATGCCTCGATAAAACAAAATAGTCTTAGGAGAATCTAGAAATGTGGTTGAAATACTTTCAAGTGTTTCAAACAAGTTGGGGGGCTGTGTGACACTTTTTATTTGGTGACGATGCTAAGTGACCGAAAGTGTGTTATGTAGGTTTGTGGGATTCTTTAAGGGTATCATGTACCATGTGTACATAAATAAGGCACATGCAAGATGTACATACCCAATGGTTGCTAGGTGTTAGTGTGCATGCATGATAGGTGTGTGGGTGTAATGTTCGAGTAAGGACTTTGCACATGCCATGTTCGAGTCATAAGCAAGTTTTGGGGGGGGGGGGGGGGGGGGGGGGGGGTGTTTGCTTAGTTCAGGTTTTCACCAAAAAAAATTATGAGTTTGCTAGGGTGAATGATGAGAGGATTCGAAGCCCTATTTGTTATGAAGGGAGGAGGCTGTGGTACGTGGAGGTGCATAGTTGCTGTGTGTCGTGCCCATAGAGTGGAGTTGAGGGCGTGTCCCTCCTTGGTGAGTCATTGGACAAGGCTATGGACCTCTGCAAACTAGCCTCTCTTCATGGGTGGGCTTGGTTTTGTTCACTTGGGTGTGTTTCATCCTCTCTATAGTGCCTAGTCAAGTCTAGGGCTTGTGTAAAGGAATCGTAGTTTCGTTTATGAAAAAGTGCAAAGGTTTCCCCCTTTCGTAAGCTTAAATTTTTGAGTTTATCGTTAGTATTTTTCATGGACTTGAGTGGTTTTTCCTAGCTCTTAAACTGGGATACATTTGGTTCAATCCTATGTGTAGATGTGAGCGTCTACGACTAGTCTATGGGTGTGTGTATTTTGATTCGAGAGCCATCGAGTCCTTGGGTTGGTAACATCAAAAGTTTAGGGATTTATAGAGGTTGTTTGAGCTTGGGCAGCCATTGTTAAGCACCCTTAGGACCCATTTACATTAAGCGGAGCCCAACAAAAGAAAAGGGGCATCAATTTATTTGGTAGCCACAATTGGCTAGCCTTAGCGTGCCTTCACACGGATCGATTTTGGCAGAGTTAGGGAAGTGCTCTCTCTACTGTCGCTCACTGGATAGTGTGAATGTAGCTTCCTCTGCACTCCACGCAAAGAAGACGACAACATTGCTGCTGTCATTTCAACGCTGCCAAGCTGTGTTCGAAACCTGCCTTAACTGTAAGTGCTTGCAAACTCACACTCACCTTCGACCTTTTGAGGCTAGACATGGGTGGCAAAGTGAGACAAAAGAGGTAGCTGAATGCACGATAGTCCTTACACACTAAATTGCAAAGACAAAGCGTCAATCAATTTGGTCAAAGAGCCCATGCTTTTCTTGCCAAAAAGTCAAGAGAGTGCTTGAAATATTTAAAGAGTAGAATTATAAATTAACATTCCCAAGGAGGAGGCATAAGGGATATCAGACAATGTGGGCATGACCAAAAGGAGGGGGATTAGGGCGCATCCGCACGGGCAGAGTTGAACCTCCGCTTGTTTGTGTAAGCAAACCTTGCTCACTAGTCTCAACTCTGCTGAAATAGGCAAAGTTGGCAAACGGAGTTCTCCACCCCCACGTGTTTCACACGTGCTGCGGTTAACAACAAGCGACATTTTTGCTGATGAGTGCCCTCGTCTGTGCGAATCTACTCTTACTATGTTGAAAGAGGGGACAAATTGCACACCATGGCCCCTCTTCACTTTCTTCACCATGGTCTTAGGTTCCCTCCCCTAGTGCCCGTGTTAATCAAACCAGAGTCAATCAAATGGAAAGAGACCCCTTCCCATAAACCCAACAAGCCTACTCTCCAAGCCACACCGGCGTCCATCTGGTAACACCATCGTACCCAAGTTATTCTCATTTCAATGGCGAGTCGCCCCAAAGTTTTGGTCGTGGGCTGTAGCAGCGGAGTCGGCTTGCAGGTTTCCCTCCCTCCCTCCCTCTCTCTCTCTCTCTCTCTCTCTCAACACACACACACACACACACACACACACACACACACACACACACACACACACACACTCACTTTGCTGGGTAAGCTTCTGAGATTTGCAAGCCTCCGAATTTGATGGCCTGTAGCTCCTCGCCACAGCCAGAATTACCGGAATGTTACTCTGCAAGCTTGGAGATAAGTTTCTAAGAAAAGAGAGTCGGACAAACCCTCTCATTCGTATTTGACCTTTACAGTGTGGAGGCACGGTCGTGCACGGTAGATATGCGGGAAGCATTGGGCATGGATTATTTTTTTTCTTTCCTTCCTGAGCAAGATACTTCATCAATGCACAAGGATTCTTCTTTGCCACCCAAGTTGTGCCACTGGTGAGTTATCACTTGTTGGCAATCCTCGCGTGTTCAATCAAGTGAGCTTGGCTTCTGTTGGTCCATTGCTTTATGGTGGATGCTACATTTTGGGGCTATGTCACATCTGACGCGCCTGGTCAAGAATTTCTTCTGGAGTGTGGATTGGGCCATCATGATTTTCCCTGGCCTTGGGATTATCGACCTAGAGCAGCAGCATTGTGATTTTTCATCCAAGCTCATTAAGCATGGGTTGTTCCTAGGTAATGAATCTTACAAGCATTTGGTGCCGGCATCTATGGTTCTAGTTGTACCTTGCTTGAGGGAGGCAAATGGCCAGTTTTGGACTTCGGGGTATTGAGATATATTCACAAATACACCTTCTCTGTCTATCAATGACATCTCATTTTATGGGTTCCCTTGTTTGAAGTATGGATTTCATTGCGTTAGGCTTTTAGCGAAATTTACAATGTTGAAGGAGGTGGAGCGACTATCTTTTGTATTGACTGCTTACAAAAGGAGAGGGGGGCACTGACCTAGGCTACAGTTTTTTGCCCCATCCCAAAACCTTATCATTGAAGATTGCAGCGATCTGCCTTGCGAGTACGACGAGGTAATGAGTAGGTTTGGGGGATTCCTCCATGAAGATCCTGCTCTGAGTTTGTTCCGTCTTATTCAAGTTTCTCTTCGGAGTCAGGCGGTAAGATGATGCCTTGGTTTTGGAAAAGGGTACCACTCAAGGGGAATTCGCATTGTGGAGTAAAGGTTTTGTAGAAAATTACGTAGCCGTGTGCTTCAAGTCTTGAAACCACGATTCTCTCCCAACCACTGCTATTGATTCTTCAAAGCTTTTGGAGTCTCTTGTCCGTGATTAGACTGGAGTTTTCCCCTCGACTTTGTAGACATTGAATATCTTGTGAGTTTTTGTACTTTGGTTGTATCTTGTGATATGACTGCTGGTTGTGATATTGTCATTAGTAGTCATGAAAGGGTCTGCCCCGTTATTTGTGCCCATTGCCGTGATTGTGTTTTATCTAGTGGTGATGACGAGGATGACTCTCCTCTGAGAGGTTGAAAAATAAGAAAGAACTGGGTGATGGAACTTATTTTGGGGCCTGTGCCTTCAAGACGTTTATTTAATAGAAGAAAGTTTTTGCATAAGAGAGAGAGACAGGTACTGATAAGTTTACACATGATGTGTGCTCTAGGCTACAAAAAAGCTTTTGGACAAAAATGAGGAATTTGAGACTGTGTGTCTTGTCAGAAATCAAGAGAAGGCAGCTCGGGCAATCGGTAATCACAGAATGGCTTTAAAGTCTTCTTTATTTGACTGCATGGGTTATCACCTTATAGTGATATTATTTTGCACAATGGAAATAGCTTTCCGTTTAAAGGTATCATGTTGCGAGATAAATGATTTTTTTTGTTTGTTGCTTTCCTGTGTTTAAGGTGAAGACGCAGGAAAAGTAAAGTTCATAAATGGGGACATTACAAAAGTTGAGACTCTGGAGCCAGCATGTCAAGGTATGGATGTGGTAGTTTGCTCAGTTGGAGCAACTGTAGGTTGGCGTTTACCGGGTTCTAATGCAAACACACCAAAGAATGTGGATTACCTAGGAGTGAAGAACCTCAGTGAAGCTGCAGCTCGTGCAAAGGTACATACTTTGCATGCCACACATACATGCTCGCAGCACACATGTGAACGCTCATGCACGCTCGCAGAAGCTAACAGACACCTATGTACTTAAATAAGGTGCATGCACTAGCAGTTCACACAGTGGTCTTTTGCATGCCTGCACATATCTTTACATCCACACAATGATCTTTTTAAGGTGTGCACTCATACGCGTCTACACATGTCGACTGCACACTCACATGCACAAAATGGTCTTTGTAGATGCTTGAGCTCATGCCACTCAGCTACCAAACCATAATCTCATAGCCCACAGCTCTCTTTTCCCATAGCACGCGAGGGTGAGGGATTTTCTAGCCCTACCAGACAGTTAGCCTTGTTGCATTTGAACCATGTTCTCCTCCAGATGCAGATAGAAACACCGCGTTTTCATATCTTTCCACAGGTTCCCAGGTTCGTCCTCGTATCATCAATGCTGGTAACTCGGCCTTGGCACCCATATGCCCTGGTTTTGAACACAGGTTTTGGAGATGTACTACGATGGAAGCTTAAGGTACAAATCTTGGAGCTTGAGTGGTCCATGTGCCTCGAATATATGTACACATTGACTAGTCTTGCCGCTCGGTTTTTTTCTCTTTTTCTTTTTTTGTTGAAATGGTCATCCACCACGCTCAAACAACACTACTTTAAGGCCATTGGTCCAGATGCAGAAATAGTTTGCATTCCCACAGCTCTGCCAACTTATCCCATGATTGGAAACAGGGCCATGTTCTGGTGGCAAAGCAGTATAGTTTTTTGGTTAAGATCTAGATTGAGGCCAACTCCTTGTATGATTTTTAGGTGGTCGCAGTAGTGTAAGCAACATGTATGAACCTGCTCTCCTAGCCCAACTCCGCTCTCAAACACGGGCAAACATGATCAAAACACTCGCACATTTGTATGGGGTGCAGGCCTGACTCACCACCCAACCACAAGATGGAAGCATGCAAAGCATGATGGTAATTCATCGATTCATCGTCTCCCAAGTCACCAGCTGCACTCCTTGTATGCACATTCAATGTTCCTATTCTCTCTCAGCATCCCATACAGCCAGGAGTTTCACTATGGTGCACGCACACACACGCGCGCGCACGCACACACACACACACACGTGCACTTCCATCCGAGATGGAGGCTCCATGATCGATCCTCTTTGTTTTGCTTCGGGGAGGAGTGCACAAAAAGATCAACTGATGTTAACTTTGTATTTATACTAACTCATGCGCTCAAAACCTGCCAATCACGTCAACTGAAGCTCAGCCTCCCAATGTGTGCGCTGCCATGTTTTAGGCTCCTGTTGCCTGATTGGACTTGGTCCTTGTACACCCTACTGTACATGTGCATCCTGTGTCTCTGGCATACACATGACACATGCCCCCTCTTTGAAGAGCTCTTTCCGGAGTGTCGAGGAAAATTAAGAAAGTATCTCTCTAGAGTCAGTACTGACTTCCATGTTAAATCCTCCTTGATCCGATCCAGCCATTTAACTTCGTATTCCTAGATACTCTTATTTCTAGGGGGGATGTTGAGGGGAATGATAAATTCTAGAATCTTGTCGGGCCCTTGCAGCAAAATCGCAAGGAGTGACTTACGCATTTGCAAGTATACAAAAGTCTTTTCAAACAATTGGCATGAAAAAGGATAGACATTCATGTCAGGAGGAGACGAGTGTGTGCAGACTTACCAGACTTCTTGGCATCGACATGGATGCAGGAGTGTGGTCTACGATGGGAGCTTGTTTCTTTGACAAATTTGAGGGGTGACGAGAGCTGCAGTAGAGACGGTTGGACCATTCTGGCGGGAGCTGATACACACCTCTAGAGCCCAGTATGATTGCATTGACGTGAGTGCATATCAGGTGAACTGCAGGAGACATGCTTTCATCCACCTCTGTTAGAGGGGCCCTTTTGTCATTGGAGGAGGTCATTCCATGGCAGCATAGGCCACCTGTGTGACTCTTCCCCCACCTATGATACTTTGTAACCCTTGTATGCTCTTTTTTGTGAGGAGCCTTCCATTGTGTATATGCCCTCACGGCACTTTTATGACTAGTGAAAGGACTTTATTTGTGAAAGTAGAAATGGTGAGGGATCACAGTTACTTGCCAAGAGTTGTAATAATAAAACCCAAAAAATTAAATAAGTAGGGAGAGTTGTAATGGGCTATATGCATAATATCACCCATCATATGACACATCAGAGTTGTCCGTTTGTGATGGCTTTTATCAGTTCCAGTGGATTTGCAGTTTCTAACTTTAACAATTCAAGTGTACACATTTAAATATCCTAATTTTCGTAAATAGAAATTACTCAAAAAATAAGAAAATAGTCAGAAAATACAAGGCTTCATGTGTCCTTTCTCACCACAATAGAAACATCTTGCTTGCTCTTTGAAAGTTTGTATTTGGATGGGCGTAAGATACTTAAGCCGCTTTCCGGTACCCTCTGGCTTCTTAGGTTGATCGTGGTCCTTAGAGGAACGCTTTTTGCCTTGGTCGCCATGGTCATCATAGTCAGCTCTTTGTCTCGCACGGTACATGCTTTGTTCCATCCTTCGGGGGGTACTAGTGAAATGTAGATTCTCAGCAATGATTGCCGACGCCATCATCCAATGAAGGGTGCCTTGAGGATACACCTTCATACTCTCTCGAAGCCGTGGTTGAAGGCTTGCTTCGAACTTTTGCATCTTTTCCTTGTCGGAAATCTTCATGAAAGGAGTAATTTTCAGAAGAACCAACCAATACTTGTTGACATAAGCAGTGACTTTCTCATGTTCTTTTTGGACGAGCTAGTCCCATTCCTTCTAGATGTCCTTCTTGAAGTTGAGCGGAAGGAATTGTTCGTAAAATTCAGCTTTGAATTGAGTCCATGTTCTACCTTGAGTACCTTCGAGAATCTTGGCCAACCACTATTTGCTTGCCGTCTCCTTGAGATACATCCCAACATAACACAACTTGGATTTTTCAGTAAAGCTTCCGGTGGCAAAAGCAGCTTCAAACTATTTGATAAAAGATAGTGCCTTGGAGAGATCTCTCCGTTCTCCTGTATATCTGTCAAACTTAATGTCCTTGTCTCCAGGTTTGGAAACCCGCATCTTGTGGTGACGCTTGCAGTTATACTTCTTGAATTTGGGCTTCTCCTTAGTATTATGTAGGGAAGTAGTAGGGTTCTCTTCTTAAAAGAAGGCCTACATACTGTAGAAGTGGAGGTAGTATAGTCAGGAGTATGATGGAGAAGAGATAGAGACATCCTTGCTTTCATTCAGTAGAGTTCTTTTTCCTTGGCCCTTGCTCTATGTAGTGTTACCATATACATGTGGTAGTGATGTGTGTGAACACACTAGGACCGCCGGGGCATTTTTTCCCTCTTTAGGAGGTTTTTTCCCCCGTGCATTGTATATACGCACATCACTCTAGGGCTATCCATCTTTCCATTGCACACTAAGTAACACACTCTCTATTGTGTGCCTTGAGCTTCCTTCGTCTTCTCCAAGCTGTGTGTGTTTCTCTGCAACCCTAATTCCAACAATTGGTATCAGAGCAGGTCACGTCCTCCTGGGCTTAGTCGCCAGCTGCTCCAATACACGCCTGCTCACTTTCTCCGATTTCAGTGAGCTTTGGCGAGCGTTCGCAAGTCGACAAATATTTAGGGACGGCTCGAAGAGCTTGGTCTGCTCAGAATTTTGATTTGGGCTCATTTCGGCCTCCGTTTCCACTACGGGCAGTACTGCACAAGCTATTTCGTCATTTTGTGCAGATTTTCTGTCAGTGCCGTTTTCTGCATAACAGGTGCCTTATAGTCTTCTACGGTTTGTGCTATATAGCACAAGTTGTTCCCGCTCCATTTCTCCTATTTTCGGGCAGTTTTCACATCAGGTGCAGCATTTACCATGGCTGACAACAACAACACAGATGTGTTCAAGATGTTTGCTGCTGAGGACAGGTTGGATGGGGACAACTACCCTATGTGGGCTTATATGATGCAACATGTTCTTGTGTCAAAAGGTGTCTGGAACATTGTGCAGGGCATTGATGTACGTCCTGGTTCTGAAGATGTAGGCGATATTGAGGATGTTGCAGGTCTTGCTGCAAGGATTGCAGTTGTTAGAGTTGTTTTGCCTACGACAGAACAAGCTCGTTGGGATGTTAAGGATACGCAGGCTCATGCATTGATTGCGTTGTCTGTGAAGCGCACCATTATTCCTCACATCCGTTCAGCAAAATTTGCAAAACAGGCTTGGGATATTCTAGCAGGTCTTTATGCAAGCCGCAATGAGGCTAAAATTGCTTTGCTGCGTAAAGAGCTAGAGTCGAAGATTATGCATGAGGAAGATGATATGGACACTTTCCTTGCTAGTGTCAAGGATATCAATGAGCAACTCATTTCTGCAGGTGAAGTCATTTCGGACAGTTCCCTTGTGCAGACTGTTCTTGATGCCTTACCAGATTCCTACCAGACTTTTGCTAGTACTTGGAGACTGATGACCCAAGGAAATCCTGAAGTTGTCAACTTTGATGCATTATGCACATTGCTGTTGCAAGAGTCACTTTCTAGAAAAAACAGGACTAGGCAGCGTGCAGTTGAACAGGCTTGTATTGCTTCTCAAAGAAAGGGTGGTAACAGTAATGTAGCCACTTCTTATGGTTCTGCTGCGAGTGGCAAAAATTCTGTTCCTAATGCTTCTGCTGGCAGCACTTCGTCTGGCAATTCTGGTGATAAGGGCAAAAAGAAGATGCGTTGCCATTATTGTAAAGCCAATGATCACTTGATCAAGTCGTGTCCTAAGTTGAAGGCCAAAGAGGCTAAGAAGAAAGAGGGTGGTTCCACTGCAAATGCTGGTTCCACTACAAATGCAGCCATTGTTGAGTCTTCTGTGAAAGGAGATTGTGATGCTGATGTTGATGCAGAATGGGCTTTTAGCGCAGAGTGCACTTACAATCCTGCTGTCCATGATGCATACTTGTCAGTTGCTGCAGATTCACATGTGTGGTATTTCGACAGTGGTGCTACAAAGCACATTACCTCACATCGTGAATTGTTTACCTCTCTCGAGTCTGTCCCTCATGGGAATTCAGTCACTTGTGCCAACAACGCCTCTTATCCAGTTCAGGGAGTTGGAAAGATTGTGCTCACTGTTGCTAATGGCAGTTCCTTCACACTTGTTGATGCACTTTATGTACCTGGGATCAAGAAGAATCTCTTGTCTGTATCCGCACTTGCTAGACTTGGACTTGTAGTCAAATTTGTGGATGACAGATGTACAGTTCATGATCTCAGTTTTGGTGATGAAATTGTTGCATCTGGGCTTTTGTGCCGTGGGCTGTATAAGCTCACTTTGTATGACAAGTGTGGACAAAATTTTGCAAATGCTGTTGCAGATTCAAGGGCTATTTCAGATGCAAAACTTTGGCATGCACGTTTTGGTCATCTGAATTTTGCCAGCTGCTGCGTTTGCAGAAATCTGATATGGTTGCTTCTTTGCCGCCTCTTGAAGCACCTATCAAACATGTTTGTGAAGGCTGTATTCTGGGTAAAATGCAGCGTTCTAAGTTTCCAAAGGATGGTTCAGTTAGGGCCACATGCAGGTTGCAGCTTGTGCATAGTGATGTTTGTGGGCCCATGCAAACTCCGTCCTTGGGCAATTACCTGTACTTCGTGACTTTCATTGATGATTACTCCAGGCATGCATGGGTATTTCCGCTTAAAGCGAAGTCCGAAGTTTTTATGTGCTTCAAACAATTTTTGGCTATGGCTGAAAATGTCTCAAAATGTACTATGGGCACCCTCCGTTCCGATCGAGGGGGGGAGTATATGTCTCATGAATTTAATGCATTTCTGGCTAGTCGTGGGATAAAACACCAATGTACAGTGCCTTATACACCTCAGCAAAATGGTGTTGCTGAGAGGAAAAACAGGTCACTAACAGAAATGGCACGATGTATGGTCAAAAGTCAAGCTTTGCCACATTCTTTTTGGCTTGAGGCCATCATGTGTGCCACTTATGTACTTAACAGGTGTCCTACGAAAGCTTTGCAGTCTATTACTCCATATGAAGCATGGCATGATAGAAAGCCTTCTATTGAGCACATGCGTGTTTTTGGCTTTTTGGCATATGCTTTGGTGCCACAAGTGTAGCGCAGAAAATTGGATGATAAGGCTGTCAAATGTATTTTTGTTGGTTATAGTGCTGAAAGCAAAGGTTACAGGTTGTATCATGCGCAAACAAAACGTATTCTGGTTTCACGGGATGTAGTGTTTGTGGAAGATTCTGTTCAGCCCTTGTTGTCATGTACTAGAGACAGTAATGTAAGCTCACAGGACATTTATGACACTTTGTTGCCTCTTTTCAGTGGTGGAAATACGAATGTAAGTTCCAATGAGGCAAATGTACAGCCTATGGGGGTTTCTGAAAATGTTTTAGAACAGCCTATTACTGATGCAGATGTACATGATGTACTTGATGAGGAAAGGGCTGAAAATGAGCAGGCTAGAGGTATGCCAAAATGGCTGGTGCACACTTTGCGTGACAGTAAATTGGATGCACCTTTATCTAGTCGTACTCGTTCAGGCTCTCGCCATGCATCTTATGCATCAGATTGTTATGCTTTGGTTGTGTCTAGTTTACATGATGTTGAGGAGCCTTTGTCTTTTGATGAAGCATAGAATTCAGAAAATTGGATTGTTGCCATGAAATCAGAATATGATGCACTTATAGAGAATGACACATGGACTTTATGTGATTTGCCTCCTGGCAAAAAGGCCATTGGTACGAAGTGGGTTTACAAGTTGAAACGCAAGCCGGATGGTGAGATCGATCGCTATAAGGCTCAACTTGTTGCAAAGGGTTATGCACAACAAAAAGGCATAGATTATGAAGAGACTTTTGCTCCCACTTGTCGTATGACTACTGTGCGTTTTCTATGTGCATTGGCAGCTCATTTTGGTTGGGATGTACATCAATCAGACATTGTTACTGCTTTCTTGAATGGTGACATATTTGAGGAAGTTTATGTAACGCAGCCTCGCGGTTTTGTCATAAAAGGACAAGAGGACAAAGTGTGCAAATGTAAGAAGGCTTTGTATGGGTTGAAGCAATCTCCTCGTGCTTGGTATGAGAAAGCTGACACTCATTTGGTTAAACGAGGCTTTCGTAACAGTCCAACAGAAAGCACATTGTATGTAAAGCGTGAGGATGATGTATTTCTCATTGTGGTTCTTTATGTTGATGATTTGCTGATCACTGGACCAAATGAGAGACATATTGCTGAATTTAAGGCTGATTTGAATGCTACTTTCAAGATGAAAGATTTGGGGCTGTTGCATCATTACTTGGGTATACAGTTTAAGCAGTGTGATGGTGGTATTGCCTTGTGTCAGTAAAGTTACATAGAGACATTGCTATGTAAGTTTGGACTTGAGGATTGCAAACCTATTGCCACTCCCATGGAAACAGGTTTGAAGTTGAGTCTACATGATGCTGGCGATCCTGCTGATGTCACTCTTTACCAAACTGTTGTTGGCTGCCTCATTTATGTATGCAACACGAGGCCAGATATTCAGTTTGCAGTCTCGCAGGTCAGCAGATTTATGCATAGCCCAGGGTCTAAGCATTGGCAGGCTGTCAAGAGGATTTTCCGCTACCTTAGTGGCACTTTACATCTTGGCTTGTTTTATCCCAAGGGGGGATCATTGCCGCCAGACTTACATGCTTTTTCGGACTCAGATTGGGTTGGTTGTTTTGACACGCGAGTGTCCACAAGTGGTTTTTGTTTCATGCTTGGCAGTTCATGTATATCATGGTTGAGCAAGAAGCAACCTACTGTGGCCACTTCGAGTTGTGAGGCTGAGTACAGGGCAGTCTTCACAGCTACGGTTGAGTGTGTATGGCTCAGACGCCTTATGGCTGACTTGGGTGTTGGACAGGACACTGCCAACACTATCTACACTGACAGTCAGAGCGCATTGGCAGTTGCGAGGAACCCAGTTTTTCATGCTCGCACAAAGCACATTGAGGTGCATTACCACTATGTCAGGGAGAGGCTCTCAGCAGGAGAGATCAGCTTGGCTTATGTGCCAACACAGGACAACCTTGCAGATCTTTTCACAAAGGCATTGTCTCGTGAGAAGCTTGAAGCTTTCCACAAAGCTTTGGGCTTACTCCCCTTTGTGGACTGATCCTGTCCTCAGGGCATGGCACTTCCCTTTACTCATGTGCCAGCTCTCGTTCACCGCATCACTCCAGGGGGGATTTGTTACCATATACATGTGGTAGTGATGTGTGTGAACACACTAGGACCGCCGGGGCATTTTTTCCCTCTTTAGGAGGTTTTTTCCCTCGTGCATTGTATATACGCCCATCACTCTAGGGCTATCCATCTTTCCATTGCACACTAAGTAACACACTCTCTATTGTGTGCCTTGAGCTTCCTTCGTCTTCTCCAAGCTGTGTGTGTTTCTCTGCAACCCTAATTCCAACATGTAGGGCATTTCTTCCGATCCAGACATCCCTTGTGTGCACTGTGCACCACGACACCTCTTTCCGCATTTTCCTCTTGTGGATTGTTACCACCGGCGGGACTTTCATGACGCCCATCGGTATTTGTTCCTTGCGGCTTCTTGATTCCATCCAAAACCTTCTGGACAGCCGGCAACGTGAGAAGCTACTGCAATTCTGCAAGTTGAACTTGTACTTGGTGAAGTTCGTTTTTAGCGGTTCTCCCTTGACCCGTCATGGTTCTTCCCGTTCCTTCCCCGATAAGTCCTCCTTTGGAGAAAAAGAGAGGCGGCCGGGCTCTGATACCACTGTCTCAACGGGAGCGCACACGAATAATCAATAAGCTGAAATTAAATAGAATATTGTCCACAAGAGACGGGGGAGAAGATTGACACAGTATTGGGGACGAGAAGATGGGTTGGTCCCTTCCTTAAAGAAAATCTCTATTCAAGGAGAATCTTTTTTTATAAGCACAAGAACTGGAGAGCACCTCTTCTAGATCTTAAGACTTGATGGCCGTTTCCTTCATGTCACGGAAATCAGAGAGACGAGCTCTCAACTCCATTTTCTTTCCCATTTGTACTCAGAGCGTAAAGCTCCCTAGACCGTTTAGGATTCCGATTCAAGAATCCCCAAGCATAGGCCAAAGCCTCTTTGCTCCTTCTCCGCGATGGAGTACGTGCAAAAAGCACAAACACAAAAGCAACAACTTGTAGAGCGTATTCACAAACTTCACTTGTCGCTTTTTGTAATGAAAAGCTACCTCCGTATTCCCACTTCTCGTGATCCTTGCAGTTTTGTAGCGGCAGAGTTTCCTTGTGCTAGCGCTGGCCAATCTGTGAAGAGTAGGACCACTATTGATGCTTTTATAGGCTCTTGTGTCACACAAACTTATGACGTGGCATGGCCTTTGGAGCAGAGAGAACCCTAGGGACATTCCGCTTTCATAAGCAATCACATGGCTTTCTTGCATCAAGACCGCTCCCAGACTACGACCACAAGCATCACAATAAACTTTGAATGGCTTTTGCAAGTCCGACAAAGCAAACACTAGTCAAGTAGTCAATTTTTCCTCAAGTGTCTGAAAAGAAGTCACCTCTTTTGGTCCCCACGAGAAAGGGACTCCTTTCCGAGTCAATAAGTGCAAAGGAGAAGCTATCTCTGCAAACTTCCGAATGAACCGTCGGTAGTAAGAACACAAGCCCAAAAAGCTTCTAGCTTTAGGAATATTCTTCAAATCAGGCTAATCGCGGATAGTCTCAATTTTGGTTGGGTCCATCTGTACTAGAAATGTATCTCTGACAAGAAAAACTCGCTCTTTTTGGCATTAATAACCATTATGTGATCACGCAATGCCTGAAAGACCTGTAGCAGATGGTGTCGGTGCTCTGCTTCATTCTTGTGAAAGTTTTTCCAACTTACAGAACCTTTCCGACGGGCCTAAACTAAGATTTTAAAAGATTATAAGTTGTTCCAACTTATGGACACTTGCCGACGGGGCCAAAGGGAGACAAGGATTAAAAACTTGCCCAAATTCGCGTGGAGATGATGACGTGGTAGGTTGCCTGCGAATTACGTTGTTGACGTGGCACCTGTACGGATTTCCGCAAATCGCGTTGGCTGCTTTGGGCGCTAGCTTTTGGCACCATATGCTTTTTGAATTGAAGCTTTTCATGTAAACTGCTTTTCCAAGGCTAAGGGCCTTTAAATAAGACCCTAGGCTCTCTTTGTGGCTCCATCAGAGTTGATGAGCCGGTGAGCAGAGGAGAGCCAGGGCAATTGTACTTTCTCAATTGTTAATATAAAAAGAAATACCGAAAGGGGCGCCAGTGCCAATCTTTGGGGCCAATCTCTCTGGGCACGGAACTACACTGGGCCATGTCGACTCAATTAAACTGTGATTGAATTTTGTGAAGTGTCTTAAGTAAATCTCTCTCTCTCTTGTGTCGCGACAGATTCTAGACTTGGGGTGTCCAAGTTTGTTACATCTTGTGGGTGGCAGGAATAGCCGGTGAGGATCCTCTAGCAATAGGAGGTGGAAGCGCTGGAACAAGAGAGAGAGAGAGAGAGAGAGAGAGAGAGAGGTGGCATCAGCTTTTTAGAGAGAAAAGAGAGAGATTGCAGCCTTTGGGCTGATTTTAGGAGATTTGGGGGCGCCTTCTAATTGTCCTGCTTTTTTTTAATGATTGAGTGCCCACTTATTAAGTGGGCAACCGTCACCTTTTAAAAATAATGTGAACCTACTCAAAAGCTCAGTAAAGACTATGAGCTGAAAACTGATGCTACACAACACTTCCCAGGCGTCCATGGATGCTGTCACAAGGCGGGCACCACGTGCCAATAGAAAAGAACAGACTGAACAAACTTTTAGCACTTCAATAACAATTGAACTGGAAGAGAGACGACACGCGACACGGAGTGGCGGAATTCCACCTCAGAGAGTATTGGCCCCAAACCTTGGCGCCCCTTTCGGTATTTCTTTATATTGCATCATCAAAGTACAAACCGGTACTCGAGACTATGCACCTTCTCCAGGAAGCATACCACTGAATGAGCCCTAGCCTCATATTTAATGGCCCTTGGCCTAAAAAGCAGTTATAGTAAAAAGCTTTTAAAACTCAAAAGCTTCTGGTCCAAAAGCAAAGCCAAAAGCTGCGAGCGTAAATCACGGAAATCCATACAGCTTGCCATGTCATCAGCCAGCGCAAAACATGGAAATCTGCCCTTAGGGTTAGGGTTAGGGTTAGGGTTTTTGTAGTTTTAGGGTTTTTGGCAGCAGAATTAGGGTTTGCAGGTTTTAGGGTTAGGTTTTCCAGAATCAGGGTTTCAGCAGTTAGGGGTTCTGGCAGAAATTAGGGTTTGCAGGTTTAGGGTTAGGGTTTCCAGAATTAGGGTTTCAGCAGTTAGGGTTTATGGCAGAAATTAGGGCTAGGGTTTTTGCTCTCGGGCAACCACGTCATCACTTTGTGACACTTCTTCTGTTACTTGTTCTTCTTAGGGTTTAGGCCCCTCAGCGGGTAGCTCCGTTCTTCAGTAGGTCGACACGTCAGCAATTTGTTACATCTCCCCTTCTTGAAAGAGGGTAATCGTCCTCGATTACAGCATATCTGCAAAACAACTCAAGTTAGCTCAAAAATTTCCGAGGGACATTCGGAGGGACAATCAGTTTGCTCTTTTAATTAAGGAGTTAGCTTCTCCTTTTTGCTCTTTTGATCAAGGAGTTAGCTTCTCCTTTCGGCTGTTTTGATCAAGGAGTTAGCTTCTCCTTTCGTCCATATTGGAACTCTTGATATTCCGGCGTAGTAAAATTAGCCATCACACCCAGACCGTACTGATCTTCCATGAGTGTCTTGATGCACTAAAATTACATACCCAGGCAATCTCATCCAATTAGGAATATTCAGTAGTTGGCACATCACAATGCAACACAAATGCTCATATATGCATGTTACAAGACATAGAAACATAAAGCCGCCGATGAACACTCCCCCAGCAAATAACCATCTAGGTCCGGGCCATGAGCTGTTCAACGACTCCCTCATCACTCCTCCCGCAAATAACCTAAAAAGGTCCAGGCCATGAGATAAAGAGGCCTTTTACAACCAAACGCCCCCTAGACCGCAACCTGCGTCGTTTGGAGGTGCTGAGAGTAACCACTACTGAGACTTCTTAATACTCCCCCCGTAAATAACCATGCAGGTTCGGGCCATGAGTAACAACAACAATACTCCCCCCGTAAATAACCACAAGGGTCCGGGCCATGAGTAAAACAACACTTTTAAATCATTCAATACTCGCCTTGCAAATAACCACAAGGGTCCGGGCCATGAGTAAAACAACACTTTTCAATCATTCAATACTCTCCCCGCAAATAACCACAAGGGTCGGGGCCATGAGTATGAACACGCATTCTCAAACATTATTTCTCACTACTCCACCCGGGAGTAAAATCACCAATCATTGAAACCAGTATTAAAACCAGAGTCAAACAATTCAAATTGGCACTAAGACAGGTTTAAAACAGATAGCATCCATTTTAAACAAATTCCAAACAGGATCACCAAACAAGATCAAACAGAACTCAAACTTAAAAAGAAATCTTGACATTAGCCGAGCTCGAAAAGTCGATTGACTTTCCATCCTGAAACCTGCACCAAAAATTAGGGTTAGGTTCCTTCCATGAGGTCATAGCCGAGCACAGCATAGTCCATCAGCTCTTGGACAGACAATGTTTCTTTGGCGGCGATGGTAGTCCCAAGAGATAGCAATTACACCGAACCTCCAAGGTCATCTGCTCGTGAAGAGACATCTACTGAAAGATGTCAAGAAATTTCAAGTTATAATTTGCTAGGGTTTCCATGGCGAGCATTTTAGGATACCCCACTCTGCCAGAAGTCGCACTCTGAAGGAAGATGTCAGAAACCATGTAACTTCGGGCAAAAATTTTCTTGAAAGCTTGCCAAGTACTTGGAGTATTGTCACAAAAATACGGAAGCGTAAACTGACGTTTAATTGCACTTCAAATACTCAAGAGAATTAGAGGGAGCGAGAAAACTTGACACTTCATTGGGGACCAGAAGATGGGCTGGTCCCCCCCCATAAAGAGAATATCTTTATTACTAAGGGAGAATCTTTACAAGCACAGGAACGGGGCATACGCCCGTCCTCTATTCTTTCTTCTGTTCTGTTCTGACTACTGATTGAGAAAGTGTTTCCACTTTCTTACTGCTTAGGGGATTTCCCCTCTTTTGCGAGACTGGTTGGAAGCTCTCGAAAAGAGAGTCTATCTTCCGAAACAGCTCATCGGAAGCTCTCACAGAGGAGAGTCCATCTTCCGTTATGTGTTGCCTTCATGCTCATTCATTCATGCATCGAACACAAAAGAGAAACAAGCAAAATGCACACGCACATGCTTGCTGTAATTTTCTGCACATAACCTGAAATTCTTACCTGTGCACACCCCTACGCCGAAACAGAGGTCTTCTTCGCGATGGAATCGCGCCAAACTTGATGTAGACTTAGAATAAGGAGAGAGAAGAGAATTTCTATGGCTGATCTGCTGAAAACAGCCCTAATGGAGGTGATTAGGGGCTGAAAACAGAGAATTACAGCAGCCGCACTCTGCTAAGAGAGCGTCTACGGCAGCTTCTCGCGATGAAACTTCACCTGAAGGTGTCTATGACTGTGAGATCCCTTGTTCTCGACAATGGGAGCACAAGGCTACCACATATGTCGCAAGGGGCTGCTCTCAAGCTTCAATGGAGGGCTCCACCGCGTAGAGCACGCTCACATTAGGGGGGGTAGGTGCACTGCCAGCCCTGAAAATGGGGGAGGGGGGGCTCCTAAATAGCCATCAGGGAGAGGGGCCGCTAGGAAGAGAGAGGGTGAGAGTGAGAGTGAGAGAGAGTTAGTTTGCATTGGTAAGTGTGCCACTTGGCACACTTACTTTAAAAACTTAAAAACCATTCAACTTTTGACTTTAAAAACTTCTAGCTCATTAATTAAAAAAATGGGCAACTAACTAACAACTGCTACCAATGATTCTTTTATGAGAACACCAAAGGTCTGCCGGCTAAATTTAATTTCACGAAACTTACCCTAAGGCTTTATTAGCTTTATTATCCTTAGGGTCACTGTTCTAAGGACCCCATCTCATTCATGTGCTTGTACTGACGCGCGTATTTTTCTGAGCCTAAAATCTGAGGCTACTGCTTACCCCTTTCTGAAGACCCGATTTCCCAATCACTAGGGCTTCAGGGTAATTTTTGCTAAGGTCCCTCTGAGGTGTTCTAGCCCGCATTTAGGCTCACCTGAGGCCTTAGAACTGCTAGGTCTATTCTGGTGTGCACACAACTAATTAGATAATTCTTTTTTTTCGTAAATAAATTAATTATTTACAAAGTCTGACTTAGTTACAAGTATGTTGCTTGGTAGCTGTAGACATCAACATCTGCATGGCACTGCCTCTGAGAAAAAAAACAGTGACTTGAAATAAATCTGGATCCTTCTCTTGCAAGTGATCTTAATTGGCTTATGCCTTGTAAGACACTGCGGTAAAGACGGGAGCGCGCCCGATGCGCGATGAAGGGTGGGAGTGGCTAATAAGTCCAGGTTAGAGGGCGAAGATACCTCGATTAAAATTCCAACAGCTCTGTCTGCTCTTTTGTAGGACCGGTATGCTTTCAAAAACACACACGATTGATGCTCTGATACCACTATCACAAGGTGGGCACCACGTGCCAATAGAAAAAAACAGACTGAACAAACTTTTAGCACTTCAATAACAACTGAACTGAAAGAGAGACGACACGCGACACGGAGTGGTGGAATTCCACCCCAGAGAGTATTGGCCCCAAACCTTGGCGCCCCTTTCGGTATTTCTTTATATTGCATCGTCAAAGTACAAGCCGGTACTCCAGACTCTGCACTTCTCCAGGAAGCATGCCAGAGAATGAGCCCTAGCCTCATATTTAAAGGCCCTTGGCCTAAAAAGCAGTTACAGTAAAAAGCTTTTAAAACTCAAAAGCTTCTGGTCCAAAAGCAAAGCCAAAAGCTATGAGCATAAATCACGGAAATCCGTACAGCTTGCCACGTCATCAGCCAGTGCAAAACGCGGAAATCTGTCCTTAGGTTTAGGGTTAGGTTTTTTGGCAGCAGAATTAGGGTTTGCAGGTGACACTTCTTCTGTTACTTGTTCTGTTACTTGTTCTTCTTAGGGTTTAGGCCCCTCGACCGGTAGCTCCGTTCTTCAGTAGGTCGACACGTCAGCAGTTTGTTACAAATGCAACCTCATGCACATATGCAATGCAGACATAGATTTCCTCGCGGGAAAGCATCTCCTTTCTTGGAAAGCACTCAGAAACACGTGTTTTTTATCAAAAGCTTCTCAAAACCCATCTTTATTCTTGTGCTTGTGTCTTTACGCATAACCCTTTACCCATTTTGGATTTCCTCCGAGACCAATGAAATATTCTTTATCCGATGCTCCCGTCACCCATCCCGTGATGCATCGAGAATACTCATTTCTTGGTCTCTCCCAGCGAACTTACGGAACAACTCCTTCACGATGCTTAATGTCATCCATCATATGACTCATTAGAGTCCATGGCTTTTATCAGTTCTAGTAGATTTACAGTTCCTAACTTTAACAATACAAGTGTACACATTTAAATATTCTAATTTCGGTAAATAGAAATTAAGAAAATCAGAAAATAGTCCATTTCGCAACAATTGAAAAGTTCCAAATTTACAACTTCTTAAAAAAGTTTACTTCTTTACTCTTTGCTGTTAATCGTTGAATGGTTGTAAATGTGATGGAAAGTGTGTGGCTATAGAATGGTTCTAAGGTGGGTTTTACATGAGCATTGTTTAGAGGTTTACTGACTTGCATTTAAGGTTGCACGGTGGGTACCTCAGAGGTTAGAACGTCATCCAAATTGCAGAAGTTTGCATAGATATCAGACCTCTTCCGTTTTCCCACCAATTTGAAATTTAGAAATGAACCTTTGTTGCTTGCGAATGCAACTTGAGTGTGAAGTAGAGAAGATAATTGTTGAAAATGAGGACCCTCGTCAGGGGGGCTGGTAATTAACCTACAAAAGAATGACCGAGTATTCCACCGAATAATCGATTGACAGTTGGGTGCTCATGGAAAATTGAATGGTTGATGAGTAAAAGCTGATATTTCAAAAATTGGTGTTTCCATGTAGGCGATTGAACGCCAAAAAAGCATGGTGGCCAAATGTGAACTATATAATAATCTACAATCATTCTATATATAGCTTTGCAGATGGATGGACTGTAAGGAAATAAAGCACAGTACAAGGTTGTGAGCTCAATAGTTCAAAACCGTAACTGCTGAGCTCACAACCAACATTTTTGAGTGGCACAATTCATCATGAAAATTGGTAAGAAGTTTCCAATTTGCAAGGAAAGAAAAATCTTTCAGAAAAGAAAGACATCATCCTTTCCTTAGACAATAGGCGCGGAGTACACTCCTTCTCAGACATCTAGGTACTAGGAGGGCATATCAGATGGGAGTACTCTCCTCCGAGATAGTTTATTATGCATTCCTCACATGCTCCACCTGACATAGGACACTTAGCTAGGCTACACATTTATAGCCTTGCGGATTGTATCCTCCATGAATAGGCCGATTATGACACATAAGGATTTCTATACTCAGTTATAGAGGACGTCTTGATCTTTTAAAAACAAAACATGAAAGCCCTAAATTCATAGTTACCCGGACCGGGAAATTGGAACAGGGAACGGGGAAGGGCTACATGCATGAAATGCCATTCCTTGTTTTGGATACTCACGTTTGAAACACGGAACGGGGATCCGGAATGGGAAATTGGGATGGGAACGGGGGCTTGAAAATGGCTATTCCCTATAACTATGCCTAAATTGGGTAAAGGTGGGAAGCCCTATTAGCTGGCTAAAAATAAGCTGCCAAAATCACCACAAGGGTTTGGACATGCAACCTATATGAGATGCATCATGCAGTGGTTTGCCAACTCGAGAGAATCACTAGCAACTACAAAGTGTGAATGTAGTCTACTTGTCGAGGCAATAGGAGTGTGTTGCCATGTGTCAACATGTAAGGCTACATATTAATTTTGCACATGTAATGCATGAAGTAGATTCTTAAAGATCTAATTCTCCCTTTGCATTTGGCCTTGATATTGAGGATGATCCAAGGAACTCTAACCTAGAGCGGTCCCTAGTTTCTTAAAGACCAAATAGTGAAATTCGAAGATCTTCTATTGACATTGTGCATTGGAAGACCATGTAGCCAAAACTAGTACTGAGCATACAAGTGAGCGAGTTGGATTGCGATTATGATTTGATTAAGCTAAAAGTGGGAGTCAGCTTTCAGGGAGTTAAAAGAAGTATTCTGGGGATCTACACTTGGGGGAAGCTCTGCAACTGAGGAATATTGAATCATATTGCAATTTTTCCCCTTTTCTTGGAGACAAAAGAGATAGAAAAGGCCCCAAAGGCGATGGCTAGAGTTTGCAAGATCCGTTGAAGTTTGGCTATGCAAACTAGTACATTCAAAGAAAAGTGATGAAAAGATTCGTCATACATGGACCCTTATTGTCAGGTGCAGCAGAAGAATGTTGAGAAAGATCTAGCAATCAATTTTCATGATCCCTTTTTTACTTGCTTTAACGGATTACTTGAAAATAGCAGATAGAGAGAGTACGGATAGAGATGGAGTCCGCACATTGATGGGGTCCCAACCAACCCTTTCAAGGGCCCCTACACCATTGATGATGTGGTTTTTTGCTTTCAACTACCTAAATGGAATGTACACCCAAAAAGTACCTCATGTAAGACTCCTAAGAACTTTGACAAACGCCCCACAGACTGACCCTCGTGGTGTGCCTCCGATTAGATCCCAAATAGACGGATCCAAGGCAGATTTGACACTCTCTTAACTTGAGAGCTACTTGGCTAGGGAAAGACTAAGAACTGACCTCTAAAACGCAGCCCCAGCCCACAATGTAGATGATGACGACCGGAATTGGCCCTTGGAAACGCTCCCGAAGCTGCCTTAAGATGGGGCGATGCGGTAGTGACATGTGGCTTCCCGAATGGTCACGGGGGGCTTATGGATGATGCTCCCAAGACGTTCCATGCTCCGAGCTTACATGTGGTCGCTAAGGAAGACTCTTTCCTCTTGCAGAAGAGGGACGCTTGAGAGAGACACCGGAACGAGAGAGGAAGAGTCCACGCTCACTTGTGCACCAATGTGCTAGCGTCCACGCCTCCTTTGCTCTCCTCCGCACGTTTACACAACACACGCCAATGCTGCCTCGTTTTCGGTAGAAGTGCATGTGCATTCACGTATTCAAGCTTCTCTCTCTTTTCTCATACTCATACTGGTACCCAGGAATTTCTGTAGATTCCCTACATTCCTTGCCTTGCTATGTAAGGAGGAGTAAAGCTACAAGGCGTTAGCAGGTTCTGAACTCTTGCACCCGAGCATTTCGTGCTCGCAAGGTGCAACTCAACTTTTAAAAGAAAAGTCTCCAATTGTATGCGGCACTATCGTTGCCTTAGCGTTCCGCCCTGGATGGTTGCCTCCCACACGCACTACCAACCACCTGCTCCTCACCTCGTCACCCACCATACTCCTCTCTCTGCTCGTCGCCTCGTCACCTTTGCTTGCTCTCACTAATTGATCAAAGAGGGCATCTTCAAGAGATTTTACCTAATCGTTGTTTCTAACATTTGTATGACATTAATCACTTGACCGACTCGCTTAAACATTTATTCTTCTAATTGAAACCAGCCCGTAGGGTGGTAAACTTTGGCTTTCACCCGATCTTTAAACAATTAACTTTACAACACAAAGGAACTTCACGAATAAGCGTGTGATTGGAAATTACACTTCAAACAACACACGGCTTGGGAGCTAGAGTGCTTCCAAGCAAACAGTGACACCGCGTTGGCCCCAAAGACTGGCGCCCCTTTCGGTATTTCTTTATTCTTATTGCAGTTGAGAAAAACGTGTAAACTTCTACAAGCTGTCCCACTTTTATTGGGCTGAAATTCCCCTACTCCAACCCGATTTTGGTAGCATAAGCACAGTAGAAGTCTCCACGGACAAAATCCCAACACAAGAGTGATTTTCCACACACTTTAGAGCACCTTACAAAACCTGGCGAGAAACTACAGCACGTGAAATCTTTGTTTTTAGCGTCCAATTTGCACCAAAACACCTCTTTGGTGATTCCCTAGCTTCCTTGAAGCACTTGGGACCTGTAGGCATCAAAACTGACCAAAACCCTAAACTTGCAAAAAAATTACAGCAAGCTGTAATTCTCTATTTTGCGCTCCGATTTGCGCGCCGATCACTCCTATGGGTATCCCTCGAGCTCCTGCACGTGTGGGTCACTTGCCTTTTGAATTAGATGAGATTCCTCGCGGAAAATCTCTCTAAATTGTCTTGTACAAGCACCCAAGGCTTTCCCGAGCCCCCCCCCCCCCCCCCCCCCCCCCCCCCCCCAACATTAGCTTGCAGTTTAGGTACGAAACCCTAAACCTACAAAAAAAACACAGCAGGCTGTAATTCCATGTTTCGCATCATTTTGAGCGGAGCAAACACGTCTGTGCGTGTCTCAGAAGCTCCCCACGCAAAGGGACAATTCCCCTGTAAATCGGACGTGTTTTCACGCGAGAAAACTCTCCGTTTTCGCATTCCTTCGCGATGGAACTGTGCGTACCTGAAGGGAATTAGCAATTAGCTAATCTGATTCTTGTACAGATTGCTCTCGCCTTGGCAAACGCGTAGAAAACCCCCAAAACTATACATGGTCATCTGAGAAGCTCAACTAGAGGGGCATTATTATATGTGCAAAGGGGGGAGATCCCCCATGCATAAGCTGTATCAAACTGCTTGAGGAAAGTAAGAGCCTTTGTCTTGTCCTGAAATCCATTGAAGGTATCAAACTTCACAGTTGCACCACCTTCTTTGTATGGTTTTGGATTTTCCAGCACTCCCAAATTATCATGGGAAAGTGTCTACAACATGGGCACTATAATAGGGATCATCGGCACCCCTTAGCTATGGACATTCTGAGTCACTGGTGCCATATTTGCTTGCTGGTAAGAAAAACCAGCCATGCCAAAATTTCTCCGTGGCACCCCAAACTGGCCCTGATGGCACTAAAACCCTTGCTGCATGCCAATCTTACTATACATGGGGTTTGGCATCATGCTGTGCATACCCCCAAAGACTGTTTCTAGCATTAATTGCTCGTTTCCAGGCCCATAACCAGCCATGGTTTGAAACATAGATCCTCCCCGAAATACCCAGGATGTATCGTGGGTGGTGGAAAAACCTGTTGCATAGCCTAGAAACTGGTTCCTTGCCCATTCAATCAACATTTGGACTCCGAAAGGTGGCTGGATGAACTGGTATAGCTTGTGGAATTGGCACCTACTCACCTGTTCGTGGTATGAAGGAATGTGCCTTGGAGCCCCAACTGACTCTGCAACATGCGAGTGCTCCATGCCCTACTGGGACACATAAGGGACTTGGGCTTGAGCCTCAACAGGCTGTCCTGCATGAAAAAGTTGCCTTGTCTGCTGTGACACTGGTGGCGCTTGCAAAAATTCCATAAACCTAGGATTCTGCACCAACCGAGGAAACACATTCACAGCAACAAGCAACTGTATCCTGAATGCATCCTCGTCTAGTTGCCCAGTCATAAACCCTTGAACTTGTGGAGCATTCACATCAACAAAAGGCACAGACAGTGGTGGCCGTGAACTCTCGCCAACCTCGAACACTCGAGGTACAACCTGTCTGTATTGCGAAGAGGAACCCTCTTCTGTGGCGTCATTTGTCCGGTTAGCCATAGTGTAATTCTGAGTTCCTATGCTTTGTGTCTTCGCCGAAACCAACCAAGGCTCACTTCTTGAGAAAAAAGTGATTTTGTCCCGGCAACGGAACCATGAAACTGGCCTGTAGGGCGGTAAACTTTAGCTTTCACCCGATCTTTAAATAGTTAAACTTTACGACACAAAGGAACTTCACGAATAAGCATGTGATTGGAAATTACACTTCAAACAAAACACGACCTGGGAGCTAGAGTGCTTCCAAGCAGGAGTGACACCGCGTTGGCCCCAAAGACTGGCGCCCCTTTCGGCATTTCTTTTTGGCCTTCCCCAAAGGGGGGAGGCCTTAGTGATGGTTTCCTTTTTGCTAATGAAAAAGGAAGTGGTTTTGTTTTTTGAAAAAAAAAAAAAAGTTGTTATGTTCGTGGCAAAATAGAAGGCAGCTCATGAGTGCTTGTACGTCGGACAACAAAGCTCTTAAAAAAATGATGAAGCAAGAGATAAGCTCGAGAGTCGAGAGATATGGAGAAGCGATAGTGATTCTCAGTTAAAGCTTTAGATCTTGCTCTCTCTCCCCATGTTTCACTTGCTTTCTATTTTCCACTCTCTCCCCGCACATCTCTCTCTCTCTCTCTCTCTCTCTCTCTCTCTCTGCACGTATGAATGCCATAGATTTCTCTCTCTCTCTCTCTCTCTCTCTCTCTCTCTCTCTCTCTCTGTGCATGTACGAATGCCATAGATCTAAGAGCTTTCGCTCGCCGTCTCCAATATTACCAATGACCTTGCCTAGACACTCTGGCTTGATTTTCCGTTTGCGCCAAAGCTTGCCTGGTTTCTATCTAATCTACCGATGTTAGGTGCAGCGGAATGAATGTTGTATTTTCTCAAGATTAGTGATCTTTATTGCTCAAGGTTCCTTTTAGTTCTTAGGGAAAGAGAGAGCTTTCCGTCTTATGGAGAGTGCTATGATCACGAACAAAGTGAGTGGATATTGTGCGTGCAAGTGAATGAGACTGAGAGAAGGAGAGAGAAGAGATACGACACCCGAGAGGCTGCAGAACCCTCCTCCGAAGGCCCCACTCTTGTCGGCGAGAGTGGTCTAAACTTTGATTGCACAAAGGTGTACAATGCGTATGCAATGGACTATGCAACTTGGTCTATGCCGATGACGACGACGACGATGACGACGACGATGGCTGGAATCTGAGATCTTCTAATCACTGAATTTCGGGACTGTTTCGGTGGCTGAAAATGACTGTTTTGGCTGCGTTTTCTTGGCTGAAAAATGAGGTTTTTTAGGGCTGAAAACTGATGGTCTTTATGGCCTGAATTTACTACACTTTAGGTGAATAATGCCGGTCTTAATTTGCTGCTGAAATCCAAAAACGCCAGGGGCTGAAATTGGTCCTTCTGTCGCCGGGGTTTTGCAAATGCAAAAATGCTAGGCTGATCTGCTGTGTCGGAGTAGTCGCGGGGGTTGGTCTTGCTGAGAAGTTGCCTGTTGAGCAAGGTGCTCCTGCTGCCTCTTCTGCCATTTAGTGCTAACTTGGGTTTGCTTATATAGAAACTTAGCAAAATTGCCCTACCTACTTTTGTAGGAAAGTCACTTAAAAATAATAAGTGAACCCAATAAATAGGAAAATAGGCTAAATGCACTGGAAAATTCCCCTAACTGATGCTAATGGATTCTGATGGGAATTCCGATGATCATGCTGTGTGCAACCAGAGGATATGCATCTATGCTAAGTGACTGGGCATGCACGGTCTACGAATAGACTCACAAAAGTGCCAGATCAATGCTAATCTAACTTGATCGGACTTACTGAACCCTGCTGTGGTGTAGCTTGTCCACGGACACATAGGGTTGGGATGTGTCACGTGACATCCCCTCCTTTTCAAAGTGAGGTATGGTACCGAACTGTATGGCGTCGAGGGAGATCGCCAACAGCATCCGGAATCTTGGAAGGGACTCTTCGCCGGCCCACCCTGTGGTGTGGGTCGTGCGGTACTTGAACTTCATAAAGGTCTGCAACGCTTGCTTCTTTGGGCCGCGCCGAAAGCGACACAAAGTCTTCTGTGGCTCCTTCGATGCTTCAACTTCGTCTAGAATCCGGCTTCTTTCGTCTTCAAGAATCTCCATGGCTGAAAATTCCTGAAACCATCTCCAACACAAAACCATGAACATACCCATTCCATGTAAAGTGAAGGAAAAAAATCTTGTCTTCTCTAAAGACTATGTATGCAATGTAGATGAACATAGAGACGGAGTGACAAACCGTTCATCAAACACATGCAAACAATGAGGTCGAATCTTTTCTGTTTGATCGAAATCAATCAGCTGTGGCAATTCACAATGGAAATGTCCATGCTTGGTGCTCATACAATCATGTGATCTTTCGGAAACTGTGTCATGCCAGTGAGGAAACATGGAATGTGACTTCTTGACATACAGACTTTTCAACTTTTCATGAACAATCCGCATACATTCGTGCTCATCCATGAGAGAAACATGCTCAACATGCAATATGTCATGCCTAGGAAAAGGGATCACATAACGATGCTGACTAAAATACAGGAAACCGTCACGAATGAAACACTCGAACAATGCGTGCGTATCAATCATGCGAACACATAATACTTCTTGTGATGGTTCTTTGGACCAAGGCTCGAGAGCCAAGATCGCTTCTTTGGGCTCTATCGAATCTTCTTGTGGGGGTTCTTTGGACCTCGACTCGAAAGCCAAGATCCGTTCTGCGTGATTGATCGACTCTACAACGAGGTTAGCTTTGCTAGGAAAAGCATCCACTAACACATCATTCTTGTGAACAATCACATCATCTTCATGCAATTTATCATGCTCGTGAGAAATCACATCTTGATCATGCAAATCATCATGCTTGTCATTGTCATCCAAATCATTATGCAAATCATTGGCATCCAAATCATCATGCTTATCATTGTGCTTCAAATCATCATGCAAATCATTATCATTCAATTCATCATGCTTCTCATCACGCAATTCCTGTGTGTCATGCTGTGGAGAAGAAGAGACTGAGAGAGTCTCCTTTTTCCGATTCTGTTGCATCTGTGCCTGAGCTTGAGAAAAGAGTCGCAATAACTCTTGTATTTGTGCTTTGTTCTCGTGATAAAATTCTGCTTCTATGGCTGCCCTTCGTTCTTGGTACTTACGCTCGATGGCTGCCATATCTTCTTCGTAGGCTTTTCTTTTTGCTTCTCTTTCTTGGTCCAACTCCTCCATAGGAGTTAGTGCAATCTTTGTCGTAGATGGGGATTGGTCAGAAAAACCTCTTGGTGGGGAAAATTCTTCTTCGCCTCTCATGCTCATCACTTCCAAGCGAAGTATCCAATCCGCTTTGAGTGATGATCATTCTGCAATCGTGGGTTCTTGTGTGCTTGGGTTCTTGGGTTCTTGAGGGTCTTGAGGTCCTTGATTCGTGAGAATCTTGGGTTCTTGAGGTTTTCTTTCGCTTGCAAATTGCGTTGGAGAAGGATCTTCTCTTCACCCGAGTTCTACTCCTTTCTGCGGGCGCACCCCTTAGCGGCCTTGCGCTCACACCAAGGTTGCTTTTTCCCACCTCACGTCGATTGGCCGGCCGCTAAGTGCACGGTCCGCTCTCAATGAGTGAAAAGAGACACAAGGGGAGGCTGGACAAGCCCTTCTTTCTTGGGATTCTTGTCACTCTTCAACAAAACACGATTAGGAATCGCCACACCCAAGTAAACTTGGGTTCGTGCGATCGCAACAAGCAAAAAAATTCTTGTGGTTCTTCCCTTGAGTAATGCAGAACACTTCCAAAGCTCTGATACCAATGTTAGGTGTAGCGGAATGAATGTTGTATTTTCTCAAGATTAGTGATCTTTATTGCTCAAGGTTCCTTTAAGTTCTTAGGGAAAGAGAGAGCTTTCCGTCTTATGGAGAGTGCTATGATCACGAACAAAGTGAGTGGATATTGTGCGCGCAAGTGAATGAGACTGAGAGAAGGAGAGAGAAGAGATACGACACCCGAGAGGTTGTAAAACCCTCCTCCGAAGGCCCCACTCTCGTCGGCGAGAGTGGTCTATTCTTTGATTGCACAAAGGTGTACAATGCGTATGCAATGGACTATGCAACTTGGTCTATGCCGATGACGACGACGGTGACGATGACGACGACGACGACGATGGCTGGAATCTGAGATCTTCTAATCACTGAATTTCGGGACTGTTTCGGTGGCTGAAAATGACTGTTTTGGCTGCGTTTTCTTGGCTGAAAAATGAGGTTTCTTAGGGCTGAAAACTGATGGTCTTTACGGCCTGAATCTGCTACACTTTAGATGAATAATGCCGGTCTTAATTTGCTGCTGAAATCCAAAAACGCCAGGGGCTGAAATTGGTCCTTGTGTCGCCGGGGTTCTGCAAATGCAAAAACGCTAGGCTGATCTGCTGTGTCGTGATGACGCCGGGGCTGATCTGCTGTGCACAAATCGCCAAGGGTGATCTGATGCAAAAATGCTATGTCTTCTGTGGAGAAAACGCCAGAGTAGTCGCAGGGGTTGGTCTTGCTAAGAAGTTGCCTGTTGAGCAAGGTGCTCCTGCTGCCTCTTCTACCATTTAGTGCTAACTTGGGTTTGCTTATATAGAAACTTAGCAAAATTGCCCTACCTACTTTTTGTAGGAAAGTCACTTAAAAATAATAAGTGAAAATCCCAATAAATAGGAAAATAGACTAAATGCACTGGAAAATTCCCCTAACTGATCCTAATGGATTCTGATGGGAATTCCGATGATCATGCTGTGTGCAACCAGAGGATATGCATCTATGCTAAGTGATTGGGCATGCACGATCTACGAATAGACTCACAAAAGTGCCAGATCATTGCTAATCTAACTTGATCGGACTTACTGAACCTTGCTGTGGTGTAGCTTGTCCATGGACACATAGGGTTGGGATGTGTCACGTGACAACCGATTTTGCCAAAGCTTACTTGTTGCTTTGTTCTGCCTGCACACCTCGCCTTGGTGCTAACATTCCTGAGCTTTGCACCATTGTACCCTACAGTTGGTTCACAACTACTCGACTTGTCAACACCCGCTGCCGAAACGTTCCTATGTTGCTGATGTCGAACACCCCTATGTGCTTCCAATTACTCTTTCAGCCCGGTCTTCTTTATCCGTTCATGTTTCTGCACGTGCGTGCTACTCCTTGCCATGTGCGCCACTTTGGTGCCCTTGTGCTGCCCCATAGAGTTGCTGTAGACTACAATGCCCCGTGCATTAATAGGCTCTTGTAGTCTCTCTCTCTCTCTCTCTCTCTCTCTCTCTCTCTCTCTCTCCACCCTTACCCTCGCCCACTATTGTCAGCTGCTCCTTGCTGCGTTGCCCCTCATTTCATACTACTTTGCTCCCATAGAGACAGTTCCTCACAATGGCATTTGTCAGGTGCTCCTTGTTGAGTTGCCCCTCGTTTCCTGCTGCTCCACTCCACTCCCATATAGATGGACGTCCCCACAGTCGCGTTCGTGCGAGCCTATTTTTGCCAAATCTCACAGGATCTCTTCTCTAAAGAATAATGCAAAATAACAATTTTATTTTCTCTCTTTCTTTCTTTCTAGTAGCATAAAGACTACATTAGCATCCCATAACATCATCTTCAAGTGAAATAAGTCTTCATTGTGCACTAATGTTATTGTTTGTGTGGTAGTTGCAATAGGGTAGGAGAGACTCCAAGCTAGCTGGCAATGGTAGCCAAGTCAGTTTGCAATTTCTCACATGGGACTTGCTCCAACTCTTATCTTTGAGCTGCTCCATCTTGCATCTGCCGATGTCACCAGCTTGAAACTACCACCACTGTAGGGATTTGGAAATTTATAGATGATTACCTTTGTTACAATGAAGGACGGTACCAAGGTGCGTATTGCAATCCAACTATGACCTTTGGCATTGAATGTAGTATCCAGAATTGTCTTTAAAGATGAATCCTTGCATGTATGCATGCTATTAAGAGAGCGGAACGTAAGCAACTCCATGGTTCGTTCCTATGTTGCTACTGAACAAAAGCCATGGAGTGATAGCGAGTCAGATGCATCTCCATTTTTTGTTGAATAAATCAAATATTGTATGCCATCAAAAGTTCTAATCCATGAGTGACATGAAGGAATGCCTCAAGCAAGAAACTTCTACCAGAGGATGACCTATCATATCTCTATTATCATGGCTTTCAAAGGTTGCATGGTAGGAGCGTGGAAGATCTCTATTACCACAGCTTTCAAAGGTTGCATGGCAGGAGCGTGGCAGATCTCTATTACCATAGCTTTCAAAGGTTGGAGAGCTATAGCTCAAAGGTCTCACTTGCACAAATGTAGTGGATGGGGCCATTGCATTGCTAATGTCATGGGAAAGCAATTGCCAATGGCAGCATTTGTCAAGCTTGCAAGCCTCTCACTTCGAACAACTCGGAGGACCTACGTTGATTATTAGTATGACCGAGGGGTGATTGCTACGACACGCGGCTCTTGCTTATGTATATGGAAATTTTTCTTTGCATCTAATAATGATTGTCCTAACATTACCTTATATAGGAAGAATTGTTGTTTTCTAGTGTCTTCTGTATAGTGCTGAATGATAGGAGTGTGTCTTATATAGTGTTTAAGCATGAGTGCTATTAGAACAAATCTATGCTTGTCAACACAATGGTGAGTAGATCTCTCTTTGCTCATCGGATGGTCAAATCATTGGATGTGGTTAAGCTAGGGGTGATTGGTAGCATTTACACACATGCACACACACCCACACCCTATGTTGCATTTTTTCTCAAAGTGTGGACAATAGTCTAATCCTTCCTTGGTGGCCTCCATCTTGACCTCTATGGCTTTGGTGAGCTCCTTGGTGATTTCCTCCTTGATGGCTTCCTTATCGGCCTCATGTATCTCCCCTTCTTCCTTGAGGTCTTTTGATGCCGCCACTTCTCCCTTCAAGACGTTGACCTCCTCTTTGAGTCCCGTGATTTGCTCCTCTAATTGCTTCCGCTCTTCCTCCATTTGCTTTATCTTCTCTACCATCTTGCGTACCTCGGCATTCAATGCCTTGTCGGCCTCCTTCTTGGCTTGTGTGACCGCCCTTGCAATCATCTCTTCCACTTCTCTCTTATCGAGAGGCGCCATGTCCTGTTTTTCCGTGCTGGCTTTTGGCAATTGTGTCCACGTTGTCCCAAAATCCTACTGCTGCTGTTTGAGTGCTACGACCCTATCCTTGCTGTCCCCGGTGCTTTAGTGTAGGCTCCGCTCCCTGCCATTTGTTGCTACGCCAGTCCACATATTGGTGTAATTTGCGTAAACTTTACTGCTTTAATGTTTCTTTTTACGAACTGCAAGAACTGCAGCAGCGTGGGCAGGGAGAGCGCGCGGGGTGGGGCTGCGTGGGGCTGAGTGGGCTGCATGGGAGAGAGAAATGAAATGAAATGTTATATTGACGTCTTCAAAAGGCCAAAGTGACCTATGAGACCAGAAAGTTACAATGTGGTGGATCTGATACAAAGTCAGAGAAACAAGAGTAACAAGATGACAAAATGACAGAATGACAAAATGACAAAATAGAATACTATGGAATCCTAATCTGCTAGGTGTGAACTAAGCAGCTAGCTGGGATAGCTAGATCACAGGAGATCCAACATCGGTCGCTGGCGGATCTCATCAATCTCCTCCATGGTCAGTAGTCTGACCAGGTGTTGTGCATGTCAAGCCAAAGTGACCCGAATCCTCTGGTGCAGCCTCCGTCGATGTTGTGTAGTCCTCCGCAGTCGTGGGCGTCTGGATCTCCCCAGCTCAGCCGCTCGGTCGATCAGTGTGCCTCTGGTGTAAGGTGACGAGCTCTACAGTGGTAGTAACTCCTCTGGGTGTCCAGCCGCAGCTATAAAGAAGTCTGTGATCTGTCTCTGAGACTGGGTAGTCTCTCCTCTCATCAGGCTCTCTCTGTGTCTGCGTAGCTCGAGCAAAACCAAACCCAGGCATCTTTGATCCTCGTACCGCATGACTCTAGAGAATGGTCCAAAGCCCTCTCTGAACAAGCAATGGAAACGGTCTCGTATCTCGTTGTAGACGGGGCTGTGGCATGTGTAGTGCAGCTCTGTCTCAGAGACCAAACTGATTAAAATGATGAGTCTAGTACCAACTCTGGGTACAAACAAAGAAAAACAAAGAAAACTACAAACTAAAGACTGAGATAGGAGTGCTGTCGAATCCTATGGGTGGCTGGTAAGCTGAGCAATGGTATCATGCCACAAAGGTACAAAGTGGGGATAAGTGTCACCATGATACAATATAGCAGTAGCATGAAGCCTATCCTGATCGACACTCTGGGTGTCGTGCTAGAATCCTGTGGATCCTCTGCCGCTCCCCCGGTGCTGCGTGTGTATGGGTGGGAAATGAGCTCTGTGATGGTGGTGTCCCCTCTGCCTCTGTGGTACTCGTATTGAAGAAATCTGAGATGCGTCTTTGGGACTGTCTCTGGCTATGCCCTCGCAATAGAGAGTCTCTATGTCTCTGTATCTCAAGTAGAAATAATCCGAGACATCTCTAATCCTAATATCTCATGACTCTATCTAACGAGTCAAAACTATCTCTGAATAAACAATGAAAGCGTCCCCATATCTCATAGTAGACTGTGCAATGACATATGTAGTGAAACTCTGTCTCTGGCTCTGCATGGCATAACTGACATATCCTACTGTCTGCTGGTATGCCTCTGAATCTACTTGGCTCAATCCCAAGCTGGTGTGAAGATGTGCGAATCTGGCCTATGGCACATCGTAACCCATGAGATAGATGTGTGTCCATGTAGCTGGACCGTGTGACAAAACCGTCTGTTGAGAGATGGAGAAGATGCTCTCTATAGAAAGCCCTCTTCTTACCCAACTCCCATGATGGCTCTATCCATGTCCTCTTGGTATCAAGCTGGATAAGATCCTGTCGAATGAGTCTAGTAATCTCCATATGTGTAAGAGCCAAAGATGGTGCATCAAGAGAATACTGGAAAGCGGGCAGCCTGTCCATGCTGAAACCATGCCTTTGAAACCATGAGCTCATCTCTGCATACCAACATGATGTATCTCCCTGTAATGCCAGCTGTCTGGATGACTCAAAAGCAAGCCTAGCATATCTGTCCCTAGTGGTGTCCCATAAGCTGTGTAAAAATGATACTGATATGGTAAGTGCCTCAACCTCCATAGGTGGTGCAACTAGCTCCGCTCGTATAATGTCATGTGGAACTGAGGCCTTGGCTCTAATCAGCCTAGAAATCATAGATACCAAGGGCCTCTCCATATTACTCCATCCAGCACTGTCAACAGACGGTCCCCAAACCTGAACCCCGTAGTGCATAACTGAAGCGATCAAAGTGTCGAAGAGCCAGAGCTTTGTTCGAGGTTCCTGGAACTGAACCTGCGAACAAATCCTCTCTAGACCGCCTAGGGCTGCATAGGCACGAGTCAATCTAGTGTCTGCTGCCACTTTCAGTGCGAACCTCGGTCCACTAAAGACCACCCCAAGATATGTGTATGCATCAGTGTACTCCATACTGTCCTGACCACATGTGAATGTAGGTGTTGATCTCAGAACCCACTGTGGCGTGGTATTAAATACCATAAGAGGGTGATAGAAACTCAGCTCGTTGGTTTTGTAGAGTACGTTCAAAGCATGAATGACCTCTATGTAAACCTGCACCTACTCTTGGGCACTGACGACGTGAGTAGGGATGTCATAGCTGTTGTCCAAGCTATGCATGATAAAGGTGATAATCTTATTCTTCCTGTTTGGACAAGCAGTGAAGTTGAGATCACATATTGTCAAGTTTGGTTCTTTGCTCTTCGTAGGTTTGTAGTAGTATTCATTTTTCGATTTCATATTTAGCTTACCTGAGGACTTAAGAATGTGTTTCGTTATAGGTTGTTGTGTGAAGTTTGATTTCTAGGATTAAGTTTTTAAGATGTCTTATCCTTTTTTTTTTTTTGCTTAAAGTTGAGTACTTGTTTTAAGCCAAGTAAGTTGCGTCAACTTATTTTACACATACCTTTTTTGAAAACATTTTTAAGTTAATAATGTTTTGTTTTATCTAGTTTTGTTTCGAAGCAATCAAAGTGATTTAGTTAGTTAGTTTGTTTGTTTTTGTTTTTCTTTTCTTTTCGTGTGTCCCTTGCTTTTATAGTTTTATGAGTGCTTTATTCCCTCTTATAATTCGTGAGTTCAGACTATTCTGAACTTATGAAAGTATATACCATAACCTTGGTTTTACCAAGGTTGACAGACAATCCACTATCCCCTGCAAAACTATGCAATGCGTCCAAATGTCTCTGCATACCCTCTGGTGAAACTGATATCAACACGATGTCGTCAGCATACAATAAAAGAGGGATCCATGTCCCTGCAAGAGCTGAGCACCTCTATCTCCTCCTCTGTCAATATAATCAAAGACCTCATCAACATACATATTAAATAAAGTAGAGGACAATGGGCATCCCTGTTTCACTCCAATAGTGGAGTGAACTATGTCAGGTATCCCCTTTGATGTGCGTACATGACCCATCACTGAACTGTACAATGCCATAATCCCCCATATCAGCTCTGTGGGTACCCCCAATTCCATAAGTCGGCGCATCAATCTGGCCCTCGGTACTGTGTCAAAAGCTTTGCGGAAGTCCACAAAGCTCCAATATATCCGTCTACCACGTGCTCGACCCTCCTCAATGATAGCTCTCAGTGTAAAGACATGATCCAGTGTGGAGAAACCCCTCCTGAAACGAGCCTGTCCAGGTGTCCGTATGGCCATAATCTCTGCCCAACTGCTCAGCCTATACTCAAGGATGGATGCATACAACCGTGCCAATGTGTGTCCAACCATGATAGTACGGTAATTCCCCGGCTCTGTGGGATCTCCCGTCTTGAGATAGGTACAATAGTAGATAATCTCCAAGACTCGGGAAACCCCTCACACATGACACGGTTGAATAACCGTGCAAGCATCTCTGCCAACAAGTCCCCCGCATGTATAATGTGCTCTGCTACCAGACCCTCATGATCCTGTGCCCGTCTGGTCTTCATCCTGTCAATGGCCTCCTTTACCATCTCAGTGGTAAAGAAGGTGCTCGTAGCCAGACAGGCTGTGGTAGATCTGGTAGTGGTGGTTGTCCAGGTAGAGTGTAATGTTTGTGGTGAAATTATTCCTTTCTGGTATGCAAAAAGAGCTATCCTATGTTTAATTTGTATCTTTGCAGGGCAGGCCTCGTGATTCATCACTTGTTTCTTATTGCACTTGAGAAAAACCTGTAAACTTCTATAAGCTGTCCCACTTTTATGGGGCTGAAATTCCCCTACTCTAACCTGATTTTGGTAGCATAACCAAAGTAGAAGTCTCCACGGACAAAATCCCAACAAAACGATGATTTTCCGCGCACTCTAGAGCAATTTACAAAACCTGGCGAGAAATTACAGCATGCTGAAATCTCTGTTTTTAGCGTCCAATTTGCACTAAAACACTTGTTCTCGGTGATTCTCTAGCTTCCTCAAAGCTCCTGGACCTGTAGGCATCAAAATTGGCCAAAACCCTAAACCTGCGAAAAATTACAGCAAGCTGTAATTCTCTATCTTGCTCTCCGGTTTGTGCGCCGATCACTCCTATGGGTAGCCCTCGAGCTGCCGCACCTATAGGGTCACTTGCCTTTTGAATTAAACGAGATTCCTCGCGGAAAATCTCTCTAGATTGGCTTTCCCGAGGCTCCCCTAGCATTACCTTGCAGTTTAGGTGCGAACCCCTAAACCTACAAAAAAAACACAGCAGGCTGTAATTCCCTGTTTCGCATCATTTTGAGCGGAGCAAACACGTCTACGCGTGTCTCAGAAGCTCCCGCACGCAATGGGACAGCTCCCTTGTAAATCAGATGTGTTTTCACACGAGAAAACTCTCCGTTTTTGCATTCCTTCCCGATGGAACTGTGCGTACCTAAAGGGGATTAGCAATTAGCTAATCTAGCTAATCCGATTTCTGTACAGGAGGCTCTTGCCTTGACAAACGCGTATAAAACCCCCATAATTGTACATGGTCATCTAAGAAGCCCAACTAGAGGAACATTACGATATGTGCAAAGGGGAGAGAGAGATGCGCAAGAGCAAATCATCGCGCTGCATGAGACAAGGGAGAAGGAAAGCTTTCTGTTAAAGCTGTGATTACCTCCACCCACTAGAGCACATTGATAAAAATCAGCCCACAGCCTCAAATTTGGGCGCTCCACCCCCTCTTGGGATGAGCTTCTGGAGAAAGAGTTGACCTGCAAGTTGCTCTCCTACTGCCATGTGTCTAGTTTGCTCCTTTTGGTTTAGTTCCTAGTATCCACCAACTTATAAAGTCTTGCCGAGGGGCCTAAATGACTTTAATTGAGCCTAGCAACTTCTTTACTAATCGGATTCCAGTGCCGATCGACCCAACCATCTCGTGGCTGCTTGGCCTTGACTCCTACGGGTGAAACTCTTGGCCAACGGTCATTTCACACTGGCCATGCAATGTCCGGGCATTTGTGATTTTAACAAGAGGGTCCCAAAAATTAAATAAAAATCAAGGGAAAGAAACCAACAAATATATATAGTGGTTGTCACAATCTCATGACACTAACGGTGAACTATTTAAAATTGACCTTAGACATTAATTTAATGCCTTTCTGACGCTCTAACTCGCACGTCGCTTTTCAGATCGACGTGTGTCCCAAATTGTTACACGTGGCATGCCTAACGGATAAAAGACCACCTATAAAGTTGTTCGAACTTATGGCAACTTGCTGATAGGGCCCCAAGGGACACTAAGAAATAAAGAACTGGTGGGAAGGCTCTATGGACCACTGCAAATCGTGATGACAGGATGTACGGATTGCCGGAAAACCTATTGCAGTGTTGGCATGGCTAGTCGTACGGAATTTCGTAAAACGCGTTGCTATGCTGACGTGGTATGCCGTACGGATTTCCACAAGAATCGCTGGCTGCTTTTCCATGGCCAAGTGCTTTTGAGTTGAAAACGTTTCTTGTACTGCTTTTCACCAGGCCAAGTGTCTTTAAATAAGCCCCTTGGGCTCACTCTGGTGTGTTGACGAGCCGGTGAGTAGAGGCGACCCAATGGCAACTGTACTTTGCTTAATTATTAATACAAAAAGGAATACCGAAAGGGGTGCCAGGCTTTGAGGCCAATCTCTCCAGGCCGTGTCGACTCTATTGAATTGTGATATAAATTGTGAAGTGTTTAAAGTGAATCTCTCGTTCGTGTCGCGACAAATTCCTGACTTGGGGTGTCCAAGTTTGTTACAACCTGAAACTTTGATCTCAGGTCTTTCCCATCTTGTTCTAGCTCTACATGCCGGTGTCGCCAAAACACATGCCGAACATCATGTACGAACCATTTATGCAAGAGGGTTACCTATTCTAACGGATTTGTCCGGACATGTACATCCTACGAACAAGCCCACACTATTCCCTAGGGTCTAGACACTTGACTTGGCACTGGCTTGGCTCTGGACAATCAATAGCTTGTCCACATGGCACATCGAACCCATGTGCAGGTGACACTATCACCAGGAGATGTATTTTTCAGTTGCCTTCTTGAAATATGTACTACATATTTTTATTTATTTTAATTTTACTTGTTTTCCCGAAACCCTTGAAAAGGTGCAAGTGGACATTGCATGGCCAACGTGAAACGGCTGTGACCGAACGGGTTTCTCACATTGAGAGTCTAGGTCGGTGAGTCTGGGACTGGTCGACCCAATTAGCACTGAATTCTGATGAGTATGGAAGCATGTGTGCGCCAAATGGGATTTGGGCCACTCGGCAAGTCACTTACAACTTTATAAGTTGTTGTGAACTAGGGAATTAACTCAAAAGAGGCAAACTGGACACATGGTAATAGGAGAGCAACCTGCAAGTCAACACACGTGTCGAGAGGCTCTCATCCCGGCAATGGAACCATATAACCGGTCCTGTACTAGGTTGAGGGCGGTACTAAACCAATTACCTGCTAACTTTACACAAAGCAGTGAGAAGAAAAGAGAGCACAGATGCGTCCAACGACTAGAACGTCATTGCTCACACGGAGACCGACACCCTGTAGGCCCCAAAGTCTAGGGCCCCTTTTAGTATTTCTTTATTCAATTGAAAATAGATGATTTGAACAGTTTGATCAAAATCCCAACAAGCTGTCCAAACCTGTCAAGGGCTGAAAATGCAGGTTTCCGACCTGATTTTGGCAGCATAACGGCGTCAAAACCCGTGTAGGTCAAAAGCACACCTCTAGGGCGAATTCCCTTGCATTTTAGAAGATTTTCGATGAGCTGCAACAAAATTTCAGCGTGCTGTAATTCCCTTTTTTTGCCATTGTCGGGTGCCCAAAACCCTGTACATGCATCCCAAGGCTCCCTTGGTGCTAGTTTGCAATTTAGGTGTGAAACCCTAAACCTGCAGAAAAACACAGCAAGCTTAATTTTAGCAGACTGTAATTCTCTGTTTTGGATCGTTTTTAGTGGAGCGAACACGCCTACGCGTGTCCGAAGGGCTCCCACATGCAATGGGACAATCCCCCTGTGATTTGTACGAGTTTTCACGCGAGAGAACTCTCCACATTTGCAATCTTTCGCGATGGAACTGTGTGAACTTGTGGGGGATTAGCAATTAGCTAATCTGGTACCTGTTCAGAAGGCTCTTGCCTTGGCAAACAGCATAAAACCCTCAGAACTGTACATGATCATGCGAGTAGCCCAACTAGTGCACGAGAGAAAATCATCGCGCTACATGAGACAAAGGAGAAGGCAAGCTTTCCATTAAAGGTGTGAACCTGCACCCACTACTCACACACACACACACACACACACACACACACACACACACACACACACATTGTAGGTCACAATGAGTAAATTTCAGCTTCCACTTCAATTTTGGGCGCCCTTGGGAGGAGAGCCTCTGGAAGCGTGTGTTTGACTTGCAGGTTGCTCTCCTACTGCCATGTGTCCAGTTTGCCTCTTTTGAGTTTATTCCCTAGTTCCGACCAACTTATAAAGTTGCGACTTGCCGAGTGGCCCAAATCCCATTTGGCGCACACAGTCTTTCATACTCAGCAGAATTCAGTGCTATTTGGGTCGAACAACCCCAAATTGTCTGACCTAGACTCCCGATGTGAGAAACCCGTTCGGCTGCAGCCGATATGAGTTAATGTTGTCGGCTGCGGCCGAACGGGTTTCTTACATCAGGATTCTAGGTCGGTTAGTATGGGACTGGTCGATCGAGTTAGCATTGAATTCTGATGAGTATGGAGGCCTGTGCGCACCAAATGGGATTTGGGCCACTCGGCAAGTCACTCACAACTTTATAAGTTGGTGGGAACTAGGGAAACTCAAAAGAGGCAAATATGGTAATGCCCCACTAGTTGGGCTACCACATGATCATGTACAATTTTGAGGGTTTTATGCACGTTTGCCAAGGCAAGAGCCTTCTGAACAAGTACCAGATTTTCTAATTGCTAATCCCCCACATGTACGCACAGTTCCATCACAAATGATTGCGAATTTGGAGAGTTTTCTCGTGTGAAAACTCGTCCAAATCACAGGGGGACTGTCCCATTGCGAGCGCGAGCCCTTGGGACACACGTAGACATGTTCTTTCCGCTAAAAACGATCCAAAACAGAGAATTACAGCCTGCTGTGTTTTTCTGCAGGTTTAGGGTTTCACACCTATACTACCAGCGGAGCATTGGGATGCGTGTATAGGGTTTTGGGCACCCGACAATGGCAAAACAGGGAATTACAGCACACTGAAATTCTGTTACAGCTCACCAAAAAGCTTCCAAAATGCACAGGAATTCACCCTAGAGGTGTGCTTTTGACCAACAAGGGTTTTGACGCCGTTATGCTACCGAAATCAGGTGGGAAACCTGCGTTTTTAGCCCTTGACAGGTTTGGACAGCTTGGGGGGGATTTGATCAATGTGTTCGGATCGTCTACTTTCAGTTGAATAAAGAAATACTGAAAGGGGCGCCAGTCTTTGGGGCCTACAGGGTGTCGGTCTGTGTGTGCGCGGTGACATTCTAGTCGCTGGACGCATCTGTGCTCTCTTTTCTTCTCACTGCTTTGTGTAAAGTTAGCAGGTAATTGAATTAGTACCGCCCTCTACTGTGTACAAGCTGGTTATATATTGCCAGATCTTTTGAAACCTTTTGTGGTTCAATGTGATGCATGTGACCACAATCTTGGTGTAATTCTAATGCAGAATCGCCAAGTAGTTGCATATGAGAGCATAATTCTTTTGAAGACCGAAAGCAACTTGCAAGTTTATGAGAAAGAATTGCTGGCAGTAATTTACGCTCTCACTATCTGCTAGGGGCTGATTTTGTTGTCCAAACAGATCACCAAACCTTGCGATACTTTCTCACACAAACGAAGTTGTCTGAGAAACACATGCGATTGGCAAAATCTTGTCAATGTTCCATTTTCCGTTTGTGCATGTGGAAGGGAAAAAGAATGTGGTGGCTGATGCGTTGTCACGAAAGCCCCAAATCTGGGCAATGTCAATTCCGTACCATTGTGAACTAGACGAAATGAAGACACAATATGCTCAAGATTCAGATTTTGCAAGGATTTATGATCAGCTTGTTGATGGGCAACATCATGAGCACTATATGCTTAAGAATGACTTTTTCATGATGCATAGAAAGTTATGCATTACTAAACAGTTATGGCCAAAGGTTTTGATGGAAAGTCATGCTCCACTGGTTGAGGCATTCTTCTATTTTGCCAACTTTTCGTCAAGATGTCATTTGTAAGATCATGCCTAGTATGTCAAAAAGTCAAATTTGACAGGCAAAAGCAATAGGGATTGTTGCAGCCATTGTCGATCCCTGATATGCCATGGGAAAGCATAGTGATGGAGTTTATCTTTGATCTTCCAAGAACGCAAATAGGCAATGATGGGATTTGGACTATCATAGCGATAAACTTTTATCTTTGATCTTCCAAGAACGCAAACATGCAATGATGGATTTGGACTATCATTTGTATGTTCAGTAAGCAAACCCATTTCATAAGAAGATAAAGCCAGAACACATGGTCAATATATTCATGAGCAATATCTTTAAGTATCACGGGATGCCTCAGTCAATTGTCAATAACAAAGATCCACGTATGACGAGCCTTTTCAGGAAGGCATTGTTTGAGAACATGGGCAGTACGCTAAAGTTCTCATCTTCGTTACATCCACAAACTGATAGACAGTCAGAAGAGGCAAATTCTACAATCCTAGATCTGCTCAAATGTTATGTGTCAGAGCACAAGGAAACTTGGGAACACCATCTCCTATTGGTTGAATAGGCTTACAATAACATTGTGCATACGTCAACAGGCAAGGCACCATTTGAGATAGTGGAAGGAGGGAAAATTCAAAAAAGTCCCATCCATTTAGCAAACTAAGGATAAGATATTTGAGGCAGACAAATATGTGCAAGATATGGATGAAACATACAAGAAGATAAAGATTTCTCTCGAGAAGACTTAGGCTAAGCAAAGAAAGCTACTAATCGTCACGGTCGTGAACTTGTATTTTTACTTGGTGATTGGGTACTTTTGCGCTTTGAAAAGGCGAGTTAAGAAAAAGAAAAGGCAAGGAACGTTTGTTTCCAAAGCTCAGTATGCGATATTATGGTCCTTTTCAGATTTTGGAAAAGATTAGCGATGTAGCTTACAGGTTGAAGCCACGAGAAGGCTGGAAAATACATAATGCTTTTCATATAAGCCTTCTAAGGCCCTTTGTTGGTGATGTGCCAAAGAATATGCTTGATGAGGAACAACGTGAAGTGGAAGAATTAGATGAGATTCTTGTTCCTGAACAGATATTGGCACATAAGGAAAGGAAGGTTAGAGGAAAGGTTGCAAGACGCTATTTGGTGAAGATCAAGAAATATCCATGTTTGGATGCTAAATGGATGGAAGAGTTTGAATTGTTTGATTCACCTCAATTGCTGCAATTGTATCTTGAAGCCGTTCAACTGGAACCCACAGTGACTTGATGTAGTTCTTTGGAGCAAGGTGAGAGCATGGTTCATGATGCTCAAAGGAGTAGTTTAGCAATTGTATCTACTCTTTCCATCCAGAATTTGGCTAGAGAAGTTTGTGCTTGAGAGTACTCCAAAAGACTTCTATGCTTGATATATTGTGGTAGCCAGGTTGGTGGGATTGTCTAATTGTCCAACGCTAGATTTTCGAAAGCATGTATATCCTTGATTCCCATCATAGAGTATATGTGATATCAGGAGATATGATCATGTATTGTTGGCATGCAAGCGAGGTCGCTTGCAGTATTTCAAGGGTGGGATATGTCATCGGGATGTGTATTTTTCCTATTGCCTTCTTTAAATATGTAGTACATATTTTTATTTATTTTATTTTTACTTGTTTTTCCCGAAACCCTTGAAAAGGTGCAAGTGGACATTGCATGGCGAGTGTGAAACGGTTGCGTTCGAACGGGTTTCTCACATCGGGAGTCTAGGCCGGTCAGTCTGGGACTGGTCAACTCAGTTAGCACTAAATTCTGATGCGTATGGATGCCTGTATGCGCCAAATGGGATTTGGGCCACTTGGCAAGTCACTTACAACTTTACAAGTTGGTGAGAAGTAGGGAATTAACTCAAGAGAGGCAATCTGGACACATGACAGTAGGAGAGCATCAACCTGCAAGTCAAACACACACTTCCAAAGGCTCTCATCCCAAGAGGGGCCACCCAAAATTGAAGTGGAGGCTGAAATTTACTCATTGTGACCTACAGCGTGTATGTGAGTAGTGGTTGAAGGTTCACAACTTTTGTCACAAATTGGTGACGTGTCATGCCTGGACATTGCGGGGCAGCAGAGGACACATCCACACACACACCCCGTGAAATGTTGACGTAGCTGTGGCTGCAGATTTCCGGCTTTCACGTTGCTAGGACTGACGTGGCTTGGCTGTACGGAATCCGGCGTTTTGTGGCGCCTTTTTAGGCAGCAGTATGGCCTGCTTTTTCCTACGCATGCTAGAACTTCTACGCAAAAAGCTTTATTTGAGTTGCTTTATTTTTCAAGCAAGTCTAGTGAGATGAACTGCTCTTTTGGGACAGCTTTTGGGGCTCTGCTTTTAGCATCCCTTGTAAACCTTTATAATAGTGGCCTGGGCTCCCACTTCTCAAAGCATCTCGACGCAGAGTCTGAGAGTGAGACCCAGCCACTCCGTGTACTTTGTGCAACAGATAAATACAAAAAGAAATACCAAAAGGGGCGCCAGTCTTTGGGGCCAATATCTCTAGGCACGGAACTCCGTCGGAATCAATTGTAAACTGTGAACTGTTTTGAAGTGAATTCTTGTGGTGTCGCGGTAGAATCTCGACTTGGAGTGGCCAAGTCAGTTACAATGGTATCAGAGCGCGCTGATTTCTCTTCTACCGGGAAATCCGATCCTTTTTACGCGGCACTTATGGCTTCAGATAGAGATCAGTCGACTTCCTTTGCATCCGGAAGAGGATTCACGCGAGGAGTATGGCCCACCTCAGCCTACTCAGGCGGAGCTTGAAGAGATGGAGCGTCGACGATTGATCGACTATGCAACAAAGATGATTCTAAATTTTGCGAAGAACCCGAAATTTGCAAAATTTATGAGCCAGACCTCCTTTGACGAGGTGCATTCACAGTGGCGTCAAACCACAGAACCACCCGTCAAACCGGCACTCAAGAAACCTCCTACTCCAAGGATGTACATAGAGCAAGAATTAGAAGAGGTGGTTGATGCACGGATTTCTCAGCTTTTTGACGCGCAAAGCAAACTAGAAAAGCACGACAAAAAGCAGAAGAAAGGAACTTACTTCCCGGGTCATTTGGGTCGTCAGTTTACATTTGCATCGGCAAGAAAGCATTAGTAGCGTGTTCGATTTGAAGGAGTACCCAATTCTTCTTCTTCTTCATCTTCTTCTGAGAGTTCTTCTTGCTCCTCTGACTCGAGCGAAGAAGATAGAAAAGGGAAAAAGCGAAGCAAAAAGCAAAGCTTTGAAATGGGCAAGAAAAAGATAAAGAAGTTTAAATCTCGCCCAGTGGTTGACAGTTCTATAGAGGACTCGTCTTCGGATAGTTTAGACTCTGATGACAGCAGCTTTTATGCAAAGAAGAAGAATTTTTATAAAGCCAACCAATATGACTTTCTGGAAGATAAAAGCAAGAAAGTCCGAGAGTTCAAAGAAGGTGGACAGTCGATTAAATTTGACACGTTTCTGGTTATAGAGATGCTTCGAAGGCTTTGGCTTTCATATAGCAATTTAACATAGCTTTCTCTAGAGGGCGTTACTCAAAGCACTCCAAGCTTCGGAGGGCTACCTCTTACTTCAAGGGAAATGCTCGAACTTGGTGGTCCACACTCCTATTGAACAAGACGGTGCCAGTTAAATGGCTGAAATTTAAAAGGATTTTTATTTCTTCTTGGCTGACTCGAGAGTACGAACGCGACATACGAATTGCTTGGAACTATCTTCGGATGACCAAGAAGGATACATTGGACGCATATTGCAAGAGATTCTGAAGCTCTTTTCTACCGCCTTATCATTTAAGAAGATCTCGTTCAAAGAGCAGATTGAGTGGTTTACCTTGGGACTTCCTACAGAGATCCGCGATCACTGCTTAGAGCAAAGTCAGATTCCATTCAGGAACTGATGAGTCATGCGAAACGGGGTTTTGCCATTCATTTAGGCAGTTTGACCTACCCCACAAATGAAATCATGACGCAAAGGACCGAATAGACTTCGAACAATGAAAGTAGAAAGAGGGCAACCCAGAAAAGAAAGAAAAGGATGCACGACCTAAGCTCACTCTTCGAGAGAGAGTTAACTACATCAGAGAGGGGAAGTGCTTTGAATGCGGAGAAACTGGGCATATCTCCGCGAAGTGCCCTAAAAAGGCACCGAAAGAACATGATGAAGAAAGGCCAGAGAGTTCGAAAGCAGCCGAGGAACGTGGCAGAAAAGGCAGATGAAACTAGAACTGGTATTACATTGCGTGGGGCCCGAACCGAATCATATGAACGAAAGTACAAACTTTGCCGCACCTAGGGCAAAGTGAGAGAACAGGAAGCCCTCATTTTTCTTTGATAGAGGAGCCAAGGCCAACTTCTTTTCACTTGAATTGGCGGCTCGATTTGGAATTACGTCCGACAGGCAGAGGCCACAGGCGGAGGTAGTTTTGTCTGATGAGCGCGCGGCGGTGTGTGCAAGTGAAAGAGCACGCGAGGAAGTGCAGTGTGTGTGCAGAGAGGGGAGGCGAAGGCCAGTAGGAGAGGAAGCGCTAGCAGAAGAGAGAGGGCTCACGTTTTTGGGGAAAACTCAATAAGTGAGTTTTGGGTTTTCCCACTTTTATTATAAGTGACCTTTAAAAAATGTGTCCAGGTTCCAAAGTATAAAAATGTACAAAAAGGGGTTATTTAGGCCTTTAACCCAACAACCTCCCACTTAAAGGCATAAATGGCGCCTTTAAGCTACGTGACTCCCACCATCTCTATGCATAGATGATGTTGTGCTTTGGGTAAGCACTTAGTGAGAGCATCGGTTGGATTTTGTGATATATGGACGTTAACCAATGTAATAAGGCCATCCTTAAGCACTTCTCGTATGAAGTGATACCGCACATCAATATGCTTTGTGCGTGCATGAAACATGGCGTTCTTTGCCAGACATATAGCACTCTGGCTATCACAACCAAGCATAGGTACCTTGGCAGGCAAGCCAAACTCACTGCATAGGCGTGCTAACCAAATAGCTTCTTTGGAAGCCTCAGTGGCTGAAATATATTCAACCTTTGTAGTAGACAATGCAACAATCTTTTGCAATCTAGAACACCATGAAATAGCACCTCCCGCAAGAGTAAATACATAGGCACTTGTGGATTTCCATGTATCCACATCACCTGCCATGTCAGAGTCACAAAATCCCTTCAACTCCTTTGGTCCTTTACCATAGCAGAGGCATTTGTTTTTAGTCCCTTTCAAGTACCTCATAATGGACTTCACTGCATCCCAATGTAACCTGCCTGGATTAGCCATAAACCGGCTCACAACTCCCACTGCATGGGCTATGTCAGGCCTAGTAGCAACAATAGCATACATAAGTGAACCACAAGCTGAAGCATAAGGCACACTTTGCATGTCATTGGCTTCTTCCTTTGACTTGGGACAATCATCCTTGGAGATTTTGACATATGGCTGTAATGGCACACCAAGAGGCTTTGCTTCAGCCATGTTAAATCTGTCCAGCACCTTTTCAATGTACTTTTCTTGCGACAAATACAATAGGCGCTTGTCTCTTTGCCGTGTAACACGCACTCCAAGTATATGTTCAGCTGCCTCAAGATCTTTCATCGAAAACGCAGATTTCAGCTGCCCTTTAAGAGCATCAACAGTGCTTCTTTTCTTTGCAGCTATCAACATATCGTCTACATAGAGCACAAGAATGATCGGGCTGCCATCCTCATCACGTTTGGTATACAAACAATGGTCTGCATGGCTTCTTTTGTAACCATGTTTAAGCATGAAGCGATCAAACTTCTTGTACCACTGTCTACATGATTGTTTCAGCCCATACAAGCTTCTATTGAGCATACATACCAAATGTTCCTTGCCTGGGATGACAAAACCCACGGGTTGCTTCGTGTAAAGCTCTTCTTCCACATCACCATGCAAGAAAGCGGTATGTACATCCATTTGGTCCATTTCCAAATCAAGAGCAGCCACAATGGCAAACAATACACGTAAAGTGGTCATCTTCACAACAGGAGAGAACACTTCCTGAAAGTCTATGCCTTTGGTTTGAACATATCCCTTTGCAATAAGCCTTGCCTTATACTTGGGTTTTGCATCAACAGTCTTGATTTTATATACCCATTTGTTAGGAATAGCCTTCCTTCCTTTGGGAAATTCAACCAAATTCCAAGTATGATTAGCATGCAAAGCTTTAATCTCTTCCTGCATAGTAAGCTCCCACTTGTCGCTGTGCTCTCATGTCTTTGCCTCTTTATACGTAAGAGGCTCTCCCTCATCTGTCAACATAATGTGATGCAAAGAGGGGTCATATCGACTCACAGGCCGTCTTTGACGAGTAGACCGCCTCACCCAATGATCCACATTATCCGGCAATGGGTTTACATCAGGTAGCACTACAAAATCATCAACAATGGGTTGCTGTACATCATTTTCAGCATTGTTTCTTGGCTGCAAATGCCCTTCAAGAGCCTCAATTTGATGTCCAACATCATCTGGCTCAAACACCATTGGATCATCTACATTTTCAGCCATTTGTGGTGCATCCTGAGGTTCAAAAATAGGCCTAACAGGTGGCTGGTCATGCTGAAATTTCACCCTTTTATGGAAATGCTTTGAGGCACAATTGTTTTGAAGCAGCCTTGCCTCATTAAAAACAACATCCCGGCTGCGTACAACCCTTTTGAGCTGAGGTAACCAAATCCTGTAACCCATTTCGCCTTCTTCACCGTATCCCATGAAGAGGCCTTTAATGGACTTCGGATCTAGTTTACTCCTCAACTCAGGTCTAACATGCACAAAAGCTTCGCAACCAAAAATGCGTAAGTGATCATATGAAGCAGGCTTGCGAGACCAAACCTCTTCAGGAATGTCACCTTTCAAAGACATGTGAGGGGATCGATTGCATATATGCACTACAGTTTTCAAAGCTTCTCCCCAAAATCCATGAGAGAGATTAGCTGTGGACAGCATGCATCGCACCCTCTCACAAAGTGTCCTATTGAATCTTTCAGCCACACCATTAGAAGAGGGGCTGTATGGGACAATAAGCTCTCTCTTAATGCCCAAATTTTCACAAAACTTGTTAAATTCAGCACTTGTGTACTCCCCCCCATTGTCTGTACGCAAGCATTTTAGCTTTCTACCTGTTTGGGTGGTCACAAATGCATGAAATTTCTTAAACGCAGCAACGGCTTCATCCTTAGACTTAAGCAAATAAACCCAAATTTTCCTAGAATGATCATCAACAAAGGAGACAAAATAACATGTACCACCCATAGACTTAGTAGGCATGCTACATACATCAGAATGTACAAGATCAAGCACACAAGATTTACGAGAGACACCAGAGTAATAAGAACGCTTTACTTGCTTGCCATATTGACATTCATTACAAAAGTCGAGCTTTGTGCCTTTAGCATCAAGCTTGTTCAAAGTACAAAGCTTAGAAAGGCCCTTTTGGCTCATATGGCCAAGCCTCTTGTGCCACAACTCCATGTGAGAGTTAATTTCAGCCAATGCAATAAACTTGCCCAACACGGCCTTTCCATGCATGCAGTAAAGTGTCCCTTTCTTTGTGCCCTTTACAATCAGCCTTGAGCCTTTAGTCATTTTCCATGACCCTCTCTCAAACAAGATGCTGTAACCATGTATATCCATCTGACCAACAGAAAGCAGACTCTTCTTGATTCCCGGCACATATCGAACATCATGCAAGACAAGCTTATTTGTGCCATCTATGGAGAGATGCACAGTGCTAATACCCTCAATGGAATATGCATGATTGTTTCCAAGGTATACATGGCCACACTTGCCCGCATCAAAAGTAGAGAAACACTCCTTGATAGGAGTCACATGAAATGAAGCACCGGAATCAACAATCCAAGTCTTGGACAATGCATCATTGACAATCAACAAAGCATCAATAAGATCACTCTTGGTGATCTGCATGTCCTGTGAATGAACATTAAGAGAGGTATCATAGTCATAAGCATCATCATCTGACAAAGTGGCACACAAGATGTCCTCTACATGTGACAGCTCCTTAATCACGACACTAGAAGCCACATTGGCCTTCTCTTTGTCCTTTGAGCTATCCTGTGCATCTGCCTTGACTTCCTTCTTCTCTTTCTTTTTGTCTCCGCCATTGTTTTTCCTTTCAAACTCAGCTTTATAGTACCTGCAATCGGGTTTCTTGTGACCTTTCCTGCCGCATTGATAGCAAGTCACATCACCCTTGCCTTTGCTTGCATTTCCCCTTTCTTTACTGTTACTCTTACTCCTTTGTGCATAAGCATTCTTCTTTTCTGTCTTGCCTCTAACCATGTTGGTAGAGTTGCCTCCCTCTCCACTTGCTTTCCTCGTGATTTCTTCATTCAAGATAGAACTCCTAACACCATTAAAGGTCAAATTGGGGTTATTGGACAACGAAACCACCAAAGTTTCCCATGACTCAGGTAAGGTCATAAGCAAGAAGATAGCTTTCAGCTTATCACCAAAAGGGGGCAAGCCAGAATCCTGTAACTGCGACAAAGTACCTGCGAACAATGACAAGTGCTCTGCCGCGCTCTTGGACTCATCTAGTTGCATGCCAACAAGTTTCGCATCAAGTGCACCTGGTTGACAGGCGTTGTATTTTCATACATTCCCTTTAACTTCTCCCATACATCAAAAGCAATCGTGAGACCTTTCACATCAATGACGATCTCATCTGTCATGGCCATTTTAATGTATGTAACGGCCTTCCTGTTCATGCTAACCCATGCTTCATCCGTCATATTCTGTGGCTTCACCTGTTCAAGTGCCCCTTCGCAATCCTTAAGAAATAGGATTCCTTGAATCTTGTCTTTCCAAAGATCAAAACGTGTTCCATCGAACCTCCTAATCTCGAAGAGATTCTTCACATCCGAAGAAGATGAGGCATAGTTGCGCGAAATAAGAGGGATAATACGCTGAATTTTTGGGCAAAATGCGCAAAAATTGGAGTATAGTTTCACAGAGATGTGCACTACATCTCCAAATGGTCACAGGAGCAATTTGGGGCAAAACATGTCGATTTGGGCACAAAATTCAATTTCTGAAATTTATGCGCAGGAAATTTCAGCGAGCGAATTTGTGCTCGAAAACAACAAATTTAGTTGTTTTTAGCCTCAGAAGACATATAAGGCTAATACATAGCCTTTAGAAGCATGTAAGCGCAAAAGCCCCAATTTGTAGCATCAAAATTGCATGAAATTGAGCCACAAATGGTCATACATCGACAAAATTTGTCAAATGTGCGTAGATTGCATCAATTTGCACTTTCCCCAATGTAATCGCACCATAAAAACACTTGCAAAAACTTGCCCAAATCTGACATTTGCATAAAACATCTGTTTTTAGGGCTTTTTTTTTGGCAATTTCAATGTTTTCGGGTAGCAGGGACTTAGTAGAAGTATTCCCACACCTTAATACATCATTTGCAAAACCTATATTTTGCTGTCATAACCTGTAATTTCCTGTTTTTGACCTAATTTCAGCTTGTTTTGGGTCAATTTGGGTTGCCGGGAGCTCTCTAGTGTCCGGGGACGAGTCCTTTGGCGACGAAATTGCAAAATCTCGCGTGAAAGTTGACCTTCTTGGTTGAAATTCAGCGTTTACAGGTTTGGGAGCAAACCCTAATTGGGCTCTGATACCAGCTGATGAGCGCACGGCAGTGTGTGCAAGTGAAAGAGCACGCGAGGAAGTGCAGTGTGTGCAGAGAGGGGAGGCGAAGGCCAGCAGGGCAAGAAGCGCTAGCAGAAGAGAGAGGGCTCACGTTTTTGGGGAAAACTCAGTGAGTTTTGGGTTTTCCCACTTTTATTATAAGTGATCTTTAAAAAATGTATATTGAACCTGGACAAAGTATAAAAATGTACAAAAAGGGGTTATTTAGGCCTTTAACCCAACACTGTCGGCACGCGGACGGGATGTTGTCATTACACCGATCATTGGCAAACTTTGTTTGCAATGTTAGGGGTGTTTAGGGCACGAGGATTTCAACGTAATTCCCTTGGGAGGTTGTGACATCCTACTCGAATTCCCTTGGTACCACAAGAACAACGGCGTGGTTGACTATCGGGCGAGAAAGCGACTTGACAAATGAAGGGCACAAAGATTGTACTTGATGAACTTCAGTTTCTTTACTCGATTTTCTGTAGAGAACTGAATGCTGATTAAAGGTCGAATATGTTTTGACATGAATGAAGAACGCCATGATTTTTCTCCACACTCATGCCGATTGCTTTTCAGAGGGCTTGCCAAACGAGTCACCACCAGCTCGTCCTGAGGATCTGATACTTGGAAGCACACCACCGAACCGGCCACCTTATCGTGTGAGCCGAGCCCAGAACGAAGAAATTATGAACCAAGTGAAAGACCTCTTGGAAAAGGGTCTTGTCTAGCCTAGTACTTCACCGTACCGCTCTACAGTGTTGTTGGTTTGGAAGAAAGACGGATCCTGGAGAATGTGCATCGATTATAGAGCTCTCAACAAAATCACCATCAAGAACAAATTTCCGATTCCTAGGACCGATGATATACTTGACCGACTACAGGGATCCTCGTGCTTCAGCAGGATCGACTTGAAAAGTGGATATCATCAGATCCTAATCGCGCCGGAAGACGTCTACAAGACAACTTTTCGGACGACTTTTGGATTATTTGAGTTTTTGGTGATCCTTTTGGCCTAATCAATGCTCCTGCGACATTTAACCGGATGATGGACAGGATTTTTCGAGCGTACAGACTATTTGTTGACACTTTCTTTGATGGCATCATTGTTTTCTCCAAGGATGAGGCAGAACATAGAGAACATTTGCTTCAGGTCTTTCAGGCATTACGAGATCACAAGTTGGTGATTAATGCGAAGAAAAGTGAATTTTTTCTACCAGAGATACACTTTTTGGGACACATTGTGTCAGCAGCATGAGTGCTCCTGCTGCAGATGGACCCGGCCAAGATAGAGACTATCCGTGATTGGCCCGCTTTAAAGAATGTCTATGAAGTTATAAGCTTCTTTGGCTTGTGTTCGTACTACAGGCGGTTCATTAGAAAGTTTATAGAGGTTGCTTCCCCTTTGCATATCTTGACACAGAAAGGAGTCTCTTTCTCGTGGGGACCCACAGAGGTGACTGCCTTTCAAACATTGAAAGAGAAATTGAATACATGACTAGTTTTGACTTTGCCGGACTTGCAGAAGTCATTTGGTATATTGTGATGCTTGTGGTCGTAGTCTAGGTGCGGTCTTAATGCAAGAAGGCCATGTCATTGCCTATGAGAACCGATTGTTCTCAAGGCCGGAGTTGATAGCACAGATTTATGAGAAAGAGCTTTTGGTGGTTATCCATGCTTTTACTCAGTGGCGACATTACCTACGCGGAGTGGATTTTACTGTCTTCACAGACAATCAGAGTTTACGCTACTTCTTGTCACAGAAGCAGCTATCGAAAAAGCAGATGCGGTGGGCGAATATCTTGTCACAGTTTCACTTCCAGATTGTCCATGTGCAGGGACAAAAGAACTTGGTGGCAGATGCTTTGTCTCGGAAGCCGTTGGTTCTGGCTATTTCCGCGATACATTATAGAAGCTTCGAGGATATGGTCGTTCAGTGCGCCATAGATACAGATTTTGCAGATGTATTCAGTTGAATACAAAATGGGGAGGTAGTAGCGGAATATTCCATTCGGGATGGCTACTTGATGTAGAAAATGATGTTGTGCGTTACACAACCGTTGAGGGAAAAGGTTCTAACCAAATGCTATTGTCTACTTTTTATGGGACATCGCGGCATTGTTACCACCTTGAACGGTGTGGAGAGATACTTTTGTTTGGCCAAGACTCAAGAAGGGCGTGGACGATTCTGTATGCAGTTGCTTGGTATGCTAGAAGGTCAGGCTTTGACAGGCACGAAGCACAGGGATTGTTACAGCTTTTACCCTTACCGACTGCCCCTGGAAAAGTATTGCAATGGATTTCATTTTTGATCTCTCGAAAACACAACGTGGGCATGATTGTTTATTGCCCAGATATTCAGATTACATGGCATGCCTGAGACGAGTGTCTCCGCCAAAGACCCTAGATGCACGAGCTTGTTTTGGAAGGCTATTTGGGAGAACAGTGGCATGCGGTTGCAGTTCTCGTCATCATTCCACCCGTAGACTGACGGGCAATCAGAGATTGCTAATTCAGTGGTCTTGGATTTGTTGAAGTCTTCGTCTTTAGACTTTATGGGAAAAGGGTTTTTACCTTTGGTGGAATATGCCTACAAAAACACGATTAACTCTTTGATAGGGAAGGTGCCATTTGAGAATATTGAATTTGCTACGAAGGTTCCACCCTTTCTTAGCACGAAAGATAAGATTTTGAAGCCGACCAATTCATGAGGGACTTGGACTTGGTTCGGAAGGCTTTGGAGAAATCTCAGAAAAAGGCAGCAGATCGACATCGTCGCGATTTGAGATGGAAGGAGAACGATTGGGTGCTCTTACATTTTGGAAAGGCACACTAAGAAAGAAAAAGGGAAAGGAGCGGCTTTCTCAAAAGCTTAGCATGAGATACTATGGACCTTTCCAGTTTTTCCGAAAAGATAAATGATGTCTCCTTTGGATTGAAGCTGCCCGATACTTGGAGATTTCACAATGTTTTTCATGTGAGTCTCTTGAAGCCTTTTGAAGGCGATGTGCCCGATGATGGGGAGCCAGATGAGCAAACCGAATTGGAGGAAAACGAGCAGATACTCGTTTCAAAACAGATATTGGCACAGAAAGATAGAAAGATAAAAGGTAAAGCAATAAGATGGTTCTTAGTTAAATTCAAGACCTACCCCGCATTGGCTGCAAAGTGAATGGAGGAGGAGGACCTGGCAGATGCTCCTCAGCTTGTGAATTTTTACCTTGAAGCTTTTGGTTTAGCATAGTCTATTCCAAATGGAACCCCGAACTCATCTTGGCCGGATATCTGGTACAATGGGTATGCACAAGAGGGGAGTTACTCCGCTCCTTTGTCAAAGATGCCTAGATTTTTGATACTAGAGTCACTAATGTCTCTTTGAGCTTCAGGGATAGTGAGAGCTGACATTATTCTGCTGTAATGACTTTATGAACTGGAATTCCCGAACATGATACTGACATGTTCTTGACTTGTTTAAGTGCAGGAACTTATAGACGAAATGACTGCAGCATTTTGGTCTGAATGATCTCGATAGACATGGTTGCAACAGGGATTAGTCAATCGGGCATCTCTGAGGTCCTGAGTGGATCTATATGCGATTGCTAATTGCCTTGCCGATAAATCATGGTCTGAGATCCGAATGAATGTTGAATGTGATTTGTCATGTGATGTCCTGTGATGTCAAATGATGTCTTGTGATGTGACTGTCGATTTGGTACATGTGCTAGATGTGTGTTCCTAGTGCGTCGGTACTAACAGTCAATGTCTGCTAAGACAGTTTACGGCTTCTGTCTATTTTGCAGGCGTAATCGAGGGCGATTACAATGCTTTCAAGAGGGGGGTATGTCACAAATTGGTGACGTGTCATGCCTGGACATTGCGGGGCAGCAGAGGACACATCCACACATACACCCCGTGAAATGTTGACGTGGCTGTCTGGCTGAAATGCTGACGTGGCTGTGGCTGCAGATTTCCGGCTTTCACGTTGCTAGGGCTGACGTGGCTTGGCTGTACGGAATCCCGTGTTTTGTGGCGCCTTTTAGGCAGCAATACAACGTGCTTTTTCCTACGCATGCTGGCTGAAAAAGAACTTCTACGCAAAAAGCTTTATTTGAGTTGCTTTATTTTTCAAGCAAGTCTAGTGAGATGAATTGCTTTAATTAAAAGAGAGCTTTTGGGACAGCTTTTGGGGCTCTGCTTTTAGCATCCCTTGTAAACCTTTATAATAGTGGCTTGGGCTCCCACTTCTCAGAGCATCTGGACGCAGAGTCTGAGAGTGAGATCAGCCACTCCGTATACTTTGTGCAACAGATTAATACAAAAAGAAATACCGAAAGGGGCGCTAGTCTTTGGGGCCAATATCTCTAAGCACGGAACTCCGCCTGGCGAGTGTCGAATCAATTGTGAACTGTGAACTGTTTTGGAGTGAATTCTTGTGGTGTTGCGGTAGAATCTCGACTTGGAGTGTCCAAGTCAGTTACAACTTTAATGAAAAGCTTGCCTTCTCCTTTGTCTCATGTAGTGCGACGATTTGCTCTCGTGCATGGCTCTCTCCCCTTTGCACATATGGTAATGCCCCACTAGTTGGGCTACTCACATGATCATGTACAATTTTGAGTGTTTTATGTACGTTTGCCAAGGCAAGAGCCTTGTGAACAAGTACCAGATTAGCTAATTGCTAATCCCCCACATGTACGCACATTTCCATCTCTAAAGATTGCGAATTGGGAAAGGCAGCATTTCAACACGCTCAAGGCGTTGCAGGCAGGGCTGCATTTCACTAGCATCTCAAGACGTTGCTTCCTAGGCATTGCAGAAGAGGTGACTTGGCATTCACAGAGGCAGTTTCGCAAGCATCTCAAAACGCTGTGCTTCTTGGAGGTAGTTCTACAAGGCAGCGAGATCCTTTCATCTCAAAAGGTAACGCTGTTGAAGGTCCCCATGCAGCGCTATTGAGCTCGGCTGCATATCAAAACGCAACTGTTGAGCCCCGGCTATAGTAGTGAAGTCGATTATCATTTGAAAAGTATAATTAAACGCTGCCTTAGGGAGTTGGTAGCGCAGTAGGCACTGCAAGACACATCATCTAAAAATGCCTTCTTTGTGGTCAAAGCATATCAAAAGGCAAGCAGTAAAGGAACTTTTTTTTTGGCAATTTTCACAGCATCTCAAAACTTTGCTATAACATGGATGCAAAGGAAGATTGGGGGATTCTAAATATCTGACAGGACTTCAAAAATTGGCACAAACATCATACCATATATGTGCTGAAGGTTCTAGCAATTCAATGGTTTACATATGAGTTGTGCTCGAGAGAGGAGCCATGAAGTATGTTGTCATGCACGAAGACTTGCCTCAAGAACGTGGTATACGAATTCATCCTTGTTTAGTGTCCTAGATTTGTTATTGTTATGTTGTCAACACAATGATATATTTTCAGTCATAGTCTCTTTTACTTTATCTGTTGTTAGTCATGCTGCCATGATAAAAACTTGTACGGGTTAGACACTGCCACACATAAGTGGTAAGACCTCCCAAACATATTTGTTCTTAGCCCATTTTTATCCTGCTTCTCGGGAGGTTACTGGGTACACCTTAAACCCAAGGATTGGCAGTGAACCAAAAACTCCATTTATTGGTAGCTAATTTTTTGACCTACACCCTATCTGTTCAAGGGGGGGTTTTATCATCGCAGCAGGTTATGGATACACCAAAAATTCTTGATTGTGAGAGAACCTAAAACTCACGGTTGCTGAGTATACCAAAAACTCGAGGTATCATGAGAGTAATCTATCTAGTTCGCGGGCTTGAGGGGGGGATTGTTGGGTTCAAGCCCTCGTTCGATTGTTGGTGTCGGCGCATGGGATATTCCCCTTGAAGCGTGCAGATACTTTTAGCAATTTGCATGGCAAAACTCTTTTATATATTGTAAGCCTTTTTTTTTACAAAGAAATACAATCATACAAGCGTTGCTTTGTTTACAGTGTCAAATCTCTCTCTCCTCTCTCGTTCAATCCCTTCTGCTGTAGGCTCTCCTAAGCCATGGCTTGCCCTCGATGGCACCCACCATAGTTGACACCTAACACCGACATGCATACCAAAACCTTGCTTGGCATGTCCCATAATTCTTTGAATAGAGTGAGACTTTTGTTGCAGACAATACCATCTTTGGTAATCCATAGCAAAACCGCTCAATCTGGTCCTTCAAAGTGACCCTCCGAAATGAGGACACTGGCAGATAGGTATCCCAAAACCTCTGGTAGTAGTCATCCAAAGTGTCTTTCTTAGTCATTCTCAGATGATGCCAAGCCGTGATGATATATTCTTCCGTTATCCAAGCAGAAGTGAAAATTCTCATGAATTTTACCCACTTCCCAGGTGCTTCTTTGCGTAACAACAGAGTAGACTACCATGTCTATGTATTTCCTTTAAAGATGATACCGCCCTTCGCACCTTGGAGCGTTTTGAGAAAGGACCTCCCGGAAATGCGATATGAACTCAAGGGCTTGATGGGTGTCTTGATAGCCTGAAAACATGTCAAACTTGAGTGCTTGACCACCATCCTTGAACTCCTCGGTCCTCTTGTCCATTAGTTCACACTCTAAACTCCTAGCAGAGGATGAAGTCTCCTCCGTTGAACTGCTAGATGGCTGCCTATGCCTTCTAGACTTTTTCAAAAATCTGCTTCTCTTGCTTTTTATACTTTTCGCTTTTTCTCATTCTGTCTGGGACTAGAGGACGACGAATTGTCAGAACTCTATGAAGACAAAGAAAAATGACTCTACGAACATGCTTCTTGGATCTGCTTACCACCTCAAAAGCCGACCTTCGACCCAAATGACCGAGGAAATCTGTTGATTTCCTCTTCTTGCGAGAGTGCTTTAAGCTTTTCATTAGCTGGTTCATCTTCTTTTCAAGAGCTTTGTCAAGCTCTTTCTGCGAGTACAGTTTCTGCTTTTTTGCAGTTGGCTTTACTTTTTGATTCATTACCGTCTTGAGAGGAGAATCGACGACCTCTCGCCATCTTGAGTGAATCTCATCAAGCAGGTAATTCTTCAAGTGATTCACATATTTTGGATCTTTGGAGTACTTGACCAATCGTTTCACACACGTGTCTAACTTGTAGTCGACATTTGTCTTGAGAGGAGAATCCACTACCTGTCGCCAGTCTCATCAAGCGGATAATTCTTCAGGTGATTCACGTATTCCGGATCTTTGGAATTCTTGATCAACCGTTTCACACACGTGTCAACTTGCAACTGACGTCTGTACTTCGCTCTGTCGAGATTCCGTGCCGGAAATTTGCCAAATCTCCTGACTGCTCGGAAAATTTTCCAAAGTCTCCGTTGGTTCCCTTTGTTTCCATGCTGGGATTCAACTTTTCTTGATCTCCCCGGAGACCAAAGGTCGAAGGGGTGTTGTCTATGTTAGATTCTCCGCGAGAACCCATGTGTGCTGCAAAAAGGGTTTGATCCTCCATAGAAGAAGAATCTTCTGGGCTCTGATACCAGCGTTACAGGCTTGGACACTCCAGTGAGAAATCACTAGCAACACACGAGCAAAATATGCAAATAATTGAACTTGAGAGAGAGAGAGAGAGAGAGAGAGAGAGAGAGAGAGAGAGAGAGAGAGAGAGAGAGAGAGAGACGGCATGGCAAAGTTCCGTCCCCAAACGAACTGGCCCCAAAGACTGGCGTCCCTTTCGGTATTTCTTAATTATTACTTGGCCAAGGTGTAACTCCCAAGGGCCCAACTCTTTCCAAGACTCTGCGTCTAGATGGTCTCCGAGAAGTGGCCCTCCGGGCACTTTTAAACTTACATAGGATGCCTCAAAGTAGAGCCCAAAAGTATCAGATCAAAAAGCAGTCACACCCAAAAGCATCTCGTACCAAAAGCTCACACAAACTCTGCTAAAATATGCCTATGCAAAATGCGAAAATCCGTACAGCCTGTCACATCATCATTGTCAGCGCAATTTACGAAAATCAGCCTAGAGTTAAAGCTTTTGATATTTTTGGGTTTAGGCCCCACGGTTGATGCTTGTAAGTTCTTTCAAATTGGTAGGGTTAGGTTTTTATGAAAAATTCTAACCCCTTTATGTTTTAGGCCCACTTTTTGAGTTTAGTTTAGGTCTTCTTGTCCTCTTGGCTAGTTCTTCCCAGTTGGGCATGCCACGTCATCACTTTGTGACATTCCCCCCAATTGCACCGCTCTGAGGTGCAATTAGTGGAGGGAGGAGGGGGTAACTTAAAACAAGTTACTCCCTTTCCGTGTGGGGGTCCCATTACGAATGATACACTATGTATGGTTCTACCTTGGCTTGGTGTGATCTTGAAAATAATGTCCCGGGCTTTCTTGAGCTAACAGTCATTGATATTCGTAATTCTCCCCAAGTGAAGCCAGATGAGCTACAAGAGTGCCGAAGTGCCATTCCCCCCTCGGGGGGTCAACTCCACCTAAAAGGGGTTGGGAGGTGCAAACGGGTCCACACCACCAACCTCAGTGGACACCACCTGTGAGCCGACGCCCTTCCAAGCAGGTATGGCATTTCCTAGGGGAAAACCGTCGGGTTTCAAAGGCAGTTTAGTGAGGTGAGCGATAAGTTACCTGGAGGAGGCAACTCCAAAGGGAAGACCGAAGCAAGTCCCGTAGTACTTGGGCCTCTGAACAGAGGTACTTGGTCGCTGTCACGCCCAAATCAAGTTGGCGAAATGGGTCTTTCAATGGATTAGTCATGGCCCTAAGAGTGTAGATAATTCTGGATTCTCGTAGTCTAGAGGAAACTAGTGACAAAAGCGTGTGCCTTCAGTTTCTGGGAGCATAGTCCCGGTCGTTCTTCTTGTATACTTTTTTGGTGTATGAGGGGAGCAGCCGGGCGTGCCCTACCCGACTCCGAAAACAAAACAAAACAAAAAAATCATTGATATTCAAAATTTGTACCTCAAGCTGTCTTTCCGGCGATATGAAGGTGTAAAGGCCAAAATTTCTGTGCAAAGAATCTATCGTGCATCAAATGACAAGAATCATGAAAAATGTACGCTCATTTTTGCATCGTAGTAGGTTTATTTTCAATGTTTCTTCCTTTGGAATGTTCAAGTTAATGAGTAGTAAATTCAATACAAGTGGGGAGCTTAAAAGCCCATTTATTGTTTAACTTTGTAACAAATGTTTAGGTCTGCAGTGCCTCTAGTATTTTTACTCGTGCTTGACAAATATTAGCCTTTATCATGGTTGAGTATGCCCATCACCACCGGAGGGTGATAGAAACTCAGTTCGTTGGTTTTATAGAGTACGTCCAAAGCATGAATGACCTCTATACAAACGTGCACCTACTCTTAAGCGCCGACGACGTGAGTAGGGATGTCATAGTTGGCTGCTTCTGTTGTCCAAGCTATGCATGATAAAGGTGATAATCTTATTCTTCCTGTTTGGACAAGCAGCGAAGTTGAGGTTACGTGTTGTCAAGTTTGGATCTTTGTACGTCTTTGGTTATTTTCAGCCTCTTCTTTGTAGGTTTGTAGTAGTATTCATTTCTAGTATTTAGCTTACATCAGGACTTAATAAAATTTTCCTTTAGAAGATGTTGTGTGGAGTTTGATTTCTAGGATTAAGTCTTTGAGATGTCTTATCCTCGTTAGTTTAAAGTTGAGTACTTGTTTCAAGTTTTAGTTAAGTAAGTTGCTTCAACTTATTTTGCTTATGCCTTTTCTAAAAACATTTTTAAGTGAATAATGGTTTGTTTTGTCTAGTTTTGTTTAGTAGCAAATACAGGGTTTAGTTTTTCTTTTTTTCTTGTTTTCTTATGTCCCTTGCTTTTGTAGTTTTGTGAGTGTTTTATCCCCTCTTATAATTCGTGAGTTCAGACTATTGTGAACTTATGAAGGTATATTTGCTTTAATTCAACGTTTTTGTGGCGCATAGCATTGGAAAACGTTTTGCAGAATGCTGTTCTCTACTCATAAAACCTTTTTTAATTACATGGGAAGCATCAGAGCGTTTTCAAAATGCTGTGCATCTAACCTATCCATGTGGTATTCACATGGCAGCAGTCTATTGGCTCTAGGTTTTTCACTTCTTTTTTAACATGTCCTCCCCCCCCCCCAAAAACCCCTCTTTCTCACCTTCCCATGCACACCTAGTTCTGCTCCTTAAGGGCATGCTTATGTGGGATCTGTCAGAAGCCGAACGTCATTGAGAGCTCTCAACATTTCTTACCGTGTGTCCGCAGAGTGAGAAATGCTTACGAGAATCATACAAGCAACAGCCGAATATGAGTTACAATATAGTGCGACCTGGCGGCTTGACAAACAAAACGGGTGGCAAGAAACAAATACTATTTGAGCAGGGTAAGGGATTCTATTTTTTTTTTCTATTTTAAAAAGGGGGTCATTTTACCAAAATACCCCTGAAATTTACAGAAATTCCCTCTCAAAATTTGAAATTGTTCAAAAAGGCCCTTATTTTCACTGGATCAATACTCCAAATGGAATATCTTATGCAAGAATTGGTGCAATCCATCTGAAATTAAAATAAGGAAATTTCACAGTTTTGAGGGGATTTCTGCAAATTTCAGGAGTATTTTGGTAATTAAAAACATGGGCATCTTATTTTTTCTATCTTGATTCTCAACCCATGTTGGACACGTCAGAGCATTTTGTTTACGTTGCATGTACCATTTTCTACAGGTGACAAAGGCAGTGGTTTTATCACAAGAGAAGATGTGGCAACTGTTGTAATGGCTTGTATTGAGGGCAAATGTGCTGCAAATTCGACATTTGAGATCATTAATGGAGATAAAGACGGGGGGCTAGATGCTGCTAGTCTTGCTAGCCTTGTCTCCGACCAATAAGCACTGATTTTATATGATGCATTGTACCGTATAAATGATGCACATGTGCGACTTTGATTGTGTACATTATAACATGGTGCACCCGAAAAGTATGTAATGATGTGCTTGCAGCTGATGTACATATATTTATGTCTGGATGTAAATATTCTTCCTCGGCTGTACTTAACACACACTCACACACTCACACAAAACGTGTATGCATGTCCACTAGAGGTACATGTACTTGTATATCCATCCATGCATGCATACATACATACATGCCCATGTACAGAAGTACAAGTATGTAAATTAAATTGGCCCAGTAAGTGAACAGTGGGATGAGAAAAATTATGTAAAACACACCCACGGGAAAACCCAAGTGGTGCAGGTATTTAAGCAAAGAGCGGTAGAAAATAAGTAGCTATGTGTGCTACAAATGAAAGCCTCAGCTTAGTCGGCTATCAACACCAAATCTATAAATTGCAGTAAATTGCGGCTTCAAGATGACCAAACCTTTAACATGTCATCCTAGGGCACCTAGAGGAATATTGGCGAGCGACGTTCAGAGCTTGCATTTCAGAGCTTGCAAATGCCCACAATCACCAAAGCTGTGCTGCACAACATTCATCCTAGAGACAATACCATATGCACAAGTGTAACCATGGACTTTTTGAGTCGCGTTGGAAATACATATCATGCCAAGAGGAGGTTATGGAGGTTCATGTCAGTGCTTTACTTAGAGTCACATCAGTGCACAAAGAGAGACTTCCCTAGAGTAGAGAGGTAGCAGTGGGAGAGGTAGTAGTGGGATTCAACAATGTAGAACCTTGAGGTGAAGTACGTCTGAAGGCCTTGGTAGGATACTTATCCTTTTCAAACACAGACTAGATGAGCATGTATAGGTGGTAGAACAAAAACATGAGGCTTGATACATGTTGATTAGATTACAGCTCTCAACACACACAGGTATGCATTGCTCTATGCTATTTCCTACCTTGGAGGCATCCTAACATAGTGGGTGCTTCACAACCATCACGGATTGTGGCAAAAGCAAACTTAATAAGCGCATAGAGGCAATCCCAGGTGGGAGAATACTCACTAATCCTGTAACTTAATCAGTGCATATTCCTCTCTCAGCGTTGTAGCACACGATGTCTATGTCTATTTCTTTATGGAATACATGATAATACATCAAAGAAGAGGCTACAAATTTTCTGTTTACACACAAATGCACAAAGTACCACTCGTAGTATGCGGTGTCTTTCTTTACCAAATCCATGATACTCAATAAATGAATGCATCAAATTGCTCTTCACACGCAATGCACAAAGTACCACTTGCACAACGAACCTAACATGTAAAAGTCATTGCACAAGCTTTGACTACACGCCACTTCAAGCACAAACATTCTTACTTGCAATCTTTGCTTAGACAAATTAGAATCAAGCATCCACACATGATCACAGAAATCAGCAAATTAACATTAATCACAAAAATTAAAACCATTTCATCATTGTTGGCAAGAATGTAAACGCAAGGAAAATTAGCATAACGCTATCTCATGAAATTGATAGATTTGACGGTAGACTGTTGCATAGGATGCATATGAGATGGAGAGCAAGAACGAAGATAACGACGGAGAGCTTGAGAGAGAGAGAGAGAGAGAGAGAGAGAGAGAGAGTTTGTGTGCAAGCTTGCTCTAAGAACCTCCCAATCAAATGTCCAAAAGGTAATCCTAATTCTTCTCACAAGACTCTTTTATAGAGAATTTATGGATCCTTCCACACTACACCCTTTAGTCCAAATGTAGCAAAGAATCCTGCATGTCCTAGCTATACAAATTGGAACCCGTGTGAGCCCACATTAAGTTTAGAAGATTAGTATATCATGAAGCTCTTTGATTGCATGATGCGACCCTTTGGTCCAAACGTGACCAAAAACCCTAACGTCCTAACTATACAAATTGGAACGCACACGGGCCCACAAAAGACTACAAGTATGAAACTCGTTGGTTGGCCGTATGTGTCATGCAACCAACGGGCTTCATGATTTACTAATCTTGTAGTCTTAATGGTATCACGTGAGTTCTAATTTGCATAGCTAGGGTGTGTAGGGTTTTTGGATACGTTTGAAAAATTTCTATAAGGAGACTTGTGAGAATAATCAGGGTTATCTTTTGTTCATTTGATTGGGAGGCCTGTAGGGAGAGCTTGCATACAAGCACTCCAGATCTCTCTCCCTCAAATTCTTCATCTCCATCTCCATTGTTGCTCTCTATCTTGTATGCATACTATGCAACAATATACTATCTAATCTATTCATATAATGAGTAACGCTATGCTAATTCTGCCTACACACATTGTATGCATACTATGCAACAATCTACTCTCTAATCTATTCATATAATAAGATAATGCTATGCTAATTCTGCTTGCAATGATAATGGATAGTCAATTTTTTTGTAATTAGCATTAACTTTCTAGTTTTTGTGATCATGTGTGGATTCGGTATTCCAATTCATAATTAGTGCTTGCTATGCTTGTGCTTGAAGTGTCAGGTAGTTGAAGCTTGTGGGATGATTGCATGCTAGGTTGTGCAAGTGACACTTTGTGTGCTTAAGTGTAAAGAGCATTGGGTGCAAATTTCTAGCCTCTACTTTGACGTATTGGATGTGATGGATTGAGTAGAGAAGTAGAAATCGCATGTTGGCAACATTGAGAGAGGAGTAGGGGTTGATTAAGGGTCATCACTTGAGTGATTAGAGAGCGTTCTCCCATCTGGGCTTGCTTCCATGTGTTAATTGGATTTGCTTTTCTAGATTGAAAATATATGTAGCAATCGCTATGCTATGATGCCTCTACAATGGTGCCATTAATGGGGATAGAATACCTAAATAAATTAATGCTAATATATGTTCTCTTCTTAATACTTGCTCCAATCGATTGCAAATATTGATAGGTTTAAAATAGATGGCATTGGGTGCGTGATCCTAAGGACGCCTTAGGAATGTTTTGATTTCTGTTGGTTAGTTAGAATCACAAGCCCCTTTTGCAATTGAGTAATCCTGTAGATGGTGGTCTTCTTGTGTAGAAGTTGTCAAATTTTCTAGATACACACACAACTCCTTAAAAGTAGGGGCCAAGATAGCTTTGCTTTGTAGTTTCCATAGTTGAAAATTCACTCTTCCTTCTTTGACTTCAATCTATTGATTGGAAAATAGAGGAAAACCTTTAAAAACCTTGGGAATGAGTTCTACAAGTGATGAAGTACTTATAGAACATAATTTGTTTTGAAAACATTTAATAGCTTCCAACACAGCTACTTCTTTTCAAACACTTAAATGTTTTGAAAACATTTAATAGCTTCCAACACAGCTACTTCTTTTCAAAAAATACCTCCCGTGGGAGGGACAATAGGAGTGGATTGGAAAGTGGCAAAAACTAGGTTAAGCCCATAAAGGTTTTTCTACAAGTTAGTTTAGTCAAAACCTTCTGAAGAGGAAATGCTTTGCTAAGAGGACATGAATAATGACCCAATCATTGAAGGTCAAGAGATGCAGGAATGACGTAGGTGATATACATGCATTTTGGTTTTATGCATGGATATTCTCCACTATTAAAAACCTAACATCCTCTAAGGTTTTGGAATCGGTTGTTCTCTCTCCTACAATTTCCCTAAGAAGTGGACCTCAAAGTGATTAGAGATAGGTGCACTTTGCTCACGTATTAAGCATACTCAAATGATAAAAGGTTGATTCTTGTAAGTTATTTTTGCATAATCAAAAAGATTTCTTGGTGCATGATTTAATGTTTATTTGAGTAATTTAAAGATTGCCCATCTATGTGTGGATGAAACAACAATCAGAATTTAAGCTAAGTGCATATATTCTCCCACATTGCTCTCCAAAACAAGCTCGTGTATTTGAGGTCTCTATCTGACACCATAGATGTAGGCATGCCATATAGTGTGAAAATTTGCGAGATGAACAATTTGGCCAAGCGGTCGGCTTTAACTATCTCCTTTCTCGGTATGAAGTAGGTCTACTTGCTGAATCTATCGATGACTATCAAAGATAAAAATGGAAATCCATTGCTATACTCTCCCAAGGTCGGTCTGGAAGAATCTGGTACAAGCTATTGGGCGGATTTTTCATTGTTTTTCTTTTTGTTCTTGCTTTGCTTTGAAGATGTTGATGTCATTAGGGGAAGTTTGAGGTCTCGAATTCTCCCTGTAAGAAATGGTAGAGAGAGAGAAAATGCTTTTCATTTTTGAAAAAAATGAACAAGGAATTTTAAAACTTAAAATTGGGAGGAAACCTTTATATTTTTACTTGGTGCACGGGATGTTACTTTTTCGGGCCCCATATGTAGTGTCATTTTCAAATATCTTGGGAATGTGTCCCTTTCCCCAAAATTCTCCCTCCCAATGCACTAGTTTTCTCTTTTCGTCCAAATTTCAAGTTTCCCTTTGCCCATTCTGTCCTTCCGCTACACCTTTCTCTGCACCATATCCAAATCATCATATTGTCCACATAATCTCCATGAGTCCTTCTAAAAGAGGTATCTATCATCTCCATGTCGAGTTGGAAGATGAATATTCCCCTCTCCAAAAAAGAAACATGCTTTGTGAAACTCCTCCTTCTGCCATAAAATCATTGAGATTAGGACAAAAGAAGCACATTGATCTATGAATGCACCCCACCATTCTTCAACTATTCTTCATTGATGAGATTTGTAGGAGATGGTATGAATGGGCTATACACAAAACCTTGCATCAGAGGGGGACATTCTTAAGCTAGACAACCATGTGCTACTATAGTTCAAGGCTTCTCTTAATCATCAGCTTCAAGAAAGCAAGGAGAAGGTAAAGAACCTCCAATCATTGCTGAACATAGTCAGAAGAAACAGGGTAGAGCTTGGACTTAGACAAAGACAAAGGAAGTTGAAGAATATTGAGAGTCTCAAGCAAGGAGGTGGAGGCTACAACAGAAGTATCAAAGCAGTGAGGTAAAATTGTTTTTTTTTTCCAAATTGATATCTATTTTGAAAGTTGGTATCTTTGGGTGCTATAATCTTTCCTTGTGTTTACCCAGGTCTTTAGTTCAACCAGACTGCTCACAAGGAAACATGAGAGGTGCATCACAATCATTTTGTGAAGTGATTCCACATGTTCTTGCTGGCAACCTAGTGAATGAAAGAAGATTTAGGGTTGCTAGGCAGAAATGCATCAATGGATTTTTGCAAATTTCTACTTTGGACAAAGATAAAGTTCAAGGCACTTTGGACAAAGTTGGAATTAGTAGGGAAAGTTACCAAAAGCTATGCAAGCTCATCAACAGAAACCTGAAGAAGTCAAGAGTGAAGGGGTCCTTGCTTCCAAAGCCATTAGTTGTTCAACATATCAGGCTCAAAATAGATTCCAAGGTCATGGAGATACTTGGAGAGACTTTTACCATCAATGACATATTTCCTGGGAAGAAGAAAGACATCAAGTTTAACTCTTTCAACAATCTGTTCTTTGACTTGAGAACTTTGGCGAGGGCCATGATAAAACTCTATGATCTTCAACATACTAAGGCGAATGGGTAATCCATTTTTGTCATCAAATTAGATGAGAGTAAAATTGTGAAGGGTAGAAAGCTTGTGAGAGTATCAATTACCCTCATGAATAGATCTCTTTTTACCACATAGGAAAAAAAAACCCTAAAAATTTTAGTGTGCAGTTAGAGAAGAACATTTGGGTGGTTGGGTGCTTTTGAGGTTGATAGTGAAGATTTCAACGTGTTGAATTGGGTTTTCCACCACAATAGTATCCCTGCTATAATCAAAGCTCAACAGGATGGGGAGAAGCTAGATGTTGAGGGCTTTGGTAGGTACAAGGTGGAATGACACATGGGGGGTGGGGAGAGACCTAAAGACACTAAAATTTATGTACAACGTGTCAAGGGGTGCCAATGCCAAAAGCCCCTATATATACTGCATGGGTGCAACAAAGGAGCTGGATGCTGCTAACTAGAACAAAGCCCTAGATAGACACTCTAAAGATCCAAACTTTCAATCTGTTTTAGATATTCCCCTTTCAAATGTCCACCTCTGCACACTGCATGCACTTTGTAGATCATTGGAAGATTGTGCACCTCTACATAGGGTTTGCATAGAAACTAAAATCTTTATCAGCCAGAGAAACTGCAATAAAAAGTATTGAGAGGGTATTGTCTGATTTTGGACTTCATGGGGGGAATGTTGTGATTGAGTCAGACCCCAAAAGGTCATCTGGTGGAAATAATTTCCCTAGGAAGGCTTCTATTGTTGGGATGAAGGCCATAACATTCTTGGGATCTTATGTAAAGTTGGGTAGGGGTTAATGTGAAGTCCAATACAACTAATGAAAGGATATGCATAATGCTGTGAAGGACCATGGAGTTGATGGCAAAGCAAGAAATGAGAAGGCAAAAGTGTGGGAATCCCTGGATGCAGTCTTTTCTTACTGTGATAAAAGTCATTGGGGAAAGAATCACCTCTCCAACTTTAAGAAAGAATTGAACAAATTCAAGAAAGCTATGACAAGTGCTTGGAGCTCAGAGCACTTCACACACTTAATGGTAATAATTATGAATTTTGACTTTACTAATTTGCTTCAATACTTTCATAAGTTGCTAAATAGTTTTTGTTTTTTTCTGTGTGCAACACATTATCTCAATCACATTCCTTGGTTAGTAAAGAAATATGGAGGCTTGTCAATTTGGTCTACTCAAGGTATGGAGAAGTCCCACTATTAGGCAAGAACCAAGTTTTTCAAACACACTAGACTTGGTGGAGGAGCTCAAAAAGCTAATAGCTTGCTTGAAGTATTCCAGTGGTTTTACAGACGAGTGTGACACATAATAAGATAACAAGAGACTAAATATTTATTAGACAATTCTGATCTCACTACAGCTATACAGAGGAGTATACAAAAAAGGCAGGATGCATACATTAGATCATTAGCAAGTGAAAGGTTTTTACAATGGATTTCCAGTAGAGAGAAGAAATGAAACAGATGGGGAATAATACAAGGATCAGTTTTGGCTGCTTGATCCAACATCAGGCTTTTCATTGCGCCCCTCTACTTCAAGTAATTGTGCTTCTTATAATCTTGCAACTGCTCAAATTGCCAGAAGAGGCAAGGATATAGTTGACCATAGTGCCAAAGTATGCACTTCTTGAGCCCATAAATCTTGAGCAAGTCCAAACACAATCAAAGTATCTAACATCCTTGCAAGGTTTAGGGGTGACAATAGCATAGGCTCTAATATATGGATTTCTAGGGCATTGTTCAATGGATCTTCCATGATTTGTATGGGGAGTGGCATAGTTATAGCATCTAGATTTTTTCTCATAGGGTTGAAACCTCTTTGTGTTATGAAGACTCTTGATTCTTTTGCCAAATCATTTGCACAAACATTTCACATACAGAAGGGTGTTGAGAAAATGATCTTGAAAATAATTTTACAAATTGAATAGAAAAAGGGTCCCTTTTGTTGGTGAAAATTACACAACTGAGGGAATTATAAATAGTCCTTGAATGCACATGAAATATAGGTTTTACATATAGAAACCCCCCAAGAAAATTGGGTGTTTACAAAGTCCCAAGAAGTGCACGACAAGATCATTATAATGTTACAAAAACTTGTATGATGGGTGGCACAAGTACTCAAACACTACCTGAGAACTTGCTATTGTTAGATAATTGTGTATCTTTAAGCAAGAATATATATATATACGTTTGCATCTTTCTTTACTTGTAGGTCATGGTGTCTTCAAGACTATACAATTGGGTTTCTTAATGGAGGGACACACATTAAGACATAGATGCCATTTTCAAAAAAGTTCTTTGAAAGCTTAAGAAATAACAGTGCCTTCATGTTGGCTTATTTTATGGATAGTTTCCATCAGTGTGAGAAGTCATCCCCATCTCCATTTTTGCTAAGATAAGTGTTGGCCTTCAAGGCTTTGTCAAAGGATACCTATGTGATGGTCCAGATGCTATTGTGGGGCACTCAAAACCCTTGTAATTTAGATTTTTCATGCAAGATGATGTATCTGTCAGCAATACAAGTTGCACTCAAAGATGTTTGATTGGATGCCAACAAGAGGGAGAGATAGAGCTATGGAAGAGGGATGATATAGGCAAGGTCATGCTTCCACAAGCGTTACCAACATTCTTACAACTAGCTAATTTTTTCAAAGAAAATACCCAAGTGCTCCAAGGGATAAATGATCACATAAGGTATTGGGAGAAATGGGTGGGCATCAAGGGTTTTGAGTCGAGTGATGAAAAACATATGAATTACATGATCAAGTATTGGAAGTAGATTGTCTTTGAAATAAAAAAACCCTATGCTAAATACACACGTGTATGAAAAAATTTGACCCCTATCCAAAGGAACTCATTATATAGAGCCTTTGGAGATGGAAGAGGATTCTGAGTGTGAGGCCATGAGGAGTACAATGACCACTATCATGGTCCACAAAACTAGAGGCCAAAGAACTTATTTGCACCATTGGCTTATGTCAAGAAAGGGTCCTTCATATGGGTACAATCTTGGAGGTAGTTTACCAAATATGGCTAGGTGTTGTCCAATCTGACATTGATGTTTATCCTAAATCAACTAACATTAGGAAGGTCCTCATTCAATATTGGGCATTAGTGTGCAAGAAGATGTTAGGAAGGTCCTCATTCAATATTGGGCATTAGTGTGCAAGAAGAAGGGTGTGAGTGATGTTGAGGTTTATAAAACTGTTGGGATAAGCAATGAGGTTGATGTAGTTGTCTTCTGATGGGTAAGAATGGAGCAACCAAAGAATCCAAACAGGGTGAATCCAGTAAACTTTTTAAGCTTACTGCATACATCCTCAATAGTAAAAAAAGAGGGCATACATGGGAGTGAACCATAAAATGGCATTTTTCTAGCATTTGGTTGCATATATAGCTGCCTACAATGTGTATACATATCAACAAGACTCAAGTTACAAAAAATTCTCAACCTGCTTGCCCCTCAAGTTTGTCCAAAATCTTCCACATGCGCGTGTCTTTTCTTGGACTTGAAAATTTTGTTGCTTTACTTTCCATCTTCTTCTCTTGTTTTGAATCAATGCCTTGATATTTGTCTTTGTCCATTGTTGTATCAAGCTTTATCAAGGACTTTTGAGCATCTTGACGTTCTTTATCAAACCACCTTTTGCGTGGTATATCTTTGTTGATCCATGGACATGCTTTATGGCAAAGCATTCTTTGGCACAAGAACAAATAACTTTCTTGAAAGCTTCCCATTTAGTTCCAATGATGTGTCATATTGAAGCTTTGTCATCCATAACTTTTACTCAACCATTTCAATGTACATTGGTGCCAGTTTGAAATCCATACATAGTGATAACATCTCTTCCCTTTGGATGAGATTATCATGCTTAGTTGATTCTCCACATGCAAGGTCAATACATAAGGTCCGGTGGTTTGATTCCGGGGTCCATTGGTCAAACATAAAACTCTTTATGCAATACATTATGGCTTTGGAGAGTAGCATATAGTCAATCACACTATCCCCATTATGTTTTCCACATGTAAATCCATTGGTTCAACTCCACAAAGATACACCATTGGCAATGAGCATACCCATGCTATTACACATGTGTAAAAGTAACTTTCCATAGCGATCCACTATTTCTAATCCATTGAAGTACAATCATACAAGTGAACTTCCTCAAACTCCCTTGAAATGTATGGGCATATCAAATTGTTGAGTATCATGTTGCAATGTTTTTGTGTGAGCATTCATATCCCCAAAGATAATAACATCACCTTCGCCTTTGAAATAAGAAATGTCCTCTTCTAAATCAAAAAATGGCTGATCTCTATCCATGCAGCCATAAAAGGGGGAATCATGATGAGGAATGTAGCAATCGGCTACAAAAATGGGTGCTCTTTTTGGTGTCATAATTTTCATCCATACATAGCATTTGTACTTGTCATCTTTCACAAGTGATACAAAATCTTCGAATCCTTTCTTAACCATACATGCTATCCATCCTTGCCCTCTTCATTGCTTAAGATTCTTTGACCACATCAATGAATGTACATTGAAATCCTCCAACATGTTAATCCTTTGTGTATCATGCTCCCAAGTTTCAACAAGAAGTACAACATTGGATTTGCTTGTTAGTTCATCAATGCCAACCCCCGCATTCCATGGGTTCCATTGCAATTCGAAAGCATATTTTCAATTATAACTCTTCCTCATAAGTCGGACATTCCTATTTGCTCAAGGGACTTGCCTCCTCCTTGGGCACATTTTCTTCGTGAGAGATCTCCTTGTTTTTCTTATTCCTTTTCTCATATGCCGATACATATTTTGTTGCTAAATAGTACAATCTTCACATACAAAACATTTTGTATCCCTCAAATAGATCCAACTATTATTAATGATAATCTTTTGTTTGGTCTCATCCGGCATGGTGCATACAATTGGCCGTTCTCCCGAGTGAGGAGCTCCTTGCTTACCCACTCTATGCCATAACTTCGGACATGCCAAAGAGAGTTTTGAAGAAATCCTTGATAACAATGGCAAGAGAAGGAGGCGCCTCTAACTACTCTTTAGGAATTCCACAAATAACAATGTTCTTGGAACGTCTCTCCCGTTCCTTCAACTCCTCCACATCCACATGCTCAACACTCTTTGTTTGAGCCATAGCTTGTATGAGGGAGGAATTAGGAACCACATTGCTACCAAATACATCAACCCAAGACTTGTTTGTCATATATTTTTTATATCGCATACACCCCGGTTCATGGTGTCAAATTTCTCCTCTTCCAATACATGTTCATGCTCTACTTTGCTCATGCGTTCCTTCAAAGTATTCAAGTGCACAAGAGAGCGTTTACATTCCTTGACTTCCTCTTCAAGTTGCATCAAACGTGTTGTTTGCATCTCAAGTGTCGTCTTGAGATTCTCATTCTCAACCACAAGAACCCTTAGCATGTCATTCTCCATTTCAAGTGCCCGTAAGTCTTCACCTTGTTTGTTTACGGTCAATTGCAATGATACCAAGTATTCTATGATCATGGTTTCTGATGTCGTTGGTTGAGTGGTTGTGTTGCTATCTCACACTTAGGCAATTTTGGATCATTTTCTACAATGTTGTGGACCTTGTTGAAGTAGAATAACCCTTACGAGTGTCGAAAGACATTGTATGTAAAATAAGAGATGAGAGTCAATTTTCCTAAACATGTTCATTTCAAAAATACTGCTACAAAAATGCATTCCATAACTATTGAAATTTATGTCTTTACATCAATGCATAGAGGGCATCGTGCTCTTTGATTGAGGCTATAGATCACCCAAATCAAAGTTTGGATGAAGAAGTAATGATGAAAAGAGTGAACTATTGTCTACTAGGTCAAAAAACGGGTGCAGTAGAGAGAGAGAGAGAGAGAGAGAGAGAGAGAGAGAGAGAGAGAGAGAGAGAGAGAGAGAGAGAGAGAGAGAGAGAGAGAGAGAGAGATGAATAATTTCAAAATATGGATATTTTATTCTAATGGTGTTGAAGACATTCAACTTTACAACTCTATTCTCTACACGGATTATGTGGTGTTCAAGCTTGATAAATATTTGGTTCCTAATTGGTTCTATTGGTGTCTTACTGAGTCTTTATGCTGCTTTTGGAAAAATATTGGCACCTTGATCTTGTTCCTTATTGCTTTTTTGGTAGTAATCTCTACTTTGATACACGAAATTTTTCATCGTGATTATTTTGCTATACTGTGCTTAGTTCTGGTTTGTGCCTCTCACTTGTTTTTATTCTCTCTCTTTCTCTCTCTCTCTCTCTCTCTCTCATTATTCTTGGCTATGATGGCTTCAATTATGCTGGGAATTGAGTTCATATGACTAATCCCTCTGGGGGGGGATTGAGTGCCCTTAACCGATCCTTCTTGTTTGCAAGGAACTGTGTGCATGTGATTGATCCTTCTGTTTTGCTTGAACTAAGTGCATATAATTGATCATTCTGAGGATAATATTGCTTATAAGTTCATTTGAGGATCAATATGATTTGTCTTGGAGCTTTCACTAACCAGTGTTTACAAAAGGAGTACTAATCTGATGCTTTTGTGATCCTTGTTAACTATTTTTTGACTATTTCCTCTCTAAGGGGTTTGATCTTATGTTTTGCTCAATTCCTGGATCTTTGCTACCTTTTTGATGTGATGTTTTACTGAATTCTTGGATCTTTGCTGCCTTTTTGATATGATGTTTCATGGGGTAGGCAATCTTGGGCACAGTAGAAGATGGGGATGTCTGCTTCCCTACCATCTTGGATTCATGTCCTCTTATTGTTTGACAAGTTGGTACTAGCATATTGTTGGTTCTTTTGATCCTTGAGGATTGAGTTGCCATGAATGGAACTAGCCTATTGCTGGTTTTGCTAATCCTAAAATCAATGTGGATGTTTCTTTTACATCCCAAATTTGATGGATATGGAGATCATCTAGGCTTTGATAGTTTTTTTTGTTGGGTATCTAACAACCAATTGATGAGCTTGCTGATCACTGGCTGGATATGCATGGGCTGACCTTGAACTATTTTTGGTCTCTTCAATTTGATGTTAGGATAGAATACTACCTTCTAATTACAAAAAATTTAATTTGGCATGCACATTCTCATTTTCGTGGCTTAGTATTTCTCTTTTGCTGGCTTGGATCTGCTTGTATTGGCTGATTTTTGGTACTTGACTAGCTTGCAGATCTACTTAATTTTGGTCTCAAAATCTTTTGTTATGGTGATTCTTTGATAGCACTAACTCTTAAAGAGCTTTATGTGTTGAGAAACTTTACTTCTGGGAACTTGTAGTCAATTGTTTCTCTGTAATATGGCATCTTTCTACCTTTGACTAGGTTTGTTTGGATTTTTTTGTTCTAAGACTCTGATATGGTCTACCTATGTTTTAGCACTTTAGTTTGAAGTATTGTGGCTTTTTGAGTGCTTTGGATTTCCTTAGTTATAGTTGTTTGACATAGTTCCTCTATTAGCTCTCCTAAGTTGTTGACTTTGGGAATACTCTCTCCAATTAAGTAGTTTTTGTCCCACTATTTGAAGGGCTCAAATCTGGTCCATACAATATACAAAACAAAGCTTAATAAGTAATTATTTAGCATATGGTTACTACTCTGAGAATGCAATTTTGGTAGGGTTACTTTAATTTAGAAAAAAGTGGGAATCACTTGAGATTTGCTAATATTTTTGTTTTAAGTACTATTAAGGACATTAGCTAGTCTAATAATTTTCAAGTTTGACATGGATAGCCATATGTAGCCAAGTCTAACAAAATCTATTGTCTTGACTATATGGTTGCATGTGAGAATTCTATCTTGGCTTAAAAAGGTTTAGCATTGCTGCTGTTTGACTTTGAAGATTCCTGTTGATTCGACTTGGATGACCTCCACAAATCTATCATTTTTTGTATAGGATCATTGGGGAATGATGTCTCGTTCTTATTATATTGTACAATTTTTTTTTCTAAGAGTGAGTCATCACACACACACACACACACACACACACACACACACACACACACACACACACACACACACACACACACACACACACACACACACACACACACACACACACACACACACACACACACACACACACATTATTTTCTTCTTCTCCCTCGTGGTTGTCAAGGTCAACTTCTACAATGGGCGTTGTCCTTTCATTATGATTTTTGTCTTGTACTTCTCTAACCATCTTCCAGAGTTATTCTCGCCAATCGTCTCTAACCTCTGGAATGTTATGCAATGTCATAGACAGAGTGATCTATAGTGTTCTCTACTACTTGAATTGTTAAACCTTTTTGGTCTATGTCTGCTTGTTCCTCTTTTGGATGGTGTTTTGGATCTGTTTCCTTGACTCGTTCATCAATGTTTCCCTTTTGTCTTTCTTTTTAATCGAAATTTTGAGGACTTTTCTTCGCTCACCTATCTCTCTAATTTTTTCAAGGTCTTTCAACTCTATCAATGGTTGGAGAATGACCCTCTCTTGGATGAGCATTGCTGGTGGGGGCTCCATAAGAGTTTGAGCCATTTCAATTATCTTTTTGCACATCGCCAATCATAGCTTCTCCCACTCTGCATCAGGATATGTCATCCATGTATGTTCCTGAGTCTACATATTGTCCAATCTTACTTCATAAGCTTTTAGAATTGCTTCTAATGGCTCAAACTATTTGTTGACTAGCACAAAACCTCTTGAACTCATTCCTTTTGGTTTGGTTTCCTTTGGGTTCAGTTTCATTTCATGTGTTTTCTCTAGTATAACACTAGGTTCAATTTTCAAACACTGATTTGTTGTGTTTGCTCTCAAGCTTGGGACAGCTCAGCTGTAATAGCCTTTAACTTCTTATGACACTGGGCTCTCACTCTATCTTGCGTGGTTTTTCTAACTGACTTTGCACTAATGGATTTGTGAGAATCCCTACCCTCCTTCTCATCTATCATTTTCCATTTTGCCTGCGTTCTTATCATTACCTTCAATGGTATTTTCATTTTTAATCCAATCCACTCAAGGATGGAAACATTTCCACAATGTTCATTGTCACCTTTCCTTTTTTCTTTGGGTTTTGAGGGCAATTTGGATATAAGTGTTCAATTTTGAATCCTCCACAATAACCCCCTTCACTCTTCTTACCATGAGGAGAATTGGCTACAACATTTGGTTGATCCCTTGGACAATCCTTAGCCCAATGATCACCGTCGCATTTAAACAAGGTCCTAGAGGTCTCTATTGTTTAGGTTGTTGTGCATACTATCTTTGAGGGTATGGCTTTGATCAAGCTTCACCTTGGTTAGCTATGAACATCAAAGTCCCCTGACTGAGGGTAAATTCTTTGCCTTGACTTAGATTGTTTTTCATCAGCTCTAAGGTGGTAGAAGATGAGACGAGACTTTCCTTGTCATAGGTTTCCATGGCCATTGATAGGTAGGGGTCATTATGATGATAATGTCCCTAGGGATCCTCCTCATGAAACATATGTACTGGTACTAAATAGTCTTCTTCTAGACAGTGTTTTGGATAGACATACCTCACTGCAGCTGGATTATCTCCCGATGGTGGTGGTTGATGGCCTAAACAATGGTCTTGGTCTTTCTACTCTCGATTGTGGATTTACTAGTCCTGAGGCATATCTTGGTGGTAGTGGTGCTGGCCTATTGTGTTGATACCGAGGGTTTGCTGGCATATTTTCATAATATGGGGGTTAAGTTGATGAGGCCTTTCCCTAAATTTCCCCCAATTATAATAGAATCCCTCAGTTGTATGATTCGTTCACTTATTTTTAATTGCACGCCACTTTGTCTGAGGATATGGTTGAAGCAACATAGGGCATTATGATGTTGGATGATCTCCTCCACAAGTTAAACATTGCCTCAAGAACAGGACTCTCTGGTTTGGAATTCCCATCTTTTGCCCCATTCTTCTCGCAAGTTCTTCCACAAGCTCTTCGGTGCTCATTTGTGTTTGTGTTTGTGTTTGTGGTTGCGATGCTGTTTTTGTTGAGCTTGGTTTACTGCGGCCACCCTAGAATCCATTGATCCTACATCTGCATCCCTTAAGGCTTCTCCGTATATTTGGCAGTTGTCCACTAAGTAGACAGCTTCCTTTGTAACCTCACATAGAGTCATACAGTTTTTCAAATGTAAATCCTTCTTGAGGTGTTTGTTCTTGAGCCCTTCTATAAACAATACTGGTTAATGATCCTCCCGCGGTTTCTCAGGTGGTGGATACCTCTCAATGTATTTCTTGAATTGTAAGCTGGCTTCTCGAACCCTCTCCCTCTTTTTTCTAAAGGAATGAATCTATGATGCAGTATTGTGCTTGACTCCTCTCATAGAAAACTCTTCGTCAAAATCCTGAAGCAACGTGTCTATATTTCCATAGTCTTCCTTTTTCAAGGGTTGGAACCAAGTGACGGCAGTGCGTTCAAAGGTCAATCTGAAACTTTCAAATTGAATGTGGAAATTTGTGATGTATTTCGCTCTCAACACCTGATTGAAGGGTTGGAACCAAGTGAGGGCAATGCGTTCAAAGGTCAATCTGAAACTTTCAAATTGAATGTGGAAATTTGTGATGTATTTTGCTCTCAACATGTTGAGTGAGCATGGGGATCCCCTGATCCATTGTACTTCAAAGCCATGCATTTTTCAACTTGGGATGGACGCATGGGTCTTGGGTCGGTAACATACCTCATCATTATCGAGGATCTTGCAAAAGCTTCCTCATAAGGGGAGGTTGTCATTCTAGGTGTGGCTCTATGTTCCTCCCTCAAATGAAAATCTGGTCTTGGCCTTTTAGTGTGGTGTGGTTTGGATGACCCTGTCATGGTCATATGACCACCTCTAACGTGCTCTACTTCTGACAAGCGACCTCCTCTCATCCATAGACCTGGAATTTTTGTTCCTATCCTATGAACACTCTTCACATGGGGGGGGGGGATTTTGTTGAGTTGATTCATGAAACTCACCTCTTTCTCAATTGATTTATTACGGGCAGTTTGATTCAAATATATAACAAAAAATGGCTCCCCACAACAGGAAAGCTTTTCCATGTCTGCCATTTATGCATACATATACTCATGTCCCTTACTCTCTACCAAAATAAGCCATTTCCCTATGTCAAGCTGGTAGACATACATGTACATCTTCTTGATGTCAGTGAGTTCTGACGGGCTCACATCCTCCCTCAGGTAATAGCTATCCCCTTCTTTGGTCACTTGTATAACCGCACTCAAGGATCATCTACCGGTGTTCACTCTAGCTCTTTCATAGACACAAATATTTCCCTTGGGTCATTCTCCAACAGAGGTCTCTCAACTCCCTTGTAAACTTTATCTTTAGTCCCAGTCATCCCCATAGCATCAACATGGTCCGGATTGTTCGTCCTAAGGTAAGAAACAACTCTCTCTAGTAGTAAGTCAGTTGTTTAGTGAGGGGAAGTTCAAGTGTTGAAAGGACGCCCTTTCAACAACGTTTCCATAAAGATTCCTGAAAGATTCTGTAAAGATTCCACATGAAGATGGTGATGAAGTAATGAATATGAAGATGGATGCTGCAACATGAAGATACGAGTTCATGGACGTCATCGAATATCCCGTTATTATTATTTTGAGCCATTACGGCCACTTTTGTAATGTTTACGGGAACCTCATATTTTAAATTGGCACTTGTATTTTGGCCGCAGATTCTTGTATAATGAATAAAGCCAACTCAGTTTCTTGTAATTAATCTCTGTAGAAGCCTAGGGACAATTTAGGTCATTTGGCCGGACATTAGGTTTGAAGGCTTGGTATATAAGCTAAAACCTAAGGCTTTGTAAAAAACACATTACGTTATCTCAAATAATATACAGTCGTGGGTTCTGCAGCACACAGTAGTGAGCTTCACGCACACACACCATCACGCACACTAATCACATTGCAGATATGAGAGTAGGAGCATGTTAGCATCGAGGAGCTCTCCGCGTCGACACAAGCAATGCAAGCCGAGGACCACATCGCGAGCCCGCCTGCTACAAGCTATATTTGGTCGTAAGTACCTCAAACGACATCCGTTCTGAATGATCAGGTAGTCGTTAGAATCAGGGCGAGAAGCTCTTCGTGTTGATGTCTTTGTAGATCAGTTTCGGACACTTTGGAAATTACTGTTTTGAGTCTATCGCGATAGCGATTAGAGGTCTTATAGTTATAGTTTTCAGGGTTTAGGTGTTTGGCCATATAGGATATGCCCTTGTGAGTCTTGCCCTCCGATTTCGAGTCATACCGATATGATTTGAGATTGTTTCGAGCTTGTAGTGTTTCGTAGGATTCGATGTCTGTTTCTTTGCTTTATGGTAGTGTTGTGGTAGGATTAGTGACTGTAGAGTGTTGTTCGTGTCTAGCTCAGGGTTGATAACCCAAAGATTGCCTCCATGCCCTAGTCGGGTCAGCTACGTCCTCGGATTGACAGTTTGTTGGTATGTGTTCTCGCTGTGCTCCATCGTCCGTGGCGGCGTACACGCTAACATTGGCGCCACTACCGGGGACGAAGCGCTTAAACTAGCGTAGACCGCATCTCTCGTTTTTGACAGTATAGCGTTTTTCTAGAGTTTTCTAGAGTGTTGTCACCATTTGCCTCCTTAGTGGGAAGTCAGAGACCTGATCTCTTGACTGAGGGATAGCCAGGGAGCCTACATCTCACCGAGGTGGTCCACCATGAGGTTGAGGTATGGTTATATTATTTTTTTGTGTGTTTAGATTAGGTTTTATGGTTTGTGTGTTTGGTTGTGAAGAATTTGAAAGAAAAAAAAAAAACGCAAAGAAAAACGCAAAAGGTAAGCAGGAGGCTGTTTGCTTGCCAGAAAGCAAAAACAACCATTCAACCATCGAAAGTAGGACTTTAGGTAGTGTAGGACATCTGATGTTGATCTAGAGCAATTTTGACATGAAAATGTGCTTGAAAACACAAAAGGCGGAATTGTATTGATTATGGTAAAAGTGCTCTAAAATGGTCGTTTGAAAGCTGATTTGAGTGCTTGTAAAAAAGCATTGGAGACCTTAAGGTAGGGGGAAAACACAGATTTGGTCCAATCCAAAAAAAAAAAAACCCTAAAAATCCAAAAAACAAAAATCTGAAACCAAATCTGCAATTTTCAAAAAAGCTTGTATGTGAAATTTCAAAGCATTTGCATCAGTGCTTGTGCATCTAAGTGGGAATTTGCTTTTTATGAGTGTAAGGAAGTGAACTGTGAAATGCTTGAATCCAAAGGAAAAGAAGTCCAAATTGAATGAAACTTTGAGGATAGGCTTCTAAGGGCATTGGGAACCAAACTGTCCAAAAACAGAAAAAAAAATCACTTCCCAGGGGCTCTTTGCTCAGTCTATCGCGATAGACTGGTGGATTGTAGATAGACTCACAATCAGGCAAAATCCCTCATACCACAGGTAAAACACCTCAATATAAGGCTGCTGGCCAAAAATTGAGTGTACTTGGACACCTGCTTGACCACTAAACCTCAGGTCTGGTGTTTTGAGTCTAAGTTCAGAGACAAATTGGGTAAAGGGACTTGACCAAATTTCCAAACCTTATGAAACTTGGTATACATGATCTACAGAGGGAAAGGAACACATCTGTGAAGAGAAAATTTGAAAAAAAAAGTCATTTTAGCATACTTGGTGAGTCTATCGCGATAGACTAAGAACCCAGTGATAGAAACTGAATTTTTCAAAAAAACTGTGTGCCATAGCTTGGAAAGGTGCTATCAAGGACACATAAAAATTTTGAAGTCATTTGGACATCAGAAAGTGGGTCTAAGAACATTTGAGAGGATTCAGCTTGTAGAAAACACCAGATCTGGTCTAACTGACAAAGTAAAAGTCCAAACCACTTGAAAATTGGTAGGAGAACTAAGGAGAGGTGTTGGAACACAGTGGTATAGTCAAAGTTCAAGTTTGACCTATAAAAAGGGTACTTGCTGAGTCTGTCGCGATAGACTCAAAGCAGGGCCAAAGAAACTGAATTTTTCAAAACCCTCTGGAGTATAGCTTGTTTAGTCTCTCAGGAGGTTACACACAGAATTTGGTGGATTTTGGACATTGGGAAGTCATTCTAAGTCTATTTTCTAGTGATCAGATAGACTCAGAATTCTAGAGTTGGAGTTAGAGACCTAAGAAAAAATCCAAAACAAGTGAAAATCGGTGAGCAAGGTGTACAGAGCATAGGGAACACAGTGGTGAAGAGAAATCTGGAAAATTTTCAAAACTGTGAATCTGCTGAGTCTATCACGATAGACTAGGGTTTTTTCACAAAAATTGAAATTTTTGAAAATTGACCTTAGGGCCTTGTTCTACATGTTGTTGTGAGCCTATGGTTAAAATTTGAGTAAATTTGGAGTATTGTAAGTGCATCTAAGAGGATTACTTCATAAGATCAGAAAAGAGACTGTTGTTTGATGCAAGTTACAAAGGAAAAGTATTCCAAATTGGTTGAAACTTGGTGAGTAGTATCTCAAGAGAAGGGGGAACTCAAATCTGTGAAAACAGTTGAAAAACTGTATCCCAGTAACACTCTGGTGAGTCTATCGCGATAGACTCAGAAAATCACTGTAGAAAAATCAAAATTCAAATCTGACTTCATATTTGGGTTCAGAAGGCCCATTATACCCCCTGTACACAAAGTTTGAGTACATTTGGACATCTGCAAGGGGTACTTGGTGAGTCTATCGCGATAGACAACTGAGGAAAAAATTTTGAGAAATTTTTTGAAACTAAGTATACCACTGGGTTTATCATTGCCTAAGGAGTGCACACACCAATTTTGGGCTCAAATTGACCACTTGGAAAAACATCAGATAGAGCAACTTTCCAAATTACATCTCACTGTTTTGGTCATAACTTTCACATACGGACTCCGATTCCAAAACTTTTTTTTATCAAAACGTAGCTTGAGAGCAGCACTACAAATCTTAGAGTAAATTGACCAAAATGGTTGCCATAGCATACATTTTGGTCAGTTTTGAAAAAAAAGTTGTTTAAGGCCACAAAATGCATCCGGAAGTCAGGGGTGCCTAAAACCGACAATTTGAGAGAATTGTGAGAAAACGCTCACGGTTTTGGACATAGTTTAGGATTTTCCCTGATCAAAACACTTGAACACACTGAAAGAGGTATTACTACAGCAAGGTAGAGCTGTTAAGCCTAGAAGTCATGTCTACATCAGACTCAGACTCAGACTGAGCTTATACAAGCACTCAGTTTTTAGAAAAGTGCTTGTATTCAAAGCACTTACACTTGGGGGTAAGCTCAAAAGTGAGGAATTCTGTAGAGTAGACAAATTTCTTCAGTGGTGGATCATATTTCCATCCAATCGTGATGTTCTGCAACAAAATATCATTTCCAAAGATAGATTCAAACACATGTGTCAAGATTGATTTGGGAGGAAAGAAATCCAAAATTTTGTTAACAAAAAGGCAGTGAACAAGCCTTGCTACATTCTTGTCCTCTTTTATCAAAACTCGCTTTCCGGTAGGTGTGGCTATCATCTGAAAATTTCCAAGGATAAGAAGTTAAACATTTGGCGAAGTGGGAGGCTTTTTCCTCTCCCTCTTACAAAGCTTATAGATTTCCCTTTTCCCTCTAAGAAGTTAGGAAGAGAAGAGGGAGTAAAAAAGGAAGTGGCAAATTGAGACCCTACAATAGACAATAGTGGTTTCTTCAGAGATGGGGAGTCTTCTTGGTCTAAAGAGTGTTTATTGATAAGTGAAAGAATATGTTTTATCCCTTTAGTTGTGCTGAGATTTGAGAGGAAGAGCCCATGATCATCATTTTTTAGCTCATTTAAGGAGTTATACATACAAGTTCTAAAGTGTAAATATGCTATCGGTGACTTTACAATCTCCCAGGCTTGTCCACCCAGCCAAGACCAGATCAAGGGGAGGAAGTATTCTTCTGCCTGTGTTAGAAAGAGGGCAGGGAGGTTGTTCAAGACGTACCATAGTGAGTGATCAAACCAGAGAATGTTGCTTTCATGGTTTGCCTTGGGATCCAGTGCCTTGCAAGTGCACCTGATTTATGGCCTGTAAATGTTCCAAATTGCTCTAGAGTACAAATCAGTGTTTTGTTTGTCAAAGGTCATGGTACCTTTTGTATGAGCATAAATGCACACCAAAACTGCACATCTTTTAGAGTTCAAAAAATTCATACTAAAAGGATCTTTGATCAATTCACCTTTATCTAAGTATTGCTCTCCTTTGATAGTACCTAGCTTGTAATTTTCACTGGTGGATGCTTTGATAGCTACTTTTGTATGAGCATAAATGCCCACCAAAACTGCACATCTTTTAGAGTTCAAAAAATTCATACTAAAAGGAGCTTTGATCAATTCACCTTTATCTAAGTATTGCTCTCCTTTGATAGTACCTAGCTTGTAATTTTCACTGGTGGATGCTGGGAGTCCTGCAAGGTAAATCCAAGTTTCTATAATGTTCCCACAATTGGTTTTGATGTGCCCTGCCTTCTATTTCAATTTGTATTGAGGGCAAAAAGGGGAAAATCCATCAGAGATTCTTTGCTTATAGAGCAAAGTCCATCTTGAAAGCCTTTGACTACTTCTACAGCTTTTGCTCAATTGCAAAAGAACAATCCTTTGGGGGTTTTATCTGATACGGGGGTTTGAGAGGGGGCAAACACTGTAGTAAGCCCGCATAGCTTCTTGAGGTAGTTGGAAACCTTAGTCCCTAATGAAGAGAGTTGTACCAAGTCATCTTTGTGCCCTTGTCCCGTGGCTGCCAGGTTGTCAATTCTGCTTTGTAGGTATTTGAGACCTTCCTTCTCATTTGCATCAAGGTTGTCCAGCACCAAGACCCAATCATTAAAAGAGAGTAAGTGTGTGATAGAGTCATGTGAGGAATTCTCCATGACTTTTGAGCTATCATTCAAAAGTAGCATTGCCTCAATTTTAGAGATCATTTTAATCACAAGAAGGGAGGCAGGTGAGAGGGGTTGGGTTGAGAGGTCAAGTCCCAACAGATACCAAGTCCATCTAAAGCCATCAATTATAAGGTTAAGTAAATTTGGAAGGGAATCCATCCTTAAACCAACCTAAATAGATTTATAATGGTTGTGTGGCATCCCCCCATCCAAGGATATCTAGATAAACTAGATATCTATGGAATAAGTATTGTCACCTAGGTTCTAGTGTCCATGTGCACTATGTGCCATTTTCCAACCATGTACTTTAGGAGAGAGTGTTTCTTACATACATAGGTTAAAATAGCACATGAGACTTCATAAAAAATTCAAGAAACAAGGACCACAACATCTATTTTAAGAAGATATATCTATTTAGTCATTCACAGTAAAATATATATATGTTTATTGTACATGCTAGATCTTTGTATATCTAGGGTCCTACTAAAGAAAGAGGGAAAGTGAGAGAGAGAAATATATGTAGAGAGAGAGAGAGAGAGAGAGAGAGAGAGAGAGAGAGAGAGAGAGAGAGAGAGAGAGAGAGAGAGAGGAGACTAATTGCATCATATTCCATTGTCCCTACGGTGCACGGGGGAGTTTTAGAGACATTCAAAAAGACACCAACGTACCATAACTACGGCTTGCAGGTTGATGAAAAATGAGTTGAAGAGTGAGAGACAAGGAGAAAAAAATGGAGAGGTTATGAAGGGCCTTGCTAGAGAGAGAGAGAGAGAGAGAGAGAGAGAGAGAGAGAGAGAGAGAGAGAGAGAGAGAGAGAGAGAGAGAGAGAGAGAGAGATTGTATTATTGTCCACAGAGGTCAGATATGACCCATGGGACCAAAAATAAACATTACAACAATTTTGATTAAGCAGAAGATGACGATGATGATACATATCAGTTAAGGACTGAGGGTCCATTGGGAGGGTAAAAAGAAAGGGAAATGGGGGGGAGGGGGGACTAGGGAGGGTCAGCTGTGGAGAGAGCTAATTTAGGGTTTGAAATTCTTGGATGATGGCTTTACCACCTTGGTAAACTGCCCATTTACCTTGTTTGTGGGCTTCATGTACCTTCTTGAGCTCACTTGCTTTGGCTTTGAGTTGGTTTGTGGTTAATTCTTTGGTGATCCAAAACGTTAATCCCTTGAGGAGACGAGATTGGCGTAGTAGCTTTTTCGTTCTTCTTTGTCCTTGAAGGTGAGAATATAATGCTTGGGTGGCACATGCTTGTGTGTGTCATTGATCCAGGAAATGGTTTCAGGCTCGATGTTGACAGGTTGAAGAATGTCATTGAGTTTGGCGATTGCCTCTTTGACAGTGTCCTTGCTTGTGCACCAAAGTGCGTGAAGTCCTCCAATCCTGACCTTAAGGCAGAGAGAGAGAGAGAGAGAGAGAGAGAGAGAGAGAGAGAGAGAGAGAGAGAGAGAGAGAGAGAGAGACATGCAACAAGGACAATTGTCACAACAGCACGCGGTGGAGTGTTAAGGATATTCAAACAAATCTTAGCGTGCCATATGGCTACAAAAAGTTTATGAAAAATAAGTGAGAGAGAGAGAGAGAGAGAGAGAGAGAGAGAGAGAAAGAGAGAGAAATATAAGTATAATAATAGAGTTTATCACAATGGCGGACGTGGTAGATTTTCAAGAAATAAAAAGGACGTCATCGTGCCATACATCCACAACCAGGAAAATACACGAGTTCCATCTGCAGCTCAAGAACCATAGACCATACCAATTATCTTTAAGTAGAAGTGCCTATTTAGTCATATTTTGAAGCTACATTAAGCCATATCTTGGTTACACTGGGTCCTTCTTAGAGAAAATTAGAATGTGGCAGCATATCCTTTCATTAGCAAAGCCAGAGAGAGAGCACCCTTACCTGAATCCACAGTAAGAAAACAATCACTAGATTAGTTTTCAAACAACATAATAGGTAACTTCAGGGACTCTAGTTGTTATCCATGTCACCCTAACTTAAACTAAGAGAGGAAAATGCTGAAAAAGAAAAATAATTGTGAAGGATGAGCCAATAAGTACTCCTGAAGATAGGTTGGTCACATCAGATTATACCATTCTAGCTAAGCCATGCACCCCACATGGTACCTTTGTACAAATACTTAAAAAATCATGCATGCTAATTTAATCACCATTCCTTAACTTAGTGAAGAAGTTAAACTTAATCTAAATGTCCACGTACCTCAGATGGTCTTGTCACCATGTTTAACGTCATGTCAACTTGGATTGGAATCATTAAGCTTAATCCCTCTTACTAAGAGAAGAAGGAGATGTCTAGCTATTGATTTATTTGCTTAGCAATTGCTCTTTCATAATCTGTAGCCCTAGCTATGTTCTCATAATGAGCAGTTGATATTCTGAAGAGGGAACCTAAGTGAGGTCAAGGTAGGGGGTTCCCCTTAAATAGTGTATTCTTCTTTGTGTTCAAGCCGACATGGCTCGAGTCTGCGTGTCAAGCCATGAAGGTGGATTGCCTCATGCATTTTGAGGCGTTAATTGCAGTAAAGGTGTTCTTACAACGCATTAAGGATCTGCTTTTAGCAACAAGAAATTTATCCCTGCACAAGGGATCCTATCTTTAAACGGGCCTAGGGTATAGGCCAGTGGGTTTATTGCACCCCAAGTCCTTAAGACAAAAGAGGTGTTAATGCCTAGTTTAGTCAAAGCTAAGGGTACAACCGTAGCCTAACCTAGTAAGAGTTCTTTTTTGATCTAGTTAGGCTACTAAGTCACTCATTTTTTCAAAAACCCAAGTCAGCTTCAACTAGTAGAACCTGTCTAAGCTCACAGTTAGTTTTAACTCCAAATATGGGGTCATGCATCCAATCCATATTACATTTTAGGCGACACTAAATTTAGGCATTACTAGGCTGTAGTGTCAATCTTAGTGAAAGTGTAGAGAGAGAGAGAGAGAGAGAGAGAGAGAGAGAGAGAGAGAGAGAGAGAGAGAGAGAGAGAGAGAGAGAGAGAGAGAGAGAGAGAGAGAGAGAGAGAGAGAGAGAGAAAATTGTTTGACTCCATACCAATTATCATGATGGTGTGTGGGGAGGTCTCATGGGTAGGCAAAATTACCTCATGGCGCCATACAACCAACTCAAAAAGGGGGGGAAGTATGAGAGAGAGAGAGAGAGAGAGAGAGAGAGAGAGAGATAGATAGATAGATAGATAGTTCTATTATCGTCCTGGGAGGTCAAATATGACCTATGGGACCAAATGAACATGTCACGTGGTGTGAGTGGAGTCATAAGTGACTCTCGATGCTCAAAAATGGCTGAAATGAGCGTCGCAATAGAGAGTCCACATCGTGGTTGGGAGAGGAAGGTATGTAGGGGAGCTCATGGCTGAATATATGGGAAAAGAGGACCTAATGTGGTCAAAAGCTGAGCACTCAAGTAGTGTGTGGTACTCACTCTCTCGCACTTGACGAGGGCATAAGGTGCAAAGTCGATGACACTCCTCGCCAGTGCCCCAACGTCCTGTCTCACAGCGTAGAGAATGGGAGCTAAGACGAATGGAGGCAATGGTGCGGATCGCACTCAACGGGATGGGCTCAAGGATGTAGGAATGGGTTCGGTTACCTCGTTCCGAGAAGAAGAGAGATTTGTAGTTTGGGGCAACGTGTGTGTGGTGTAATGGCTGAAGCGAGAACCTCCGGATTTTCCCAAGCCATGATACATTGGCGTTGTAAGAAGGCCTCATTAACTTGGGAGTCGATCGACGCATCCTTGACCAAGTGACATGCATCCCATCTTCCAAATCATTCTTGATATCAAGCATCCACCCCGAACTTAGTATTTTGCTCTTGCATGTCTTTGAACTTTTGACTTGCTTCATATGCGATTCTAGGAAGTCGATGCAAAGGGCTACGTTGTGTCTTACGCATGTACTCCACAACCCTTTCCATGCCCAAGACCTCAATGGGAGCGATCCGACTCAAGAGTAAGAGCATGTAGGGTTGTTTGTGTCTTGACTTGGAGAAAGAAAGTTGGTGAGAAACGCTTTTGGTTTCTAAACTCTTTCCAAGTAGACTTCCCGTGCTTCCAACCACACCTCCACTCATAAAGAAGCACGGTGTCCAATGTGTCAAAGAGGTTTTTTGAGAGCAAACACTTGATCTCTTTGCATATGCACATGTTCTAAAATGCTAATAGCTTTTCCGGCTTAAGCGATGCATTGCACAATCACTTCCATTTATGATTGGATGGAACTCAAGGCCAAGGTACTTGAAGTGATTACCACTTCAAGTTTCTCATTGTTGTTAAAATGATGGATTTTCGTCATTGTGGGTCTTTAAAGCTAACCTTGGTTTTGGATCCATTCACGATCAGCCCGTATTGTAGGCAAATGCGTTCCAAGACACTCATAAGTTTGTGCATTATAAGGTATGTGCCAAGAGCACTACATCATGGCATAAAGCAAAGCATGAAGACCGCATTTAATCATAACCTCTTCTAGCTTCTCCTGATGTAAAATCAAGAACCATGTATCCAAATCATAA